>NC_056733.1:278790381-279390381 GCF_019279795.1 Protopterus annectens | reverse complement strand
ACTCTTGGTGTTTTATTAAGTGGAACTAGCAGTTCAATGCCCTCATAGATAGTGTGACAGAAGTGTACACTTTCCTGCCAAATCTTTCAAGGCCTCTACCCTGCATATTATTTGGTAAGAGATTCTTGGGTGTGCTGGTTCTGAAACCCTGGAGTCCAGGACCAAAAATCTGTGGATCTGCTGAAGGGTTATTCAAAAAGGTGCTTATGTGATGCCATAACCCTGTAGAAACTGTCAGATTTTCTAGGTGTAGGGGGAAGGGAGTCTGGTCTCAAAGAGGATTTTAGAAACAGATTATCAACCACCTCCAAAACTGGGGGCACTGCCAGGGGTTTGAGTTCTGGGAGGTAGAGGAATTCCCTAACTCTTTTCTTGGGTTGGGGATAAACTTGTTCTTCCCAATGTAAAAGTTCCCCAAGGGACTGTAAATTTTCCCCAAAGGATAGCTCCTAAGGAGGGGAGGTTGAAAGTAAGGTTTCCTCCGAGTCAGACTCCTGAAAGGGGGACAAGGAAGGGTCATCTTCATGGGTCCGAGTCCTGCCTGACCTAAAAAGGGGTCAGTTAGAACTTCAGGGATAGTGTATATTCTCCCTTTCCCAAAAGTAGATTGGGGGGGGGGTCCTCTGTCAATTTAACTAATTCCTTTTCCGATTGAGAGCCAGAAGGGCTGGAAAGAAGAGAAGAAGATTTCCTTGGAGTAGTTTTTAGTTTTCGCTTGAAGGTGTCAGAAACACAGACTCCTGAATATCTCTGAGGTATAATGGCAGTGCTATGTTTGCTGGAAGCAGAGGCCTGCCGTCGGAACCCTGACACCATTACCAGTCATCAATTGCTGTTTGTCGGTTGGGTCCAAGTCTTGGACCCAACCGACGAACAGCGATCGATGACTGGTAATGGTGTCAGGGTTCTGATGGCATACCAGGCTTTAAAAGGTTCTCAGTAGAGGTCTTCCCCACTACCCTGCTTTCAGGAGGGGGCTGCAAAGGTGCCTCACCAACTTCCACGATAATCAGTCCTGGTGGGCTACCTAATGGTGAATGGGTGTGTTTGGAAGGTCTGAGCTTAGGATGTTTGCGTTTAGTCAGATCAACGCTGGGATGTGGAACAGACACCATCCATGCAGAGATTCAGGGAACTTGCTAACAAATCTAGCTAAAATGTCCACCCTATGCCGATTAGTTCTGGAGTTGAATCAGCCAGAGAAACGACAACTTGGGGCATCATGGGAAGGGCCTAAACAAGTAACGCAGAAGGTATAAAAATCCTGGTGTGGAATTTGTTTACCACAATGGAGGTAGTTATTAACTTTCTCTGACATTAGTTTAGAAAAGGAAAGAGTTTCCCAGCTGGGTACTTGGCTTTAGAAGTTTTCACTCGGGCGCAGACCGACCAATGTACATAGTTCTACATCTGCTTCAGGCTCTGACGGCAAGAAAGAACTGAAGTAATGACATAGCCAAACTCCATTTATACCCCCAGCTTACTGACGTCAGTCAAGTGCATCCGCTGGTCACAGGAGGAGGGAAGACTTTTACTCTGGTAGTCGGGCTGGCCAAGGGCTTCTACGACAGGAAATCCCACAAGTCAGGACTGCAACAATGAAACACGATCATCTATTACACAGCTTGAGGTTGAAATGATTGAGACTATGTTTGACTGAAAAGAGATGAATTTTAAGGAGAATGTTTTAATCCTCTGGAACAAATCCTTCAGCGAGGTATGAAAGGCCCCCCTCACAGAACATCACACTATGTGTGTGTGTGTGTGTGTGTGTGTGTGTGTGTGTGTGTGTGTGTGTTTGTGCGCGCGAGAGAGAGCATGTGATAGTGATTAAAGTATTAGGAAAAGACAATGGATTTAACATGTTCCTGTTGCTGGTCTGCAAAACTGAAAAGTAAATATCAGAAATATGCATGCATTAACATTTAGCATCTATCATTATCTGATGTCAGCAGTGAGACAACTAAAGTCAAAATTTAAGAAAACTGTAACAGAAATAGATGAATGCTACATACAATATCAACATAAATACACAACTGTAAGCATTAAAACATTCAAAACCTAACAAAAAACAAGTACCAGAATGAAGAAGGTATACATTTTTATACACCAGTCTACATACGTTGGCTCTAGAAAAATGGCAAGTATAATGACCTCTTAGCTAGTCTGAAAGATGGAATGTCAGACAAAAAAATTACTACACTGCACGAATGTGTTGACCTGAATTAAAACATGCTGTTTTCATTCCCCAACCCATTTTTTTTTTTTTTTTGAAATGGCTCATTGAGGTTAACAACTAATAACACCACTACAAAGTGCGAGAACTCACCATTGCTATGAGGCCAAGAGTGCAAAACTGTACTTCTTAGTAGGGCTTCATCCACTTTTCCACTAGAGGCATTGTCCACATACTGTCGACCCTGCTCCAGTGCATTAAAACACTCTGTGCAGGAGTCACTACCATCAGCAAGCAGCTTATCAGAACACCAGTCTACACTTAGCAAAGAAGTCCTCTGGGTGGCAGTAATGCTGTCAATAGAACTCAAGGAGGTAAAAGGTCGTGTACATTGTTCTTGCAGCAGGATAAGCAAGCTTACTGGTGGTTCCTTCATTCTCTTGGGATCACCATTGGCCAGTGACATTGTAGCCGTCCTACATATCATTAACCTCCTTTCCGCTAATTGGCCAATTTCAGAGCCCCAACCAAATATATCCATTTCATCCTCTATAAAAAGGCCTGAGCTGTAACCCAGTTTACGATTGACAATAGCACTGAAACCACATGTACATCGATACTGATCTTCCTTAGAAGAATCTGGAATATAAAGACGAACATCTTCTCCTTTGATATTCATGTTGCAAGCACAAATGCAACAGCTGTCAAAATTCCGATCTTTGAAGATGTTCATGACAGAGTCAGAAAGGATGAGAGAAACATAGAGACTATGGGCTTCTGGAATTGGCTGAATGGTTCCTGGCTCCACAGAGTTCAAAGGTCGAGTGGTAGAAGGTGTAGATGCTGGTGAACAAAGATCAGTACTATCATATTTCACAGAACCTTGACCACTGGCAGGGCCTGTACCTCGAGGAGTCCTTGGTGTTCTGGGGGTACGAGGGGTAGGGACGGAGAATCTAGGGGTAGCTGGGGACGGTAATATTCCTGCTCCACTGTTGCTGGGTGGTGCAGTGCTGCTGGTAGCTACTGGTGTGCTCATTTGAGGAGTGTTTGTTTGAATGTAGTCTTGATCACCTAGACTTCCAACACTAGGCACATTACTGCAAGTTAGTTAAAAAAGAAAAAAAAAAAAGAAATTAGAACATTATCTGGGAAAACATTTCACATAACTTTTCTAGTAACTATGCAAGTCACTGAGATAAAATCAAAGGCTACTCTCAGTTTTGTGCTTCAAATCTTTTAAACATTCACTAAAACACAGTCACCAATAAACTGTTTTTGCACACTCAATTATCCACATATACACTGACAAAACAGCAGAAGTCACACACATTTCTAAGGACCAATGTGAAGCAGTCATTCATTTCTTGATATGTATGCATTCTCCCAATCATTAAGAAAAAAGCGAACGTTAAGGAACTAATCTCAGAAGACAAACAACATTACTGTTGTGCAGTGACCTCAGAAGACAAGTAATTGAGTTTCCATAGCATTTTTAACTGCTTTAGTACTCTGACATTTATTAAGATATGCTGGTACAGTGTGCTGTGGGCACACATGAAAACAGTATGCTGTGTACTGACCTCAGAAGACAAACAACATTATTGTTGTTGTGTTCTTATAACTTGGTGTTGTTTGCTTTGCCCGCTCTTATTATAAATTTGTTATTGGACACTCCTCTCAGTCCCATCACATCAGCTCATTCTAAAGATTACAGTGAGATTATCCAAAAAGGCCCACCCCCTTAGCTTCTTAACCTTGAATTATCTTAGGTTTTCTCCCTTTCTACTTGACAAAAAAAAAATGACACTCTATTCAGCTGTTTTTACTATATTTTACTGTATTTATACAGTGTCTTTCTACTTTAATACTATTTTGCTTTTGCTCCTGTTCTTTGGTGTTCAACTGCATTTATTCTGCCTCTTTTATTACTGCTTGTTAGCAGCCTGATTACATTGAGAACAATGTTCTACTCATTTGCTGCTTTATTTATACTGTTTTTTTGCTGTTGTGACTGTGATTTTAAGCATGTTAAATTTCAAATATCTCTGCACATTTTAGCATAGGCTACATTCAGTCTTATGGAATCTAGACTGTCTTGTATCACCTGAGCAATAAAACCAGCTCTTCACTGAGCTACTGAAATTTCAGAAGCATCCGTTGCTTCAAGTAACTATAAAAAGAAGTTATGTTCTTACCATAACGTTCCATCTGTGTTGTCAATCTTCATTCATTCTTGACTGATGGGTTCCCAAAAACTCTCGAGATAGGGGTCTACCCACAACACCCCTCTTCCCTTTACCTCAGATCGAGTTTGCCTTGTAGTAAAGAAAATATAAAAGCCTTGTCTAAGGTATAACCTATAACATCCCAGGACTAGGTCCGAACCCAAAGGAGTCTTTTTGAGGGAGTGGGAGGGTGTGATGTCAAAAATGAATGAAGATCGACAACACAGATGGAACGTTACAGAAAGAACAATAATTTTTTATGCGATATTGTCAATCTTTATTCACTCATGACTGATGGGGCAGAGTCCCCAGCCACTTTAGATCCTGGGCGGCCCTAAGGAAGGATATTCCTGAGCACCATAGAGCCAAAAGATGCTCTTCCCCTGGAGACCATGTCTAATTTGTAATGGGTGATAAAGGTATGTGGAATAGCCCAAGTTGCAGCTGCATATATGTCTTCCCCTAGACACTCTGGAATGAAAGACCACTGAAGTAGAAACAGATCTGATAGCATGAGCTCTAACTGTAGTAGACAGCTTGAGTTTGTTCTGACTATAGATAAAGGTAATATATTCTCGAAGCCATTTTGACATGGTGACCTCTGAAACAGGCTTGCCCAATCTGGGTCCTGAAAAGGATAGAAATAGTTGGTCTGATTTTCTAGCAACTTCATTCTGTCCAAGTAAAAACATAATTATCTGTGGACATCCAACAAGTGCAAACAGTGCTCTCCTTTGCTCGCAAAATTTGGGAAGATAACTGGCAAGTCTACAGCCTGGTTGATATTAGATTCTGATAACACTTTGGGACGGAAGGTGGGACTGGTTCTGAGTGATACTCTTTCTTTGTGAAAAATGATACAGGGATGATTCACACATAAATCTTTTAACTCTGAAACTCTCCTAGCAGACATGATAGCTACTAGGAAGAGGGTCTTCCAAGATAAAAACTTGAGGTCAAAAGTAGTTGCTGGCTCAAATGGCTGTTGAACTAGGCACTGTAAGACCAAGCTCAAATCCCATGGTGCTACAGGATCTTTGAATGGGGGTTTTCAATGCAGAACAATTTGGATAAACGATGAGACATCAAGGAATGGTTATCAAAACAGTTACAAAAACTTGAAATGGCAGCCAAATGAACCTTAACTGTGGATGTACAGGCCCCCCCTTATCAAACAGGGTAGCTAAACATTCCAGGACCTTAACAACTGATGCTAAGAAAGGGTTTTTGTAGTTTGCACATGCCCAAATTGAAAATATTTTCCATTTGCTTAGATAAAGCTTCCTGGTGGATGGTTTATGGGAGGCCAGAAGTATCTTTTGTACTGGAGAGGACAAGTTATTCTGCCTGGCTATTACTGGAATTGGAGAAACCAAGCCATCAGCTTGAGATTTTGAAGATTGGGATGCACCAGGCCCTGAGGGTGTGAAAGCAGGTCCACAGCTGGATCCAGAGTCCAAGGGCGGTGAACCAGATGAGGCCAAAGAAAAGGGAACCAGATTTGGCAGGGCCAATAAGGAGCAATGAGAATTACTCTGCTTCTTAACCTTTGGGCTTTACTCAGAAACTGGAGGAATCAGTGGAATGGGGGAAGGCATACAGAAGTCCCAGGAGCCAATCAAGGAGAACTGCGTCTCTCGGTGACTCCCTGTGGTGGGGAATTAGGGCAAAGTAGCTGCTGCATTTGTTGCTTATGGGAGAGGCAAACAGGTCGCAGCACGGCTGATCCCATCGACGAAAGATCATTGTCGCTATGTTGAGACTGACAGACCAGTCATGAGGCAGGAGAATACATCTGCTCAGTTTGTCTGCAATCATGTTGGCATTCCCTAGGATATGCTTTGCTAACAGAAAGCGGTTGGAAGCAATAGCCCACTGCCAAACCCTTAGAGCTTTCCGACACAGACAACTGGAATGCTTGCAACGCTAAAAGCATTACCCTCAATTCAAGGACACTGACGTGCACACTGTTCTATTGCAGGGACCAAGTGCTTGAACAGTCTTTCCCAGATAATGCCCCCCACCCTAGATGGGAAGTGTCCATGGTCATTACGGCCTTAGGCTGAGAGAGGGAAAAGGTGCAACCCCACAGATTCTCTTCTGGCCTCACCCACCAAGATAAATCCTTTCTGCAGCTATTTGTCATCAGGACTGGATGGGATATGGGATGTGTTAGAATCAACCATTGTGACGCCAAGAGCCACTGAAGCAGCCTCATGTGGTACCTCGCTAGGGGTACTAATGTTACAGCTGCTGCCATGGTTCTCAGAGCTTGTAGTACCAGACGAGCAGGAACTTTGTTTTGGGAAATGATTAGCTGAACTTCAGATCTTAGTTTTAACAGCCTGTGAAGGGGAAGGGAGGCCACACAGGTCACAGTATTTAATCATGCTCCGATGAACTCCAGATCCTGCATGGGAGCCAATTGTGACTTTTCCTTGTTGACTGAAATGCCTAATGCTTTGGCAAAATGTAGAATTAAGTATATGGTGTAAAGCAGTAGATGCCTGGAAGGGACGGTGAAAAATTTTGATGGTGTTGCTGAAACCAAAGTCTGATTAAGACAAAGTCTTGTTGACTGCTTACTGCTGCAGTCAAAGTCTGGTTATAATGCAGGATTTTGCATAGCTGCACTTACAGTCTGTTTAAAACACAGAGCCTTGCAGACTTGTACACTGATGAGAAAATATACTCAGCAGCACAGTACTATATCAACTCTAGCATAGTTACTAATACAGATTTTACTTTTATAACAGATGATACTGTTACAGTTACAGCTTTAATGTTCAAGGTTTGCTTTTTAGTACAATTATGAATGAAAAACCTTATACTCTTCTCTCCAAGTTACCTCAGAACCTGAGTTCTTACATACCCTAACACAGCTTGATTTTACAATCTTTTCATACAGTTCTTCTCACATAATTTAGATTCTGTTTACTTTTTAAAGTTGTTTTTCTGCCGAATCTGTGACAGAGCATGTCCATTGTATGGAAACATCTGTGAGGAAACACTTCTGCTAATGTTGTGAGAAGATATGCAATATTTGCCTTTCAGAAATGTTTTCCTGTTGATTCCGTGAGAAGGCATGTCCATTAACAGAAGTCTGTAAGGGAGCATCTGTGAGGAAACTCGTCAAACTGTTCTGCCGATGTGAGAAAAGCATGGAATATTTGCTTTCCAGAATTATTTTTTAGAATATCTGTTGATACTGTGAGGAAGCATGTCTATTAACAGATGTTTCTTTTGCAAAATCCATACATAGTATGGATGCCCATTTTACAGTGCTAAACTTTATACCTACATTCAAGCAAACGTTTTAGTTTTTGCTCTATTTTTCAGCATATTTACAGCAGAATTGATTTTGACCTTTTACTAATTGTTCAGTACATTCTACCAGGTGGTGAAGAACCAGTCGTCTAGATATGGAAGCACCCAGAATCCTTGTAGTCTCGAATTAGCTACCACGACTGCCATGTATTTGGTGAACACCCTGGGTACTGTGGTGAGACCGAAGGGCAGTGCTCGAAATTGGTAATGACTGGCTCCCGGCCGGAAGCAGAGATATCTTCTGGACTGCTTGTCCATTTTATGTGGTAATATGCATCACGAAGATCTATAGAGCACATCCTGAAGATCTACAGAGCACATCCAATCATCCTTCTCTAGAAAGGGAAGGATAGACAGAACCGTGACCATCTGGAATTTTGTCTGTTGTACAAATTTGTTTAATAGGCTGAGATCCAGGACTGGTATCCAGTCCCGTCTATTTTGGCACTAAAAAGAATCCTGAGTAGAATCTGTACCCTATTTGGTCTGGTGGGACTACTTGGATGAATCTTTTTTGAATCAGCTTTTGAATCTCTACTGCTGCTAGATCCCTCTGAATGGGAGACTCATCAGGTATTCACTTTTCGGGTTCTAGCAAAAAACTGAAGGAGATATTGTAACCTCTGATAATTATTTTCTGCACCCAGGTATCTGAGGTTATTGCAAACCAGGCTAAATGGTGCAGAGAAAATCCACCCCCCCCCCCACCACCACCAACTGCCTCCAGAGGTAAACAATCTGTCCTCCATTCAGGAGCGCTGATAGGGTTATCCAGAAAAGAAATCTCTGGAGCCCTGGTTACGCGGACCCACTCTGCCACAGGGGTGGGGGGAAAGGGGGTCTTCAAGAAGAGTTGTCTCCTCTCCCCCAGGGGAATACTCACCACATCTGTCCAAAAAAGGCCCTTGGGTCTTCTTGAACCATATTTTTCCATTCCTCTGATTCCTGGAATAAGGTTGTTGTGGAGTGGAAAAATGAACACCCACAGCAGAAAGGGTTTTTTTTGTCTTTTTCACACCTGGCTAGTGTGTCTCTAACTTTTGGGCCAAACACGGAAGTACTATCAACAGCAGCATTTATAAAGAAAGACAAAGTATTCCACGAAGTCACACAAGCGCATACAGACATGAAGCCTAATAGCAGTGCCTGTACCTGCTACTCTAGATGTCCCTTCGGTTGTATTAGTAATAAGCTGCATGGATAAATTTGAGATCAACTCCAGGGTGGCAAAATGAGAAGCAACCTTATCTCGAACCTCGTCAGATACTGCTCCTGCATGGGTGTCCGAAAGCTCAGTTATCAGATCCCTTTATAGTCTAGTAAAGTGTGGCAAGAAGTTCAAGGACCTAATAGCAAAGGTCAATGAAGCAAAGACCCACTTCCCAAATCTGTCCATCGTCTAGGACTCTCAGTTAGGAGGATGGACAGTTGAACTCTCCTCGGCGAGTTCCTTTTTGGTGGCCACCACCACCATGGCATCCACTCTTCGACCAGTGGGGCTGATCTTCTGGGACTGACAAAATCTTATCTGGTCTTCAAGAAATAGACTTTATGGAGTCAGGAGCCTTCCACGCTCGCAGAACGATCAACTTAACTAGGTCGCTAGCAGTCGGTGTCACCCAAGTAGATGGGCAGGCACAAAAACCTTGTAAGAACACAGACTCCACAAAGGATGGGTTTGAGGGCTTCCAATCACCCCTCTGTTTCAATATTTCTAGAATGTCTCCAAAGGAGACATCTTTAGGGGGTGAGCGGGGGGGGGGGACCTTCCCCTTCATCGTAATCAGTGTCTTCTGTGACTGATTCATCTGGAGAATCTAGGTGCTTCCTCTTGCATGTCCTGTTATGGGGATGCTCCTCAGGGAGAGGTTCTGAGGAGGACTCCGAAGAAGAGGGACCCTGGACAGGGATATCTTGCAGCTTTTGTGCCTGCTGTCCCAGCATAGCAGACGGTGACAACATCAAACCAGGAGATACATAGATACGATACTCCTACAAGGAAGGAGCCAGCTGGGAGTCTGCTAAGGCTAGATCTCTCTCCATGATCTGGAAAGCAGGTCCACCTGAAGAGGGATGGGAGCCTGGAACTGAGAAAGACAACCTCGGAAGCAGGGTCACACCTCACTCCTATGAACCATCCTCCAGAACAGGAGCCAGGGAAGGGTTCGAAACTGACATGGTTCTGAGACCCAAAGACAGTGCTGTAGGAACAGCTGGAACTGTAGAAATGGCCCCAGAACTGACAGCTGAACCACGGTTCCAGATGTACAATGGATCCGAAGTCAACAGAGATGACCCCGGTGCTGAGGTAAGGTCTACCGTTGGCACAGAGGTAGTTGGTACCGGGAGAGTAAAAGTGAAGGGCTCCAAACCTTGGAAAGCAGTCGAAGGAGGATAAACTGGTGGAGTCCTAGGAGAATAAGCCTTGGCTCCGGAAGAGAGAGAGAGGACTAGATATGTGTGGGAAGACATCCGGCTGCCAAAAGTTGGTCCACCAATCTGACTACGGCCACTTCCGAGAGACTCCTGGAAGAACGGATGGACATTCCCGAAGGGGACTCAGGTTTACCAAGAAAGGGGATGGGGAGCTGACCCAAGAAGAGGTCTACCAAGGGGGAATATCTAGTCCTGGGAACTGAAAGTGTTTGACTTTCGGCACCATCGGTTGTGTAGAGGGGGAAGCCTGGACTAAATAAGAAATAGCAGATGTTGGAGCAGAAACTACTGTTGGTGGAGAAGAGGTCATCGGTGCCGACGTAGTCCATATTAGTGCAATGACTGTCGGAACTGAGGTGGACTGAGCCACTGTTGGAGCCAAAGTCTTTGAGTTGGTCAATTTAAGAGCTTTAACTCTTGGCTCCACAGAGGCAGATGGAACTTGTGATTTATGAGACTTTCCTTCCTGTGCCAAAGGTGAGGATGACACAGTGAGTGACTTCCCTTTTTTGACTTTATTTTAGCAGATTTAGAAGTCTCAGTCTTAGAGAGGGCTTCATCGAATGGACCTTTTAACAAGCCTTTTAAAATAAGCTTGTTTTGTCTTTCCGCTAATGTACAGGCACTAAAGCCCTGACAAATTTTACAAACAATTTTAAGGTGAACGGAGCCCAGACAGTAAACACAGGAAAGATGTCCATCCGAATTGGGCATCTTTCTGCCACAATCCTGACACTGTTTGAAGCCGGATGCTCCTTTTTGTTTCCCTGCCACATCCACTCACACTGAGAGACACACCCAAAGAGGAGAAAAAGGAAAAGGGGCGAGAAATGGTTTTCTTCTTCTTTTTTTTTTTTTTTTAAATTACCAGAAAATGTAAAAAGAATATACCAATAATGGTATTTAATGACTATTGGTAAAGGGAGAGAGGGAAAGAGAGAGAGAAAAGGAAAGTAGGTTACCAGCGATGGTAACAAATACCATTAGGTAAAAGAGAGTGGGTAAAAAGTAACTGCAGTCAAAAAACACACACACACAGGAAAACAGCGATAGTTATAAAAATAGATTAAACAAAAGTCTCTAATACTAATTAAGTAAAAAAAAACAGTAAATATGAGTACTTAGCTGAGAGTATCGACTGACACATCCGATTTTCAGAGCAGCAACCACGATCTGAGGTAATGGGAAGAGGGGTATTGTGGGAAGAGCCTTAGCTTGAGAGTTTTTGGATGCCGCGAGTTATATGTAACTGCCGAGTCGGTTCAGAGAGGTCAGAACCGAACCCATCAGTCAAGAATGAATGAAAACTGACAACACCACATGGGCCTGTTCTTGCTCTTATATTGCACTGTTAATTTGCATCTACATGCTACTGTCCGTTTGAATTGTCGGAACTGTTTTTGGCCACACTGCACTGCATACTGTACTGCTTTGGCTGGAGCATAGCCCAGTTCCAGGCCTGCTGTTTCTGGGTCTGTTTTGTAACTTCTGAGCATCAAATTCAAGCCATTTGTTGGAGAAAGCCTTTCTGCACTCTTGTTGGAGGAGAGTATGCTGTCTGGGTCCCATCTAATCAAGGGTGATTGGACTAGAGCTCAGTGTGTGTGTCCTTACTGGCTAGTTTTAGTAAAAAGGGTTATTTCTTATTTTATATAAGCCCCGCGTCTGCAGCTGCTTGAGTGTAGCACACTGTCATTCACTGCCACGTAGCGGTAGTTACCATTGATGGTTACAGTAGCAAATCTTTTGCTTGTTAAATTTTCCCTTAGCACTTTGCTTGAGGTCCTCCAGAGGTTTTTCGTGGCTCAGCTCTACTGTCAGGTAGAACACTAGGCCTAGCCTCAGAGGTACCAACACACCTCTCACCCACTAGCCATTCCTAAGTGCGACCTCTCTTTCTGACCATATAAATTTACCTAACACTTTGGATGTACAATTTCCCACAGTTTCTCCAGCCAGCTTGGCTGACACAGGCATCCTGAGGCAGTGTAGTAACTGCCTCATGTTCACCGACAACCCTCTGCTCCTAGTCCATATAAACCCAACATGTGAGAGATGCACCTATATTAAGAACCTTGAATGCATGCTCTTTCACACACCAGTCAGTACATATGACAATGAGCGGGCTGTCAGCATGCACTCCTCACCTCCTACTCCACCCAAACCCACATCACACATACCTACATATGCGGAAATCCTCACCAGAAACATATCTAAACACCAGAGACCTCCCAAACACAAGCACTCTATACATACTTTCTTTGCAGAACACAATACACATAATAGCTCATATACAAGTGTCTCAACTGTCAAGCCCTTAAGGCAAAACACAAAACCAAACATATTAGTAATAGAGGATTCCTTCGGGAGACACACAGATGTCCCTCTCGCCATGCTTGATAAGGAAAAGGTCACGGTCACCTCTCTGTCAGCTGCCAGGATCCGCCATACCACACATGCACTCAGGTCTCTAAACAACAGGTACTGTTATGACTCCTTTATAGTCCACGTTGGCGTGAAAGAGTAGTATAAAATTTTACCATAACCATAGATGTCCTTCTCGTTTACATGCTGCAGTATTTGTAACATAAAGGAGTCCACCTAAAGCTGACTCATACGTCAGGCCAGTATACAAAAGTCTAATGCTACTATGAGGTACGTGATATTCAAACATACGTCGGTCATACAGTGAAAGACTGAAGAGAGAGGAAAAAGGTTGGAAGATTGATGGACTGACAGAGATGACTCATTGACCACCTTGGGCATAAAAGAGGGATTAGTGCATAGGGAAACGCTTTCTCTGTAAAAAACTGTGAAGGGGAGGATACACCCTTCTGGCAGAGGTAATGGCCAAGAGAAGGACTGTTTTCCAAGTGCAGTGTTGCAAGGAACCAGAGCTTGCTGGCTCAAAAGAGGCCAGTGTAGGCTTTTCTAAGACAAAGTTGAGATCCCAAAGAGGGGGAACTGGTTTCCTTGGTGCTGTGATGTGGAGGAGGCCTTTTAAGAAGACTTTAACTTCCAACTTGGAAGCTACAGGGGGAGACACAGGCAAACAAGCAGAAATAGCAGAAAGATGAGCTTTTACTGAGGAGTATGGCAGTCAACTCTTCAGTAATTCACACAGGTAGGACAGGACCACTGGAACAACCACTAACAGTGGTTGTAAATCCTATTGAGATACCAGATGGAAAACCTTTTCCATTTGGAAACACAGGACTTCTTAGTTCTGGGTTTTCTAGCCTCCTGCAGAACTTGCAGCACATCCTCAGAAAAAAGTTGTCTGAAGGGAATCAAAATCCTATCACCCACAGAGTCAGTTGTAGGGTTGATATCTGTGGATGAACCAACGTTCCCTTGTCCTGTGCGAGTAGTTCCATTCTGTGAGGTAACTTGTGGTGAATGCCCTTAGCTAAATGCAGAAGAAGGAGGAAACAATGCTGTCTTGGCCAAAAGGGAGTCACCAGCAAGATTTCTGGCTGCTCCTGCTGGACTTTCAACAGGACCTTTTGAAGAAGTGGGAAGGGGGGGGAATGCATAAAGAAACATGCCCTTCTGAAAGAATAATAGACTGTCCACCTTCCATGCCAAGGGATCTGGGGCACTAGCACAAAACTTGGGAAGTTGCCAGTTCATGGGGGAGGCAAAGAGATCCACCAGAGGTATACCCCCATCAATGGACCATGTACAGAAACACAACCTTGTGAAGCATCCATTTGTGGGACTGAATCATGGAGTTGTTCAGTGAGGCTGCCACCATATTCTGAGTGGAGGGAATATAAACCACCAGGAGGGAAATTTGACTCTGGACAGCCAATTCCCAGGCCTGCAAGCCCAATATGCACAGGAGGTAGGACTTTGTCCCTTCTTGTCTGCTGACATAACAGAGGACCGTGGTATTGTCTGTAAACCATCTTAACACCACCCGAGGACAGACGGGGTTTGAAGATTTGTAGGGCGAAGATCAGGGTCCTCATCTCCTTTAAATTGACATAATCCCTTTTCTGGGCTGGAGATCAGACGTCTCTGAACCTCCATGAATACAGAGCTGTTCCCCATTCCATGTCTGATGCATCTGTACAAAGGTGCTGAGCGGGATGAGGCGGTTGTAAAGGTATCCCTGGATTCTTTTACACCTGTTGGATCCACCAATGTAACTCCTTTTTCAGGCAAGGCAGGTGTGGGATAAACTCCAGAGGGTGGGAGTGTTGTATCCAAACTGTTCTCAAAAAACACTGGAATTTTCTCATGTGCAACCTGCCTAGGGGGAGCATTGGAACTGTGGAAGCCATGAACCCCAAGAGGTGAAGAAACTCCCTGGCATTCAGGAAGTGTGGGAGCAAGAGGTCTTGGAAGTTGGAAGTGAGGGGACAGGACCTTTTCTGGGGGTAAGGAAGCCAACCTTTTGTTTGACTGGATCATGTACAGTTGTGTACACCTGCCATAAATGTAGAGTGTATTCACTGTTGCAGGCATCACATTTGGATTATCCCTGCCAGTCGTCAGTAGTATAAAGTAAAGCAGTCGCCATTATATCAATTTTTCTTGCCCTAATTTGTCAGGAACCCCCAAAGTAGGAAGCCAGGTTCTGGTGGAAGAACACCACCAGCGGAAAATAAATACCAATATGTCCCTTGTAAGGAAAGAAAGAGAATAAAGGGGGATGGAGGGAGGGAAAAGTACAGTTTTGTACCTACCATAAATGTAGATGTTCGAGTGCTAATACAGCTGCAGTCATGCCGTCAGGCGGGTCCTCGGTCGGCCGAATTCCAAAGTCTAGGTCAGGCGTCAGAGGTCGTCGCTTCTTCCCTGATGTCAGTGCGACAGGGGTATAAAAGAACCAGCTGACGCCATTTTCTTCAGTTTTTCTTGCCCCAGATGTCAGGTGCCCCCAGAAGGAAGGCAATACATACATTTATGTAAAAATGCAATGCAATATAATAAAAAAACAGTAGTTGCAAGCAAATACACCATAAAAGAATACCCCAATCAGGTTGTATGAGGAAGTGTTAGTCATTAGGCCTGTCCCAAGAGGGGAAGGAGGGAGGGAAACCTGGACTGCAGCTGTATTAGCACTCGAACATCTACATTTATGGTAGGTACAAAACTGTACTATGTTCATCGTGCATACAGCTGCAGTCATAACAGATGGGTAGAATCCCAAAGCTAAAAAAGGGGTGGTAGGCACTAGGTGGAACTAGGAGGAGCCAGGATGCCCTACAAGACTGCAGTGGCAAAGCCTGCTCTAGATTTGGAGTATAATGGTAGGTGATAGTGCTTGGAGAAAGTATGTACAGAACTCCAAGCGGCTGCTTCCAAAATATCTTTGGTAGGAACCCCCCTGAGGAAAGCTGCAGAGGTAGCTGTGGCCCTTGTGGAGTGAGACCTGATGCCTGCAGGTACAGTTTTACCATGAAAAGAGTAACAAAAGCGTATGCAGTGGGCTATCCATTTTGAGATTGTCTGTTTGGAAATAGGCTTCCCTTGAGCTCCTGTAGCATAGGACACAAAGAGTTGCTCTGATTTTCTGAAAGGCTTTGTTCTGTCCAAATAATAATGTAGCTGTCTGTGAATGTCCAAGGAATGTAGTAGTCTCTCCCCTTTGTTTTGAGGATTAGGGTAAAAGGTAGGTAAGTGGATAGCCTGATTCGAGGCTACCCTGGATACTACCTTTGGCATAAAGGAAGGATTGGTTCGTAAGGAAACTCTGTCCTGATGGAAAATGATGAAAGGCTGCACAGCCATGAGGGCTTGTAGTTCCGAAACCCTGCGAGCTGAGGTGATAGCCAGAAGGAAGGCTGTTTTCCAGGACAAATATTGCAGTTCTGTTGAAGCAGCTGGCTCAAAAGGAGGGAAGGTCAGTTTTTCTAGAATGAAATTGAGGTCCCAAGCATGTACTGGTTGTTTCCTGGGGGGTTTTATATTCTTAGCCCCTCTGAGGAACTGTCTTAAGAGGGGGTGAGAGAATAAAGGAGGATCAGTGTTGTATTCTGCAGAAATGGCTGAGGCATGGATTTTGATGGCGGAGAATGAAAGTCCACTGCTTAGCATCTCAGCTAGGTACTGTAATATTTGAGGTAAATTCAGTATTCCAGGATTCTGACCCTTTTTCTGATTCCAGGCACAAAACCGTTTCCATTCTGCGGAGTAGGCTTTTCTAGTAGAAGGCCTTCTGGCCTCCAAAATGACATCCTGCACCTCCTTGGAGAGTAGGGTCTGTTGTGAATTTAAGGAATCTTCCATGCGGCTAGACTGAGTGTTTTCAGCTGACTGTGAAGAGTTTTGAAGTTGTGCTGAGTCAGTAGAAGAGGCATTAGAGGCAGGATCTATGGTGGGGAATGCGTCAGGCTCCTCAGGAGTGGGTACCAGTGTTGTCTTGGCCAGTCTGGAGCAATGAGAATCATCTTTGGTCTGTCTGCTCTGGTTTTTAATAGAACTTTGGGCAGCAGAGGAAGAGGTGGAAAGGCATAAACTGTCATTGTTGTCCAACTGAAAGAGAGTGCATCCACTTTCCAGGCCTGTGGATGAAAGGTCCTTGAGCAGAATTTGGTCAATTGGTGATTTCTGTGGGAGGCAAAGAGATCTATGTCTGGCTTTCCCCATGCTTGAATTATTTTTGTAAAAACTTGAGGATGCAACTTCCATTCGTGTTGATCTGTCATATTTCTGCTTAGGTTGTCTGCCAGCGTGTTTTCCTTGCCTGGCAGGTACTGTGCTTGAAGTTCGATTTGTAGTTCCAGAGCCATGTTCCAAAGAGACATGGCTAGCCTGCATAGGGGGTATGAATGAGTTCCTCCCTGTTTGTTTATGTACCACATAACTGTGGTGTTGTCTGTCCTTATCAATAGCTGGCCTGGATGCAGTAGGTCTTTGAAAGCCATAATAGCATTTATTACTGCTAGCATTTCCTTTTGATTGATGTGTAGGTGCTTTTCTTTTTGGGACCATTTGCCCTGAATGCACCGATCTGTCCGAGGCGTCTGTTGTGATGACTTGATTTGCTTGAGGCTTGCAGAATGGGAGACCTGTGTTTCTTTGGCATGCTTGAGCCCACCACAGAAATTCCTTTTGAAGACATGGAATCAGTGGTATCATTGTTTCCAAACTGTGGCTGTGTTGAGACCATAGGTTTTTTAGGTACCACTGAAGTTTCCTCATATGCAGCTTTGCACATGGGATTAGCAGGATGCAAGATGCCATGAATCCCAGAGCCTGCAGGATTTTCCTTGCAGTCAGCCTGGTGAAAGTTGCCAGTTTTCTGAAGTATTGAGTTAGTTGCCCTTGTTTCTCTGGCATGAGGTAGGCCATCTGGGTATTTGTATTCAAGCTGGCACCAAGGAAAATTATTGTTTGAGAGGGTATTAGCCTTGATTTCTTTTTGTTGACTGTGTATTCCAGAGAGGTCAACAACATTATTACAAACGCCAGATGTTTCAGAAGTATGTGCTTGCTGTCCGCTTGGATCAGGCAGTTGTCCAAATATGGGTATATTTGTATCCCTTGAAGTCTGCAGTAGGCAATTACTGATGCCAGGCATTTCGTGAACACTCTGGGCACAGTAGATAAGCCAAAGGGCAATGCAGAGAATTGATAATGGGTTGAACCTGCAAGAAATCTGAGGTATCTTCTGCAATCTTGTCTGACTGGGACATGCAGATATACCTCCTTGAGGTCCAATGTTACCAGCAATGACTCCTTGCCCAGCATGGGAAGAAGCTGCTGTAATGTGAGCATCTTGAATTTTGGCACAAGTAAAAAAGTGTTTAGGATGGATAGGCCCAAAATAGGTCTCCAATCTTTGCCCTTCCTTGGTACCAGGAATAGTCTGGAATAAAAACCTTGACCCTGTTCTTGTGCAGGTACCTCTTGAATAGCTTTCATGTCCATGAGATCTGAAATTTGTTTTTGTGCCTCTGCCCTTTGATTGTGTGGCAGGTTTGGCATGCCTCTCATTTTTGGAAGGGTGTGAAAGTGGAATCTGTAGCCTCTGTCTATAATGTCCAGGATCCATTTGTCTTTTGTGACAATATGCCAATTTTTCGAAAATAATGCCAGTTTTCTGCCTAAAGGTGCTGCCATTTGAGCCTTGCTTGGCATGCAAAGGGGAAAGTCATTGGTTCTGCTTTCTGAATGGCTGTGAACTATCCTCACCACCTCTTTGTGTAGGTGCTTGCCATTGTCTGCCTCTAAACGATCCTTGAGATTGCCCTCTACCCCTTGGGCGTCTGTATCTACCTCTTTGGGGTCTGTCCGTGGCTGGAAAGGACCAATTTTTTGAAGGCCAATTTCTACTGAAACGTGGAGGTTGTACCTGTAGGAAATCTTTCACTGTTTGCATTGATTTTGCCTTTTCCTCCATTTTCTTTAATACCTCCTCAGCTTTAACACCAAACAATACATCTTTTTGAAGAGGTGCATCTAGTAATTTAGCTTTGACATGATCTGGTAAGGTTTGCTCTTTGAGCCAAGCATGTCTACGTATGACTGATCCTGTAACAGCAGCTCTACATGAGGCCTCTAAAGCATCAAAACCACATTGCAAAGTATGTTTACCCACTTGCTCTGCACTATGTAACAAATCCTGCAACTCCTTCAAGTCTGGTTGTTCAGGTTGTGACATTTTGCTTTTCAACTGTGATAACAGAAACTGTTGGTACTTTAACATATGGAACTGACAGTTTAATGCCCTCATGGTTAAGGTGGCCGAGGTGTATACCTTTTTCCCCCACCTTTCTAAAGCTCTGGAATCTCTCTCTGAAGGTAATGGATTTTAGCAGTGGAGGCCTTAATTCCCTTGGGACCCTGTGAAATAGTTTCTGGGTCAGCCGCATGGCTTTTGTATAGGAATTGGTGTGAATCAGGAACCCGGTAATACCTGTCAGGCTTGACTGGAGCTGGAGGTAAAGAATCTGGGTTGGGGCAGGCCTCCGAATACACATCATCTAGTATGTCTAAGACAGGAGGTATAGCCAGAGGCCTGTGCTGAGGGAGCAAGGGGAAATCCCTAAGCCTTTTCTTGGAGTCTGAGTACTCTTGGCCTTCCCAGTGGAAGTGTTCTCTCAAGGTATGTAAGGTTTCCCCAAAAGAGTAATCCTCAGGGGGGGAGACAGAGGGAATAGACTCCTCTGCATCAGAATCTTCAAAAGGGGAGTATGAATGTTCCTGGTCTTCAGAATGTTCTGAAATAATGGAGGCCTGGTCCGAGGAAGGGGATTCTTCCTCCACTCTGGGCCTTTTGTCTGGGGGGGGGGGGGGGGGGGGTTGAGAACCCCTGATAACAGTAATCAAATCCTCAGCCATTTTGAGCATCTGCTTTTTAGGCATGGGGCCTTGAGAGGGACCCTGTGGAGCTTGTCTTTTAGTATGCATGGCTGCTTTAGACTTAGTGAAAGCCTTGATGGAAAAAGAAGAAGAAGGCCTGAAGACACCGGGAGAGGTGGCAGGCCTATCTAAACTCTTGAGTTTCCCCGCCAAGAGTGGCTTTGGTATCTGTAGTCGGGGTGTGGGCCGAAGAGCCTGCGACCTCGGGCACAGAAGACACCGCCAATGAAGTGTCATCGGTAGTCAGGGGCTGCGTAGGCACCTCGCTGAGAACCGGAGCACCTGTAGTCAGCTTTAGCGTGGTGTCGGTAGAAGTCGTGGACCTCGTATGTCGGTCCTTATCTTTGCGTCTTTTACTCAAAACTGGAGTCGGAGCATCCGACGACATAATGTAATTAAACTTTTTGTCAAAATAGTGTTGGGCGAACTCCGCACGACGCTTAATAGTGCGTCTGTTGAATGTAGCACAAAAACGGCAGGCCGAGACGTCGTGGTGTGGGCCTAAGCAAGGAATGCAGAGGGAATGAAAATCCTTATGCGGTATTTGCTTCCCACATGAAATGCAATTATTAACTTTGTCTGACATCGGTCTGAGGCAAGAAAAGTTTCAACGGGTACTTAGCTTTCAAGAAGACTTCGGTTGAAAAATATTCGTAATCTCAGGAGCTGGCCGACCGGCACTTGCGAACTGCTTCTGCTTCGGGCACCGCGCGGCAAGAAAGACTGAAGAAAATGGCGTCGGCTGGTTCTTTTATACCCTTGTCGCACTGACGTCAGGGAAGAAGCGACGACATCCGACGCTGGACCTAGACTTTGGAATTCGGCCGACCGAGGACCCGCCTGACGGCAGGAGAGCCCATCTGTTATGACTGCAGCTGTATGTATCACCATAAATGTAGATGTTCGAGTGTATTCACTGTTGCAGTCATTACATTTAGGTTATCCTGCTGGCAGGTTGCCTTCAGTCGGCCTGAATTCCAAAGTCTTGGGTCTTGCGTCAGTTGCTGTTGCCTCTTCCCTGACGTCAGGTCATCAGGGGTATAAAAGATGCAGCAGATGCCATTTTCTTCAGTTTTTCTTGCCCCAGATGTCAGGTGCACCCAAAAAGGGTAGGCTAAAAATATGTAAATAAAACATACATGCACCAAAATAAGCTTTACCTTCATCTATAAGCAAATACACCACCTAGGTTGCATAGATTAGAGAAGTAAAGATAAGTTCCAGCAAAAGTAAGGGGGATGGTGGGTGGGTAACCTGGACTGCAACAGTGAATACACTCGAACATCTACATTTATGGTAAGTGCACACAACTGTACTATGTTCTTCGTGTTTCACTGTTGCAGTCATTACATTTGGGTTGAGTCCCAAAGCTATGGTTGGGGGGCTGGAGCTAAACAGCATTAGGAGTGGCTATGAGGCCCTGCAGAACTGCAGTGGCAAAGCCTGCTCTGGATTTAGAGTAAAGAGGCAGATTGTAATGCTTTGTAAAGGTATGCACTGAACTCCAAGTAGCAGCCTCTAAAATGTCTTTGGTTGGTACTCCCCTGAGAAAGGCTGCAGAAGTGGCTGCAGCTCTGGTTGAATGTGGCCTAATGCCCTTAGGCACTGGTTTGCCATGGTGTGAGTAGCACAAACAAATGCAGTGACCTATCCACTTTGAAATAGTCTGCTTGGAGATAGCCTTTCCTTGTGATGCTATGGCATATGCCACTAGTAATTGTTCTGTCTTTCTGAAAACTTTAGTTTAGTCCAGGTAGAATCTAAGTTGTCTGTGTACGTCCAAAGAATGCAGAATTTTCTCCCCCTTGTTCTGTGGATTTGGATAAAAAGTTGGCAAATGAATAGTTTGGTTAAGGGCCACACTGGATACCACCTTAGGCATAAATGCAGGGTTTGTTCTCAGAGAAACCCTGCCTGGATAAAAAATGATAAAGGGTTCCACAGCCATGACAGCCTGTAGCTCTGACACTCGTCTTGCAGAAGTTATTGCTAGGAGCAGAGCTGTTTTCCAAGATAAAAATTTTATATTCGCAGTAGCAGCTGGCTCAAAAGGAGGTAAGGTGAGTTTTTCCAAGACATAATTGAGGTCCCATGCAGGTACTGGCGTTCTCCTTGGAGGCCTTAAGTTTTTGGCTCCTCTGAGGTACTGCCTTAATAAAGGATGAGAAAAGAGAGGTGGCTCTGTATTGTAATGAGCCGTAACGGCAGAGGCATTGATTTTAATTGATGAAAAAGATAGGCCTTTGTCCAGCATCTCAGTTAAGTATTGCAAAATCTGAAGAATATTTGGGACAGTTGTATCAGTTCCTTGAGCTTGGTTCCAAGCACAAAATCGCTTCCATTTCCCAGCATAGGATTTTCTAGTATTAGGCCTTCTGGCTTCTAAAATGACATCCATCAAAGCTTTACTGAGAGGTGTGGTTTGCATGGCTACATTATCTGCCATGCTGCCAGGTTTAGAGTCCTTAGTTGGCTGTGCAGAATCTGATTGTTTTGCTGGGACAGTAGATGAGGTATTTGAGGTAAGGTCCAGGCTGGGCATTGGGACAAATTCTTTAAGCTCGGATACCAGTACTGGCGTGGCCAGTCTAGGGCAATCAAAATCATTTTTGGTTTCTCCTGCATGACCTTTAGGAATACTTTGGGGAGGAGAGGCAGTAGAGGAAAGGCATACACTAATAGGTTTGTCCAGTTAAAAGATAAGGCGTCCACTTTCCAAGCTTGTCTGTGATAAGTCCTTGTGCAGAATCTTTTTAGTTGATTGTTGTGAGGGGAGGCAAATAGATCTATGTCCAGGCGTCCCCATTTTTTTCTTATCATGCTGAAGACTTGTGAATCCAGATGCCACTCATGGGGATTCTTGAGGTTTCTGCTTAGATCGTCTGCCAGAGTATTTTCCCTTTCCTGGCAGGAATTGTGCCTGCAGATGAACTTGCTAAGTCAATGCTGTGTCCCATAAAGCCATGGCTAGTCTAAAAAGGGGGTAAGAATGAGTGCCCTCTTGCTTGTTTATGTACCACATGACCGTGGTGTTGTCTGTCTTTATCAGTAGTTGTCCCGGATGAAGTAGGTCCTTGAAGGCTGTCAGGGCATTTTGAACAGCTAGCATCTCTTTTTGATTGATATGTAGATGCTTTTGGTTTGTGGACCAGGTGCCCTGAATGCCTCTTCCTGCCACGTGTGCCCCCCAGGCATAATCTGATGCATCCGTCGTTAGGCTCTGCTTGACTGGGGGTAGTGAGAATGGCTGTCCCTTGTTTTGGTGACAAGCCTTTGCCCACCATCGAAACTCCTGTTGCAGGCAGGGGATGAGAGTAATCACTGTTTCCAGGCTGTGGCAATGTTGTGTCCAGACACTTTTTAGGTTGTTGTTGAGTCTTTCGGCTTTTCCCGGTTAGGGGTCGCCACAGCGGAACTCCGGTCCGCTAATGATTGGTAGTTGATTTTTATGTGCCGAGTTACCAGCCCTGATGCACAACCTTCAACGAAGGTATGCCCATTCACGCATGTCTCCACACAGAAGATGCTCTAGCTGAGAATCAAACCGGACAGCGTCTTACTGTGAGGCGATTGTCCAGACACTTTTTAGGTACTATTGAATTTTCCTCATATGCAGTCTTGCATATGGTGTAAGTAAGATGCAGGATGCCATGAAGCTCAAAGCCTGCAGAATTTTTCTTGCAGATAACTGGGCCTTTGTTGCCATTTCCTTGAAACAGGTAGTCAGTTGCCTTTGTTTGTTTGAGAGTAGCCATCTGGGCAGTTGTATTTAAGCTTGCACCCAGGAATATTATCTCTTGAGAGGGTACTAGTTTTGATTTACTTTCGTTGACTGTGTACCCTAGGCATGTTAAAAGTTTTTCACAAATGTCAGATGCTGTAGTAGAATGTCTGTTCTTTGCTTGTATGAGGCAGTCATCCAAGTAAGGATATATTTGTATTCCTCTTTGTCTGCAGTAAGCAATTACTGGTGCCAGGCATTTTGTGAAGACCCTGGGCGCAGTAGATAAGCCAAAGGGCAGTGCAGAGAATTGGTAATGCTTTGAGCCAGCCTTGAATCTGAGGTATCTTCTGTATGACTGTCTGACTGGGACATGCAGGTATGCCTCTTTTAAGTCTAAAGTGATGAGGCAAGCCTTGCTGCCCAACATGGGTAGAAGCTGCTGCAAGGTCAACATCTTGAATTTTGGTATATCCAGGAAAGTGTTTAGAATAGAAAGGTCCAGTATTGGTCTCCATGCTTTGTCCTTTCTGGGTACCAAGAACTGTCTTGAGTAAAATCCTTGTCCCTGCTCCTGTTGTGGTACTTGTTGAATAGCCCTCATGTCCATGAGAGCTGTGACTTGTTTTTGAGCCTCTGCCCATTGATTTTTTGGCAGGTCTGGCCAACTGTTTGTCCTTGGCAGGGTATGGAAGTGAAACTTGTAGCCTTGTGACACTATGTCTAGAACCCATTTGTCCTGGGTTATAATGTGCCAATTTTGAGAAAAAAGTGCTAGTTTTCCCCCTAAGGGTGCTGCCAGAAGATAAGTGCTTGGTGCAGGCAGGGGGAAGTCATTGGGACTGTTTCCTATATGGTTGTGATTTGTTTTCTCCACCTTTGGAGGTAGAAGCACCCCATTGCTTAGACCTGTAGGAACCTTGCGGCTGTGATCTGCCTCTAGGGCATCTGGATCTGCCCCTTTGAGGTCTGTCTGAGACTGGAAAGGACCATTTCTTTGTTGGCCAGTGCCTGCTAAATCTAGGTGGCTGTACCTGTAAAAAATCCTTGACCGTTTGCACAGATTTAGCTTTGTCCTCCATTTTCTTTAACATCTCTTCTGCTTTAACACCAAACAAGGTGTCATGTTGTAATGGAGCATCTAATAATTTTGCTTTAACATGATCAGGCAGATTTTGTTCTTTTAACCAAGCATGCCTCCTAATGACAGAACCCGTAACCGCGGCCCTGCAGGAGGCCTCCAGAGAACCAAAACCACATTGCAAAGTATGCTTTCCAACTTGTTCAGCTGCATGCAATAAATCCTGCATTTCTTTACCATCATTTTCTGTTTAAGCAGTGACATGACATATTGCTGATATTTGAGCATATGAAACTGACAATTTAAGGCCCTTATATCTAAGGTAGCAGATGTGTAAATCTTTTTTCCCCATCTATCCAGTGCCCAAGAAACCCTGTCAGAGGGGGTAGGGATTTTTGCAGTGGAAGCCTTAACCCCTTTGGGACCCTGACAAATTGTTTCTGGGTCTGCAAAAGGGTTTTTGAAAAGAAATTTATGAGAGTCAGGGACCCTGTAGTATCTATCTGGCTAAACAGGAGCTGGAGGTAAGAATTCAGGGGTCAGACTAGACTCTGAGAAGACATATTCTACAATGTCTAACACAGGTGGAATAGCTAGAGGCCTGTGTTGAGGTAGTAAAAGGAAGTCTCTGAGCCTCTTCTTAGATTCTGAAAAATCTTGGCTCTCTCAGTGGAAGTGCTCCCTCGTGGTATGCAAGGTTTCCCCAAAAGAGTAGTCCTCAGGAGGAGAAGCTGAAGGAATTGAATCTTCAGCATCAGAATCCTCATGGGGGAAGAGAATATTCCTGATCAGAAGAGGAATCAGAAGAAATGGAAACCTGAGCTGAAGATTCATAGTCTGTCTCTTGCTTAGGTCTCTTATCAGGAGGGGGATGGGAACACCTGATCAAGGTAATTAAGTCTTCGGCCATTTTGAGCATCTGGTTTTTTTTTTTGGGCATGGAGGCCTGTCCATGTGGCTGGTGAACTTGTTTCTTTGCCTTTAAAGGTGTTTTAGTCTTTGCCTTTGAAGTCTGTTTAATATATAATTGTTTAGGTCTGAATACACCTTCAGAAGCCAATGCCTGCTCAGCGGCTCCGGACCCATTTGAGGGAATAACCTCCGAGGCTCCAATACCCTGAGTTTCCAGCGGCCTGGCCGAATCCACGTAGGAGACTCTAAAGTAGCGGGCATCAGGGGCTGCGAAAGCGCCTCACTGAGAACCGGTGAACCAACGACTTGCTTAGGAGAAGCTTCGTCGTCAGCTTTGGACCTCAGTTGCCTGTCCTTTTCTTTTTCTTTACGTTTTTTGTGAACTCCCATAGTCGGATGGCTACCTAACGACATTGTATAATTAAATCTTCGCCCAAAATAGCTTAATGCAAAATCATACCGATGCTTAATAGTGCGTTGGTTAAATCTAGCACAAAACCAACAACTAGAAACGTCGTGGTCAGGCCCTAGGCAAGGAATACAGTAAGAATGAAAGTCCTTGTGAGGTATTTCCTTCCCACAAGAAATACAATTATTAACTTTTTCTGACATCGGTCTGGAGCAAGAAAAAAATTTCCCCAACGGGGTACTTAGCTTTTAATGAAGACTTCGGATCTGAAACTCGAACACGAAAATCTCAGGAGTCGGCCGATGGGCACTTGCGAACTGCTTCTGCTTCGGGCACCGCGCGGCAAGAAAGACTGAAGAAAATGGCGTCGGCTGCATCTTTTATACCCCTGACGACGTCAGGGAAGAGGCGACAGCAACCGACACAGGACCCAAGACTTTGGAATTCAGGCCGATTGAGGGCAACCTGCCAGCAGGATAACCAAATGTAATGACTGCAACAGTGAAACACGAAGAACATCTAGGGGCTGGCTAGGATGCCCTGCAAGACTGCAGAGGCAAACCCTGCCCTAGATTTGGAGAAGAGAGGTAGGTGGTAATGCTTGGTAAAAGTGTGAACAGATGTCCAGGTGGCAGCCTCAAGGATATCCCTGGTCGGGTCTCCTCTTAGGAAAGCTCCAGAGATGGAGTTTGCTCTGGTGGAGTGCATCCTGACCCCCTTGGGGGGAGGTTTTCCCTGTTGTTTGTAGCAGAAATAGATGTAGTGTGGTATCTATCTGGAGATGGCTTTGCCTTCTGCCCCTGTAGCAAAGCTGACCAGCAATTGATCAGACTTCCTGAAGGATTTAGTCATGTCCATATAGAATCTGAGCTGTCTGTACACATCTAAAGAGTGCAAAATCCTTTCCCCTTGTTCTGGGGATTAGGAAAAAAGGTGGGCAAATTAATTGACTGATTGAGAGCCACACTGAACATCACCTTGGGCATGAAGGATAAAGAAGTTATGTACCTACCATAATGTTCCATGTTAGTTGTCTTCATCTCGCCTTCCTTCTTGCTGGTTGGGATCAGAGCCGATCCTCAGCTCCGACTTGGCCATCTTCAATAGCTCGAGAGCTGTTTACCAGCTCGAGGCTACCCCTTATCCCATGATGCCTAGCGATAGCTACCCAGATATCGTTTGAAGTAGCTAACTCCAGACATAACAAGAGAATAAACCAGTACTGGTAATTAATTGACTATACCTGCCATATTCTCTAAGACAAAAAAGGAAAACAAGAGAACAGACAGCCAGTGAAATAGAAACTACTCTCGGTCCACTAGCACAGGGGGGCGGAAGGTGGGACACAAGAAGGAAGGCGAGATGAAGACAACTAACATGGAACGTTATGGTAGGTACATAACTTCTTTATGTTAAGTTGTCTATCTTGCCTTTGTTCTTGCTGGTTGGGACAGCGTCCCTAGCACCTAATATCCTGGGTGGCTCAGTGGAACAGACTCTTCAGAACAGTGGAATCAAAGTTAGCTTTGCTCCTGGAGACCATAACCAATTTGTAATGAGAAATAAAGGTATGAGGGTTTGCCACGTGGCAGCTGCACAAATATGGGCAACCTAGACTGGAAGGCTACAGAGGTGCCAAAGGCCCTAGTAGAATGACCTTTCGGTTTAACAGGTAACTCTTTGTTCCTTAACTGATAAATGAAGGAAATAGTGCGTGACAACCATCTAGATAAGGTTACCTTGGAAACTGGGAGACCTTGTTTGCCCAAGGCATAAGAAAGGAATAGTTGGTCCGACTTCCTCATTTCCTTAGTTCTGTGCAGGTAAAAACGCAATTGCAGCTCAGATACTCTTTTAGCTGAAGTGATGTCCAGAAGGAAATCTGTCAGACAAAGTTAAAGTCCCATGCTGGCGTAGGTGCCCTTCTGGGGGGCCACAAGTTGCTAGACCCTCAGAGGAACTGTTTGATCAAAGGATGTGAGAAAAGGGGCTGTTCAGTGGGAAAATGAACAGAAATAGCAGAGACATGAATTTTTATAGGGGAGAAAGAGAGACCACTGTGTAGTAGATTAGCTAAGTAATCTAGGATGAGAGGGATGGAGGGCTTTGCCGTATTGGCTCCCTTATCCTGAATCCAGGTGCAGAACATTTTCCATTTATCTGCATAAGACTTTCTGGTGCTAGGACACCTGGCCTCACGGATAACATCCAGAACCTGTTTACTTAGAATGGCAGATTGGTTTGGGGTTAGGGAATAAGCCAAGCTGCCAAACTGGTGTAGTTTGTACTCTGCCTTGTTTGTATGATTAGGAAGATCTATAGATTGGTTTAAATGATTTTCTGAGCAGACTTTGGGGAGAAACAAAGGATTAGTCCTCAGAGCAACTCTGTCCTTATGAAAAACCAAGTAGGGAGGCAGAACACATAGAGCTTGAAGTTCAGAGATGCGTCTGGCTGAGGTAATAGCTACCAGAAAGAGCGTCTTTCAAGACAGAAACTTGATAGAGCAGGACGCTGCTGATTCAAAAGCGGGCAGAATTAAGGAAGTTAGGACTAAATTAAGGTCCCAAGGAGGAGAGGGATCTCTCACTGGAGGCCTAAGAAGAGTTGTCCATCTCAAAAAAGCTTTACAGAGCTTATGAGACATAATGTTAGAATTCGAAAAACCAACATGAAAGTTAGAAATGGCCACCAATTGCACCCTGATCGTAGCAGAAGCGGACCTGGAGTGAAATAGTTGTGCTAGGAATTCCAGAATTTCGTGGACAGGAGCTGAAAAGGGATCCACATTCCTACCTTTGCCCAACAGGAAAAACGTTTCCATTTGCTAGCATAAGTTTTCCTCGTTGTAGACTTGTGAGAAGAGACGATAATCTCACGGACTGCTGGGGAAATGCTGGGAAGCCTGGCTAAGTTTGGAAGTGGAGCAACCAAGCTGTGAGCTGGAGAGTTTTGAGGGACTGATGCAACCCGCCTGATTGATGAACCAGGAGGTCTGGAATTGGGTCCAGAGTCCAGGGCTGATCGAGAAGGTAACGGTGCAGGAACGGAAACCATATCTGTTGAGGCCAGTAGGGGGCAATGAGGATAATTTTGCAACCCAACGATATTGCTTTCTGTATAAGTTTGGGTATCAGGGGGAAAGGAGGAAAGGCATAAAGAAGTCCCTGGGGCCAATCGTGGACTAGAACGTCTCTGGGTATGTGACCCGGAAGCGGAAAAAGGGAGAAGTAGTTGCTGCATTTGCTGTTGAAGGGGGTGGCTAACAGATCGCAGCAAGGCTGTCCCCATTTGCGGAAAATAAGATTTGCAACTTCCTGATTCAGAGACCACTCGTGAGGCATGAGGATAACTCTGCTGAGCCTGTCTGCTATGACGTTAGATCTCCCAGGGATGTGCATTGCAATCAGAAAACGTTGGGAGGAAATCGCCCACTGCCAAAGTCTGAGTGCTTCTCGACACAGGGGGTAGTATCTGGTTCCGCCCTGCTTGTTGATGTACCACACCACTGACATGTTGTCCGTTTGAATAGCAATGGTCCCAGAAGGAAGAGAGTCTTGAAGGGCTTACAACGCCAGGAGCACGGCTTTCATTTCTAGGACATTTATGTGCAGATGGTACTTGTAAGGTTGCCAAGTGCCTTGGACTGTCCTGCCCAGATAATGCCCCCCCCACCCTATCAGGGAAGCGTCTGTCGTCACTGTGGCTACCGGAGGGGGTTGTATGAAAGGTCTGCCCTGAGTAACTAGTGGGGAAACCATCCACCAAGTCAGATGTCTTTCGCATGCATCTGTGATCATGATCACGTGAGTCATGGGTAGCTCTTGGAAAGACCACTGCGTAAACAGAAGCCACTGAAGAATTCTCATATGAAAGCGCACTAGTGAAATTAAAAGAATGGCTGCTGCCATGGAACCCAGAGTTTGAAGGACGTACCTGACTTGGATCCTTTTGCTCTGCATCAGAACCTGCACTTGCTGATGAACTGCAGACACCCTTTCTGGTGGTAGCCTTGCAAACATATCCCTTGTGTCTAAGACTGCTCCTATGTAAGTGATAGATTGACAGGGCAACAAGGCAGATTTTTCGAAATTTATTGCAATACCTAGCTGGGAGCAGATGTGATTGTGTAGTCCCGCGCTTGTAGGAGTTGATGCCTGGTGGTAGCAGTAAGGAGCCAGTCGTCTAGATACGGAAACACCTGGAATCCTTGACGTCTCAGATGAGCCGTGACCACTGCCATACATTTGGTGAACACCCTGGGGGATGTGGTGAGACCAAAGGGCAGAACTCTGAACTGATAATGACCTGCCCCAGCCAGAAGCGAAGATATCTCCTGGAGCGCCTGTCCATCTTGATATTGTAGTACGCGTCCTGAAGATCTATTGAGCACATCCAATTGTCCTGACCCAGAAAGGGTAGAATGGACTGTAGCGTGACCATCCGAAACTTTGTTATTTGCACAGACCTGTTTAGTCTGCTGAGATCCAGAATCGGTCTCCAGTCCCTTGTCTTTTTTGGTACTAAAAAGAACCTTGAGTAAGTTCTGGATCAGTGCTGGTCTGCCGGGACTTCCTGGATGACTCTTTTTTTTCTAGCAATTTTGAAACGTCTATTAGTCCCAGAGGCCACCTGTATTCAATATGCCGATGATTCCACACTCATTTGCTCTGCTAACTCCACCTCAGACCTCCACTATAAAACCCAAAGGGTATTTAACATGGTTGAAGAATGGTTCCTTAAACGTTGCCTACTTCTCAATGCCAAAAAAACCAAGCTGCTACTATTTCCACCTACCAATAGGTCCCCACCCATTGATCTCTCTATTGTATCTAGCAAAGGCACCCTGATAACACCTGAACAATCTACCAAACTGTTAGGAGTGACTATCGACAACAACCTCACCTATGATATTCACATTAACAACACCATACAAGCAGTGAACAGAAAAATTGGTTCCTTATACAGAATCAAACCTTTCCTTACTCCACAAGCCAGAACCACCATTGCCCACTCTCACTTAATCTCTACACTTCTATGCTTCATCTATTTATACTAATCTAAAAAGAACTAACCTCCAAAAATTATCACATGCTTATAACAATATCGCCAGATTTGCTACCAGCAACCCATACAAGACACACCATTGTCTTAATCTTAAGCAACTCAACTGGCTTGAATTACCTAACTTACTAACATTTTCCCAACTCATCATTGCTCATAAAATCTTTTATCAACCTAAAAATACTCCTATTCTCACTAACCTTATCACCCCATACACGAATCTAACATCACTTCGTTCCTCTACTAGATTACTTGTCTGTACTCATCATCATTCTCTTTCGGCTTTTCCCGTTAGGGGTCGCCACAGCGGATCATCTCTTTCCATTTCTTCCTATCCTCTGCATCTTGCTCTGTCACACCAACCTGCATGTCCTCTCACCACGTCCATAAACCTTATCTTAGGCCTTCCTCTATTCCTCTTACCTGGCAGCTCCATCCTTAGCATCTTTTTCCCAATATACCCATCATCCCTCCTCAGCACATGTCCAAACCAACGCAATCTCGTCTCTCTTGCTTTGTCTCCAAACTGTCCAACATGAGCTGACCCTCTAATATACCGATTCCTAATCCTATCCATCCTAGTCACACCGATTGCAAATCTTAACATCTTTAACTCTGCCACATCCAGCTCTGACTCCTGCCTTTTTGTCAATGCCACTGTCTCCAACCCATATAACATAGCTGGTCTCACTACACTCTTGTAGACCTTCCCTTTCACTCTTACGGATACCCGTCTGTCACAAATCACTCCTGACACTCTTCTCCACCCATTCCACCCTGCCTGTACTCTCTTCTTCACTTCCACATTCACCATTACTCTGAACTGTTGATCCCAAGTACTTAAACTCGTCCCACCTTTACCAACTCTACTCCCTGCATCCTCACCATTCCTCTACCCTCCCTCTCATTTACACACATATATTCTGTCTTAGCCCTGCTGACCTCATTTCTCTGTTCTCTAGAGCATATCTCCACCTCTCCAGAGTCTCCTCAACCTGATTCCTACTCTCACTACAGATCACAATGTCATCTGCAAACATCATAGTCCACGGGCCTCCTGTCTGATCTCATCTGTCAACCTGTCCATCACCACTGCAAATAAGAAAGGACTCAGAGCTGATCCTTGATGTAATCCCACCTCCACTTAATCTCTACACTTCTGTCACTCCCACTGCAGTCCTCACCACTGTCACATGCTTATAACAATATCGCTGCTACCACCCTTACCACACCATTGTCTTAATCTGCCACTCAACTGGCTTGAATTACCTAATACTAACTCTTCTCTAGGCACCCTGTCATATGCTTTCTCCAAGTCTACAAAGACGCAATGCAACTCCTTCTGACTATGAAGTCTAATAACTTGTCAGGCGATAGCATTTTCTCAAACACTGTTGGCAAACACTGGAACCTCCTACCAACAGACCTAACTCAATTACCATCCCTTTCTCTTTAAACTAAGACTCAAACTTCACCTAAAATCTTACTGGATGTGCCCCTGCACAAACCCTGACTAACTGCTTCCTCTTTCACTTCTATCTTCCTACTACCCAAGGCCACTTTCACCCTTTACCCCACTAATGTAGACTACTGATCTCCTTTCTTTGCTCTCTGACTTCTCCTCTCTTCCACATACTTTCCTCTTCAACCGTCCCATTTCTCTCCTGATTACAAAGGTTTGCATATAATTTTAATATTTACAAGCATATTATTCCTTCTAACTAACTACCCCAAATATTACGAATGAGTAGTCTCATCAAAAAAAAAAAAAAATTACTCTTTCTTTTTCTTTGCTTGATCAATCTATTTTTTTTCTTTTCTCTCTATAATCTAAAAATTGCTAATGTAATTCCAATATATATCGTTATTGTGTATTGTGTATAATGTTGTCTCTGGAGCTTTTCTCCCCGGGCCTCTACTGAAAATGGACATGTATCCAGTTAGACTAGCCCGGTCAACAAATGTAAAATAAATAAATAAATAAATAAATATTACTGCTTGTACCTTCCGATTGGGTGGAACATCTGGAAGGGTCTTCCTTGGCTGTAAAGGGGGTTGATGGAAGGGAATTTTGTAACCTTTGAATATAATGGATCGTACACATTTGTCTTGTGTTAAAGTTTGCCAGGCTTTTGGGTACAGTGAAAGTCTTCCCCCGACTGCCTCCAAAGGTGAGCAGCCAGACAACCCTTCAGGGATGATGGAAGGGCTTATCAAAGAAAGATTCTCTGCCGCCCTGGTTCTGCGGATCCCATCTTCCATGAGGGCGGCATCTATTATTATTGTTTCCCCCTCTGCCTCTGGAGGAAAAATCGCTACGTGTATTAGGCAAGGCTCCCTGAGATTTACGGAACCACATCTTCCCACTCTTCTGACCCTTGGGGTAAGGTCTAGAGGGAGTGGAAAAACAGACTCCCATGGCAGAGAGAGACTTGCCTTCTTGCTCACACCTAGTCAAAGTGTCTTTCACCTGTGGTCCAAAAAGAAAGGAACAATCAAAGGGAGTGTTGGTGAGGGACGCTCGAAAGGGTTCCGCAAAGTTACACAGCCGCATCCACGCATGCCTCCTAAGGGCCACACCCCGTACCTGCAGCTCTACTCGCCCCATCGGCTGCATAGGAAATGAGCCTCATGGAGGAATTAACAACCGAATTAAGCGTCGCTAGCTGGGACGCTACCTTGGCTTGTGCTCCCTCAGCTGTTGGATCTTGAAGGGTATCTCCGAGCTCTTTAAGGAGATCCCTTGGAAGTCGGGTAAAATGAAAAAGGTAGTTCAGTGACCTCATAGAGAAGGTCGTTGAAGTGAACATTTGCTTCTTGTACCTGTCCATCGTCCTAGACTCCTTGTTAGGGGGATGTACAGATGAAGAGGTCTCCGCTAACTCTTTTTTGGTGGCTACTGCTAACACCATGGCATAACAGAAACACCTTTTGAAAGGAATTGCTTATCCTGGGGTGCTGTAATGAATTTACCAGGTCTCCTTGGAGTTGGTTCCACTGTATCCGGAGCTGACCAAGCCTTTCGAGCCACCACTGTCATAAGTGGATCGAAAGGCGGAGACACCCAGGAGGTGGAAGGTCAGGTGCTGTAAGCATCCAGAAATACAGACTCATCCTCGGTAGGGGCTAAGGGATTCCAGTTCCCCCTCTGCTTAAGCATTTCTAGGATGTCTAAGAAGGAAACATCTTCCGAGGGGGATCTCGGGGACCCTTCCGAATCATCTAAGTCTGTATCAGAAGTGACAGACTCGGGGGAGTCAATGTGCTTCTTCTTGCACTTTTTCTTCCGAGGGGGCTCCTCTCTGAGTGATCAGGAGAGGCCTCAGAAAAGGAGGAAACACTCAATGGGGTGTCCTGGAGCACTGGTTCGCTATGCTTTGGGTCTGGAGGAGGAGCAAAGGTTGGCACAGGCACTACAGGGGATGGAGCAGGTGGGGCTAAAAGTGGAGCTGACTCAGAGGACAGCACACTCTGCATGACATCGAAGGCAACCCTGCCCTGATGCAGAGAAAGCTCCGGTTCCGAAAAAATAGGAATCTTTCTCCGCACCGAGGGGGACGGCTCCGAGGCCAATGTTGGAGCCGAGCTCACCTGGGCCGAAGCTCCGAGAGGGAGAATGGGGTCGGTCAAGGGTCCGATGCCACTCGCCCCCTCGGAGCCGACGAGGGAGCCCTGGTGCCCAGATCCCTCAATGGAAGGTACCACCGAGGGAATCAGAGCCATCGGAACCGAAGGAGACAGAGTTATCGGAGCCGACGGTTCCACTACTCGAACCCCAACAAACTCCAGCTCCAAACTCATTGGAGTCGGAGGAGGAACATCAAGAGAAGTGGACGGAGCCGATACCTGTTGAGGAGGGCTGGACAACAATTTAGCAAGTGCCTGTGACTTTAGCAACCTACTGACCACTTTCTCCACATCATGATCCGACAGCCTAGAGGATCGAGAGGAGTGAGAGGATCGGTGGCTACGTCCACTCTGAAGTAAAGGAGACCAAGGAGCCGAATGCACAGACTCTAGGGAAGGGGATCTCAGCCTCTTGTGGCTCCATGACAGCTCCGAAGCCTCTGATTGAGCCGACAGGGAGATTGTCTTGTCGGTGCCAGCTGGAACCGACGTAGAAGGTAAATCCTGAACCGAAGACGGCTCCGAACTTGGAGCCGACGGCTTAGTGGATTTAGGGGATTTCACTGCCTGTGAGCTCTTGGTCGGTGAATCCTGGGGTTTTAAAAGACCCCTAAGAATCAACTTATTCTTACACTACTGCAGGACTCTTGGACTAAAGGCATGGCAAATAGAACAAGAGTCCTGCAGGTGCACAGCACCTAAACAATAGACGGGAGAAAGAGAGACCACTGTGTAGTAGATTAGCTAAGTAATCTAGGATGAGAGGGATGGAGGGCTGTGCCGTATTGGCTCCCTTAGCCTGAATCCAGGTGCAGAACATTTTCTATTTATCTGCATAAGACTTTCTGGTTCTAGGACATCTGGCCTCACGGATAACATCCAGAACCTGTTTACTTAGAATGGCAGATTGGTTCGGGGTTAGGGAATAAGCCAAGCTGCCAAATTGAGTGTCTGTAATTTGGGATGCATGAGTTCCCCTTCCCTCTGGGTCAGGAGGTTTGGAATCTGAGGAAGACGCCATGGAGGTGGGGGGGCAGGCAGCGCACCAAGGGGTACCAGTGTTGTCGGGGCCAGTCTGGAGCTACAAGAATGGTCCTTGGTTTTTCCTCACTTATTTTGAGGAGTACCCTGGGGATGAGAGGTAGGGGAGGAAAGGCATAGACCAATAGATTGACCTAGGGGAAGGACAGGGCATCCACTATCCAAACCATGTGGTGATGCTGCCTGGTGCAGAATTTTCTGAGCTGATGGTTGGTGTGGGAGGCAAAGAGGTTGACCTACTGGGTTCCCCATTTCTGAGTTATTATGTTGAAGGAACTTCTGTTGAGTTGCCACTCGTGTGGGTCCAGAAGGTTTCTGCTTAATTGGTCTGCTAGAGAGTTGATAGAGCCTGGTAGGAATTGTGCTAACTGGTGTAGTTGCATGGAAGAAGCTGTGAGCCAAAGGGTCATGGCCAGCCTGCATAGAGCGTAGGAGTAAGTCCCTCCCTGCTTGTTGATGTACCACATCACAGTGGTGTCTGCTTTGATCAGGAGAATCCCTGGAGAGAGAAGGGGTTTGAAAGCTATCAAGGCGTATTGCACAACCATCATCTCTTTTTGACTGATGTGGAGAGGAATTTCCTGAGGGCTCCATTGGCTCTGTATGCACCTGCCATCAAGGTGTGCACCCCAAGCATAGTCTGATGCTTCTGTGTTGAGGGTCTGGGTGGTGAGGGTGGGGTGGCGAGAAGGGCAGTTCCTTGTTGTGTGAGCATGCTGTTGCCCACCAAAGAAACTTCTTTCTGAGGCAAGGAATTATAGGTAGAATAGTTTCCAGGTCTTCAGAGTGTTGACACCAAAGGCTCTTTAGGGATCACTGAAGTTTTCTCATGTGCAGTCTGGCACATGGAATGAGTAGTATGCAAGATGCCATGAACCCTAGAGCTTGCAGGATCTTCCTTGCAGATAGCTGGGGCCTGGTGGCTAGTGGATAGAAGTAGGTTGTCAGGAAAATTTGTTTCTCTGGTGTAAGGAATGCCACCTGGGATGCTGTGTCCAGAATGGCTTGGACTTCTTTTCATTGATTGTGTATCTTAGGGAGGTTAGAAGTGTCTTTACAAAGGCCAGGTGCTTGAGCAGCTTTTCCTGGCTGTATGCCTGAATAAGGCAATGGTCTATGTATGGGCAAATTTGAATATTTCTTTGTCTGCAAAAGGCAATGGCTGAAGTCAGACATTTTGTAAAAACTCTGGGAGCAGTAGGATAAGCCAAAGGGAAGTGCAGAGATTTGAAAGTGTTGAGATCCTGCCCTGAAGCGGAGATATTTCTTGCATTACTCCCTGATAGGAATGTGGAGGTAGGCCTCTTTTAGATCTAGTTTGACTAGCCAAGTGTCCTTGGAGAGTATGGGTAGCAGCTGCTGGAGGGTGAGCATTTTGAAGTTTGGGATCACCAGGAAGGTGTTTAGAATTGATAGATCCAGGATGGGGCACCAGGTGCCCTCTTTTCTGCGCCCCAGAAAAAGTATGGAGTAGAAGCCTTGGCCTATCTGTTCTGCAGGAACATGCTCTACTGCTCTCAGAGAGAAGATAAAGGATTTGCTTTTGAGCCTCTGATTTGGTGGTAGATCTGGGAACCCTTTTGGGGTTGAAAGGGTATGGAAGGAAAATTAGTAGCCCTGAGACACAATGTTCAGAACCCATTGGTCATTGGTTATGGTGGCCCAGGTGCTGGAGTGAAATGAGAGATTTCCTCCTAGGGGTAAGTGAAGGTGGGCAGAGGGGGGAGGGGGAGGAGGTGAGTCACTGTGAGTTCTTACCATAACGGGGTGGCTTAGAACTCCTTGGTTATGAAGTGGAGGTATTCCACTGCTTAGATCTCTGCATTTCCTGGGGCTGCTGTCTGGGGGGGGTCTGCTTCCACAGGGCCTAGGCTGGGCTGGTTTACTCGGAGCAGGAAAGGACTAGTGCTTGGAGGGAAAATGCCTACTGAACCTAGGGGGCTGGACATGTAAAAAAATCCTTAATTGTTTGCATAGATTTTGCTTTTTCTTCCAATTTTTTTAAGACCTCTTCTGCCTTAGTGCCAAATAAGCTATCTTTGTGCAGGGGGGCATCCAACAATTTAGATTTGACATGGTCTGGCAGGGGTTGTTCCTTAAGCCTTCTAATGTCAGATCCAGTGACTGCTGCCCTGCAAGAAGCTTCTAAGGTGTCAAAACCACAGTGCAAAGTGTGTTTAGTTATTTGGCTTGCAGAATGCATTAAGTCTTGTAAATCTTTAGATTCTGCCCAAGCAGGAAGGGAAGACATTTTTTGTTTAAGGAGTTCCAGGGTATGTTGCTGAAATTTCAGCATATGGAACTGACAATTTAGTGCCCTGCTAGCAAGAATAGCTGAGGTGTATACTTTTTTACCCCATCTGCCCAATGCTCGGGAATCCCTGTCTGAGGGTGTGAGATTCTTAGCAGAGGTTGCTTTAATCTCTTTTGGCCCTTGAGAAATGACGTCAGGGTCAGCGACCTCAGGGTCAGCTATTAAATTTTTAAAGAGATATTTGTGTGAGTGAGGGACTCTGTAGTACCTGTCTGGTTTTCTGGGAGCAGGTGGTAGGCCATCAGGAGTCAAGCTGGATTCAAGGAAAACATCATCCACAACATCCAGGACTGGGGGGTGGCCAAGGGTCTGTGCTGCAGAAGATCTAAGAATTCCCCGAGTCTGTTTTTAGACTGAGGGTAGTCCTGACTCTCCCATTGGAAATGCTCCCTTAAAGTATGCAGGGTTTCCTCAAAGGAAACATCCTCTGGGGTAGAGGCTGAAGGAATGGAGTCCTCTGCATCAGAATCCTTATAAGTGGAGAGGGGTTGCATGTCTTCATAGTCAGATGCATCAGATTCATCTGACTCTTGTTCAGACAAAACTACAGGGGACAGATCTCTTTTTCCTTTTAGAGGGGGTAGCTTGGCTTCCCCTGATCAGCATGATAAGGTCTTCCGCCATTTTAAGGATATGAGGCAAGGTAGCAGGCGCCTGAGAGTGGGTTGTCGGTTTCTTGGGTGTGGTTTGAACCCTGGGCCAAAGAAACTCAACCGTTTTTGAAAGAAAGCACAATTGTGTACACTTACCATAAATGTAGATGTTCGAGTGTATTCACTGTTGCAGTCATCACACTTGGGTTATCTGCCTGCAGGTAGCCCTCAGTCAGCCCGAATACCAGAGTCTTGGGATTTCTGTGTCGGATGCTGTCACCTCTACCATGACGTCAGGTTGTCAGGGGTATAAAACAAGCAGACAACGCCATTATATCAGTTTTTCTTGCCCTAGATCTCAAGAGCCCCCAAAATAGGAAGCTATTACATGGTGTGGAACACCTCCAGTAAAAAGTAAATACCCCTGCTATAAAAGATGGCCATAAAGAGGATAGGTAAAAAGGATAGAGAAAACCAGGGGGCTGGAGGGAGGTAAAAGTACAGTTGTGTACACTTACAATAAATGTAGATGTGTGAGTGTATTCACTGTTGCAGTCATTACATTTGGGTAATCTGCTGGCAGGTTACCCTCAGTTGGCCTGATTAACAAAGTCTTGGGTCCTGTGTCGGTTGCTGTCCCTTCTTCCATGACGTCAGGTCGTCAGGGGTATAAAACATGCAGCCGATGCCATTACATCAGTTTTTCTTGCCCCAGATGTCAGATGCCCTCCCAAATGGGGAGCAAATAAAATTAAAAACACAAAAAATATACCTCCAACCAAAAGCAAATACACCAAAAGGGCTTTTAAGCACAGCAAAGAAAGTAGAGGTATAGCCAGAGAAAAATAGGGGGCTGGAGGGAGGGTAACCAGGACTGCAACAGTGAATACACTCGAACATCTACATTTATGGAAAGTGTACACAACTGTACTATGTTCTTCGTGTTTCACTGCTGCAGTCATTACTTTTGGGTAGATTCCCAAAGCTATGTTTGGGTGGAGGGAATTATACAGCATTAGGACCAGCTATAAGGCCCTGCAGGACAGCAATGGCAAAGCCAGCACTGGATTTAGAGAAAAGTGGTAAATGGTAATGTCTGGTGAAAGTATGAACTGAGCTCCAGGTAGCAGCTTCTACAATGTCCCTGGTAGGAACACCTCTGAGAAAGGCTGTTGAAGTAGAAGCAGGCCCTGGTGGAATGGGATCTGATCCCCTGGGGGATAGTTTTTCCATGCTGCTTATAGCAGAAACAAATACAATGGCTTATCCATTTGGAAATGGCTTGCTTTTAAATAGCCTTTCCCTCCGCCCCTGCAGCAAATGCTACCTGCAATTGTTCAGATTTTCTTTGAGATTTAGTCCTGTTTAAGTAAAATCTAAGTTGTCTGTGTACATCCAATGAATACAGAATCCGCTCCCCCTTGTTCTGTGGATTGGGAAAGAAAGTTGGCAAATGAATGGTCTGATTAAGAGCCACACTGGATACCACCTTAGGCATGAAGGATGGGTTGGTCCTGAGAGATACCCTGTCTGCATGAAAAATGATGAAAGGCTCCACTGCCATAAGAGCCTGTAATTTGGAAATCCTTCTAGCTGAAGTGACTGCTAAAAGGAAAGCTGTTTTCCAGGAGAGAAATTTTAAGTCTGCAGTAGCAGCTGGCTCGAAAGGCGGGAGAGTGGGTTTCCCCAGTACAAAATTAAGGTCGCAGGCAGGGGTTGGAGTTCTCCTGGGTGGTCTTAAGTTTTTGGCCCATCTGAGATACTGCTTTAGCAGAGGATGAGAGAAGAAGTGGAGGTTCTGTGTTGTAATGAGCTGAAATGGCTGAGGCATGGATTTTTATGGAAGAAAAAGACAGGCTCTTGTGAAGCATCTCAGTTAAGTATTGCAAAATCTGAGGAATGTTGGGCACTGCTGTGCTTAGATTGATTCCAGGCACAGAATCTTTTCCATTTTTCAGCATAAGATTTTCTAGTACTAGGTCTTCTCGCCTCCAAAATGACATCCATCACAGGTCTGCTGAGGGATGCTAAGGGTGAATTTAGGTGATTAGCCATGCTGCAAGATTCAAAGTTTGGAGCTGAGGGTGCAGAATTTGGCTGTTCTGCTGAGACAGTAAGTAAGGTGTCTGAGGCTGGTACCACGGTGGAAGGTGTGACACAATGCGCAGGAGTGGGTACCAGTGTTGGCGAGGCCAGTTTGGAGCAATCAAAATCATTTTTGGTTTGTCCTGTTTGACTTTTAGTAGAACTTTGGAGAGCAGAGGCAAAGGGGGAAAAGGCATAGACTGAGAGGTGTTTCCAGCCGAAGGACAGAGAATCCACTTTCCAGGCTTTTTTGTGAAGAGTTCTTGTGCAAAATGTGTCCAACTGATAGTTCTGGGGTGAGGCAAAAAATCTATGTCCGGGCTCCCCCATTTGTGTGTCAACATGTTGAAAATCCGTGGTTCCAGTTTCCATTCATGTGAGTCCATGAGACGTCTGCTTAGTTCGTCTGCCAGAGTACTCAGCTTTCCTGGCAGGAATTGAGCTTGTAGTTGTACTTGATAGCTCAAGGCTGTGTTCCACAATGCTATGGCTAGTGTGCAGAGGGGGTAGGAGTGTGTACCCCCCTGCTTGTTTATGTACCACATAACTGTGGTGTTGTCTGTCTTTATCAGTAATTGTCCTGGATGAAGGCAGTCCTTGAAGGTAGTCTATGCATTCTGTACAGCTAGCATTTCTTTTTGATTTATGTGAAGGTGCATTTGATTTGGTCTCCATTTTCCCTGAATGCAGTTCCCTGCCAGATGAGCATCCCATGCATAGTCTGACGTGTCTGTAGTTAGGGTTTGGGTGGTGGAATGGCAGTCCCTTGTTCTGGTGGCAAGCCTCTGCCCACCACAGGAACTCTAGGTACAGGCAAGGTATAACAGGAATCATTGTTTCCAGGCTGTGACAATGCTGACTCCATAGACTTTTTAAATACCACTGAAGTTTCCTCATATGCAGTCTTGCATATGGAATTAGAAGAATGCAGGAGGCCATGAACCCCAAGGCTTGTAGTATTTGCCTTGCAGAAAGCAGGATTTTTGGGGCCACCTGTTTGAAGTAAGTCATCAAATGAATTTGCTTCTCTGGCGTAAGGAAAGCCATCTGGGCAGTTCTTTTCAAGCTCGCACCCAGGAATGTAATTTTTTTAGAGGGTACCAGTTGTGATTTCTTTTCATTTATAGTGTACCCTAGACAAGTTAGAACCCTTTTTACAAATGCCAGATGTTTTAGAAGACTGTCCTTGTTTTCTGCCTGAATTAGACAGTCGTCCAGGTATGGATATATTTGAATATTTCTTTGCCTGCAAAATGCAATTACTGGAGCCAGGCACTTTGTAAAGACCCTGGGCACAGTAGATAAGCCAAAGGGCAGTGCAGAGAACTGGTAATGCAAGTAGCCTGCTTTGAAGCGGAGGTATCTTCTGCAAGATTCCCTGACTGGCATATGCAGGTAAGCCTCTTTTAAATCTAGAGTTGCCACCCAGGCATTATTGCCTAGCATAGAAAGTAACTGGTGAAGAGTCAGCATCTTGAAATTTGGAATGTCCAGAAAGGTATTTAGAGTAGATAAGTCCAGAAATGGACACCATGATTTGTCTTTTCTGGGTACCAGGAAAAGTCTTGAATAGAAACCTTGTCCCTTTTCTTCTTCTGGTACTAGTTGAATAGCCCCCATGCTCACGAGGGAAAGTACTTGTTTCTGGGCCTCTGCCCACTGATTTGGGGGCAGGTCTGGCCATCCGTTTTGAATTTGCAACGAGTGGAAATGAAATCTGTATCCTTGGGATACTATATTTAAAACCCATTTGTCCTGGGTTATAAGTTGCCAGTTTTTTTGCATGAAGAGCCAGTTTTCCCCCCAAAGGGGCGGCTAAAAGGTAAATGCTTGGTAAGTGTAAAGGGAAGTCATTGTGGCTGCTTACCATAGGGAGGTGTCTTGTTGTTTACAGATTTGGAAGAGGAGGCACCCCATTGTTTTGTTCTGAAAGTCCCTTGGGACTGAAACCTGGTGCCTTTGGAATGTCTGGGTTTGACTTGAGTGGCTCTTGAAGGAACTGGAAAGGACCAGCTCTTAGTAGGCCAGTGCCTACTAAATTTTGGAGGTTGCACGTGTAAGAAATCTTTCACAGTTTGCATAGATTTAGCTTTATCTTCCATCTGTTTTAGAACTTCTTCAGCCTTATTACCAAAGAGACGGTCCTGTTGTAAAGAAGCATCCAACAATTTTGCTTTAACAAGATCAGGCAGCGTTTTCTCTTTGAGCCAAGCATGCCTTCTTAGCACAGACCCAGTTACAGCAGCCCTGCAAAAGGCCTCCAATGAATCAAAACCACATTGCAAAGCATGTTTTCCAACTTGTTCATCTGAATGCAATAAATCCTGTAAATCTTTATCTTCCACACAGTCAGAAATCAACATAATTTTCTGTTTAAGCAGTCCCATGATATGCTGCTATTTTAGCATATGAAATTGACAGTTTAAAGCCCTGACTGCCAAGGTTGCAGAAGTGTAAACCTTCTTACCCCATCTATCCAGCACCCTGGAATCTCTATCAGAAGGGGTAGGATTTGTAGCAGTAGAAGCCTTAATGCCCTTGGGACCCTGAGAAATGGTTTCAGGATCCGCAACAGGATTTTTGAAAAGGAATTTGTGGGAGTCAGGAACCCTGTAGTATCTGTCTGGCTTACAAGGAGCCGGAGGCAGGGAATCAGGAGCCATACTAGATTCTGTAAAAACATCTTCAACAATGTCTACAACAGGAGGTGTAGCCAAAAACCTATGCTGAGGAAGAAGAAAATCCCTAAGTCTCTTTTTTGATTCAGAAAAATCCTGACTTTCCCAGTGGAACTGTTCCCTTAAGGTATGTAAAGTTTCCCCAAAAGAAAAATCCTCAGGGGGAGAAGCAGAAGGAATGGAATCTTCTGTATCAGAGTCCTCATAAGTAGGTATAGACAATTCGTGTTCATTAGAAGAATCAGAAGAAATAGAATCCTGTTCAGAAGATTCATAGTCAATATCTTGCCTAGGCCTCTTAGAAGGGGGGTTGGCTACCCCTGATCAGAGTAATCTTCAGCCATTTTGATAATTTGTTTCTTAGGCATAGAAGCCTGCACATGTAGCCTAGGCGTCGGTTTTTTAGACATAGGTCGAGATACTGGCCTTAGTTTTGAAGATGGCGTTGGTCTAATATACAAATATGTAGGCCTGAAAACACCCTCAGAAGCCGGAGCCTGCACAGCGGCTCTGGACCCATCCAAGGTAGAGACATCTGCGGGTTCCATAACTGAAGCATCTCGCGGCATACCGGACTCCGAATGGGTCTCAGTAGAGGCCTGCGAATCAGAATTAGTGGGTATAGGGGGCTGCGAAAGTGCCTCACTGAGTACCGGTGAACTGGCGACTGGCTTAGGAGAAGCGTCGTCAGCAATTTTGGACGTCAACGGCCTGTCTCTGTCTTTTTCTTTGCATTTTTTAGAAATTCCAGTAGTCGGATTGCTAACCGACGACATTTCTGGATAATTAAAGCGTGAGCCAAAATATTTAGAAGCAAAAATGTACCGACGTTTAATAATGTGTTGATTAAATAAAGACAGAACCGACAGCAAGGTACGTTGTGGTCAGGGCCTAGGCAAGGAATACAGTACAAATGGAAATCCTTATGAGGTATTTGCTTCCCACAAGTAATGCAACTATTATCTTTTACTGACATCAGTAAGGAGCAAGAAAAAGTTTCCGCAACGGGGTACTTAGCTTTTTAGTTGAAGACTTCAGATCTGAAACTCGAAAATGAAAATTTTAGGAGTCGGCAAACCGGCACTTGCGAACTGCTTCTGTTTCGGGCACTGTGCGGCAAGAAAGACGGATGTAATGGCATCGGCTGCATGTTTTATACCCCTGACGACCTGACGTCATGGAAGGAGGGACAGCAACCGATGCAGGACCCAAGACTTTGTTAATCAGGCCGACTGAGGGCAACCTGCTAGCAGATTACCCAAATGTAATGACTGCAATAGTGAAACACGAAGAACATCCAGGACTGCAACAGCGAATACACTCGAACATCTACATTTATGGTAAGTGTACACAACTGTAGTATATTCTTCTTGTTTCACTGTTGCAGTCATCACACTTGGGTTGATTCCCAAAGCTGAGGAAGGGTGGAGGTAGTCCAGAAGTATTGGGGCTAGCTAGCAGGCCTTGTAAGACTGCTGTAGCAAATCCAGCTCTGGATTTAGAAAAAATAGGTAAGGGGTAATGCTTGGTGAAGGTGTGTACAGAACTCCAGGTTGCACCTTCCAGGATTGTCCCTGGTGGGGACCCTCCTGAAAAATGCTGTAGAGGTTGAAGTAGCTCTACTGGAATGAGTTCTGATCCCCATAGGGGTAGGTTTTCCATGGTGCTTACAGCAGAAATGGATGCAGTGTGCTATCCATTTGGAAATGGTTTGCTTCAAAATGGCCTTGCCCTCTGCCCCTGTAGCAAAGCTGACTAGTAGCTGGTCAGATTTTCTGAAAGGTTTAGTCCTGTCAAGGTACAACCTGAGCTGTCTGTGCATGTCCAAGGACTGCAGGATCCTTTCCCCTCTATTCTGAGGGTTAGGAAAAAAGGTTGGCAAATGGATGGACTGGTTTAAAGCCACACTGGGTACCACCAGGCATAAAGGAAGGGTTAGTCCTGAGGGAAATCCTGTCAGCATGGAAAATAATGAAGGGCTTCACCGCCATTAATGCCTGTAACTCAGACACTCTTCTTGTTGAAGTAATAGCAAGAAGTAAGGCTGTTTTCCAGGAGAGGAATTTTAACTCTGCTGTAGCAGCAGGTTCAAAAGGGGGAAGTGTGAGCTTCTCCAGTACAAAGTTAAGGTCCCAGGCCGGGGTGGGAGGTCTCCTAGGGGGCCTTAAATGAGCTCCTCTCAGGAACAGCTTGATGAGAGGGTGAGAAAAGAGTGGAGGCTCGGTATTATAATGAGCTGAGATGGCAGAGGCATGAATCTTAATGGATGAGAAGGATAGGCCTCTGTGGAGCAGCTCTGCTAGGTAATCAAGGATTTGAGGTAATTTGGGCACAGCTGTGTCGTGTCCTTTTCTTGAGACTGACTCCAAGAACAACATATTTTCCACTTTTCAGCATAGGATTTCCTAGTACTAGACCTTCTGCCCTCAAGGATGATGTCCAGCACCTGTTTGCTGAAGGATGCTGGTGTTGTACTCATGGGATAAGACAGCCTGCAAGGTTTAGAGTTTGCAGCTGTGGATGCAAAATCTGTCCCTCCTGCTAAGACAGCAGGGAAGGTGTGTGATGTAGGTGCCAGGGTGGCACTGCTGTCAGACTGCGGAGTGGGTACCAGTGCTGGTGTGGCCAGTCTGGTGCAATAAGGATTGCCCTTGGCATGTCCTGTTTGATCTTGAGTAGTACTTTTGAGATAAGGAAAGACATAAATTGAGAGGTTTTCCCATGTAAAGGATAGGTGTCCACCTTCCAGGCTCTGCTGTTAGGGTTCCTGTTGCAAAATTTGCTCAATTGGTGGTTTTGGGGGGGGGGGGAGGGGCAAAAAGGTCCACTTCCGGAGTTCCCCACCTCTGGGTTAGAAGTTTGAATGAAATGGGTTCCAGCTACTCGTGAGGGTCCAGTAGATTTCTGCTTAAGTCGTCTGCCAGTGAATTTTGCTTGCCTGGCAGGAATTGAGCTTGTAGGTGCACTTGGATGTTCAAGGCTGTGTTCCACAGAGCCATGGCTAACCTGCAGAGTGGGTAAGAATGAGTCATGCCCTGCTTGTTTATGTACCACATAACTGTGGTGTTGTCTGTCTTTATTAGGAGCTGTCCTGGAAGGATAAGGTATTTGAAGACTGTCAGAGCATTCTGTACAGATAGCATCTCTTTTTGACTGATATGCAGGGGAATTTGTTCTGGGCTCCATTTGCCTTGAATGCTTTTTCCTGCCATGTGAGCCCCTCATGCATAGTCTGATGCATCTATTGTCAGGGTTTGGGTGGCGAGGGGTTGAGTGAAAGGAAGTCCCTTGTTGTGGTTGCATGCTTCTGTCCACCAAAGGAACTCTGCCCTTAGATAAGGTATGATAGGAATCACTGTTACCAGGTCGTGAGAATGTTGACACCAGAGACTTTTTAAGTACCACTGAAGTTTCCTCATATGCAGTCTTGCATATGGAATTAGCAGAATGCATAACGCCATGACCCCTAGGGCTTGTAGTATTTTCCTTGCAGATAGCTGGGTTTTGTTGGCCATTAGTTTAAAATAGTTTGTCAAATGGACCTGCTTTTCTGGAGTGAGGAATGCCATCTGGGAAGTTGTGTTCAAGCTTGCTCCCAGGAATACAATTTGTTGGCTGGGCACCAGTTGTGATTTATTTTCGTTGATGGTGTATCCCAGTGAAGTTAGAAGTCTTTTTACAAATGCCAGGTGCTGAAGTAGCAATTCCTGACTGTCTGCCTGAATCAGGCAATCATCCAAGTATGGGTAGATTTGAATATTTCCCTGCCTGCAGTATGCAATGGCTGGAGCCAGGCATTTTTGTGAATACTCTGGGTGCAGTAGATAAGCCAAAGGTAAGTGCAAATAAAGTACAGATGTGTACACTTACCATAAATGTAGATGTTCGAGTGTATTCACTGTTGCAGTAATTACATTTGGGTTATCTGCTTGCAGGTAGCCCTCAGTCGGCCTGATTAACAATGTCTTGGGTCCTGCATTGGTTGCTGTCCCTTCTTCCATGACGTCAGGTCGTCAGGGGTATAAAACATGTAGCCGATGCCATTACATCAGTTTTTCTTGCCCCAGATGTCAGGTGCCCCCCTAATGGGAAGCAATTAAATATAAAAGTACAAAGATATACCTCCAACAAAAAAGCAAATACACCAAAAAGGCTTTAAACATAGTAAAGGAAAGTAGAGGTACAGCCAAAAGAAGTTAGGGGGCTGGAGGGAAGGTAACCAGGACTGCAACAGTGAATACACTCAAACATCTACATTTATGGTAAGTGTACACAACTGTACTATGTTCTTCGTGTTTCACTGCTGCAGTCATTACATTTGGGTAGATTCCCAAAGCTATGGTTGAGAGGAGGAATTTAGATAGCATTAAGGCAAGCTATAAGGCCCTGCAAGACTGCAGTGGCAAAGCCAGCTCTGGATTTAGAGAAAATTGGCAAATGATAATGGTGAAAGTATGTACAGAGCTCCAGGTAGCAGCTTCTAGGATGTCCCTGGCAGGGACGCCTCTGAGAAAGGCTGTAGAGGTAGATGCAGCCCTGGTAGAGTGAGGTCTGATCCCCTGGGGGATAGGTTTCCATGGTGCTTATAGCAGAAATGAATGCAATGGCTTATCCATTTAGAAATGGTTTGCTTTGAAATAACCTTCCCCTCTGCCCCTGCAGCAAATGCCACCAGCAGTTGTTCAGATTTCCTTTGAGGTTTAGTCCTGTCCAAGTAGAATCTAAGTTGTCTGTGCACATCTAAGGAATGCAGTACCCGTTTCCCTTTATTCTATGGATTGGGAAAGAAGGTGGGCAAATGAATGGACTGATTAAGCGCAATACTGGATACCACCTTGGGCATGAAGGATGGATTGGTTCAGAGGGACACCCTGTCCGCATGAAAGATGATGAAAGGCTACACTACCATAAGGGCCTGAAATTCAGATACCCTTCTAGCTGACGTGATTGCTAAAAGGAAAGCTGTTTTCCAAGAAAGAAATGTTAAGTCTGCTGTAGCAGCTGGCTCGAAAGGAGGTAGAGTGAGTTTCTCCAAGATAAAGTTAAGGTCCCAGGTTGGGGTTGTAGCTCTCCTGGGTGGTCTCAATTTTTGGCCCCTCTGAGGAACTGCTTGAGCAGTGGATGAGAGAAGAGGGGAGGTTCTGTGTTATAATGAGCTGAAATAGCTGAGGCGTGGATTTTAATGGAGGAAAAAGACAGGCCCTTGTGAAGCATCTCAGTTAAGTACTGTAAAATCTGAGGTAAATTGGTCGCTGCTGTGCTCATCCTTTGAGATTGGTTCCAGGCACAGAATCTTTTCCATTTTTCAGCATAAGAATTTCTGGTACTAGGCCTCTTTGCCTCTAAAATGATATCCATCATAGGTTTTCTGAGGGATGGTAAAGGAGAGATTAAGTAATTAGCCAGGCTGCAAGGTTCAGTGTTAGAAGCTGAGGGTGCAGAATTTGGTTCTCCTGCTGAGACAGCAGGGAAGGAGTATGAGGCAGGTGCCATGGAGGTAACCGTGACACACTGCGCAGAAGGGGGTACCAGTGTTGGCGTGGCCAGTCTGGAGCAATCAAAATCATCCTTGGTTTGTCCTGTTTGATTTTTTGTAGTACTTTGGAGAGCAGAGGCAGAGGGGGGAAGGCACAGAGTGATAGGTTTTTCCAGCTGAAGGACAGAGCATCCATTTTCCAGGCTTGTTTGTGGAGAGTCATTGTGCAAAATGTGTCCAACTGGTATTTCTGGGGAGAGGCAAACAGGTCTATATCTGGGCTCCCCCATTTGCTTGTCAACATGCTGAAAGTCCTTGGTTCCAGTTTCCACTCGTGTGGGTCCATGAGGTTTCTGCTTAGTCCATCTGCCAGTGTACTTAATTTTCCTGGCAGGAATTGAGCTTGTAGGTGCACTTGGTAGCTCAAGGCTGTGTACCACAATGCCATGGCTAGTCTGCAGAGTGGGTAAGAATGTGGACCCCCCTGCTTGTTTATGTACCACATAACAGTGGTGTTGTCTGTCTTTACCATTAGTTGTCCTGGAAGAATGTAGTCCTTGAAGGCTGTCAGAGCATTCTGTACAGCTAACATTTCTTTTTGATTGATATGCAGGTGCATTTTTCTTGGGTTCCATTTGCCCTGAATACACTTCCCTGCCAGGTGAGCCCCCCCATGCATAGTCTGATGCGTCTGTTGTTAGGGTTTGGGCGGCAGGGGGTGGTGTAAAAGGTAGTCCCTTGTTTTGGTGGCAGGCCTCTGCCCACCAAAGAAACTCTAGGTGTAGGCAAGGTATGATAGGAATCATTGTTTCTAGGTCCTGAGAATGTTGACACCATAGGCTTTTTAGATACCACTGTAGATTCCTCATATGCAGTCTTGCATATGGAATTAGAAGAATGCAGGAGGCCATGAACCCCAAGGCCTGCAGTATTTGTCTTGCAGATAGCAGGGCTTTTGTGGCCACTTGTTTGAAGTAGGTTGTCAAATGAATTTGTTTCTCTGGTGTAAGGTAAGCCATCTGGGAAGTTGTATTCAAGCTTGCTCCCAGGAATATAATTTGATGACAGAGTATCAGTTGCAATTTTTTTTTCGTTTATGGTGTACCCCAGACAAGTTAGATCCCTTTATACAAAGGCCAGATGATTCAAAAGTATGTCCTGGCTTTTTGCCTGAATTAGACAATCGTCCAGGTATGGGTATATCTGAATATTTCTTTGCCTGCAAAATGCAGTAACTGGAGCTAGGCACTTTGTGAGTACCCTGGGCACAGTAGATAAGCCAAAAGGCAGTGCAGCGAACTGATAGTGCGTGTATCTGCTTTGAAGCGTAGGTATCTTCTGCAAGATTCCCTGATTGGGATGTGCAGGTATGCTTCTATTAAATCTAGTGTTGCCAACAAGGCATCTTTGCCTAGCATAGGAAGTAATTGGAGAAGAGTCAGTATCTTGAATTTTGGAATCTCCAAAAAGGTGTTTAGAGTAGACAGGTCCAGGATAGGACACCATGAATTGTCTTTTCTGGGTACCAGGAAAAGTCTCGAGTGGAAACCTTGTCCCTTTTCCTTTTCTGGTACCAGGTGAATAGCTCCCATGCTTAAGAGATAAAGTACTTGTTTTTGGGCCTCTGCCCATTGATTTGGGGGTATGTCCAGCCACCCGCTTGGTGTTGACAATGTGTGGAAGTGAAATTTGTATCCCTGGGACACTATATTTAAAACCCATTTGCCCTGGGTAATGAGTTCCCAATTCTTTGCATGAAGAGCAATCTTTCCCCCCAAAGGGTACAGGAGGAATAGCTAAAGACCTATGCTGAGGTAGGAGAAGGAAATCCCTAAGCCTCTTTTTTGAATCAGAAAAATCCTGGCTTTCACAGTAGAAATGCTCCCTTAGAGTATGTAAGGTTTCCCCAAAAGAAAAATCCTCAGGAGGGGAAGCAGAGGGAATGGAGTCCTCTGCATCAGAATCTTCATAAGTAGATAAGGGCAAAACCAGATCATCAGAAGAATCAGAAAAAACAGAATCATGATCAGAAGACTCATAATCAACTTCAGTCCTAGGCCTCTTAGAAGGGGGGGGGGGTTGGCTACCCCTGATTAGCGTTATTAGATCTTCAGCCATTCTTATCATTTGTTTTTTAGGCATAGAGGCCTAAGCATGTGGCCTGGGCGTCAGTTTTTTTAGGCATGGATCGAGATTTAGGCCTAAGTAAAGAAAGAGGCGCCGATTTAATATGCAAGTCCATAGGCCTGAACACACCCTCAGAAGCCGATGCCTGCACAGCGGCTCCGGACCCATCCAAGGCAGAGACATCCGCGGGTTCCATAGTTGAAGCATCTCACGGCACACTGGACTCTGAATGGGTCTCAGTAGAGGCCTACGAATCAGAAGTAGCTGGTATCAGGGGCTGCGAAAGCACCTCAATGAGTAACGGTGAACTGGCTTAGGAGAAGCGTCGTCAGCAGCTTTGGACCTCGGCAGCCTGCTCTGTCTTTATCTTTGCGTTTTTTCGGAATCCCAGTAGTCGGATGCCTAACTGATGACATTTCTGGATAATTAAACCGAGAACCGAAATATTTAGAGGCGAAAATATACCGAATGATGGATAGTGCGCTGATTAAATAAAGCACAAAACCGACAGCAAGGTACCTCGTGGTCAGGGCCTAGGCAGGGAATACAGTACGAATGAAAATCTTTATGAGGTATTTGCTTTGCACAAGTAATGTAATTATTTACTTTTACTGACATCGGTTTAGAGCAAGAAAAAGATTCCCCAATGGGGTACTTAACTTTTAGTTGAAGACTTCAGTTCTGAAACTCGAAAACAAAAATTTCAGGAGTCGGCCGACCGGCACTTGTGAACTGCTTCTGCTTCGGGCACCGCACAGCAAGAAAGACTGATGAAATAGCGTCGGCTGCATGTTTTATACCCCTGACTTACCTGACATCATGGAAGAAGGGACAGCAATCGACGCAGGACCCAAGACTTTGGTAATCAGGCCGACTGATGGCTACCTGCAAGCAGATAACCCAAATGTAATGACTGCAACAGTGAAACATGAAGAACATCTGATAGTGCATAGAGCCTGCCCTGAAATGTAGATATTTCCTGCAAGACTCCCTTATGGGGAAGTGCAGATAAGCTTCTTTTAAGTCTAGGGTGACTAACCAGGTATCCTTGGCTAGCACAGGAAGAAGCTGTTGCAGTGCAAGCATTCTGAATTTTGGGACCACCAGAAAAGTGTTGAGGATTAATACATCCAGGATCGGGTGCCAAGAGCTTTCTTTTCTGGACACCAGGAACAGTCTGGAGTAGAAACCCTGTCCCCTTTATTCTACTGGAACAGGTTGAATAGCCCTGATATGGGAAGGGAAAGTACCTGCTTTTGAGCCTCTGCTCACTGGCTTGGAGGAAGGTCTGGCAACCCGCTTGGTGTTGGTAGTGAGTGGAAGTAGAATCTGTAACAATGGGATACAATGTTTAAAACCCATTTGTCCTGACTAATGGACATCCAGTTTTTTGCAATAAGGGCGGGTTTTCCTCCTAGGGGCGCAAGTACTTGGGCATGGCTGGGAAGGATAACTGGAAAGTCATTGTGAACATTTTCCATAAGGGGGTGGCTTACCACTGGTTTTGAGGTGAAAACACTCCATTGCTTAGATCTCTGCATACCCTGAGACTGTAGTCTTGGTGGTCTGTTTCCCCTGGGTTTGGACTGACAGGGACTGGAAAGAACCAGTTTTTTTGAAGGCCAATACCTACTGAATCTAGGTGGCTGCACCTGTAAGAAATCTTTGACTGTTTGCATAGATTTAGTTTTTTCTTCCATCTTTTTAAGAACAACTTCTGCTTTTGTGCCAAACAAATGCTCCTGATTTAATGGAGCATATAGTAATTTTGCTTTGACATGGTCAGGCAAGACTTGTTCTTTTAGCCAAGCATGTCTTCTCAGTACAGACCCAGTGACAGCCGCCCTGCAAGATGCTTCTAAGGCATCAAACCCACACTGCAAATTATATTTACTAACTTGGTTTGCAGAATGCATTAACTCTTATAAATCTTTACTTTCTGCACAATCTGGAACTAACACCATTTTTTTGTTTAATTAGTTCCATAACATGTTGCTGGTACTTCAACACATGAAACTGGCAATTCAAAGCCCTGACGGCAAGAGTTGCAGAGGTACCTTCTTACCCCATGTCGAAAGCTATAGAATCCCTGTCTGAAGGGGTAGGGTTTTTGGTTGTAGTAGCATTAATGCCTTTAGGTCCCTGGGAAATGGTCTCTGGATCCACAGTAGGATTCTTAAAGAGAAATTTGTGAGAATCAGGTACTCTATAGTACCTGTCAGGTTTTCTAGGAGCTGGTGGTAAGGTGTCAGGAGTAAGACTGGACTCCAAGAAGACATCGTCTACAATATCCAGGACAGGGGGTATAGCTAGAGGCCTGTGCTGAGGCAAATCTAAATATTCCGAGTCTCTTTTTGGACTGAGGATAGTCCTGGCATTCCCAGCAGAAATGCTCTCTTAAGGTATGCAAGGTTTCACCAGAAGAGAAATCCTCTGGATGGGGAGGCAGAGGGAATGGATTCCTCTGTATCTGAATCCTCATAGGTAGATAAGGGTATGCCCTGGTAATCAGAAGGGTCAGAGTCATCAGACTCCTGGTCTGCAGAATCAGAAGGAAATTCAATCCTTTGTCTTTTGGCAGGGGAAGGCTGGATTCCCCTAATTAGAGTAATAAGGTCTTCAGCCATTTTAAGCATTTATTTATTGTGGCATGGAAGGATGAGCATGCGCTTTGAACGTCAGTTTTCTAGGCGTAGTGCGAACTCTGGGTCTGATAAATTCAGTAGTTTTAGTAGGAAATGAAGTTGTCGGTTTAATATGAATATCGGTAGGTCGGAATACACCCTCAGAAGTCGGTGGCTGCACAGCGGCTCCGGACCCATCCAAGGTAGAGACATCCGAAGGTTCCATAGTCGAAGAAGCATCTCGCGGCATAACAGACTCCGAATGGGTCTCAGCAGAGGCTTGTGAATCTGTAGAAGCGGGCATCAGGGGCTGCAAAGGCACCTCACTGAGTACCGGCGGACTGGCGACAAGCTTAACAGAAGCGTTATCGGCAGTTTTTGACCTATGCGGTCTGTCTCTGTCTTTGCGCTTTTTTGTAAGATCAGTAGTCGGATGGCTTACCAAAGCCATTTCAGAATACGGAGAACGACAGCGAAAGAATTTAGCTACAAAAATAGCCTGACAACGAATGGTTTGGGAGTTAAACAAGGCACAAAACCGACAGCTAGGGACGTCGTGGTCTGGACCTAAACAGGTGACGCAGTAAGAATGAAAATCTCTGTGAGGTATTTGCTTTCCACAGGCAAGACAATTGTTATTTTTTTTCTGACATCAGTTAGAGCAAGTAAAAAGAATCCCCAATGGGGTACTTAGCTTTAGAAGATTTCAGGTTTGAAACTCGAAAAAACGAAAATTTCAGGTAGCAGCCGACTGGCACTTGCAAACTGCTTCGGGCTCCTGCTTGACAAGCAAGACTGATATAATGGTGTCGGCTGCATGTTTTGTACCCCTGACGACCTGACGTCATGGAAGAGGTGACAGCATCCGACGCAGAAATCCCAAGACTCTGGTATTCAGGCCGACTGAGGGCTACCTGCAGGCAGATAACCTAAGTGTGATGACTGCAACAGTGAAACACAAAGAACGTCGGTAGTTGCGAAAGAAGACGTTGATTTGTGTCAAGATTCGTTAGTGCGAAGGACTTACTTGAAAGCCGGTGCCTGCTCAGCGGCTCCAGACCCATCCAAGGTAGAGACACCCGCATGATCCTTAGTCGAAGAAGAGTTTTGCGGCATACCGGACTCCGAAAGGGTCTCAGTAGTGGCCTGCAAATCAATAGAAACGGGCATAAGGGGCTGCGAAAGCGGCTTATTGAGTACCGGAGGACTGACTAGCTTAATGGAAGCGTCGTCGGTAGGTTTGGACCTGTGCAGTGTGCAGTCTGTCTTTGTCTTTATCTTTACGCTTTTTTCGGAAGATCTGCTGTCGGATGGCTTACCGAAACCACATCAGAATCCGAAGACTGTAAACAAAAATATCTGGCTACGATAAGGGCCCGACGACGGATAGCTCTGGCGTTGAACAAAGTACAAAAGCAACAACGGGGGACGTCATGGCCTGGGCCTAAACAAGTGAGGGAGTAAGAGTGGAAGTCTCCGTGTGGTATTTGCTTTCCACAGGCGAGACAATTGTTAACTTTTTCTGACATTGGTTAGTGCAAGAAAAAAGGATCCCCAACAGGGTACTTAGCATTAGAAAACTTCAACTTCAATTCGGAGACAAAAAACCCAGGTAGCGGCCGACCGGCACTTGTTCGAACTGCTTCTGCTTCGGGCTCCACGGCAAGAAAGCCTGATGCAATGGCGTTAGCTGCCTTACTTTATACTACTGATGACCTGACATCAGTCCTCAAGCAATAGCAACCGACGCAGAAATACTAAGCCTCTGGTATTCAGGCCGGCCGCGGGCTCCCCTGGCAGGGATAACCCAAATGTGATGACTGCAACAGAGTAACACGAAGAACATTATCTGGAGTCTAAGCCTGGAGGAGAAGGTCGTCTAGGTATGGAAATATATGTAAGCCTTGCAGCCTGCAAACGGCTATGACAGGAGCTAAGCATTTTGCGAACACCCTCGAGGCCTTAGATAAACCAAAGGACAAGGCACAGAACTGAAAGTGTGATGAAGCAATAGCAAAGCAAAGGAATTTCCTGAACTGTAGATAAATGGGAATATGAAGATAGGCATCCTTGATATCCAGTGACACCATGAATGCCTGAGGAATGATAACAGGGAGAAGGGTAGGCAGAGTTAACATACAAAAGGTGGAAACTTTCAGAAAGGTATTTATATGGGAAAAATCTAGAATGGGTCTCCAAGGGACATCCTTCCTGGGTACCAGGAACATCCTGGAGTAGAACACTTTTCCTACTTGGGAGGGGGGCACCACCTGAACAGTGCCCTGAGAAAGGAGTTTGGAAATGATTTGGAGAAATGGTTTTAACTGTTCTTTTGAAGGTTGTGGAATACCCCTGAATGGAGGAGTTTTCCACACCATAAAGTACCTTGCAGAATGATGGAAAGGACCCAAGAGCCCTGGGTTATCTGTTTCCAAGCAGGGAAAGACAGAGAGAGGTGAAGAGACAGAGGTGTTGATGGTTTGGGTGGCGGGTAGTCACAAACTACTTGGCTTAGCATGAAAGGGCCATTTCTGTGTGACAGTAGAAGAGATACATTTAGAAGAAACCTGTTTCCTGGAGTCCCTCTTACCTTTGGAAAATTGGGGCCTAACAAACTTTCTAACAAAGGTGGTCTTGGTAGGATAGTTTCTCTGGAAACTGGGCATGGATGAGACAAAGATATGCTTCAGGTCTTGCAGCTCTTTGTCCTTCTCCTGAAGAGATTTCAAAAGTTCTGCAGCTGATGTACCAAACAAGGCCTTGTTATCCAGGAGGGCATCCATCATTTTTGCCTTAATGTCATCGGGCAAAGGTTGTAACCTGAGCCAAGAGTACCTCCTCAGGACTGAACCAGGTGCAGCCACTCTAGCTGAAGCCTCCACAGCATCAGAACTACACTTTATTGAATACCATGTAATCTAAGCTGAGGAGTTGAGGAGGGAGGAAAGCACAGCCTTAGTGGGAGAGTCAGGAAGCTCAGACAACAGTTTGCCAGCATGTAAAAGAACAGCCAAAGAATACTTGGCCATACCAGTCTGATAGTTAATGGCCCTGAAGGCCAGAGTAGTAGACGTACAGACCATTTTCCCAATTCTCTCCATAATCTTGCTCTCCTTATCTGATGGGGAGCAGGGAAGTGGAAGATACCGTCTTGGATGCTTTGTCTGAAGAAACTAAAATGGTAGCAGGGTCTACAGAGGGGCATTTCAAAAGGAATTTGGAGTCCTCCGGCACTCTGTAAAATCTATCTGGCCATTAGGGTGCTGGAGGTTGAGAATCTGGGCACTTGGAAGCAGCCGTAAAGGCATCCAGGAATGTTGGCAGGACTGGGGTATGGCAGATGGGGAAATGAAGTCCATCTGTAGGAGGTCATAGTACCGTTTCTGGATGTCTGATACCTGACACCAATCCTACTTGAAAAACTCCCTCATCTTAAGAATAGTTTCCCCAAATGAAATATCCTCCCCCGGGAATCAGTGCCATTAGACTCCTCTTTTGGGGAGGCATACCCCAAAAGGAAAGAAATCTGGGCTGAGTAAGCCAAAGATTCGTCCCCTGAGAACTCATCATCTGAGGAAAACTCCTCAAAAGCCCTCTTTTGAGGGGTGGAAGAAGGAATAGAAGGAGCAGGGAGAGAGAGAGAGAGATGAAGCCTGGCTCAAAGCCATGAAAGTGTTGAAAAGACCTTGGGAGTAGGCTTGCCAATCTTCTGGCTGTTCCTGAGGAGCTGGCAAAACATGTTTGGTCTTAATCTTTTAAGGAGCCTCCATGTGATGGAACGTGGATTGGCCAGACATTGGTCTACATTCCACAATGTCAGTAGGGACATCCTTGCGTACTATGATCTCAGTAACACCACACAGGCCCTCAGTCACCATGTGCGTGGTTCCCCCCTTACGCCCGAGTCTGATGCCTCCAATTTCCTTGAGGATGTGCTGGTTGGGTCCTTCATGGCCTCTCCACGGTTATCCATTAAAGGAGAATCTACAGACTCTGGAATGGTCTCCAGGCAAACATCGGCCTCGGGAGAGATGTCCAGAACTGAAGGAGCAGCAGGTAGATCAGGCCTAGGTTTCTTGGCCTTCTTAACTTGCAGCTTGGTTGAAGAGCCTGACACAGTTTCCATGTCCCGTGCGAGACCCTTAAGGTGCTGGTTTTCAAGGTATAAGTTGAGAGAAGTTAAGCAACTATGTAGGGTCTTGGGTACAAAGGCCTCACAACAGGTACTGTGGTCGTGAGTGTCCTTATGTGGAATCTGCCCTCCACACTGACGCTTGCCCTTCCTAGCTGACATGTAACCAAAGCAGTACACAGTAGCCAAAAATTACAACGAAAAAGCCCCAATGGGGTACTTACCTAAACCAAGGTTCACAACTTGTCTGAAGAGCGATGACCGGACAGGTGGCAGAAAAGTTGTGAGGTCTGATATGTGCAGACATCCGTTTTATACCAGACATCACTTTATGACCGGTGTACATTTGAATATCGGGTGATGCCACGCGTACCTCACAGTAGCGTTAGACTTTTGCATACTGGCTGAATATACGAGTCAGCCAGAGGTGGACGCCCTCGTGTTATGAATACTGCAGCATATAAACAGAAAGACAATGACTTGCGATGTACCTCTCTGGACTACATGAAGACAAACATGACTGAGTTCTTGGACTGTGTGTCCTCAGGCTGGTATGTCCCTAGCCTTAAGCAGCATTTTAACTTCATCTAGGATGATGCCTCATTACAAACAGAAAATGACTGACTTCAATAACTGGCTTAGTTTCTGGTGCCATTCCAAGGGGATACAGTACTTGTTAGCCTGGGATGATATGCTCGATAAACCTTGATGCTTTGCCAGAGATGGTCTTCATCTGTTTCCCTGGGATTCTGGCTGCTAGCTAAGGCTCTTGCTACCCCCAAAGTGCCATTTTTAGGCAATGTCTCAAGGACAAAATTCCACCTAAAACAAACTGAAGGTTTTGCGGCTAAATGCTAGCAGTCGTAACATGAAAATGCATTCACTGGAAGCAGTCCTCACCCTAGAAGACGTAAACATTTGTACAGTCATGGAGACCTGGTTCAAGGCTGTGGACAGCACACCAGCCATATTGGGCAACACTTCTTTCACATATTCAGACCACAAACTGAAGGCGTGAAAACTAAAGGAGTCAGTGTATCAATATTCATTAAAGATAAATACACCTCCAGATTGGTTAAACAGCATGATTCCCTGGACATACTTCAGGTGCAATTAACTGTTGGTAGGACACCTATTCAAGTCATTGCCAGCTACAGTACCCCTCCATGTTTCAGGACACCCACTCTGCCTATTTGGATCTACTTGAGTCTATCAAGATACATCCGAACACCATGGTTTTGGGCGACTTTAACTACCCATCCACTGAACGGGGAAATTACTCATGTGTAAACTCACTTGCCCAAAGATTCCTCGAATTCATTAACTCCAATTCCCTGGAACAGCTAGCTGACAACCCCACAAGGGATATCAACATCCTGGACCTGTTGCTTACCAGTCTGGCGACCACTGGAGCACTCCCACTGTGAGGTCTTCCGTGGTGAGATCTGACCTCAAATCAGTCTCATTTGAACTATCACAATTGACCCCCCCCACCTCCCCCAGCAACAATTAAAGTAAAGAACTTCTCCAAAACAGACTATAACCTCTTCCTGTATGGTGCAAATAGCTTCACTGCACCTCCCCCCACAGATGGAACTAGCAACTATGCTGAGTTCAACACAAATGCATTACACAAACACCTGAACAACTGTACTGACTCGGCCGTACCTGACAGGACCAAAACAAGCTCCTCAAGGAAGAGCAAACCTGTCTGGTGGACAACTGCCATTAACAGGCTTTATAATAGGAGGAAAAAATTGCTGTCTAAGAGTAAGAGGGAGTGCGCCCTAAACTGGAAAAACTCTCTCCTCAGCTTAAATAAGCAAATAAGACTTCTTGTGAAGTCCACCAAAGCTAACTACGAATCCAAATTAGCTTCCTCAACTAAGGGCAACCATAAGGCAGTCTCTCATCTGTAATACAATATGCAGACGATTCTACTCTCTTATCTATCTCCAGTACTATCTATGAACTACACACACTAACACAGAATTCCTTTATCTCTGCTGAAATATGGCTCAGAAATAATCAACTAATCCTTAACCTGAAGAAAACTCAACTCCTTCTCTTCCTACCCCAGACACTCTCTCACCTTAAATCCAACTTTTCTCTTTCCTCCCTAGATGGCACCACTATCTCCCCTGCCTCACACACCAAACTCCTTAGGGTAATAATTGATAACCGACTAAAATTTGACTTGCACATACAACAGGTCATCAAAGAAACCCACCAAAAACTTGGACTACTTTACAGGAACAAAAGACTCCTCACTACTGCAACTAAACGCACTCTTGCGCAGGCATTTCTCTTACCTAGTTTTCTATACACTTCCCCCATCCCTACCAATATCCAAACTATCTCAATGCAGAAACTGGAACAAACATACAACAAAATTGCCAGGTTTATTCTAAACCAACCACTCTTGTCGCATCACTGCCTCTCGCTAAACAAACTTCAGTGGCTGGAATTTCCACACTTTCTTCTACAATCACAACTCCACACTACCTTTTCCATACTCAACAACCCCTGTGCCTGCCCTGCTCTCTCCTCCCATGTTACTCTCTACTCCCCCTCCGGCCTCTCTGGAGTGCTGATCAGCATCTTCTCTCAGTTTATAAACCCAAAAGGAATATTGGCAAACTACTTTACAAACACTCTGTCTCACTAAATTGGAACAAACTCCCTCTCCATATTACATCCAACCTTTCCTTTCCCTGTTTTAAAAAGGAGCTTAAATCCCACCTATTAAACTTGAAATTATGCCGTTGCCTTGACCACACAAAGTCTTAGTTTGTCCTACTGTATAACCTGTTGCTTCTCCTAACTTTATTTCTCTGTTAGTAACTTCTGCTTAAACTAACCTCTTAAACCCTCAGCTCTACTACTATAGCCCCCTCCTTTATCTCCCTCTCCCATTCTCCACACTATTTATCTTTCTCCCCACTTCCTATCAATGTCTGTACATTTTCCTTCTTTTGAACAACTACTATCTTTTTGTTTTTACTCTTATATGTAGTACATTTAGACCACTGCTATCAGTGCAACCCTTGATCTTCATAATCTTTTGTTTTTCTTTTTATAATTAATTTCGTATTTGCATTGTTATTTTTAATAGTTTTTGTCCTGTATATTTATCTTTGCTTATGTTTTCTGGGGCTCTTTCCCCTTGGGTCTCCACTGAAAATGGATTGCTTACTATCAATGCAATGCAAATAGTTAATAACCTTTTCTTTTTTACAATTATTTTGTAGTGTGATTGGTATTTAATATTTGTAAATAGTCACTTTAGCTTTACTTATGTTTGCTGGGGCTTTTCCCCTCTGGTCTCCACTTAAAATGGGTTTATTTGCAAACTCAGTTGGACTAAACCGGCTAACAAATGTGAAATAAATAAACAAATAATAAAATAAGGCATTCTTTAGTTACATCCACAAGCTAAAAGGAAAGGCCCAGATTTGTGACAAACTGTTAGTTAAAGATATCAAATATACCAAGCCCTTGGTTATTGCTAACCTGTTAGCAGACAGGTTCTGTGAAAACTTCACTCCCCTGTCCCCGCCACACTTACCCCAAGACATCCCGTCCTCTACCCCGTACCTCTAAACAGCGGGTCATGAACGCTCTCTCTAAGGTCAAAAACACAGCATCCACGGGACTTGATAACATCCCAGGCTGCATCCCACATGGGCACAAACAAGAACTAGCAATGCCACTGGGTAATATTTTCAACCACAGTCTAAGCACTGGCTTCCTCCCAGATGAATCGGAAAAGGCCACTGCTATCTCCTTGCACAAAGGTGGTGATTCCACTGACCCCGGGAACTATACAGACCTATTAGCCTGATTACCCTCATCTGCAAGGCCATGGACAGAATCATCATAGACCTTAACAACAAAGATATTTGTAATCTCCAAACCCTTGACCCTACCCAATTTGGATTTGTCAAAAGGAGATCATGCCTATTAAACCTGGTGGACTTCTTCGAGAGAGTCACCAAGGCCCTCGATGATGGGAAATCTGTGCATACAGCCTACCTAGACTTAGTCAAGGCTTCTGACACTATTCCTCAGTCAAGCATAATTGTCAAACTCACCCAGCTAGGTATCAACGCATATATCATTAGATGGGTCACTAAATGGCTCACTGATTATTTTATTTATTTTACATTTGTTGACCGGGATAGTCCGACTGGATACATGTCCATTTTCAGCACATAGTCAAAATAGGGGACTCCACCTCCAACAGCAGACCTGTAACCAGTGGAGTTCCACAGGGGTCAGTCCTGGGACCTCTACTGTTTGGAATCTATTTCTCTGAAGTACAAGCTAAAACTAAAGGTCTGTGGCTGACAAAGTTTACTGATGACTACAAACTGGGAGCAGTCACAGAATCTCTAAACAATGTCAACATCCTACACGAGGGTCTTACACAAACAAATGACTCGTTCCAAAGTCATGGCTTTTGACTCAATGCAAAAAAAATGAATCATCGTCCCTTTAGGTAAGAGCAATGTTCCTGCTAACTACCACATCAATAACAACACACTAAGTACGCACTCAGTGGTGCGAGACCTGGGTACACAAGCTGACAACGACCTTACCTTTGATCACCATGTCTCCACAGTGGTATAAAGGTCATTCGACATTGCTCATCTCATAAGTAAGGGCACTGCCTCCAGAAAAAAAGACGTTATAACCTTCCTGTACTCTTCCCTCATCAGGCCAATAATTGAGTACAATGCCCCTTTTGGCATGTACCTTTCTAAGCACCTGCAGCAATTGGAGAGACCACAAAGGTTTCTCACAAGGAAAATTCAAGGTCTTCAGCATCTGTCTTATGAGGATTGTCTGAAATCACCGTCACTTTATTCTATTTCATACAGACTACTCAAAGGCGATCTCTGTCTTGCATATAAGGCGATCTTTACTGGAAATGCTGCATCTTCATAAGTTAAATGGTACACGGGTTACACACACACACACACACACACACACACACACACACACACACACACACACACACACACACACACACACACACATGCACACACACACTGAGTAGTCTATGCCCACTAGAAATCATCATCATAAAAAATGATGCATCTTGAATATGATCACAAGTACCTCTGTCAATGCTACTATCACTATGGCAGACATGTAAACCGGTGAGCTGAATTATAGCTAGTGAGACACTGTTGGCTGCTGTAGTAAAATAGGGTATGACCACTCCCAACAGTGTCAACTGATGCTAAATTAACTGCCTCATTTGACATTCATTGGTACAACTCAAACAAAAAGTACAGAATCTTGGAAAATACATTAAGAAAACAAGACTACATTAAGAAAACAAGACCAATTAACTATGCTCATTTTCTCACTTCCTGGACGGATTTTTGACAAGTTAAAGGACACCACATCCAAAATGTTAAGTATTTACTCATCAAAAAGTGGTGTTCCCTCTTTATTTTATGCTAACCAGTGCCATATACAAAGCAAACAATTTAACGCAGTACTGATTCCTGCCTGAAGCATTTCTGTTAAAGCTCCCACTTAATTCTGGTATTTGCCACATTACTTATAACATAAGACAGGCTATGAAAAGTACCCGCATCTCATTTTTTTTTAACCTTATGAAAATGAAGAAGTGGGACAGGTAATAACTGATTTACATTATACAACAAATGTTTTAGAATAGTTATCTACAAAAACACTGAAGGGAATTCAAGCTGGAGAATCTTTTGTTTTCTATTTAACTACATTGATAACCAGATGTCTTGGACAACACAGCTCCTATGTAGAAAATCTCTTGTTGCAACATTTCATTATGCAGCAACTTAATTATCCTTTAAATAATCATCATACAAAAAATGCAAATGCGTGCTCACAGCACACTGTACCATCATATCTTAATAAATGTCAAAGTACTATAGCAGTTAAAAATACTATGGACACTAAATTATTTGTTGTTTCCATAGCAAACTGTGACTGAGTATTGAAACCTTCAAACTATGTGCCACTACTGCATTATATTATACAATGTAAAATTGCCTCGTTTTGTTTCAGCTTTTACACAAATGTTCATTAGTATGTTTTATGCTGTGAAACAGCTAAATGTCTTAGAGGAAATGATTTATGCTGCAGGATCGACAAAATATTTTAAATTATAGGCACAGCAGTCTTTTTTACAAGCATGTTAACAGTCAGAGAAATCAGCTAAAAACTTAACTTGGAACTGCAGTTGCAAGTCTTAACAAAAGTACAAAATAACCTGGTCTTTTAAGCACAATATTCCATTATAAGACTTGGTCACTTAAAAAAAAAAAAAAAAAGAAAGAATAAGAAATCAAAGGATACCACTGTGGCAACTGAAATGAAGGAAATCAAAGTACTTTCAGTACAAGTCAATGGAAAGATATTGCAGTAAATCTGATTCTCACCACTGTACACTCTGTGTCCCCACAGAATTCACAAACGTGTCCAAAACACCAAAACACTGACTGTAAAATGTAATCACATACCAAGGCAGCAACCATAAAACCAGTCTAGGATATAACAAATTAAAAGGATACCACTAAGAAGTTAGCAACATCATATGCTGAAAAGCAAGTCGTCCCCCCCACAACGTTTGAATGAGTTGCCCTTTAAAGGGCTGTACCTTAAACACAACATTTCATCTTCCCAGAGTGCATTTCTTCCTAACAAAAATGACCCTTACACTGCCATATATTAAAGCATGATTCTATTTCTTACGTGGTGGTGCATTTCTATGCTATTCATTATACTCATCACAACCTGTGTAAAGTCTGCATAACAGCCCTCAATAATTCTTATGTAACTATTCTGAATGACTCTTCATTAAAATATCAAACTTTTTAAGATTTTTCACACACACAAAATGCAGGTAGCAATATGTGTGTCTCCTTTACCTCCTGTTGTTTCACTAAGGTTAGTTTTAACTACAGCAGCCACAAGAGTCTCACTTGCTGTAGATTCACAGCTGCTTTATTTTCCTCCAAATGTGATAATAAACTTACCAGGTCCTTGGGGATCCACAGCTTTGTAACTCTCTTATAAGTTAAACCTTCCAGAATTAATGAAAATGGAATGTCAAGAAACTTGACAACACTAAAAGAAATAATGAATGAGGGGCTGCCATGTAGTTAACTTCCTAACTTAAAAGAACAAAAATTAACCTAAGGTATTATTTTGTACAAAGAGAAAGTGCTTAAACTGCATTTAAAAGATTAAAAAAACAGCATGTTCCTAAGAAAAAGTTACTGACACTTTATCCAGAGATTCTAAGGTAAGCAAGTAATGATGAGCATTGTCATTACAGGTAAAAGAACCACACACTTTGAAAAATAAATGGCATCTTCTGGTAAAACACAGAGCACTGTGGGAACAACAAAGCTTAGTTAAAAAAAATCTGTATGGCTTCTTTCCATTAGGCATTTCAAGAATAAAAAAAGAAACGTTAGAGAGTAGTCTGGAAGGGACATTAATACTTAAAGAACATAGTTTAGTAGTTAATGAACACTAAGATGAGATTACATTTTTTAGTTTTTTTTAACCATCTATGTTCTCCTATCCCTGTCTAGATGTAAATAACATCCTTTCCTAGCATTCCTTCATCCTGACAAGATGTTTCAAAGTAAAATATTTTTCTGTGCATATGTTATTCACCTTTCTCTTCTCTGAAAAGTTGCTTTCCTTAAAAAGTCTTCCTAAACACCTTCTGTATGTTTCACAATCAACATCTAATAAACCACACGAAAATAATTACATTTGCTGCAAAGACCTTACTTAAGTACTTACGTGTATCCATCTCTGTGAAAAGGAGTTGTAACAGAGATAGGCAACTGCACAACCTTTGCTGGCAGTGACCATGATGGACGGTAGACACAGGAATCCGTGATCTTCAAAGATGGCAAGCAATAGCTAGGCAGCACTTTTAGTGGTGCAAACATGGAGGAACCCATGAAGGGGCCGACATCTTGCATTTCATACACATATGAATAGTAGTTCTGCGTGAACAAAAAATATATATTTAATGTATTGAGTAGCGTTTGACACTCTCACAAGACTTATTACATCAAATGCATTTATATAAACAGGGTTCCTGAGTTCTAATGGGTAAGCGAGGTGCAGATGGTGACTGCAAAGGAAAGCATAAAATCTCCAACATGGCATCCTTTTTTAAGCAAATAATTTGCGCAGCGTTTCAGTAGACTGACATAACATTTCCACTTGACACGAATTTCACTTTGGTGGGAAATATACTGCATTAAAGTTTAGAAACAACAACTGTCTCAAGGACACATGTTAGGTTACAGAATTCATCTTCAAGGATTTTCCTCTCCAAGACTTTTCAACAGCTTAAAATTAAACAATGGTTACTCTAGTTGCATGCTGAAAGATGGCATGTGAAAAATCTAAAAACTATTGTCTTATTCAACAACTGGAAAGGTATGACCTACACAATTATCTTTAGCCTTAATCTAGTTTCAGACAAGATCAGGTAAATATGCAATAAGCTGAAATATCTTACCTTGATTTCTTCAGGCTTAGGGCTTCCCAGTGCTTCTTCCACTTCTAATTTAAAATCAGTAAGATGTGCTGCTGACATGCTGGTAACAGTACTGTCCGCTGCTGATACTCCTGGTATCATTTCAGAACCAATACCATCCTTGTAATACATCACAGGAGAAAAAGCAGGATGCTGTTCCAGAGAGGGAGGGGTAGGAAACATCCGCTGTAGGTCTGCTACTGCTAAAACAGGAAAAAAAATACACATCTGCAGTCAGTATCTGTACTCAGCTGCTATCACACAGAGGAAAAACAATCTTATCATGTATTAAGTAGGTAAAACCTTGGGAGATAAATACTGTTCTGCTCTAATTTTTTTCCTGATGAATCAAAATCCATTTTTATCCATTTTTTATACTCCAAAGGTCTCTATAACTTGTGAAAATAAAATGGTTCTGGATAGGTCTTAGCAAAAGTCTGAGTCTCTTATTCATCTCTAGGTCTCCAATGGCCCTGGACTACTAGACAATGCTTCCCAAATGAGGATAAGCCCATAGCCTCCATGTACCTCTGTCAAACACAAGAATATCAGCTAGCAAACCTAAAAATCCCAATTACTTTTTTTGTTTGCAATAATTCTACATTTATTAAGATATTTATTGGGATATAGATCTTAACTTCACTGTGCATCAGTAATAATGATGACATACTGACAGGTAATATGCAGTAGATGGGTTTAAATCCATAGTTCTCAAAAACTCTGAAAAACAGCCAATACTCGCCATATAAATCTGACTACCTGACCAGTTCTGGTCTGTAAACAATACTTCAGTACCAGTAAGCAACTGAGATAATGATCCTTTTGAGTGTGTGTGATACTGCTATAAGTATTCAGTACAGTTAGTTACAATTTCTATAGTTTTCTGCAATGTTGCAGATTAAGAAGCAATACCCAAAAGTGATGAAAAGACTGATGCTTGACTGTGGATAAATACTTGCATTATTAACTTCTGTAAATGGCTGTTCAGAAACTAACAAATTGCCAAGACACATTTCAGTTATAGTGCATTTCTAAACATGTTACAAGAATACACAGTAAAAGAAAAGTACAGTTTTGTACCTACCATAAATGTAGATGTACGAGTGTTCACACTGCTGCAGTCATTACACTTGGGTTATCCTGCCGTCAGGCGGTCCCGCAGTCGGCCAGAGTTCCAAAGTCTTGGTCTGGCGTCGGTTGCTGTCGCTTCTTCCCTGACGTCAGTGCGCCAGGGGTATATAAGATGCATCCGACACCATTTTCTTCAGTTTTTCTTGCCCCAGATGTCAGGTGCCCCCAATAGGTAGGCAATACATATTGCTAATAAAAAATATACATATAAAATAAAAACAATACCTTCAGTTACAAGCAAATAGACCACAAAGAATGTATAGGATAGAAAAGTATAGATAAGTCCAGCTAGTTCAGAGGGGATGGAGGGAGGGTAACCTGGACTGCAGCAGTGTGAACACTCGAACATCTACATTTATGGTAGGTACAAAACTGTACTATGTTCATCGTGTTGCACTGCTGCAGTTATTACACTTGGGTAGAATCCCAAAGCTAAGGTTGGGTGGCTGGTCTATAAAGAGTTAGGACTGGCTATGAGGCCCTGCAGAACTGCAGTGGCAAATCCTGCTCTGGATTTAGAGTAAAGAGGCAGGTGGCAATGCTTGGTAAAGGTGTGCACTGAACTCCAAGTTGCAGCCTCCAAAATTTCCTTGGTAGGTACTCCTATGAGAAAGGCTGTTGAAGTGGCGGTTGCCCTGGTGGAATGTGACCTAATGGTATTTGGGACTGATTTTCCATGCTGTGTGTAGCAGTAATGAATACAGTGTCCTATCCATTTGGATATAGTCTGCTTTGAGATAGCCTTGCCCTGTGATCCTGCAGCATATGCTACAAACAGTTGCTCAGTTTTCCTGAAAGCTTTTGTTTTGTCCAAGCAGAAGCGTAGCTGCCTGTGTATGTCCAAAGAATGCAGAAGTTTCTCCCCTTTATTCTGGGGTTTGGATAAAAAGTTGGCAAATGGATGGTTTGGTTAAGAGCCACACTAGATATCACCTTTGGCATAAAGGTAGGGTTTGTCCTTAAAGAAACCCTGTCCTGATGAAAAATTATAAAAGGTTCCACTGCCATTAATGCCTGTAGCTCTGAGACTCTTCGTGCTGAAGTTACTGCCAGGAGCAGAGCTGTTTTCCATGATAAAAATTTTAGATCGGCTGTATTGGCTGGCTCAAAAGGTGGTAGGGTCAGTTTTTCCAAAATGAAATTGAGGTCCCAAGTCGGTGTTGGTGCTCTCCGGGGCGGTCTTATGTTTTTAGCCCCTCTGAGGTACTGCTTTAGCAAGGGATGAGAGAATAAAGGAGGATCCGTGTTGTAATGTGCTGAAATGGCAGAGGCGTGGATCTTAATTGATGAGAAGGATAGGCCTCTGTCCAGCATCTCAGTTAAGTATTGTAAAATCTGAGGAATGTTTGGAGCAAGAGGGTCAAGGCTTTGAGCCTGGTTCCAGGCGCAGAATCTCTTCCATTTTTCTGAGTAAGCTTTCCTGGTGCTAGGCCTCCTGGCCTCCAAAATGACATCCATAACAGCTTTAGAGAGAGGTGTTGCCTGTTTGACTAATGTATCTGCCATGCAGCCAGGTTTAGGGTTTTGAGCTGACCGTGCAGGATCTCATTGTTTTGTTGAGTCAGAAGGTGTGGAATTTGAGGTAAAATCCATGGTGGTCCTTGAGCCAAGTTCCTTAAGATAGGGTACCAGTGCTGGCGTGGCCAGTCTGGAGCAATCAGGATCATCTGTGGTTTTTCTTGCTTGGCCTTTAGGAGTACCTTTGAAAGGAGAGCAGTGGCGGGAAGGCAAAAACTTTTAGGTTCGTCCAGCTGAACAAAAGAGTATCCACTTTCCATGCTTGTTTGTGATAAGTCCTTGTGCAGAATTTTTGTAGTTGGCAATTCAGTGGGGAAGCAAAAAGATCTATGTCTGGGCATCCCCATTTTTGCATTACCATGATGAAGATTTGTGGATTCAATTTCCATTCATGAGGGTCCATGATATTTCTGCTTAGATCGGCTGCCAGAGCATTTTTCTTTCCTGGCAGGAATTGTGCTTGCAGGTGAACTTGATACGTTAGAGCTGTGTTCCATAAGGTCATGGCTTGCCTGCACAGGGGATAAGAATGACTGCCCCCTTGCTTGTTTATGTGCCACATTACTGTGGTGTTGTCTGTCTTTAGTAATAATTGTCCTGGATGCAGAAGGTCCCTGAAAGCTGTTAGGGCATTTTGAACAGCCAACATCTCTTTTTGATTGATGTGAAGATGCATCTGGTCTGTGGTCCACTTGCCCTGAATGCATTTTCCTGCCATGTGTGCTCCCCAGGTGTAATCCGAAGCATCTGTTGTTAGAGTTTGCCTGGCTGTGGATTGGGTAAAAGGCTGACCCTTGTTTAGGTGACATGCCTGTGCCCACCATCGAAACTCCTGTTGTAGGCAGGGAATCACTGGTATTACTGCTTCTAAACTGTGAAGAGTGTTGAGTCCAAACACTTTTTAGGTACCATTGTAATTTCCTCATATGCAGTCTGGCATATGGTATTAGTAGTATGCAGGATGCCATGAATCCCAGGGCCTGCAGAATTTTTCTTGCAGGGAGATGGGACTTTTTTGCCAGTAATTGAAAATATTGAGTTAGTTGAACTTGTTTGTCTGGCGTGAGGTAAGCCATCTGGGCCATTGTATTTAAGCTGGCACCCAGGAATATAATCTGTTGTGAGGGCACGAGTTTTGACTTCTTTTCGTTTACTGTGTACCCTAGAGAAATTAGCAACCTTTTTACAAACGCCAGATGCTGTCGAAGAATGTCCTTTGTCTCTGCTTGAATGAGGCAGTCATCCTGGTATGGATATACTTGAATTCCTTTTTGTCTGCAAAATGCAATTACTGGTGCCAGGCACTTTGTGAAGACCCTGGGAGCAGTAGATAAGCCAAAGGGCAGTGCAGAGAATTGGTAGTGCATTGTACCAGCTTTGAATCTGAGGTATCTTCTGCAATTTTGTCTGATAGGGACATGCTGGTATGCCTCTTTGAGGTCCAGAGTAACAAGCCAAGCCTTCTTGCCCAGCATGGGTAGAAGCTGGTGTAATGTCAACATTTTGAATTTTGGAATATCCAGGTAAGTATTCAGAATGGAAAGGTCTAGTATGGGCCTCCAGGCCTTGTCCTTTCTGGGGACCAGGAAGAGTCTTGAGTAAAATCCTTGTTCCTGTTGTGGTACTTTTTGAATAGGTCTCATGTCCATGAGGGCTGAAATTTGTTTTTGTGCCTCTGCCCATTGATTTTGTGGCAGGTCTGGCATTCCTTTTAGCGTTGGTAAAGTATGAAAGTGGAACCTGTAACCTTGTGACACAATATTCAGAACCCATTTGTTTTGGGTGATTGTTTGCCAGTTTTGAGAAAAAAGTGCTAGTTTTCCCCCTAAGGGGGCTTCCAAAAGGGACGTGCTTGACGTACGATGGGGAAAGTCATTGTGACTGTTTCCTGTAAGGTTGAGACTTGTCCTCACCTCCTTTTGGGGTTGAGGTGCCCCACTGTCATTGTCTGTTTGAGCCTTGGGGTTGAGATCTGCCTCTTGGGCGTCTGTATCTGCCTCTCTGTGGCCTGTCTGACAGTGGAAAGGACCAATTCTTTGCTGGCCAATTTCTGCTAAACCGAGGTGGCTGTACCTGTAAGAAATCCTTAACTGTTTGCATAGATTTAGCTTTATCCTCCATTTTCTTTAACACCTCTTCTGCCTTAACACCAAACAAGGTATCATGCTGTAAAGGAGCAGCCAATAATTTTGCCTAAACATGATCAGGTAAACTCTGTTCTTTTAACCAAGCATGTCTTCGAATCACAGAACCTGTAACTGCGGCTCTACAAGAGGCCTCTAAAGAATCAAAACCACATTGCAGAGTATGTTTTCCCACCTGTTCAATTGCATGCAATAAATTCTGCATTTCTTTGCAATCAGGAGCTTCTGAGCTCGCAAGCATTTTCTGTTTTAACTGAGCCATTAAATATTGTTGGTACTTAAGCATGTGAAACTGGCAATTTAAAGCTCTTATTGCTAAAGTTGCAGAAGTGCATACTTTCTTCCCCCATCTATCCAAAGCTCTGGAATCTCTGTCAGACGGTACTGGATTTTTTGCAATGGAAGCCTTAACCCCTTTTGGACCCTGGGAAATAGTTTCTGGATCAGCAGAAGGGTTTTTGTAAAGAAACTTGTGAGAGTCAGGGACTCTATAATACCTATCTGGCTTGGCTGGAGCAGGGGGCAAAGAATCAGGAGATAAGCTGGATTCAGAGAACACATCATCCACAATGTCTAGCACAGGCGGAATAGCCAGCGGCCTGTGCTGAGGCAATAAGAGGAAATCCCTGAGCCTTTTCTTGTATTCCGAGTAATCCTGACTTTCCCAATGGAAATGCTCCCTCATGGTATGTAAAGTTTCCCCAAAAGAATAATCCTCAGGAGGAGATGCTGAAGGGATAGATTCTTCAGCATCAGAGTCCTCATAGGGGGGGTAGAGAGTATCCCTGGTCTGAAGAGGAATCAAAGGAAATGGAAACCTGATCAGAGGAATCATAGTCTGTATCCTGCGTAGGCCTTTTCTCAGGAGGGGGAAGGGAACCCCTGATTAGAGTAATGAGGTCTTCGGCCATTTTAAGCATCTTTTTCTTAGGCATGGAGGACTGTCCAGGAGAATGCTGTACTTGTTTCTTTGTCTTTAATGGTACCTTTGTCTTGGCTGTTGTTTTAATGGTAAGTTGTGAAGGTCTTAAAACACTCTCAGAAGCCGATGCCTGCTCAGCGGCTCCAGACCCATCTGAGGGATTAGTTTCCGTAGGCCCAATACCTTGAGTTTCCAGAGGCCTAGTTGCCTCCACGTGGGAGTCGGAAGCGGCCTGTGGCTCTGAGGTAGCGGGTGTCAGGGGCTGCGAAAGCGCCTCACTGAGAACCGGCAAACCAGTGACTGGCCTAGAAGAGGTTTCGTCGTCGGTTTTGGACCTCAGATGCCTGTCTTTATCCTTGTCTTTGTGTTTTTTCGGTATTGAGGTCGTCGGTTGATCCGAAGGCATAGTATAATTGAACCTTCGCCCAAAGTAGTGACAAAGCAAATTCAAAACGTCTTTTTATAGTGTGTTTGTTACATCTAGCACAAAACCGACAACTAGTGACGTCGTGATCAGGGCCTAGGCATGGAATACAGTAAGAATGGAAGTCCTTATGAGGTATTTGCTTCCCACAAGAAATACAATTATTAACTTTTTCTGACATCAGTCTGAGACAAGAAAAAAGTTTCCCCAATGGGGTACTTAGCTTTATTTGAAGACTTCGGATCTGAAATTCGACTTTGAAAATCTCAGGAGTTGGCCGACCGGCACTTGTGACCTGCTTCTTTTTCGGGCACCGCTCTGCAAGAAAGACTGAAGAAAATGGCATCGGATGCATCTTATATACCACTGGCGCACTGACGTCAGGGAAGAAGCGACAGCAACCGACGCCGGACCAAGACTTTGGAACTCTGGCCGACTGCGGGACCGCCTGACGGCAGGATAACCCAAGTGTAATGACTGCAGCAGTGTAACACGATGAACATCTGATAAACACACTAATAAAGACTACACATTTGATTAATTACCGCGCATCTGAACTAACTACCATTTCATCTGCTTTGTTTCAACCACCTTCCTGATTTTAAACCATTCACAGTTCACATCCATTACACCCTCTGTAATACTGCTGCAAATATTTGTGAATACCCATTTTCAATTCTCTGTGAGCGTGTCTTCACTATTGTGGCTGCTCAAACCAGTTCACTACAACAAACAATGCTAAGCATGTCTGAGGCAGGGAAAGCCAATAGCCTTGAGTGGCATTTTGCCATCACCCAGAATGATGCCCAGATTCAAACACAAGACAAATGGCTTTAACAACTGGTGATGTTGTTGGTGTCATTCTAGTATGTGTCACCTTGAAAAGAGATGGCTGAAAAGTCCTCCTGGTTTGTCAAGGATGGCCTACACCTCTCTTACCAAGGTTTTTGCATTCTGGCTAAATTCTCTCTGCTGTCCCCATAGTGCCTTTATTAAGGCAGAGTCCATATTATGGACATTCCAACAGAACAAGAAAATTCTAATTTGGAACACAGTAATGTGGTCCTACTCTATTCCAGGAGAATTAACAAAAAATGCCTGAACTTGAGCTTGAACACATTCATATATGTGTAGTTACAGAAACCTAGTTTCAAAGCAATGAGAGCACACTTTTACTGCGGATAATACCCAGCATGACTTCAAACATACTGGAAATTTTGGGGGAATATCAGTAATTATCAAGGAAATCTAAACCTTAGGATAGGTTCCTTGAGACACCACATGTGAACTCCTAGAAGTCCAAATCACCCTAAACAAGACTACTTACTACTTATTTTATTTATTTATTTTAGTTTGGTGACCAGGGAAGTCCACTGGGCCCATGAGTGCCCATTTTCAACGGAGGCCTGGGGAGAAAAGGTCCAACTATTACATAAACATTTAAGGTACAAAAGTATGTAAGTACAGTTTACATGAATGAACATTCTGTATCAGGCTTAGTAGACAAAAGACAATTATGATGCATCAGGAAGGCTGTACTGTGGAGATTCACTTAGGAAAAATCATCATAACAATTGAAGTGTAGCTAACTTATACAAAACAATCGATTAAACTAAGGAAACAGTTTACAGGCATTAGTTTGACAAAAGCGGTTATTTACAATATTTACAAGGAAGACTGACATAGTATGTTAAAGTAAGGAAACCATTTAAAAGCATACGTTCAACATAAGAAGCTATTTACAATATTTACAAGGTAGATAGATACAGAATCTTCAGAAGGAGCTGCAGAGAGCTAGAGACAGCTCAGGTAACTAGTTGTTGGGGTGTTAGGGAGAATAAGGAGGCAAGGAGTAAAAATTCCTTCGGGTAGTAGTTAGAAGGACTTAGGGTGGAAACAAGAGCATTCATAGCACTTCACAGCTAGCTACAAAAGTCCCTCCATGCCCCCTTTTGAGCATGATAGCTATCTAAACTACATTAGCTAAAATTCCCATTAAGCCCAAGAACTGCACCTAGTTTAAGCACAACCTAGACCAGTGGATGTGAATAGGAAATTTACACCGGGACTGGCACCCATGCCCCTTATGGAAAGAGGTAGCTTATAAATACCTGGCCCTCATTGTCCTATTTGGATACAGGACATCATTATTGTTTCGGGAAAACTTGGCTAGGCTTAGAATGGCGCCCTGGATTGTTAGCCTAGTAACAATCTATGAATCTTCTACGGGACGTCAATTACCCATCACTAAACTGGCTGACCTACACTGCCAACAGTCGGCATGCCCAGCGATTTCTTGACATTATAAATGCTAATTCTCTTTCACTAATAGTTATCCATCCTACTAGGGGCCCCAATATCTCCATATGTATCATCATGTCTTGTTAAATTAGACCATAATTTTGTGACCCTTTCTTTTAAAACTGATGGTACTTCTCCTGTAAATAGCTCTGTATTTAGAGACTTTTCAAAAGCAAACCTTCTTTACTTACTTGATGACTTAAATAAACTATGTTGTAATCCTCCTCTTAATAATCCTATTGCTAAACCTGCTACCTATGTCTTTGACTTCAACTCCCACTTAGACAGTTGTATTGATAAGGCACTCCCTATCCACAGCAAATATGATGAGAAGTTTAAAAACAATCTCCTGTGACAGAATACCCATATAAATAAATTATTTAACAATAAAAAGAAATTGCTTAATGCGTATAAGAAGTCTCATTCCACCTACCTTAACAGCACACACAAGCAAACTAACAAAGAGCTTAAGTGAAGCTCAGTGAAGAGTATGAACTTAAAATAGACACTAAAACCAAAAACAGCCGCTAACCATTCTTTAACTATGGTAGTAAGTTAAGAACTAACACCCGACATTGTTCAAAGCTAGTCTACAATAATATTACACTCTCTGTCACAAAGGAAATAGTCAATATCCTAAATAGCAAATTTTACTCTACCTACAGTTATGGCTATCCCATTTAATTACTGTGCAACAAGTTCTCTTAGGCCTTTCAAAAACAAAGAATAAATTCATGGTCCCTGACAACATACAACACTGCCTGATTATCAGTGCCAAGTATGGCCTTTATGAATTTCCTGCTTAACTTCTTTAATCTAAGCCTTTCTCCTGGTTACATTCCTGAAGCCTGGAAAACAGCTGTTGTAATGCCATTACACAAGGGTGGCCCAACCATGGACCCTGGCAACTACAGACACACTAATCTCACTAGCTTCATATGTAAATCTATGTGCAGCAAACTATCTAAAAATGCATTAATCTGGACACTGAAAATCTCTTAACCCTGGACCCTCATCAATTTTTCTTTATCAAAGGAAAGTTCTGCCTCTTTAACTTAATTAATTTCTATTAAAAAAATAAGTGAAGTGGTGATTAGTGGTTATACACTGCATACAGCACACCTAGACGTGGCTAAGGCTTTTGACACTAATACCCATGCAGAACTAATTGACACATTTCTAAATCCAAATGTAAATCTTCAAATTGTGTGATGCATAGCTAATTGGGTGTCTGACAGAACTCATGTGGTTAGAGAAGGAGGTGCCACTTCTGAAAGCAAAAGAGTTACGAGTGGTGTTCCACAGAACTCAGTTTTCGGCCTTCACATATTTGGCATATATTTCTGAGACCTTCAGGCTAGCACTTCTGGCCTATGGTTAATTAGCTTTGCAGATCACTGTAAATTGGGGATTGATATTTGACCTTCAGCTGACTCACAATTCTTCCAACAAGGTTTAGACTGTGTTAACAACTGTTGCAAAGACAATGGTTTCAATGTAAAAAATGTATCACAGTTCATGTTGGTAAACAAAAGAGTTTCCACTGTTGTAAGGGAAATGGGTACTCTTGTTGATAAGTCCTTATTTGACCACTATGTCTCCACAGTAGTTCAAGCCTTCTTTTTATCTGGTCCATCTAATTTCCAAAGGCATCTCAACTAGATTCAAAGATTTAACTGCACTTTACTTGTATTTTATCTGACACATTATTGAATACATTGCACCTTCTGGCATGCATTTCCCTAAACATATCACACAACTTGAGAGACCTCAAGAGATTCATAACTAGGCTTATCCAACAACTGGATCAACAAAGCTTCCTCACTAAAAGAATGCCAGAAGTAGGTAACATGTCCTATGCAGACCACCTCAAGGTCCAATCCATGTATTCTGCCTCCTGCAGACTATTGAATGGAGACCTATGCCTCGCATACAAGGCATTGTCAGACCGCACTCTGATGGACCTCCTGCATATCCACAAAACAAACAGCACCAGAATTACACATTCTAAAGACTTAAACCTTCCCTGTGACATAAATAGGACCTGCTGGGAAGACAGGCATTTATTCCACAGATTACCCTTTCTCTGGAAATGGCTCTGCATCTATGTGAAGCAGAGTTCCTCCCTAACCCAATTCAACTTGGAAAACTGGATGGGGAACAGAAAATTCATCCCTGGTTTGGCACCTAAGTCTCTAATGGACACAGGCAGCCATTAAATGATTCATCTCCCAGGCCTCTGCTTGCAAAAAATGTCACCCCCCAGCCCTTGCTTACACTTATCACGGAGACTAAAACATGTCAGAGATTTGGGATGCACGTCTAAGCTTAAAAAGGCCCTTGTGGTCATTAACATAATACAACAGAAAAACAAAGTCCTGGATCCATGAGTAATTGCAATAATTTATTCGCAAGTAAAACTTACACAGACACAATGCTGCTTTTTCAGGCCTTTGTTTTTCCTCTTGGATTTTCAAATATTCGTTAGTTCTGGATTTATACCCAAGGTGTTTTTGTTTTACTGTCATTAGCATAACGCACACCTATGAACCTATAAAAAGTTCAGTGGCATCAAAAATCTTAGTTATCAGGCGAGATGTGCAGCTCTTTCTCTGTACTCAAGTCTCTTACAGATTCTGATGTGCAGCTATATGTAGCTTTTTGTGCCATGAAAGATCCAACCCTATTTAACATCCTATTTCTTATTAGAGTTCAGAATAAGCTGGGAATTAGACAGCCAAGAGTCGACAGAGAGAAAGGAAGCTTGTGTTAGTGCATACTGGATGACAGTAGCATGTATTGTAGAGGTATGAAGGTTGTTAGTAAAAATAGAGAACAGTAATAAGCCGCGGTGGTGCAGCGGTAGCACTGTTGCCTCACAGCAAGAGGTTCTCCCGTTCGATTCTCGGCTGGAGTGCCTTCTGTGTGGAGTCTGCATATCCTCCCTGTGGTCGAGTGGCATTCGAAAGACATGCGTAGAATGGGCGTGCCTTCGTTGAGGGTTCGGCGCCGAGCTGGCACCTCTGCACCGTAAAAATCTACTGCCAATCATTAGCGGACCGGAGTTCCGCTGTGGCGACCCCTAACCGGGAAAAGCCGAAAGAAGAACTCAAACGAACTAAATCAGCAGCAGATAAATATGACATGTTGGGATGATAGGTTCATATCCCAATGTATCCCTCATCTTTGGAACAAACTTCCACTAGGTGTCAAGCAGAGTAGGATCCTTGCCACCTTCAAGGTAAACCAAGATAAATGGATGGGCAGCCTCAAATTCTCTCCCAGTCTGTCTTGTCTTGCGCTCCATGAAGCTAGAGGGAAATTTTGAATAGGGTTTTTTGAACAGGCTTGAAATGGTGTACAGATTGATTACCTAGTACTTTCCTATAAACCAATACTTGGCTCTAAAGGTCAATTACAAATCCTACACTATATATATATATATATATATATATATATATATATATATATATATATATATATATATATATTTACACACACACACGTGTGTAATATATATATGTGCAATGAAAAAGTATTTGCCCCCTTCCTGATTTCTTATTTTTTTTGCATGTTTGTCAAACTTAAATGTTTCAGATCATCAAACAAATGTAAATATTAGACAAAGATAACCCAAGTAAACACAAAATGTAGTTTTTAAGTGATGATTTTATTTAAGAAGGAAAAAACTATCCAAACCTACATGGCCCTATGTAAAAAAAGTAACTGCCCCCTAAACCTAATAAATGGTTGTGCCACCCTTAGTAGCAACAACTGCAAACAAGCGTTTGCGATAACTGACAATGAGTCTTTCACATTGTTGTTTGGGAATTTTGGCCCACTCTTAAAGGTTCAAAGGTAGGTACGAGACTATCTGCCCAAGGGCATTTATAAGCCTAGCCACAGTGTGCCGGCTTTCGCCGCCCCATTGATTAATTAACTGATCCTCTGTCAATAAGAGCCAATGAAGTGATCCCAGGGGTGTATTTTCTGTTACCTATCCACTCGTCAAGGTTTCTCTTGAAGAATGTTAGTGAGGGGTTCTGCCTGATGGAATTTGGAATTTTGTTCCAAAGCATGGGGAGTCTCTGTGACAGGAATCTATCCCTTTAGCATGTTCTATTTATTGCTGTGGTGAAGTTTAGCTCACTAGAGTGCGTGGCTCTCGGTGACTTGGATTTCTTTAAGTGGAGCATGTCCATCAATTCTGAGTTGGACATGGCTTTGTAAGTCAAGCAGAGATCACTTCTGAGTAAGCAATATGCCACTGAGTACAGCCGGAGTTTTTTCAGTCGGGCTGCATAGGACATATGTTTGAGACCAGTAATCCTCTTGGTGAGGTACTTTTGTGGTCTTTCCAGCTGTTGGAAGTGTCTTGTGAGGTACATCCCAAATGGGGCATTGTACTCTATGATGAGTCTAATGAGTGACGAGTAGAGAGGCACTATAACCTCTATTTCTAGATGTGAACCCTTTAGTAATTAGATGGGCCACATAGAAGGATTTTCTAACTACTAAGGCAATGTGATTGTCAAAGGAGAGATTACTATCTACCTGGGTCCTCAGATCTCTTATTACCTCTTCTGTATTAAGGGGGCTGCCACCTATGTGGCAATTTGTGGGTGTTTTGTTTTTCCCAAATGGGATGACTATGCATTTTTTTGCATTTAGCTTGAGGCCATGACTTTGACACCAGGTGTCCATCTCAGTAAGGCTCATTTGGAGGATGTCCGTGTCAGCCGGAGAGTCAATTATGGCTCCCAGTTTGCAGTCATCGTAGAACTTGGTTAGCCATAGTCCTCCTGTGTTTGACTATACTTCTGAGAAGTATATGCCAAACAGTAGGGGTCCCAGGACCGAGCCTTGCGGGACACCACTTGTGACTAGTTTAGAGTCGGTTCTGGAGCCCGCTATTCTTACCTTGTGAGTTCTGTCTGTAAGCCAGTTGGCAACCCATCTCGTGACGTAGGGGTTTATGTTCAGGCTGGTGAGTTTTATTGTAATACCAGAGTGGGAAATGGTGTCGAAAGCCTTGGCAAGGTCAAGGTAGGCTGTGTGAACCACCTTTCCCTTGTCTATGGCCTTGGTGACTGTCTCGAAGTCGTCAACCAAGTTTAGTAGGCATGATCTGCCCTTAACATATCCAAACTGGGTCAGGTCAAGTGTTTGGAGGTTCCCAATGTCTCTGTTAATGAGCTTCATGATGATGCGCTCCATAGCCTTGCAGACCAGGCTAGTCAGGCTTATGGGGCGATAGTTACCAGGGTCAGCTGTGGCCCCTCCTTTGTGGAGAGGAATAACCGTTGCTGTGTGCCATACTATGGGCATGTAGCCTGTGGAGAGGCTGAGGTTGAAACAGCATGTTTAAGTGGGGGGTTAGTTCGTTCTGTATTTCGTGCAAGAAGCAGCCTGGGTCACCATCTGGTCCCTTTGACGCTGTGTTTTTGGCTTTTGAAAGGGCTGTTTTCACCTGTGCGTCTGTGATTTTTAAGACACTACACTTTTCCGGTATTTTTGTGGGCCCTTTTGGAGGTGAGAGGGGGGGGGGGTGAAGTTTGCACTGAATCTATCTGCCAGGATGTTGGCAATATCAGTAGGTTCAGTATATTTTGTGCTATTTTGCACTAGTTCAGTGCATATCTGCAAGTTGCCACTTAGATTCTAAACATAGCTAAAGAAGGCTTTGTGGTTATCTTTTGAATAATTGGCTATTTTTCTTTCGAAGTTAGCCTTGGATGATTTCATGAGGGACCTCAGTTTCTTACTGATACTGATCAGGGATGTATTTCCTTCTTGGGATTTGCTTTTTTTCTGAACTAGTTTCCTCCTTCTATTGTATAGCCTATTTATTGAAGGGGTCCACCAAACTGGTTTCCTTCTCTTAGAGGAGTGAGTCTTGGTTTTGCTAGGGGTGGCACGATCCATGCATCCTTGTAGGTGCTCATAGAGTGCATTTGTAAAGGTTTCTGCATCTTGGGCAGAGTTATCCTTTAGCGTGGGGGCTGTGAAACTTACCACCTCTGTCTTAAGTAAGGTGAAGTTTGCTTTAGAAAAGTTTTTTACTGTGGTTTCCTTAGTTGGGGGTGGTGGTGCGGTATGGACATCCAGCGTGATTAGTTTATGGTCTGATCTAACCAGTGATGGGCTGACCTCCGGTGTGGAACACCTGTCGCACATGTTGGTGATGACAAGGTCCAATATGTTTTCACCTCTGGTAGGGGAGTTTACCAGCTGATCCAGGGCATTTGAGTTGATGAATTCCAGGAAGCGCTGGGTTTGGGAATTTGTACTCGAGTAGTTTTCCCAGTGAATGGTAGGGTAATTGAAATTGCCCAATAACAGGGTGTTTGGTAGGTCCTTCATGTTTTCCAGTGTCTCCAGAAAGGTGGAGTGGTGGTCCTGGGTCATAGAGGGTGATCTGTAGCAGGCCACAATTTGCTTGCAGATTTGCCCGATGTTAGTTGCACATGGATGATCTCAGAGGTACCATGCTGCGCCACTAACCTGGAGGTGTAGGTATCCTTGATGAATATGGATACACCCCCTCCTTTTGTGTTTCGGTCCGTGTTCTGTGGCCAAAACGTGTGGTATGAGATGTAGACCGGTAGTGCTGGGGTGCTCTCTGGAGCCTTGAACCAGGTTTCAGTTACTGCACAGATGTCGACGTTCTCCATACTAAGGAGTGCTTCGAGCGCGTGCATTTTGAGATGTAAATTCCTGGCATTGAGTAGCATAACCCTCAGTTTTTTGTTAATTGTGCTGTTTACGGAGGTGGGTTTGACTTTTGAGCCTTTCCTAAAAAAGGCACTATGGCGGCAGCAAGAGCCTTGGCCAGTATTCGAAAGCCTAGGGGTGACAGGTGCAAGCCGGCTCTTGCGAAGCAATGCGGCTTGTTGAGCATGTAGCCCCAGGCTGACAGACACTGGATCCCCTTTGAATGACACCAGAAGCTTGTTGAAACTGATAATTTGTTCTTTATACTGAGGTATCATTCTTGGTGAGGGCAAGATGCTACTCAGGGTCAGGATCATACCAGCCTGGGCTACATGATCAGAGAGCTCTTCCATGTCTCTTTTCATGTAGTCCAGGGAGGTATGTCTCAGGTCATTCACACCAACATGAACAATGATAGGGCCATATATGTACTTGTTCCGGAGTGACCTAAGTGCTTGTGTTATGTGGTGGATTCTGGCTCCCGACAGGCAGCTAATAGTAACCTTCTGCTTGTCCAGCCTAGTGAGTGGGACGTCAGTGTGCCTGACTAGAGAGTCACCCATTACTAGTGTGTTAGGTATGTTATTTCACCTTAAGGGCTTTGATTGTGCGGCACACTGATTTTGTGCTTTATATGTTGTCTGGTTTGTGACGGGAAGAGCAGGTTGTTTAGGTGTCTGCTTTGGAGGTCCCTGATGCTTTTGCAGGTTTTTATTTAGAGCCTCCGAGTATGACTTTGTGTATTTATGTGTATTTTTTGCCAGTGCTGTTTTAGTAGGTCTGTGTGCAGCTGGAGTTGTGGTGCAAGTGTTAACCTTCTCCTCTTGACTGTCTGTTCCAGCCTTGGGTGGAGACAGCTTAGCTTCCAGTTTGGCTGTATAATTGCATCTCTCACATATGTTAGTGTTTTGTGGTAGGAGGAGAGGGTTGCCTGTGTACATGAGGCAGTTGTAACATTTCCTCAGGATACCCAGATTCACCAGCTGGACTGGGGAGTGCACCTGAAGTCGCCCTTTGGGCATGCCTGAATAGTAGGGTGAGCTGCTTAGTCGCTTGGTTGGTGAGGGGTGAATAAAGAACCTTGCCCTGCTGGGCAATCAGTGTCAGGGTATATTAGTGCTTGCTATTAGGTCTGAGCAAGTGCTGGGCTGTAAGATGCTTTTTGAGTGCTTAGGTTGAGAGTTAGACTAGTTTCAAGGGAAAAACTGAAGAGGAGACTTAGTGGAACCAGGAATAATTTAACCGTAGCTAACCGGCATTGCCCAGTTCGCAAAACCATGCAAACGCGGTTTTTATAGTAGGGAAATGAAAGAGATAGAAATTAGCCCAAAATGGCCAACAAACTACTAACTTCTGGGCTGGAACCACTCCTCCAGGGACAGATAGGTTGCTCAAAGCTCCCCTCTCTCACAGGTGAACAGAGAAAAGTACAGTTGTGTACCTACCATAAATGTAGATGTTCGAGTGTATTCACTGTTGCAGTCATTACACTTGGGTTATCCTGCTGGTAGGCTACCCACAGTTGGCCTGAATTCCAAAGTCCTGGTCCGGCGTCGGTTGCTGTCACCTCTTCCTTGACGTCAGAGCGCCAGGGGTATAAAAGATGCAGCCGACACCATTTTCTTCAGTTTTTCTTGCCCCAGATGTCAGGTGCCCACAAAAGGGTAGCTAAAAAACATTGCTTATAAAAGCATGCACTAAAATAAACAATACCTTCATCTATAAGCAAATACACCACATAGGTTGTATAGGATAGAGAAGTATAGGTAAGTCCCAGCAAAGAAGGGGGGGTGGTGGGTGGGTAACCTGGACTGCAACAGTGAATACACTCGAACATCTACATTTATGGTAGGTACACAACTGTACTATGTTCATCGTATTTCACTGTTGCAGTTATTTTGAATCCCAAAGCTGAGGTAGGGCGGCTGGGTCTAAATAGAATTAGGAGTGGCTATAAGGCACCTGCAGAACTGAAGTGGCAAAGCCTGCTCTGGATTTAGAGTAAAGAGGTAAGTGGTAGTGCCTGGTAAAAGTGTGCACTGAAGTCCAAGTTGCAGCCTCCAAAATATCCTTGGTTGGTACTCCTCTGAGGAAGGCTGCTGAGGTGGCTGCTGCCCTGGTAGAATGTGGTCTAATGCCCTTAGGCACTGATATGCCATGTTGTGAATAGCAGAAACGAATGCAGTGTCCTATCCATTTTGAAATAGTCTCCTTTGAGACAGCCTTTCCTTGTGATCCTGCAGCATATGCCACTAAAAGCTGCTCAGTCTTTCTGAAAGCTTTAGTTTGGTCCAAGTAGAAGTGTAGTTGTCTGTGTATGTCCAAAGAATGCAGAAGTCTCTCCCCTTTATTCTGTGGGTTTGGATAAAAAGTAGGCAAATTAATGGTTTGGTTAACAGCCACGCTGGACACTACTTTAGGCATAAATGTTGGGTTTGTCCTTAGAGAAACCATGTCCAGATGGAAGATAATAAAAGGTTCCACGGCCATTAATGCCTGTAACTCTGAGACTCTTCTTGCTGAAGTTATTGCTAGGAGCAGAGCTGTTTTCCATGATAAGAATTTTATCTCAGCTGTATTGGCTGGCTCAAATGGAGGCAGTGTGAGTTTTTCCAAGACAAAATTGAGGTCCCATGCAGCTATTGGTGCTCTCCTTGGAGGTCTTATGTTTTTGGCCCCCCCTGAGGAACTGCCTAAGCAATGGATGTGAAAAAATTGGTGGTTCTGTATTGTAATGAGCAGAAATGGCAGAGGTATGGATCTTAATTGATGAAAAGGATAGGCCTTTGTCCAGCATCTCAGTCAGATATTGTAAAATTTGAGGAATATTTGGCACAAGCGTGTCAATTCCTTGTGCCTGGTTTCAAGCACAGAATATCTTCCATTATTCTGCATAAGATTTCCTGGTGCTGGGCCTCCTGGTCTCCAAAATAACATCCATAACCACTTCAGAGAGAGGTGTATTCTGAATGGTTACACTATCCACCATGCAGCTAGATTTACGGTTCTGAGTTGGCTATGCAGGATCTGATTGTTTTGTTGGGTCAGCAAATGAGGAATCTGAGGCAATGTCCAGGCTGGGCCTTGAGATAAGCTCCTTAGGATTGGGTACCAGTGTTGGCATGGCCAATCTGGGGCAATTAGTATCATTTGTGGCTTCTCTTGTTTGACCTTTAGAAGTACCTTTGGGAGGAGAGGCAGTGGAGGAAAGGCATATACTGTAAGGTTGTTCCAGATGAATGACAAAGCATCCACTTTCCATGCTTGTTTGTGATAAGTCCTTGTGCAGAATCTCTGAATTCGGCAGTTGTGATGGGAGGCAAAAAGATCTATGTTTGGGCATCCCCATTTCCTTATTATCATGCTGAAGATTTGTGGATCTAGTTTCCACTCGTGAGGATCCATGAGGTTTCTGCTTAGTTCGTCCGCCAGAGCATTTGTTTTTCCTGGCAGGAATTGTGCTTGCAGGTGTACTTGGTAGGTCAATGCTGTGTTCCACAAAATCATGGCTTGTCTGCAGAGGGGGTAGGAATGTGTGCCCCCCTGCTTGTTTATGTACCACATAACTGTGGTGTTGTCTTTCTTTATCAGCAGCTGTCCTGGATGAAGTAGGTCCTTGAAGGCTGTCAGGGCATTTTGTACAGCTAGCATCTCTTTTTGATTGATGTGAAGATGCCTTTGACTTGGGGGCCACGTGCCCTGAATACATTTTCCTGCCATGTGGGCCCCCCCAGGCATAATCTGACACATCTGTTGTTAGTGTATGCCTGGCTGTGGGTAAAGTGAATGGCTGTCCCTTGTTGTGGTGACAGGCCTGTGCCCACCATCGAAACTCCTGTTGCAGGCAGGGAATGAGTGAAATTAATGATTCCAGGCTGTGGCAATGTTGAGTCCAAACACTTTTTAGATACCATTGTAGTTTCCTCATATGCAGTCTTGCATATGGAATTAGTAGAATGCAGGATGCCATGTAGCCCAGAGCCTGCAGAATTTTTCTTGCAGATAACTGGGTCTTTGTTGCCATGTTTTCGAAGTAAGAAGTCAGTTGCCTTTGTTTGTCTGGCGTGAGATAAGCCATCTGGGCAGTTGCATTTAAGCTTGCACCCAGGAATATTATCTCTTGAGAGGGTACTAGTTTTGATTTCTTTTCGTTTACTGTGTACCCTAGGCAAATTAGTAATCTTTTTACAAACACCAGATGCTGTAGTAGAATATCTTTGGTCCCTGCTTGAATAAGGTAGTTGTCCAAGTAGGATACATTTGAATTCCTCTTTGTCTGCAAAATGCAATTACTGGTGCCAGGCATTTTGTGAAGACCCTGGGCGCAGTAGATAAGCCAAAGGGCAGTGCAGAGAATTGGTAGTGCATTGAGCCAGCTATTAATCTGAGGTATCTTCTGCAAGATTGTCTGATTGGGACATGCAGGTATGCCTCTTTGAGGTCCAAAGTTACAAGCCAAGTCTTCTTGTCCAGCATGGGCAGAAGCTGCTGTAGAGTCAACATTTTGAATTTTGGGAAGTCAAGAAAAGTATTTAGAATAGACAGGTCCAGAATGGGTCTCCAGGCTTTGTCCTTTCTTGGTACTAAGAAAAGTCTTGAGTAAAATCCTTGTCCCTGTTCTTGTTGTGGCACTGGCTGAATAGCCCCCATGTCCATGAGAGATGAAACTTGTTTTTGTGCCTCTGCCCATTGATTGTGTGGCAGGTCTGGCATACCTTTTGCCTTTGGAAGGGTGTGAAACTGGAACCTGTAGCCCTGAGAGACTATGTTTAGGACCCATTTGTCCTGTATGATCGTGTGCAAATTTTGTGAAAAAAGTGCTAGCTTTCCCCTTAAGGGTACTGCCAAGAGAAAAATGCTTGGCATTGGCAGAGGGAAGTCATTGGGACTGTTTCCTATATGGCTGTGATTTGTCTTCTCCACTTTTGGAGGTAGATGTACCTCATTGTTTGGGCCTGTATGAGCCCTGGGGCTGTTGCCTGCCTCTAGGGCATCTGCATCGGCCTCTTTGTGGCCTGTCTGACACGGGAAAGGACCAATTCTTAGAAGGCCAGTTCCTGCTAAATCTGGGTGGCTGTACCTGTAAGAAATCCTTCACTGTCTGCATAGATTTAGCTTTATCCTCCATTTTCTTCAACACCTCTTATAGGTTCATAGGTTCATACTAGGCTATCTGCCCTAGGGCATTTATAAGCCTAGCCAGAGTGTGTTTGGCTTTCGCCACCCATTTTAAATTAATTTTGCTATGCCTTTTTTTGAGGTTAGTATACTGTGCCTCTGTCTAACAGTGACACAGAAGTGATAGCCGGGGTAAACCTACGATCTCCCATCCACTCATCAAGATTCCTCTTGAAGAGAGTCAATGTGGGACTCTGCCTAACCTGGACTGGGATTTTATTCCAGAGTGAAGGGAGCCTCTGGGTTATGAATCTGTCCCTCCAGCATGTCCTATTTATTTCAGTGCTGAGGTTCAAGTCTCTCGAGCGCGTAGCTCGATGGGATTTTGATTTTCTGAGGTGCAGCATGTCCATTAATTCCGGGTTGGACATGGCTTTATAAGTCAGGCACAGATTGCCTCTGAGCAGGCGGTATGCCACTGAGTAGAGCTGGAGTTTCTTTAACCGGGCAGCATATGGCATCTGTTTGAGACCTTTGATCCTCTTGGTGAGGTACTTTTGGGGTCTTTCCAGTTGCTGCAGGTGTCTGGTAAGGTACATCCCAAAAGGGGCATTGTACTCAATTATGGGCCTGATGAGGGATGAGAAAAGAGTCGATGACCTCCCTGATCTAGATGTGAATCCCTTCATGATTAGGTGGGCTATATAAAATATTTTCTAACCACTTTGGCCACGTGGTTGTCAAATGAGAGATTGCTATCAACTTGGGTCCCCAGGTCCCTAATGACTTCTTCTGTACTTAATGGATTACCACCTATGTGGTAATTTGTGGGCACTTTGTTTTGCCAAAGGGGATGACTATACACTTTTTGGCGTTTAGCTTGAGGCCATGGCTCTGGCACCAGTTGTCTGTTTCTATGAGGCCCTTTTGGAGGATGCTTGTGTCGGCTGGAGAGTTGATTATGGCCCAGTTTGCAGTCATCTGCGAACTTGGTCAGCCACAGTCCTTCCGTGTTGGCCTGTACCCGAGAAATATATATCGAACAAGAGAGGTCCCAGGACTGAGCCTTGTGGGACGCCACTTGTAACTGGTTTGGAGTATGACATGGCTCCAGCAATTCTAACCATGTGGGTTCTGTCCTTGAGCCAGTTTGCAACCCATCTAGTGACATAGGGGTTTATATTTAAGCTGGTGAGCTTATCTATAATGCCAGTGGGGTATTGTATCGAAGGCTTTGCGAGGTCCAGGTAGGCTGTGTGGACCACCTTCCCCTCGTCAATGGCCTTGGTGACTGTTTCAAAGAAATCGACCAGGTTTAAGAGGCAGGCTCTGCCCTTAACAAAGCCAAACTGGGTAGGATCCAGTGTCTGTAGGTCCCCAATATCTTTATTTATGAGGTCCATGATGGTCCTTTCCATAGCTTTGCAGACCAAGCTAGTCAGGCTTATGGGGCGATAGTTTCCAGGATCCGTTGAGGCACCACCTTTGTGGAGAGGGACCACTGTTGCTGTACGCCACTCTTTGGGTACATATCCTGTAGTAAGGCTAAGATTGAACAGTAGTTTTATGTTTGGGTTTAGCTCTTCTTAGAGTTCATGTAGGACGCAGCCCGGGACACCATCTGGTCCCATTGATGCTGTGTTTTTTGCTTTGGAGAGGCGGCTCTTACCTGAGCATCTGAGATGTCAGGGGCAGCACTCTGTTGGGATAGATATTTGCCCTTTTGGTGGGGAGGGGGGGGGAGAAGTTTGCACTGAACCTGTCAGCTAGGATGTTGGCAATGTCTGTGGGCTCGGTGTATTTTTGTCATTTTGGACTAATTCTGAGCATATCTGGGAATTCCCACCCAGGTTCCTAACATAACTAAAGAAAGCCTTGTGATTATCCTTAGTGTCCTGTGCAATTTTTCTCTCTAGCTGGCCTTAGACGATTTTATGAGTGCCCGTAGTTTTTGCTAATACTGATCAGAGATGCCTTCCCTTTTTGGGATTTTGCTCTATCATGTAGTAGCTTCCTCCTTCTATTGTATAGTTTGTTTATGGCTGGGGTCCACCAGACAGGGCGTCTGCCTTTGGAGGATTGGGTCTTGGTTTTATTTGGGATTGTATGATCCATGCATTCCTGAAGGTGTTCATAGAATCGTTTATAAAGGATTCTGCGGTCTGGGCCGTATTTTCACAGGCCGGGGCTTTGAAGGATTCGCCTCGGTTTTGAGGCGTGTGAAATTTGCTTTAGAGAAGTTTTTCACTGTGGTTTTCTGGGCAGGGGTGGGGTCGGGATGTGAATATCCAGTGAGATTAGTTTATGGTCTGATCTTACCAGTGAGGGATACACTTCTGGTCTGGAGCATAGTGTCCCCATGTTGGTGATGATCAGGTCCAGTATGTTTTCCCCTCTTGTGGGAGTGGTAACAAGTTGTTCCATAGCATTTGAGTTTATAAATTCTAGGAACCTTTGGGCTAGGGTGTTGGAGCTAGAGTAATTCTCCCAGTCTATGTTTGGGTAGTTGAAGTCGCCCAATATAATGGTGTTTGGAGAGACCTTCATATTTTCCAGTATTCTCAGGAAGGCCAAGTGGGGTTCCTGTGTTTGGGAGGGTGGTCTGTAGCAGGCTATAAACTGGAAGGCAGTTTTACCCACAGTTAGTTGCACATGGATAGTCTCAGATGCTTGTGCTGTGCCACCAACCTGGAGGTGTGGGTATCTTTGGCGAATATTGATACTCCCCTCCTTTTGTGGTTCGGTCCAAGTTTTGGGGCGAAAAGCATGGTATGAGGTATAACCTGGTAGCGCTGGGGTGCTCTCGGGAGCCTTGAACCAGGTTTCTGTTACTGCACAGATATCGATGTTCTCCATGCTAAGGAGAGTTTGAGTCGTGCATCTTGAGGTTTAGACTTCTGGCATTGAGTAGCATTACTCTTAGTTTCTTATCCCTTGTGATACCTATGGAGGTGGGTTTGTCTTTTGAGCCTTGCCTAAAAAAGGCACTATGGGGGTAGCAAGAGCCTTTGCCAATATCCCCAAGCCCAGGGGTGACAGGTGCAAGCCGTCCCTAGCGAAGCATCGTGGCTTGTCGAGCATGTCATCCCAGGCTGACAGGCATTGGATCCCCTTTGAATGACACCAACACTTAAGCCAATTGTTGAAATTGATCATCTTGTCTTCATATTGTGGCATCATTCTTGGTGAGGATAAGATGCTACTCAAGGTCAGGGTCATACCGGCCTGGGCTACATGCTCAGAGAGCTCCTCTATTTCTCTTTTCATGTAGTCCAGGGAGGTACGTCTCAGGTCATTCACACCAGCATGGACAATGACTGAGTCATATTTGTACTTGCCTTGGAGTGACCTGAGTGCTTGTGTTATGTGGCGGATCCTAGCGCCCGACAGGCAGCTCACCGTGACCTTCTCCTTGTTCAGCCTGGTGAGCGGGGCGTCAGTGTGCCTGACGATAGAGTCACCTATTACAAGTGTATCAGGTGTGTTGTTTAGCCTTAAGGGCTGTGACTGTTCGGCACACTGGCTTTGTGAGCTATGTGTTGCACGTGTTTTGTTTTGGGGTAGCGGTTGCTTGGGTGTCTGCTTTGGAGGTCTCTGCTGCTTAGGCAGATTTTTATTTAGAGCCTCCGAGTATGTTTATGTGTTTGCTTTGTTGTCGTGGTAGGTCTATGTGAGACTGGAATTGTAGTGAGTGTGGTTTCCTTCTCCTCCTGACTGGTTACGCCAGTACTGAGTTGAGAGAGCTTAGCCTCCAGTTTGGCTATATGGTTGCATCTCTCACATGTGTTGGAATTTGTTGGGAGGAGGAGTGTCTGTGTACATGAGGCAGTTGTAACATTGCCTCAAGATTCCTAGATAAACCAGCTGGACCGGAGAGGAGATTGACAACTGACCTTTGGACATGCTAGAATAGTATTGGGAATTCCTTTATAATTGAAAAAAGGGCCAATGGGGAACAAGGTACTCAAGGGGAGTTTGTGAGGGTGTAGTGCTTTTAATTTTTTAGAGCTGACTTATATAATTGCTTTAGTGAGCAAGTGCCAGGTAACTTAAATGCAATGTGTTACAGGTAACTTAAATGCAAAAGCGACAAACAGTAACTTTCTTTCAAGTGAAACAAGGAAATAAGTACAGTAAGCAATGCAGATATCACTAGGGATCCACAGAAGTGCTAAAAGGCCGCGTTTTAGATGGAATTAGCGTTTCAGGGAAATAAACAAAGAACAAGCATACAAATAAAGCTAGATTCAGCAGGCCTGGATCTAGTCTATGCTACAGCAAACAAGGTGTACCAATTTCAGTAAGAAACAGTTAGAATATGCAGGCACTATAAGCCTCTAACCAGAAATTCCCTGCTCAGAAGGGCAGAGTCCAGCCTCTCCTCCCACAAGAGTGCAGACCGCAATCCTTCTTAACGTAAAATAACTGGCCTGAAGCCCAAGTGCTTAAACCAGAACTAATACACTTTTAGAATAACAGACACTGAGCTCTCAATCAGCAGTTCCCAACTTAGAAGGATGTAAGCTACCTGTCCTGCCACCACAGTGCAGGCCACAAACCTTCCTAATGTAAAACAACTGGTCTGAAGTCCAAGTGCTTAATCCAAAAGACATAGAAATGATAGCTACACTTTAATCAAGTTACTACCAGCAGTAATAAATACAACTGAATACTTTAAAGAATGCCTGGATTAGTGCTCAAGTTATACAAACAAAGCTAGATTCAGCAGGCCTGGATCTAGTCTATGCTACAGCAAACGAGGTGTACCAATTTCAGTAAGAAGCAGTTCAAATATGCAGGCACTATAAGCTTTAACCAGAAATTCCCAGCTCAGAAGGACAGAGTCCAGCCTCTCCTCCCACAAGAGTGCAGAACATGAACCCTCTTAATGTAAAATAACTGGCCTCAAGCCCAAGTGCTTAAACCAGAATTAATACACTTTTAGAATAACAGACACTGAGCCCTCAATCAGCAGTTCCCAACTTAGAAGGATGTAAGCTACCTGTTCTGCCATTACAGTGCAGACCACAAACCTTCCTAATGTAAAACTGGTCTGAAGCCCAGGTGCTTAAACTAAAAGGCTTACAATGAGTTACACCAAGCAGTAATAAATACAACTGAGTACTTTTAAGATGACGCAAAAGCAAAATAAAGTAGGAAAAAACACAAATACAGTAAGAGCAGATAATTTTTTTTTTTTTTTTTTGGCAAGAGAGAAAGGAAAGAGAGAAAGGAGTAGCAGAAACTAAGCTGATTGGCCTTCTCAAATGCTCTCCCTGTACTGGGTAGAATGAGGTAATGACACTAGACTGGGAGGAGGGTCCCAGATCAAATTTACACTAGGGGCGGGCAACTGCAAAGCCACCAACTATAAAAACACTATACCAACAGGGAGGTAGGGTGGGAAACAAACAGCAGAAATGTTACTCACAGCTGAAGAGCTGCAGTGAGCCTTTAAATGAAAGTTTTAAACAGCTAAAGGAGCCACTAGAAAAAAGAGTTTAACTGCAACAAGTTATCATAAACAAACAACCCAACAGATGCTTAATAAGAGTGGACAATTTCCAGTTAATACCTCACACACAGTGAAACTAGCTAGAAAAAATACACAGTACACAAAGTGCTACAAACAACAAAGAAATAAAGAACAAAATAAACAAAAAACAGGATACTTAATGTTATATATTGTAGCTCGAGTTTGCTGAGTGTCCTTCCTTGATCAGCTCACTGTAAAATGGCTGAACACTCACAACTGAGCTTCTTAGGTAACAGAAAGTTGAAACCTGAGACAGCTTTTAAGAAAGAAATCTCAAAAGAACCAATGAGGTGCTTAGTCTAAGCTGTAGTCCAGGAGACCTCAGTCAGCCAATGACCTCAAACAATTCTCTCTCACTGAAATGCCTGATGGCTTTGGCTAAAACAAGATGTCCCTGAATTATGTGCTCAGACACACAGCCTCCACAAACACTAGGCCCAAATACAAGCCTGAATATGGAAATGCTACAAATATCCCCACTACTTAGAACAAACAGCAGAAATGTTACTCACAGCTGAAGAGCAGCAGTGAGCCTTTAAATAAAAGTTTTAAACAGCTAAAGGAGCCACTAGAAAAAAGAGTTTAACTGCAACAAGTTATCATAAACAAACAACCCAACAGATGCTTAATAAGAGTGGACAATTTCCAGTTAATACCTCACACACAGTGAAACTAGCTAGAAAAATACACAGTACACAAAGTGCTATAAACAACAAAGAAATAAAGAACAAAATAAACAAAAAACAGGATACTTAATGTTATATATTGTAGCTCGAGTTTGCTGAGTGTCCTTCCTTGATCAGCTCACTGTAAAATGGCTGAACACTCACAACTGAGCTTCTTAGGTAACAGAAAGTTGAAACCTGAGACAGCTTTTAAGAAAGAAATCTCAAAAGAACCAATGAGGTGCTTAGTCTAAGCTGTAGTCCAGGAGACCTCAGTCAGCCAATGACCTCAAACAATTCTCTCTCACTGAAATGCCTGATGGCTTTGGCTAAAACAAGATGTCCCTGAATTATGTGCTCAGACACACAGCCTCCACAAACACTAGGCCCAAATACAAGCCTGAATATGGAAATGCTACAAATATCCCCACTACTTAGAACAAACAGCAGAAATGTTACTCACAGCTGAAGAGCAGCAGTGAGCCTTTAAATGAAAGTTTTAAACAGCTAAAGGAGCCACTAGAAAAAAGAGTTTAACTGCAACAAGTTATCATAAACAAACAACCCAACAGATGCTTAATAAGAGTGGACAATTTCCAGTTAATACCTCACACACAGTGAAACTAGCTAGAAAAATACACAGTACACAAAGTGCTATAAATAACAAAGAAATAAAGAACAAAATAAACAAAAAACAGGATACTTAATGTTATATATTGTAGCTCTGAGTTTGCTGAGTGTCCTTCCTTCAATCAGCTCACTGTAAAATGGCTGAACACTCACAACTGAGCTTCTTAGGTAACAGAAAGTTGAAACCTGAGACAGCTTTTAAGAAAGAAATCTCAAAAGAACCAATGAGGTGCTTAGTCTAAGCTGTAGTCCAGGAGACCTCAGTCAGCCAATGACCTCAAACAATTCTCTCTCACTGAAATGCCTGATGGCTTTGGCTAAAACAAGATGTCCCTGAATTATGTGCTCAGACACACAGCCTCCACAAACACTAGGCCCAAATACAAGCCTGAATATGGAAATGCTACAAATATCCCCACTACTTAGAACAAACAGCAGAAATGTTACTCACAGCTGAAGAGCAGCAGTGAGCCTTTAAATGAAAGTTTTAAACAGCTAAAGGAGCCACTAGAAAAAAAAGAGTTTAACTGCAACAAGTTATCATAAACAAACAACCCAACAGATGCTTAATAAGAGTGGACAATTTCCAGTTAATACCTCACACACAGTGAAACTAGCTAGAAAAAATACACAGTACACAAAGTGCTATAAACAACAAAGAAATAAAGAACAAAATAAACAAAAAACAGGATACTTAATGTTATATATTGTAGCTCCGAGTTTGCTGAGTGTCCTTCCTTCGATCAGCTCACTGTAAAAAATATCTTGCTGTAATGGAGCATCCAATAATTTTGCTTTAACATGATCAGGCAGAGTCTGTTCCTTTAACCAAGCATGCCTTCTAATAACAGAACCTGTTACAGCGGCCCTGCAAGTGGCCTCCAGTGAATCATAACCACATTGCAAAGTATGTTTTCCCACTTGTTCAGCTGCATGCAATAAATCCTGCAATTCCTTGTTCTCAGAACATTCAGAATTTGTCTACATTTTCGGTTTTAACAGAGACATTAAGTATTGCTGATACTTAAGCATATGAAATTGACAATTTAAAGCCCTTACAGCCAGGGTAGCATAAGTGTAGACTTTTTTCCCCCATCTGTCCAGTGCCCTTGAATCTCTATCTGAGGGGACAGGGTTTTTAGCAGTAGCAGCCTTGACCCCTTTGGGACCCTGAGAAATAGTTTCTGGGTCAGCAGCATGGTTTTTATATAGAAACATATGAGAATCTGGAACCCTGTAGTATCTGTCTGGCTTAACAGGTGCAAGAGGTAAAGAGTCGGAAGACAGGCCGGACTCTGAAAATACATCATCTACAATGTCTAGAACAGGTGGAATAGCAAGAGGTCTGTGCTGAGGTAGTAGAAGAAAGACTCTAAGCCTTTTCTTAGAATCTGAATAATCTTGGCTCTCCCAGTGGAAATGCTCCCTCATGGTATGCAGGGTTTCCTCAAATGAGTAATCCTCAGGAGGAGAAGCTGAAGGAATAGATTCTTCAGCATCAGAATCCTCATAGGGAGAAATAGAGTATCCCTGTTCTGAAGAGGAATCAGAAAAAATGGAAACCTGATCAGAGGAATCATATTCAGTATCTTGCCTAGGCCTCTTATCAGGAGGGGGATGGGAACCCCTGATCAAAGTAATTACGTCTTCGGCCATTTTGAGCATCTGTTTCTTAGGCATGGAAGTCGGTCCTGGAGAATGCTGTACTTGTTTCCTTGTTTTTAAAACTGTTTTAGTCTTTTTCTTGGATGCTGAAGTAGGCTTTATATAAAGTTGTGTAGGTCTGAAGACACCCTCAGAAGCCGATGCCTGCTCAGCGGCTCCGGACCCATCTGAGGGATTAGTTTCCGAAGGCCCAATACCTTGAGTATCCAGAGGCCTAGTTGTCTCCACGTGGGAGTCGGAGGCAGCCTGTGGCTCTGAGGTAGCGGGTGTCAGGGGCTGCGAAAGTGCCTCACTGAGCACCGGCGACTGGCCTAGAAGAGGCTTCGTCGTCGGTTTTGGACTTCGGATGCCTGTCTTTTTCTTTCTCCTTGCGCTTCCGATGGCATTATATAGTTAAACCTTCGGCCAAAGTAATGAAAAGCAAAATCGTTCCGACGCTTAACAGTGCATTGGTTAAATCTAGCACAAAACCGACAACCTGTGACGTTGTGGTCAGGGCCTAGGCAAGGAATACAGTAAGAATAAAAATCCTTATGAGGTATTTGCTTCCCACAAGAAATACAATGATTAACTTTTTCTGACATCAGTCTGGAGCAAGAAAAAGTTTCCCTAACGGGGTACTTAGCTTTTGGAATGAAAATCTCAGGAGTCGGCCAACAGGCACTTGCGAACTGCTTTTGCATCGGGCACCGCACGGCAAGAAAGACTGAAGAAAATGGCGTAGGCTACATCTTGTATACCCCTGGCGCACTGACGTCACGGAAGAAGTGACAGCAACCGACGCCGGACCAAGTGGGCCGACTGTGGGACCGCCTGACGGCAGGATAACCCAAGTGTAATGACTGCAGCAGTGTAACACGATGAACATCTGTAATGGAACACAGAAAAGATACATGATAAAAATGATCAAGAGAGGCTCCCGTGCCATGGCACAAGTAACTAAACTGCTGGCCTTTGTTCAGTCTTTTCTTTTGTAGTTCAAGAGGAACTGAGAGTCCACTGCCCCCCACACTGATGCAGAGGTGTTAAAACTGTCACTGCACTGAGAGACCCTTCCAGAATCAATTCCTCTTAAGACTACAAAAGAAAACCCTGAACAAAGGCCTGTAAATTAGTTACTTTTCTGGCTGTAGCTGGATAACTTCTAAGTATAGAGTAAAACAAGGTCTGAGCCAAACATAAATGAGGGTGAGTAGAGACAGAAAAGCAGCAGTCCTTTTACAGAAGATGAAGAAAATAACAGTGACACACAAATCCCATTATATACCAATGGCATGGGAATTCAAAATTACTTCCTTATGTCTGGCATGAGTCATACAAAGCATTATGGGGATGAGAAAGGGTTGAGGGAGAACAAGCTCGCATTGATACATCAAGCCCCACTGGTAGCCATGTTGTAGAAAACAGGCGAAAATTACAAACAAAGCACTTATAGTGATTTTGAGGTGTTAAAATAGGTCATAAAACAAAGATAGAAGGGAAAAATTAGATTTTTTTTTTAGTTCTAGGGTAGAGTTTTCCTTTAAGAATTTCCAGGGTCATCCATCTTATGGCAGAAGGTGTTTGCCTGGTTTCTCTGAGCCATGAAGCACTCAAGGAAGCTCAAAGTATAATCATTTATTGGCCAGAGGGCATAGGAGTTAGCTTTTTTCTGTGGCTATAAAGCTGGTGAGCTTGTGCAAAGCTGCAGTGATAGTTAACAGTCCCTGTACAGTCGCAAACTCAGACTGTAAAATTTACCTAAAGCAAGTACTTAGGACATTAACTGGTAACACAGTAAGGTTTTGCATGTAATAACATTATCTAACAGCTAACGTTAATCCCAGATATCACACAAGTGACCCTTGCAAAACCAAGTTCCTAAACCATAATATACCAACTCTAACACAGGTCCTGACAATATGAAAATGCATTTTCCTGACGTCTCTGTAGACAGCTTGGCAGATATGGGCTACATGAGACACTGTACCAACAGTCCCATTTAACCTGACAGCCTTTTAATCCTTAAAGAAACTAACACAGTAGGTGAGAGATGTACATACATAACTTCCTTGGAGGCAAAAAATATCACCTACTAACAAGGTTGTTAAGAACACACATTCTACATCCTGCACACATACCGCTCATTACACACACAGAGTTTCTTACATTTAGGCATGTAAATGAAATCTTCTGAAACCTCAAAGACCTCCTAAACCATCAAACAGCAACACCTATCCATCAGCACTCACTAAAGCAGATATAAAAAACAACACCAAACACCACACGTAAGCCTTCATCCAAAGGTCATAGGTAGGTACTAGGCTATTGGCCCTAGGGCTTATATAAGCTTAGCCAAAAAGGTACCCTGGCTTTCGCCACCCAAGAAAATTATTTTCCTGTGCCCCTGTCGAGCAGAGCCACAGAGGAGATCCCCGGGGTGAATTTCCTATTTCCCATCCAATCATCAAGATTTTTCTTGAAGAGTGCTAATGAGGAGCTTAGTTTGATGTAGATAGGTAGTTTGTTCCAGAGTATGGAAGGTCTATGGGACAGGAATCTATGCCCTCCAGCATGTTCTGTTTATTGTGGTGGCAAGGTTTAGGTCCCTAGGGCATGTAGCTCGGAGGGATTGGGATTTCTTTAAGTGGAGCATGTCCAACAGCTCTGGGTTTGACATAGCTTTGTATGTTAGGCAGAGATCACCTCTGTGTAGGCGATATGCAATGGAGTAAAGCTGGAGTTTTTTTGAGATGGTCTGCGTAGGCATTTGTTTGAGGCTGGTAATCCTCTTTGTGAAGTATTTCTGCAGCCTTTCAAGTTGTTGCAGACATCTTGTGAGGTACATACCAAAAGAGGCATTGTACTCCATAATGGGTCTAATGAGTGATGAGTAGAGGGGAACAATGACCTCTTTTTTCCTGGATGAGAAACCTTTTGTGCTGGGGAGTGCCACGTAGAAGGATTTCCTGACTACTGCGGCGATGTGATTATCAAAGGAGAGATTACTGTCCACCTGTGCCCCGAGGTCTCATCACACTTTCGGTGTTAAGTAGACTACCACCTATGTGGTAGTTCATAGGTACAGAGTTTTTACCAAAGGGGATGACAATGCACTTTTTGGCATTGAGCTTGAGGCCATGGCTTTGACACCAGGCATCTGTCTCAGTGAGGCCCTTTTATAGGATGTCCACATCGTTAGGAGTTTCGATTATGGCTCCTAGTTTGCAGTCATCTGCGAACTTTGTTAACCAAAGATATTCTGTCTTAGCCTGTACTTCAGAAAAGTAGATACCAAACAGGAGAGGACCCAGGAATGAATCCTGTGGTACTCCACTTGTCACTGGTCTGAAGTCGGATTTGGAGTCTGCTACTTTCACAGTGTAGGTTCTGTCACTGAGTCAGTTGGCAACCCATCATGTGACAGGGATTTATACCTAGTTTAGTGAGTTTATCTATAATTCCAGAGTGGGGGATGGTGTCAAAAGCCTTGGCGCGATCTAGATAGGCTGTGTGAACCACCTTACCCTCGTCTATGGCTTTGGTGACTGCTTCAAAGAAATCAGGTTTAGGAGACATGATCTGTCTTTTACAAACCCGAACTGAGTGGGGTACAGAGTTTGGACATTACCAATGTCTTTGTTTATAAAGTCCATGATGATTCGTTCCATGATCTTGCAGACCAGGCATGTTAGGCTAATGGAGCGGTAGTTCCCCGGGTCCATGGTGGCTCCCCTTTTGTGGAGTGGGATAACCATCACTGTGCACTATTCAGTGGGCACAAAGCCTGAGGTGAGGCTATGATTGAACATGGTGCTTAGGTGGGGTGCCAGTTCATTCTGTAGTTTGTGTAGAATGCTGCCTGGGATGTTGTTAGGTCCCATGGAGGCTATGTTCTTGGCTTTGGAGAGTGTGGCTTTTACCTATGCAGCATGATTACAGGAACTTTGCATTCTTCTGGTATGGAGATGGGCCCTTTACGGGATGAGAGGGGGGTAAAGTTAGCACTGAAACTATATGCCAGGATGTTGGCAATATCAGTTGGTTCTGTATATTTAGTAGCATGGGTGTCGTGAAGTTTGCCACTTCTGTCTTAAGAAGCGTGAAGTTGGCTTTGGAGACGCTGGCACCTCGGCGTTTTGTAAAAATCTACTGCCAGTCATTAGCGGACCGGAGTTCCACTGTGGCGACTCCTTACCGGGAAAAGCCAAAAGACAAACAACAAAAAAAAATTCTATTTCTTATAACATTTAGGTGTTTCAGGTACAGTACAACTGTTTTATGCAACTATTACGTAAAATATAGGAAATAACTTTGTCCTGATATCTCAGGACATTTGCCATTTTTACAATTTTTTTGCAGGACACAACTGCCCAAAGTGGGACTGTCCTTCGTAAAGTGGGACAGGTGGTAACCCTATGCAGGGGTACTCTCTGGAGCCGTGAAGCAGGTCTCTGTCACTGCACAGAAGTCGATGTTCTCCATTTTAAGGAGTGCCTCGAGTGAATGCATTTTGAGGTTTAGACTTCTAGCATTCAGTAGCATTACCCTCAGATTTTGCTTGCTTGCACCTGTTACGGTGGTGAATTTGTCATTTAAACCTTGCTTAAAAAAGGCACTGTAGGGGTGGCAAGAGCCTTAGCCAGTATCCAGAATCCCAAGGATGACAAGTGCAGGCCATCTCTGGCAAAGCATTGTGGTCTGTCGATCATGTCACCCCAGGCAGGTCCCCAAAAAGCAAAGTCTATAAGGCAAGCAAACACCTTACCTAATACGCTTGTCACATGGGATTCTATTGTATGGCACAAAGATGCCCCTCTCACCAGGAAGGACAAGAAGAAGATAACAGTTTGTTGTCCATCTGGAGCTAGGATCCTTAACACGAAGCACGCACTCAAGTCACTGCACCATGTGTACCAATATGACTCTATCAGACTCCATGTGGATGTAAAAGACCAGAGACATACCTCATTAAACTGTATGAAAAGAGACCTTATGGATCACTCAGAATGTGTGATGCAGACAGGTATGAGCCCTGCGTTGAGCAGCTTTCTACCTTCACCTAGGATGATGATGTCACAGTATAAACAGAAAATTATTGATTTTAACAACTGGCCTAGTTTCTGGTATCACTCCAGTGGGGTACAGTATCTATCAGCATGGGAGGACATGGTTAACAGACCATGCTGCTCAGCCAAGAATGGTCTGTACCTATCCTCCCCTGGCCTTTCAGATATTGACTAAAAAGTTTACCCATTCCCTTGGAGCCTTTTTTAAACAATGTCAATTTCAAAAGTATCAATGTAGCAAAAAAAAAAATATATCAAAGCAACTTTAAAAGTGTTACTGCTCACTGCTAGGAGACTTAACAAATAATGCCATACCCTACAAGCTCTCCTCACTCTGGAGAATGTAGACATCTCTGCTGTTACAGAGACTTGGTTTAAAGCTAAAAAAAGTACTCTGGCTGTGTAAGGCTACAGTATCTTCCACACATTTAGACACAACAACAAGAACACAGACAGGGGTTAAAGGCGGAGGCATCTCGATTTATGCCAGCAACAAATACAGCTCTAGGTTAGTTAAACAGGGTGATGCCCTACAGTTCATCCACTTTCAGGTCTCCATAGACAAGGTCCTATACAAGTCCTGGCCAACTACAGATCACCCTCTATGACCAAAAAAGCTTGCAAGTCATACGTGGACCCAAAGACACTGGGAAGCGTACTGACTGGTGGGGGGTGGGGGTGGGGGGGGGGGTTGGTGGTAACATGTCAGGCACTAGGACCCAGGAGATCCTTCAGTTAAATAAAAAGAAAATAAAATGTCACGTACTGCACAAAATGCCTTGACTAACACTGCAAAAACAATCCATAGCTCATCAGGCATTTGTGTGCTATCTATTGTTGCAGCAAGTGTTAACTACATATAATTAACACTGTCCAGAAGGTGGAGGGAAAGTCACAAGAAATCTGAACAACTTCTGGGTTCTTTGATGTAGCTTTCCCTTTGCCGGTACAATTTCTCCTGCCACTGGGGGATTAATGCAGTTAATGTTAAGGAGATGAGCTAGCAAGGGAAGGTGATTTTTTTTAATTGCTGACTTTAAATATGTTCAGCACCACCAACATTTTACAGAATTATTATTTTCTGTATTTTCTGGTGGTGAAAAAATTATGGTTATTTGTTTTATGCTGCTTTGTCACTTCAAAAAAATTTTTAAGAAAGAATACTGTGCTTAGTGACTGTCTACCTGCAGAGAGTTGCATGCCTTGACAACTTTCTGGGCTGTCCATGCATTACTCTTGCTTAACTGAGAAAAATTAAAGAAATACAATACAAGCTGTGATGAAACTGGTTTGCAGTTGGCAACTGAAAAATAAATGCTGTATTCTGCATATTTTTTTCTCATGACAAGTTACTTAAAATATTTGGGAAAGAAATGTAAGATTTGAAGAGACAGAGGTCAGGAGGATGTTTACCATGCAACCAGTGCTTCTTGATTACAGTGTTATATGTTTTATTATTTTACTTAAGGTAACAGGAAAATAACTGCAAATAATATAAATTTAAGTAGAATTTAAGAGACTGTACACACACTATACACAAGAAGAACCACTGGTAAATTAAATGCCTATCTTGCCTCTCTGTCACTTACGTTCTGTATTTATTACTGTTATTTTAAAAAAGTGTGGCAACGTGAAGTTTATCTTTTCAAAATGCCCATTATAACCTCTAGTCTTAAAAACAACTTAAGGCATGAGCAGCATGCCTCTCAGCTTTTTTGTTCAAGCATCAAAGACAAATTGAATAATAACGAAGGATAAAGGTCCAAAATCAGGGAATTTTTTTTAAATCTTACTACGACATAGAATCTTGACAGAGTAAAAAGTTTTATATCAGTATGCATTTTCTGCAAATAAGAAGTATAGAAATCAAAGGTTTTGCTTAATAAATGAAACCACAACACTCACTTTGTATCTGTGTTTTTTATAAGGTAACACATCTTAGTGTGGTTATTTTGCTGTAATTTTGGTTTTCAGTCAAGATAATGCTTACTTGCTGTGCTTTGTTTGCTGCTGTTTTTGTTTATTTGGTCTGCTAACCAAAACTTTCTGCTTTGGCAGTTCAGTGACCATCATATACATTTATGCATTTCTAATTGCGGAAGGTGTACACTTACCAGAGTTCTTGTTTGTCATTTTCCTAGATCTTAAATGGTGATGTAGTTTTACAATTTGATAACTTATTTTGTAACCAATGTGGAGCTCCTGCAGCAGTTATATTCACTGCCTCATAGCACCTGGCTTTCTTTCTTGTTCTTTTTTTTTTTTTTTTTTTTTTTTGCTGGTGTGTTTTGCATACAGAATCTGCATTCACTCTGTATAGGTTTTTACGGGGTACTTGGGTACCAGTGCAGGCTGTCTGTCTTGTTTTATAACTGCTTTAATTTTAGAATGCTTGTGTATTTTTTATTTGTATTTTTCAAGATTGCCAAGCCTAGTAAAAAGTGAATGCATTAAACAATTCATTTTTTCCCCTGCGTCTGTGTGACTTTACAGTTGGTATAACAAATAAAGGGTGGGGGGTGTTGAGGGCTTGTCCATTGAAAGACATGAATATCTGGGGATTTCTTTTACATAGTTGTGGTTTGCATTGTGGTGTTGACATAGTCAACCATGACAAAATAATCACAATAAGTCAAAAGATACATGCACACAGACACACACGCAGCCGTATATTGCATACATGCATATGTATCAAAACCACTTCTGAAAGAATCTAATCACTGGCTTTTTTTAATTTTATAATTATTATACAGGAAGGCTTTTTTGAACATTCTTGTAAATTTTCCTATAATGCATCTGTAATAAATCTTCTATTACTTATATTAATTTTATGTATCAGTTCCCTGATGTGGTGTTAGTTAACTGTTAGCTGTGCTTTCCAAGCAAACACTTTCAGACATACCTGGATAAGACCTTGTGTTGCAGACTAGGCTGAGGTCACTACCAAGAAGTCTGAGAAACAGAATATGTTGCCAGTTCCTAAAGCATTTATGAAACATACTTTCACATCTTTTTTTTTTCTAGTTTGGAATGATATGCTTTTAAATGATTTCCAGTAGGTTATTCAAATGCTACAAAATGCAACATTGTATTTAGGAACAGACCAGTGAGATATGAAGTGATACAATGTGCTCTCTGAAATAACCAGACAGACCTTTAAAATCAGATGTGCTACAGACTGTTTTTCTGACTTTGATAAGTACATTCTGGTAAAAGTCTAAATTGCTATCTGTTCCTTGATCTTTAATGATGGTGTCCTTTTTATACCAACTGACCATTTATGTAATAATTTGTTTTGTTTTTTTGACAAGTGTCATGATGTTATATTTAGCAACAATAAAGATGAAGTCTTTGCTACTAGATATATATACAGATTTCTGAAGAAGTTCAATGTAGCATCAATAAAACTGCGAACGAAAGCGCTCAAATCTACAATTCGTGTCAGCTGTGTTTTTTAGTCCAACCAGGTAGACAGAGCAGTAAGTATAAGTTTTAAATATATATATATATATATATATATATATATATTTTGTAAATTGTCTTGAACAACTTTGGTATAGTTTATTGAAGTAATTATATTACTCAGTTTGCAGTCATCAGCAAACTATTTTCCACTTTCTTATATGAAAAGACTAGTTGTCAAACAGAGACTTCTGGGATACCAATGATAACCCAGATGGAATGGACAACCAACCCCCTATCCTGACTTATGTCTTGTTACTTAACTAATGTTTTACCCTTTGATTTATGTACGGATTGGCATTTAACATTTAATTTTAAATCATTGCCTTACATGGACAATGTTAAATGTCTTACTATCAAGATAAGCAGTATGCATTGCCAGGACATCACTGACTTATTTTCCTACCTCTTCAACAAATGCGACAATAATCACAAGACAAAAGTATACCTTCACAGACTCACATTGTTCCATATCTAAGAGAAGTTCACTGGGTCATGTTAGACAATCTCTTTTATGATGGTCTCTATGACTTTAAATGAAATGCTGGTCAGGCTGATGGATCTAAAATTGTCTGGGTCTGATGTAAACTCCCACTTTATGCATCAATACCACTACTCCACAGGTCAAGGATATATCTATATATTAGCATGATTGATGGGAGCTAGATTTTCCTTGACTCTTGGAGAAAACCACAATGTATGCTGTCTAGTCGCATGGAAACTGTGCTTTTGATTTTACCTGTGTCAGTAATTATCTATATTTATGAAAGGTGTATTTTCCTTTGTTTTATACTGCTCACATGTAATACCTTTGCCCATTGTGAAGTCTGCATAATGCACCAGTTTGTGGGACTGCCCAAGGCACCAATTTTGCCCTGCCAGTTTGATCCAGTTTGCAATGTAGCTCAAAAATTCTCTCCTTTAACCATGATCAATGGGGTGCTTCAAACTGGGTAGGTACTACAACAATCTCTGGGGCAGAGGGAACGAGTCAAGCTTTGCTGGATAGTCTAAGCAAAAATCACCAAAGAAAAAAAATGGACATTTTCTGTTTATTTTTCAGTGTTAGCATCCTTAAAGCAACTAGAACATAAGGCAGAGGAATGCCTATGTGAAACTGTTGCAGTTTTCAAAGGTCCTAACTCAAACATCCATGCAACCCAGAGCAATACATGTATTTGTAACTGTAAGTTGTGTTACTTTTTTCTAGTAGTCTATGATAATTAAAACATCTATGAATATTACAACACATAGATGGTGTTTTGTCAGATTCATTCATTTATAACATAAAATATTGGAGTTTAGTCATTTTCTGTTTTGGTCAGTTTAAGTCTATCCAAAAATATAAACTGATGGTTTAACCAGAACTTATCCAAGAGAATCAGTAAGATATGCATGCAATTGTTCAACTTCTTTAGTCACAAGTATAACAAACATCAATACCGAGGCATTCATTTTGCACTGCTTATTAATTATTTACCTTACTTTTGTAAGTTTGCTAACAACGGTTTAAACACTAGTGATTTAGTTTTAAATTCTATCAGCCATTGTACTGACAGCTCATTAAATGTATTTTAATTATTATTCAATAAAAATTTAACTGTGAGATAACAAAAAACTGCATTTCTACAAGTACGGTGGTTGCAACTTATCTAAATTGTAAAAACAATTGATGTTAATGAATTTGACTGTTTATGTACTGTGTTAATCATAAGTTAACGTTTCAGAACATGAGTTTTAGTTAGTCAAGTTGATAAAGTATATTTATTACACAGAACGGCAAATGTTATGTGTAGGTGTTAGAAAACATGGCATATTGCTCTGTGCTTACTTGTTTTGATTGCAAACTTATCATTTACTTTGATTATTTTAATATAGAATTGATGAATGTTTTAAGCAGTATAACTTAAATTTGTTTTGATATTGCAAAGGATAACCTTTAGAATTTTCCATTTCTAAAAGATATAATAGATATAACATGGTTAATTTCCCTTTTAAGCAGAAAAACAATATTTTACCGCCATCAGTTCCTTATTTCTTTTCCTGTCTTAGTGTATTAACTGCTACAAGTGAGATTCATGAACTGAAAATATCAGCATTGTAGAACAAATAGTATCCATCTGAAGAATCCTGGGGTAGGCTTGGTGGAGAGAGGTATCTGGCTTCTTACACAGCAGCACTGCTACAAAAACCTAGTCTTCTGTATCTTGTTTATTAGATTACATGGAAGCCGTAGTACAATGTATTAAAAGGCACTTGTGAGTGTAAAGATACAGTTGTGCTGGGGAAAACGTATACTATAATGAAAATGGGAAACTGCTAAATGTCCTTTTAAACCAAGGATAAATGTACATTTGGGGTACTGTCTGTTTTTGTTTTATTGCTTGCGGTGGTGGTGCTGCGGTAGCGTTGTCGCCTCACAGTAAGACATTGTCCTGTTCGATTCTCAGCTAGAGCGTCTTCTGTGTGGAGACATGTGTGAATGGGCGTACCTTCGTTGAAGGTTGTGTATCAGGGCCGGCAACTCGGCATGTAAAAATCTACTGCCAATCATTAGCGGACCGGAGTTCTGCTGTGCCGACCCCTAAACGGGAAAAGCCGAAAGACACAACAACATGTAATAGTGGTGGAATGGGGAAGAGTAGCATTGTGATGGGGTGTGGCTTAGGCAACAATATGTAAGAGGTGGGGGCAGTGGCCTGGGAGCTGCGAGTACAAACTTTGAAAATCCTAGCTACACCCCTGTCTGTACCTACTGAAGGCACTCAACCTCCAACCAAACATCCTGTTCATGGCAGATTTTAATTACCCCTCTATAGACTGGGAAATGTACACTCCATCTAACTCACAGGCACAATATTTCCTAGACACAAAAACCATGAACCATACTGTGTGTACTCCAATCAGGGGATGAAACATAGCCTCATTAGTGAGGTCAGATCACAAAGCTGTCTCCCTCAAAATAAAAATCAACTCAGAAAACCAAACTAAACCAGTAACAGTCAGGAAAGTGCAGTTACGCAAGATCTTAACATAACAATAGATGTCCTATTTCCCACTGCTGCAGTACTCTCAGCATTTGAGATATCCTACCTTGGACATCTGGTCAGTACAAAAGTCTTTACACCTTCCATGTGCTGTTAGTCACATGTATGTCCTACATCCAAGGCATAAGGTGCAAATGTGACAAACAAGGGCCTAATCCTCAGAACTGAACTTCCCCAACAAAATCACAACCACCCAAGAGGAATGCAACAACTTGCACATCCATGAAGGAAAAGAGAAAGAAAGTAATAAATATCCCCTTGGCCAGAACAAAGAACAACAGGTTGGGTGGGTGGGTGAATACAGCAACACTGAAAAATAGGACATCTGCTGTTATGGTAAGATCTTACATAACTGTTTTATGTCTTTCCTTGTCACTATTGCAGTATTTTTAACAACTTGGAAAGTCAAAAGCTAATGGAGAGGATGGAAGGAGGAAGCCAAAGAGCAGCCCTCCAAAAACCCATAAAGGATGGCCCTGGTAAAACCCAACCTGGTCATAGAAATGACATCCAACTTGCAATGTTTAGTAAAGGTACAGAGAGAAGACCAAGTGGCAGCTTCCAAAACAGCTCTAGTATCCAGACCATTGAAAAAAATCACCAGCCCTAGTAGAACGAGCTTGAACACAAAAAGGAAAGTTGCTTGCCATGAAAGGAATAGCAAAAAGAAATGGCCTTAGAATTCCAGAAGGAGATGGTTTGCTTGGAAACAGCCAAACCCAATGTCCAGGGATGAAAAGAAACAAATAATTGCTTAGGTTTCCTGGCATCTTTTTGTCTTGCACAGGTAATATCTGAGCTGCCTATGTAGATCCAAGGTGTGAAAAATCCTTACATTAGTATTCTGTCAAGAGAAGAAAAAGAGGTAAGATGAACTGTTCGATTTAAGAACAAATCATTAACCACCTTGAGCATAAAAGGAGGAACGGTATGAAGACAGACCGCTAAGAAAAACTGAAAAAGGAAGAAGTGCCATGAGTGCCCAAAGATCCAATACTCTCTCAACAAGGGTAAGAGCCACCAACATTACCACCTTCCAAGTGAAGTGCAGCATGAAAGAGTAAAATGCAGGCTGAAAGGGAGACTCAGTTTCTCAAGAACAAAATTAAGGTCCCAAGAAGGAGGGGGAAGAGGCTTTTTTGGGAGCCTAATATGAAGGATGCCTTTCAAAAACTGCTTGACTTCAAAACAAGAAGCAACGAGTAGATTCAAAGACAGAGAAGCAGAAATGGCTGACAAATGATCTCTAATAGATGAATATGCCACACCAGAAGTCAGCAACTCACAGAGATAAGAAGGAATTGTAAGAATGCCAATAGAAAAAGAGTCCAGGTTATGCTTCAGACACCAAACATAAAATTTAACTAAATAGGATATTCTATTTGTGGGTTTTCTGGCCTCTAGCAAAACCTGAAGTATGTCCTCAGAAAATTGGCATCTAAAAGGAATCAAAAACCCTATCACCCAAAAAGTCAACCGAAGAGGGGGTAAGTGAGGGTGAATGAGAAGTCCCTTGTCTTATGTGAGAAGATCCATCCTGTGAGGTAACTTGTGACTTGGCTAGATGAAATAGAAGGGAGAACCAGTGCTGTCTGGGCCAAAAGGGAGTCACCAGCAATATTTTGGGTCTATTCCACATGATCTTGTGCCGGAATTTTGACAGCAGAGGAAGAGGGGGCTAGGCATAAAAAAACTTCCTCTTCCAGGAAAAAACATGGCTTTTCAAGCCAGAGGATTCAGTACACTGGAGCAGAACTAGAGTTGTTGTCTGTTCAGAAGGGAGGCAAAAAGATCTACTTGAGGAATACCTCATTGACTTACAATGCCCAGGACCATCTCACTGTAAAGCATCCATTCCTGACGATCTGTCTTGGACCTGCTTTAAGTGTCTGCCATAAGACTGTGCTCTGAGGGTATGTAAACCACCTGAAGAAACAATTGATGGTGGACTGCAAAACTGTATGAATGAAGAGCCAACCTGCAAAGGAGGTAAGACTTTGTGCCCCCTTGCTTGTTGATTTACCACATGACTGAAATACTGTCGGTGAAGATCTTTAGAGGGCCTGGAACCCAAAGGGAGTGAAAAGCATGAACCATCGGAAGCATAGCTCTCATTTCCTTGATGTTGATATGGTCTGTTAACTGGTGAGGGGACCAGAGACCCCGGAGTTTGAGGTGGTTGGATGAGGCTCACAGTATTCTCACATGTGGGAGAGTACCAAAGCTCAGCCAGATATATGGGTGGAGGAAGAAGTAGCAGTCTCTAAGAATCCATGCAGGATGGCTTTAGCAAATCTTGCCCTAACTCTGGAGATGTTATCCAATTTACAGTGTTTAATGAAAGTGTGGATGGAGGATCATGTAGCTGCCTCTAGGATGGTGGCTGTATCAAGGCCTTTCAGTAAGGCTCCTGAGGAGGCCACTGCTCTGGTAGAGTGGGCTCTCACTGTGTGGGGTAACTCTTTACTGTGGAAGGAGTAGCAGAAGGATATAGTTTTGGAGATCCAGGAGGATATGGTCTGTTTGGCTACAGCTTTCTCCAGGGCCTTTGGCTGAAAGGATACAAAGAGCTGGTTGGACTTTCTGATGTCCTTAGTGTGATCTAGACTGAACCTCAGTTGCCTGTGAACATCTAGGGAATGAAGCATTCTCTCACTTTCATTCTGTGGCAAAGGAAAGAAGGTGGATAAATTAATAGATTGGTTAAGTGACATCTCATTGACCACTTTTGGCATGAAAGAGAGGTTAGTGAAGAGAGACCCTATCCTTATGAAAAATGAGATAAGGTGGAATAGCCATGAGTGCTTGTAGCTCTGATACTCTTCTGGATGAAGCAAGGGCTACAAGCAAAACAGTTTTCCAGGTACACATCTTTAATGTGGTGGAAGATGCTCGGTCAAAAGGGGTAGCATAAGTTTCTCCAGAATGAAATTCAAGTCCCAAGGAGGAGGAATGGGTTTCCTCGGTGGTCTGATGTGCAGGACCCCCTTGAGAAAGAGCTTCACCTCTAATCTGGATAAAAGGGGTGGACTGAGAGGTAAATAGGCTGAGAGAGCCGAAAAATAGATCAGACTTTTGGAGCTCACACACATAGGCCAAAACTAGAGGTATATCCACTTGAAAGGGGTCTAGCTGCCTTTGAAGACACCAGGTAGAGAGCCTTTTCCATTTTGATAAATAGGATCTCCTAGTAGTAGGTTTCATGTCCTCCTGCAGGACAGACAGCGCGTCCTCTGAGTAAAGCTGTCTGAAAGGGATCAGAAGTTTATCGCCACAGGGTAAGATGGGTCTATATCACGTTGGTGAACTCTTAAAAGTTCTACCGTCATATGGTCGATACCTTATGATCAAACTTTTAAAAGTTTGAACGTTTCAATGGAGATCTCAGTACAGTGCGGAATGGGAAGACTTCCCTTTTCTGCACTGTAGTGCAATCTCAGAGTTGGTATATTTAAAGAGCAGGGGGTGTGGGGGGGGCTGCATGGGGGCTTGCCCCCCTGCTTAAACCGTTCAGGTAGGTTTTTTCTTTGGTTTATTTATTTTTTTTTAATTACATTTTCGGACTTTTAAAAGTTCGATCATATGGTGTCATCCATATGACGCTCAAACCTTTAAAAGTTTAATTATGTAATATAGACATGGGTAAGACTGAGGGTTTGCAGGTGTGGGTGATGAGTTCCACCTTGTGATTCAGCTTGTTGTGACTGCCCTTGGTTAATGATAAAAGAAGGGGGAACCAGTGCTGTCTTGGCCAATAGGGGGTCACCAGCAAGATTTTTGGCTTGTCCCACTGAATTTTCACCAGGACGTTCTGTATTAGAGAAAAGTGGAAAGCATACAGGAACATTCCCTTCCAGGAAATTGTGAAGGCATCCACTCTCCAAGCTTGTGGTGAGGGGAACCTTGAGCAGAATACTTGCAGTTGTCTGTTCTGAGGGTAGGCAAACAAATATATCTGTGGTGTACCCCACTGGTGGACTATGTCTAGGAAGACATCTCTGTGTAACATCCATTCGTGATTTTGGGGCAATTATCTGCTAAGGGCGTTCTCCTGTGATGGGATGTACACCACCTGTTGTGTTACATTGGACTGAGTGGCCAACTCTCATGCTTGTATGGCCAGTCTGCACAGTAAGAAAGACCTGGTCCCACCCTGCTTGTTGATGTACCACAGCACTGTAGTGTTGTCTGTGAAGACTTGGAGGGGACCTGGATGTAGGAGAGGAAGGAATGCCTTCATGGCCAGGGGAAGAGCAGTTATTTCCCTGATACTGATGTGTTTTTTTCTGAAGGCAGGCCTCCCACTGAGCCTGTACCTTGAGTCCATTCATAGTGGCCCTCCATTCCAGATCGGAGGCATTTGTGTACATGTTTTGAACTGCAGTGAGAGGCTATAATGGGAGTCCTAGATTCAGGTAAATTTGCTGAATCCACCACTTTACTTCTTTTTTCAGGCAGGGGAGGTGGTCGTGTTTAGACCAGACATTCTTCAAGTACCACTGGAACTTCCTCATGTGTAGTCTGGCAAGAGGCAACATGAGGACAGTGGCTGCCATCAGACTCAGTAGGTGAAGAAATTCCCTGGCTAAAATGCAGCTGACTAGGAGTAAAGTCTGAAAAAAAGTCGGTCAGAGACATGACCTTTTCTGGTGGGAGGAAGGCTTTCATCACATCCGTCCTTATTCTGCAATCAAAGAAAATTTGATCTTGGGAGGGCTTGAGTAGGTTGACTGTGAAACCCAGACTTCCTAGGAGGGAAATGGCGAATTGGAAATACCTCTGTGGAGTATTTGCTTCCTCTGCCTGGATGAGGAGGTCATCCAAGTATGGGAAGATCTGTATGCCTTTTGTCCTTCAGAAGGCTACTATTGGGGTGAGACACTTTGTAAATACCCTTGGTGCTGCAGATAAACTAAAGGACAAGGTAGTAAACTGATAGTGTGAGAATGGCACAAGAAAACACAGGAATTTGTGGACGTCTGGGTGGATAGGGAAGGGAAGATATGCCTCCTTCAGGTCCAAAGTGACCATGAAGTCACTGGGAGTCAAAAGTGGAAGAAGGGTTTGTAGGAATAGCATGTGGAAGGAAGGTACATGCAAGAAGGGATTTAGAAGAGACAGTTCCAGGATGAGTCTCTATGGGTCATCCTTTTTTGGAACCAGGAAAAGCCTGGTATAGAAACACTGACCTTCTTGTCCTGGGGGGAACCTCTCTACTGTTCCTTGTAGGAGCAAATCCTGAATGACCTGCGGTATGAGGTGGATTTGTTTTTTTTTTTTTTTTTTTTTTGGAAGGAGAAGGGTGCCTTTTGGAGAAGATTTTTCCCACTAAGTCATAAAATATAAAATACCCTTATCTCATCACTGAAATAACCCAAATGTCTGAGGTGATTTGTTGCCATGGGAGAAGGGGAGAGTGAAAGAGGCGGGAAGAAAGGGGGAGATAATAAAGGGTGTTTAACCAGTCACGTATTGTTAGGCCTGTCTGGAAAGGGCTATCTGGGGGTAGTGTGAAAGGAGCTATTCCTAGAGGATGAAGGTTTCCTGGCACCTTTCCTTGGTTTAGAGGAAGAGGGTGAGGATGCCTTTCTGACAAAGACTGGCTTGGCTGGGTAGTTCCTATGGACTGACTAAGGACTGGGGATACAAAGAGATGCTCGAGATCCTGCAGTTCCCTGCTTTTCTCTTGCACATTTTTAAAGAGTTCTGCAGACTGCTTACCAAAAAGGAACTTGTTGTCAAGAGGGGCATCCATGATTTTGTTTTTGAAATCATCTGGCAGAGAATGTAGCCTGAGCCAGGAGTACCTACGAAGAACAGAAGCAGATGCAGCTGACCTATCTGATGCTTCTGCAGCATTGTAACTGCATTTAATGGAATGCCTGGCAAATTGTGCTGCTAGGGATAGTTTTGAGGCAACCTGAGGTTTAGTTGGAGACTCAGGCATACAGGAGAGCAGATATGAGGCCTGGGAGACTAGGTCTAAGACGTACTTTATCATATGAGTCTGGTAACTGATAGCCCTAAAGTCCAGGGTTGAGGAAGTGTAGACCTTCTTTCCTAATCCATTCAACACCTTCCTGTCTTTATCTGATGGCAGTAGGGAAGAAGACGGTAGCTGCCTAGACTGTTTATCTGCTGAGACAGCAATCACAGCTGGGTCTGCCATAGGAGGTTTAATGATGCATTTAAAATCATCAGGAATCTTGTAGAACCTGTCTGGTCTTTTTGGGGCTGGTGACAGTGATTCTGCAGTCTTGGAAGCAAAGGCAAAGGCGCCTAAGTATGCTGGTATTACAGGAGAAACAGCAGAGGGTGAGGGGGTCTCCATCTGCAGAAGATCGTAATATCTCTTCTGCTCCTCTGTCATTTGAGTAAAGTCCCATCTGAAATATTCCCTCATTTTGGAGATGGTCTCCCCACAGATTATGTCCTCACGTGGGGAATCCCCTTCCAAGGAATCCTCATCCGGAAAGCAGTATTCCAGGGGGGAAAGCCAAGTGTGAGGCATAGCGCAGGGACTCATCACAAGAGGAGTCATTGTCTTCCTCTCGAGTACGTGGAAGTGGTGCAGGACCAGCAGAGGTAGACCTTGGACTTAATGTTGGGAGGGCAGGAGTTTGTGAAGCAGTAGGCCTCAGGGACATAAAGGCCTGAAAAAGGGACTGAGAGACAGTCTGCAAGTCTGACTGATGATCTGCTGGGGAAGACAAATGCTTTGACTTCTGCTTCCTTTTGAGGGAAGGAGTCTTTGGTCCTGGCTGAGTAGGCAAGGGCCTGGTATCCGATGTTAGGTGAGGAGTAGGAGTGCCTTCCTCGGAGACAGACAGTAACAGCAGCCGTTCGGCCAAGCCTGGCTCCCCCCTGACATCGAGACTGGTGTCACAGATACTTATGCGGACGTGCAGGCTGGAAAAAACAAGGGTGGCTTCCGAAACGTTAACTGATGAAGTCACCAGTCCTATCAAATGATCTTCAGCACCTAGGCCAGAAGCTGTTGGGATGTCCGTACTCAGAGTCGCAGTGTCAGGCCTAGATACTTTGGCCTTCTTTTTAGGTCGCTCTGCCGCGAGGCCGGTTTTAGTTCCACACCAAGAGCTAGGAGTTTCAGATGTTGGTTTTCTACAAACAGATTAAGGGCTGCAAGATGGCTGCACAGTGTTTTAGGAACAAACAACTGGCAGATTGAACATGCTTTATAGTAGTGGGACGGCCCTAAGCAAAACAAGTAGAGGTCGTGACTGCCTTTGTGCGGGATATGACAGCCGAAGTTACATTTTCCCTTCCTAGATGACATGGACGAAATCAGTTAATTAAAAGATATACAGCAACCTAAGCTTTACAAAAAGGTAAGGAAAAAATTCCCCAATGGGGTTCCTTATCTTTATCTGAGTCACTAGCATGGAGCTGAACAAGCAAGCTGACTTTCGACTGCGGCAGAAAAGTTTGGAGGTCTGTGTATGCGTACGTCACACTTATGGCCCACGGTTTATGGTCCCTGCGTGTGATGTCCCATGCACCTTACAGCAGCCAAGTAAAGCTTCTGTATATGAGCCGGACATTCGAGTCGCCTAAGGTGGAGGATCCCACATGTGAGAATACTGTAATATGAGAAGAGGATATCTGATAATCTGAGGAAGAAAAAAAAAGAAAGATAAAAATGTGGGTGAATAGGAATGTGGAGATAAGCAGCCTTCAAATCTAAGGATACCAGAAAAGCTTGATGAAGCAAGAGCAGAAAGAGCATCTGGAGAAACAACATCCTGAAGGAAGTGACCTTTAGAAAAGTGTTGAGAAAGGAAAGATCCAAAATGGGCCTCCAAGTTCCCTCCTTCCTGTGAAGCAAAAACATCCTGGAGTAGAGACCTGAGCCCTGCTGAGAATGGAGAACAGGCTGGATGGTTATCTGTACCAAAAGATTGTGAAGAACCCAAGGAAATGAGGGCGCTTGCAAGAAGGAAGCTGGGGAAGGCCTGAGAAGGGAGGGAGGAAGAACCTTTCAAACCATAAAGTAACCATTTTGGACAATGGAAAAAACCCAAGTGTCTGTGGTTATATACTGCAAAATGAAAAAAGACAGTCAACTGAGGAAAAAAGAATCTGGCCAAGAGGTAGAAGATGCTGAATGTCAAACAGAAACATATTTGTCAGGCAAGGAAGGCTCTTGAGCCTCAGAATCCTAAGAAGGTTTTCAAGAAAACTCTCCTAGAGGCTCACTTGCCAAGAGAAGACCGACTAGATTGTAGACAAAAACAGGCATAGAGGGAAAATTTCTCTGAAACTGAGGAAGAGGAGATTAAAAAAAAATTGTTTCAGATCCTGCATAACTTTACCCTTTTCTTGTAGGGTGTTAACAGTGTCAGCAGCCGCAGTGCCAAAAAGATCTTGGTTGTCTAAAGGAGAATCAAGCAATTCAGATGATGTCTTTAGGAAGAGTATGTACATGCAATCATGAATACCTCCTCATCACAGATCCTGATGCAGCTGCACTGGATGTATCAGCAGCATCATAGCAGCACTTAATAGAATAATGAGTCACCTGAGAAGCAGTACTCAAATGGGAAACCGCAAAAAACTTTACCTCAGAATCAGGCATAGCAGTCAGAATACCAACAAGTTTAAACAGAAGCCATATAACATACCTGGTCATATGGGTTTGGTAGTTAATCGCTAGCAAAGCAAAGGTAGCAGAAGTGTATACGTTTTCCACATGCCTGTCCAAGGCATGACTGTTCATATATGAAGACAATAGCTTAGAGGAGGACAGTACCTTAGATGGCTTCTCAGCAGCCATAGAAATAACAGCAGGGTCAGAAAGACTTTTCTATATTAAAACTTCTGAGTCTCAGGAACTTTACAGAACCTGTCAGGTTTTTAAGGGGGGACTGAGGTTGGAAATCAGGGGCTTGAGAAGCTTAAGAGAAAGTACTATAAAGGACATTAAAAACATGAATACCTGCAGAAGGCCTAGGGAAATCTATTTGTAGTAGTCTTTTCTGAATGTAAGACACTTGGGAACAATCTCACTTAAAATGTTCCATAATATAAAGCAATGTATTCCAAAGGATAATTTTTCCACAGGAGAATCAGGAAACAGTAAATCTTTCTCTTCAGATCCCAGAGCAAGAGGACAGCAGATCTGAGAGAAGCAGGAAAAAGACTCCTCTCCAGAGTCTAAATCTACCTCATCCTCAGATGAGTCAGATTCCCTAGGACTCTCTGAAGGAATAGAAGATCAGTGTACAGAAGTAAGAAAGTACAGTTGTGTAAAATCTTACTGTAACAGTAGATGTTCTTCTCTTCAATGTTGCAGCTATCTTAATATATGGGGATCTCCTGCCAATGATAGCCCAGCATCAGGCCAGTACACCAAAGCCTTTGGAACTTATAGATGTCATATGTCACACTTATGCTCCCCGCTCAGCGCATAAGACTTAAAGGTGAAGTACAGACGTACATACCTCAGAAGGTACAGTTGTGTACACTTACCATAAATGTAGATGCTTGAGTGTATTCACTATTGCAGCCATTACATTTGGGTAATCAGAATAACAAAGTCTTGGGTCCTGCGTCGGTTGCTGTCTCCTCTTCCATGACGTCAGGTCATCAGGGGTATAAAACATGCAGCCGATGCCATTTTATTCAGTTTTTCTTGCCCCAGATGTCAGGTGCCCCCAAATGAGAAGCAAAAAATATATATATATATATATATATATATATATATATATATATATATATAAACAGCAATATATGAAAATGCACTTTTAGCAACATAAACTTTACCTTCATCTAAAAGCAAATACACCACAAAGGCTTTAGAGTATAGTGAAGGATAGAGAAGTCATAGAAAAGGGGGATGGCTGGTGGGTAACCCGGACTGCAACAGTGAATACACTTGAACATCTACATTTATGGTAAGTGTACACAACTGTACTATGTTCTTCATGTTTCACTGCTGCAGTCATTACATTTGGGTAGAATCCCAAAGCTATGGATGGGAGGATGGAACTAAATAGCATTAGTAGCGGCTATAAGGCCCTGCAGAAATGCAGTGGCAAAGCCTGCCCTGGATTTAGAGGAGAGAGGCAAATGATAATGCTTTGTGAAGGTATGAATAGAGCTCCAAGTAGCAGCTTCTAGAATGTCTTTGGTTGGAACTCCTCTGAGAAAGGCTGGTAAGGTAGAGGCAGCTCTGGTGGAATGTGGCCTGATTCCCTTGGGTACAAGGTTTACCACGATGCAAGTAGCAGAAACTAATGCAGTGGCTTATCCACTTAGAAATAGTCTGCTTTGATATAGCCTTGCCCTCTGATCCAGAAGCAAATGCCACCAGTAGTTGCTCAGACTTTCTTAGAGATTTGGTACTGTTTAAGTAGAATCTTAGTTGTCTGTGTACATCCAATGAATGCAGAATCCGCTCCCCCTTGTTCTGCGGATTTGGGTAAAAAGTTGTCAGGTGAATAGTTTGGTTAAGAGCCACATTGGATACCACCTTAGGCATAAAGGAAGGATTGGTCCTGAGGGACACCCTGTCCGGGTAAAATGTAATAAAAGGCTCCACAGCCATGAGAGCCTGTAGTTCTGAAACCCTTCTGCTTGAAATGATTGCAAAAAGGAAAGCTGTTTTCCAAGATAAAAACTTTATATCCGCAGTAGCTGCTGGTTCAAAAGGAGGCAGGGTGATTTTTTCCAGCACAAAATTGAGGTTCCATGCAGGAGTTGGTGATCTTCTGGGAGGCCTTAAATATTTGGCCCCTCTAAGATACTGCTTTAGCAGAGGATTAGAAAAGATGGGATGCTCCGTGTTGTAATGAGCCGAGATGGCAGAGGCATGGATTTTTATTGAAGAGAAGGATAGGCTCTTGTCAAGCATCTCAGTCAAGTATTGTAAAATCTGAGGGATATTTGGTTTTGCTGTCCGTTCCTTGTGCTTGGTTCCAAGCACAGAATCTTTTCCATTTATCAGCATAAGATTTTCTAGTACTAGGCCTTCTGGCTTCCAAAATGACATCCATAACAGATTTACTGAGAGGTGTTGTTTGAATAATTACATGATCAGCCATGCTGCAAGGTTCAGAGTTTGGAGCTGAGTGTGCAGAATTTGATTGTTCTGCTGAGACAGTAGATGAGGTATTTGAGGCAAGTTCCAAGGAGGGAGTTGAGACATATTCTTTAGGATTGGGTACCAGTGCTGGCAAGGTCAGTCCGGAGCAATTAGGATTATTTTTGTTTTTTCCTGTCTGACCTTTAGTAAGACCTTGGAGAGAAGAGGCAGACGGGGAAAGGTGTAGACTGATAGGTTTTTCCAACTGAAGGATTAGGCATCCACTTTCCATGCTTGTCTGTGATAAGTCCTTGTGCAGAATTTGTCCAGTTGATCATTTTGGGGGGAGGCAAATAGATCTATGTCTGGGCTCCCCCATTTCTGTGTTACCATGCTGAAGACTTGTGGATCCAGTTTCCACTCGTGTGGCTCCATAAGATTTCTGCTTAGGTCGTCTGCCAGAGTATTTTGTTTTCCTGGCAGGAATTGAGCTTGAAGATGTACTTGGTAAGTCAAAGCTGTGTTCCACAATGCAATGACTAGTCTGCAAAGGGGGTAGGAATGTGTACCCCCCTGCTTGTTTATGTACCACATAACCATGGTGTTGTCCGTCTTTATCAGTTGTTGTCCTGGATGAAGTAAGTCCTTCAAGGCTGTCAGGGCATTCTGAACAGCTAGTATCTTTTTCTGGTTGATATGCAGATGCATTTGTTTTGGGCTCCATATGACCTGAATGAATCTCCCCGCCAGGTGGGCCCCCCAAGCATAGTCTGATGCATCTGTAGTTAGTGTTTGTGTGGCAGGGGGTAGAGTGAATGACAGTCCAATGTTTTGGTGGCATGTCTCTGCCCACCAAAGAAACTCCTGTTGTAGGCAGGGAATGAGAGGAATCATTGACTGTGACAATGTTGACTCCATAAACTTTTTAGGTACCATTGAAGTTTCCTCATATGCAGTCTTGCACATGGAATTAGTAGAATGCAGGATGCCATGAAATCCAAAGCCTGCAGAATTTGTCTTGCAGATAATTTGGGTTTTTGCTGCCATCTGTTTGAAGTAAACCGTCAGTTGCCTGTGTTTGTCTGGCATAAGGTAAGCCATCTGGGCAGTTGTATTCAAGCTTGCACCCAGGAATGTAATTTTTTGAGAGGGTACCAGTTGTGATTTCTTTTCGTTTATTGTGTACACTAGGCATGTTAGAAGCTTTTTTTACAAACGCCAGATGTTGAAGAAGAATGTCATTGTTTTCTGCTTGAATGAGAAAGTCGTCCATATAAGGATAAATTTGTATGCTTCTTTGTCTGCAAAATGCAATTACTGGTGCCAGGCACTTTGTAAAGACCCTGGGCGCAGTAGATAAGCCAAAGGGCAGTGCAGAGAATTGGTAATGCATAAAACCTGCCTTGAAGCGGAGGTATCTTCTGCACGATTCCCTTATTGGGATATCAAGGTATGCCTCTTTTAAGTCTAGAGTCACTAACCAAGCGTTCTTGCCCAGCACAAGCAGTAGCTGTTGTAAAGTTAGCATTTTGATTTTTGGAATGTCCAGGAACGTGTTCAAAATCAATAAGTCCAGTATGGGACGCCAGGCATTGTCTTTTCTGGGTACCAGGAACAGCCTTGAATAAAAACCTTGTCCTTTTTCTTGTTCTGGTACTGGTTGAACAGCCCCCATATCCAAGAGGGACGTAACTTGTTTCTGAGCCTCTGCCCATTGATTTTGTGGCAGATCTGGCCAACCGTTTGGAATTGGCAAAGTATGGAAATGAAATCTGTATCCCTGGGATACTATGTTTAATACCCACCTGTCCTGGGTAATTAACTGCCAATTTTGAGCATGAAGTGCTAATTTTCCCTCCAAAGGGACTGCCAAAAGATAAGTGATTGGTGATGGTAGAGGAAAGTCATTGAGACTGCTTACTGTAGGGTTGTGCTTAGTTTCCTCCAGATTTGGAGGTGGAGGCACCCCATTGTTTTGACCTGTAAGAACCCTGTGATTGGTATGTAGAGCCTTTTGAGCACCTGGATTTGCCTTGAGAGGCTCTGTTGGACACAGGAAAGGACCAATTTTTAGTAGGCCAGTGCCTACTAAATCTAGGAGGCTGCACTTGTAAGAAATTTTTTACAGTTTGCATACATTTAGCTTTGTCTTCCATTTTCTTTAAAACCTCTTCTGCCTCATTACCAAACAGTGTATCATGCTGTAAAGGGGCATCCAACAATTTAGCTTTAACATGATCAGGCAGATTTTGATCCTTGAGCCAGGCATGCCTTCTAATCACAGATCCAGTAACTGCGGCCCTGCAAGAGGCCTCCAAGGAATCAAAACCACATTGCAAAGTATGCTTTCCATCCTGTTCTGCTGCATGCAATAATTCCTGTAATTCTTTATTTTCCGCACAATCAGTAATCAACATAATTTTCTGTTTCAATAGGCCCATAACAATCTGTTGATATTTAAGCATACGAAACTGGCAGTTTAAGGCTCTAATTGCCAAGGTTGCAGACGTATAAACCTTCTTTCCCCATCTATCCAGCGCCCTGGAATCTCTATCAGAGGGGGTAGGATTTTTGGCTGTAGAGCTCTTTACACCTTTGGGACCCTGTGAGATAATTTCAGGATCAGCAGCAGGATTTTCGAATAGAAATTTGTGGGAGTCAGGAAAGTACAGTTTTGTACCTACCATAAATGTAGATGTTCGAGTGTTGACACTGCTGCAGTCATTACACTTGGGTTATCCTGCCGTCAGGTGGTCCCGCAGTCGGCCAGAGTTCCAAAGTCTTGGTCAGACGTTGGTTGCTGTCGCCTCCTCCCTGATGTCAGTGCGACAGGGGTATATAAGATGCAGCCGACGCCATTTTCTTCAGTTTTTCTTGCCTCAGATGTCAGGCGCCCCCAAACAGGTAGGCAATTCAAATTGCTAGAAAACAATACAAAAGAAAAGCAAACGACCATTTTTAGGTTACTCCCCATAGGTAAAAAGGGTAGATGTCCTAGGTAAGTACCAGAAAGTAAGAGGGGAAGGAGGGAGGGTAAGCTGGCCTGCAGCAGTGTCAACACTCGAACATCTACATTTATGGTAGGTGCAAAACTGTATTATGTTCATCGTGTTACACTACTGCAGTCATTACACTTGGGTGGAATCCCAAAGCTGAGGTAGGGAGGCTGGATCTATAAGGCATTACGGGTGGCTATAAGGCCCTGCAGAACAGCAGTGGCGAAGCCAACTCTGGATTTGGAGTATAAAGGCAAATGGTAATGTTTGGTGAATGTATGCACAGAACTCCATGTTGCTGCTTCCAAAATATCCTTGGTAGGTACTCCTCTGAGGTAGGCAAGTTGAAGTGGCTGTTGCCCTGGTGGAGTGAGATCTAATGCTGCTAGGTACAGGTTTCCCATGGTGGGTATAGCAGAAACGTATACAGTGTCCTATCCATTTTGAAATAGTCTGCTTTGAAATGGCTTTTCCCTGTGCTCCTGCAGCGTATGCTACCAATAATTGCTCAGATTTTCTGAAAGCTTTGGTTTTGTCCAAGTAGAAGCGTAACTGTCTGTGAATGTCTAAAGAATGTAGCAATTTCTCCCCTTTGTTCTGTGGTTTTGGATAAAAAGTTGGCAAGTGAATAGTTTGGTTCAGAGCCACACTTGATACCACCTTTGGCATAAACGTAGGGTTAGTTCTTAAAGACACCCTGTCCTGGTGGAAGATGAGGAAAGGTTCTACTGCCATTAGTGCCTGTAATTCTGAAACTCTTCGTGCTGATGTAATTGCCAGTAGCAGAGCAGTTTTCCAAGAGATGTATTTTATTTCTGCTGTGTTAGCTGGCTCAAAAGGAGGTAGAGTTAATTTTTCCAAAACAAAGTTGAGGTCCCAAGTTGGTGTAGGTGCTCTACGGGGCGGTCTTATGTTTTTAGCCCCTCTGAGGTATTGTTTGAGCAAAGGATTAGAAAAAATTGGTGGATCCGTGTTGTAATGAGCAGAGATAGCTGAGGCGTGGATCTTGATGGATGAAAAAGAGAGGCCCTTGTCCAACATCTCAGTTAAGTATTGCAGTATCTGAGAAATGTTTGGGACAAGAGGGTCAAGACTGTCCGCTTGGTTCCAGGCACAGAATCTCTTCCATTTATCCGAGTATGCTTTCCTGGTGCTAGGCCTTCTGGCCTCCAGAATGACATCCATAACAGCTTTGGAGAGAGGCATTGCTTGCTTGACTAGGGAGTTTTCCATGCAGCTAGGTTTCAGGCCTTTAGCTGGCTGTGAAGTATCTGATTGTTGTGCTGTGTCAAACTCTGGGATTTGAGGCAAATTTGGTTCTTGTGCTAAGTTCTTTAAGATTGGGTACCAGTGCTGGCATGGCCAGTATGGTGCAATCAGTATCATTTTTGGCTCTTCCTGCCTGGCTTTTATGAGTACCTTTGGGAGGAGAGGTAAAGGAGGGAAAGCGTATACTTGTAGTTTTTACCAGCTGAATGAGAGAGCATCCACTTTCCATGCTTGTGGATGGTAGCTCCTTGTGCAGAATTTCTGTAACTGGCAGTTCTTTGGGGAAGCAAACAGATCTATGTCCTGGCTCCACCATTTTTGTGTTATCATTCTGAATATTTGTGGATTCAGTTTCCATTCATGTGGGTCCACAATGTTTCTGCTTAGGTCGTCTGCCAGTGTGTTTCTCTCTCCTGGCAGGAATTGTGCTTGCAGATGAAATTGGTAGTTTAGAGCTGTGTTCCACAAGGTCATGGCTTGTCTGCAGAGGGGGTAGGAGTGTGTGCCCCCTTGCTTGTTTATGTACCACATAACTGTGGTGTTGTCTGTCTTTAGTAGTAATTGTCCTCTTTTTTGATTCAGAGAAATCCTGACTCTCTCAATGAAAATGCTCCCTTAAAGTATGCAAGGTTTCTCCAAAAGAATAATCCTCAGGAGGAGATGCAGATGGGATGGATTCTTCTGCATCTGAATCCTCATAGGGTGGTATAGAAAATTCCTGATCAGAAGAGGAATCAGAAGAAATAGAAACCTGATCTGAAGATTCATAACCATTGTCTTGCCTAGGCCTCTTAGCAGGGGGGTTGGAAACCCCTGATCAAGGTAATTATGTCCTCAGCCATTTTGATCATCTGTTTTTTTAGACATAGAGGCCTGAGCACGTGGCTCATGCATCGTTTTTTAGACTTAGAAGTTTTTGATTTTGTTTCTGAAGCTGGCGTCAGTTTTATATAAAAATGTTGAGGCCTGAAAACACCCTCAGAAGCCCACGCCTGCTCAGCGGTTCCGGACCAATCCAAGGGAGAGATATCCGCGGGTTCAATACTCTGAGAATCTTGCGGCATACCGGACTCCGCATGGGTCTCGGTAGAGGCCTGGACTCAAAAGTAGCATGCATCAGTGGCTGCGAAAGTACCTCACTGAGTACCGGCGACTGGCTTAGGAGAAGCTTCGTCATCGGTTTTGGACCTCGACGGTCTGTCTCTGTCTTTTTCTTTGCGTTTTTTGTGAACTCCGGTAGTCGGATTGCTATCTGACGACATTTCAGGGTAATTAAATCTGGATCCAAAATATTTTGAAGCAAAAATATACAGACGCTTAATAGTGCATTGGTTAAATCTAGCACAAAACCAACAGCAAGGCACGTTATGATCTAGATGTAGGCAAGGAATACAGTACAAATGAAAATCCTTATGAGGTATTTGCTTCCCACAAGTAATGCAATTAACTTTTACTGACATCGGTAAGAAGCAAGAAAAAGTTTCCCCAACGGGGTACTTAGCTTTAATTGAAGATTTTGGTTCTGAAACTCGAATGCGAAAATTTCAGGAGTTGGCCGACCGGCACTTGCGAACTGCTTCTGCTTTGGGCACCGCGCGGCAAGAAAGACTGAATAAAATGGCGTCGGCTGCATGTTTTATACCCCTGACGACCTGACGTCTTGGAAGAGGAGACAGCAACCGACTCAGGACCCAAGACTTTGTTATTCAGACCGAATGAGGGCAACCTGCCAGCAGATTACCCAACAGTGAAACACGAAGAATATCTAAAAAGCCCCAGGAGGAACCGAATATCCCAAGGGATCAGGAGGAATGTGTGCATCCAAGAGAAAAATGAAGAAATCTTAGGTCAGGAAAGCAAGAAGATCAGGGCAGAGCATAAGAGGGAGGATGGAGGGAGCAACTACTGCAACAGTGAAGAGAAGGACATCTACTCTTTTGGTAAGATTTTACACAACTGTACGATGTCCTTCCATATCACTGTTACAGTATTCTTAACACAAGGGAGAGTACAAAAGCTCAAGAGGAAATTTGGGAAGAGGAAGGCACAGAAGAGTCCTCTAAAAACCCATGCAGGACAGCTCTGGCACAGCCAGCTCTTGCCCTGGAAACAACATTCAGCTTGTAATGCTTAGTGAAAGTATGGACAGATGTCTAAGTAGCAGCTTCAAGAACAGAACTGGTACCTAATCCTTTGAAAAGGCACCAGAGAAGGCAACAGCTTTAGTGGAATGACATTTACCATGAAAGGAATAGCAGAAAGAAATGGCCTTAGAGAACAAGAAGGATACGGTTTACTTAGAAATAGCTAAACCCAGAGATATGGGATAAAAGGAAACAAAGTTGCTCAAATTTGTGAATGGGTTTAGTCTTATCAAAATAATATTTGAGCTCCTTATACAAATTCAAATTGTGAAGAACTTTCTCATTAGTAGACTGCAGAAAAAGAAAAAAAGGAAGGTAAATTAATATACTTATTAAGAGACAACTCATTAACTACCCTAAGCATAAAAGAAGGATTACTATGAAGAGACGCACTGTCCCTGTCAAAAACTAAAAAAGGAGAAAAAAACATAAGAGCCCAAAATTTAGATACTCTCTTAGCTGAAGTAAGGTTCAAGAGAAGAACAGTCTTCCAAGTATAATGCTGCGAGGAAGCTAAAACAGCATGCACAAAAGCAGCCTAAGTCAATTTTTCAGGCATACAACTGAGGCCCCATGAAGGTGGAATAGGCTTCCTGCGAGGCCTGACATGAAGGATGCCTTTAAGAAATTGTGTGACCTCAAACCTAGAGGCAAGAGGAGGAGGAGTCAAGTGTAAATAAAGAGAAATAGCTGAAAGGTGAGCTTTAACTGAAGAATATGCCAAGCCAGCATGGAGCAATTCACACAAATTAGACAGAAAGAATAGTTGTGTAAAATCTTACCATAACAATAGACATCCTTCTCTTCCATGATGCAGTATTCTTACTGTGGGATTGTCCGTCTCAAGTGACCTGAATGTCGGCTCCTATACAAAACTTAAGACTGGTTGCTGTTGGTGTGTGGGACGTCACATGTAGGTGATTTCAAATGATGTTCTCCAGAGTGGTGAAATGCCCTTGACTGCCCAGTCTGACCATAATGTAAGTACATGCTTCCTGATGGCCCAAAGACAGGTAGAGAGAAACACAGGGGTCAGGAGGGTGGGAAGGAATACTACAACATGGAAGAGAAGGACATCTATGGTTATAGTAAGATTTTACACAACTATTTTATGTCCTATTCCCATGTTGCAGTATTCTTAACATGGGAGAGTACCACAGCTTAGGAAGAAGGAAGGGTGGAGGTAGAGGTTGCAGATTCCAGAAATCCCTAAGGACTGCCCTTGCAAAACCTGCTCTGTCTCTGGAGATATGGTCTAATTTGTACTGTTTGGTAAAAGTATGTATAGTGGACCAGGGGCTGCCTCCAGGGTGGAAGCTGTATCTAGGCCCTTGAAGAAGGCTTTGGAGAAAACTACTGCCCTGGTAGAATGTGGGATGACCTTCTGAAGCAAGTCTTTCTGTGGTAGGAGTAGCAGAAAGTACAGTTTTGTACCTACCATAAATGTAGATGTCCGATAGGAATGCATCTGCAGTCCTTACAAATGGGTAGTCCTGTCGTCAGGCAGCCCTTCGGTCGGCCGGATTCCAAAGTCTGGGTCTGGCTTCGGCTGGTGTCGCACTTCACCCGACGTCATCGCTGCAGTTTTTCGGGTATAAAGGCATCAGCCGACGCCATTTTCCTCAGTGTTTCTTGCCCCAGATGCCAGGTGCCCTCTTGGATGGCTAAATTTGGATAAATGCCAATGTTTCCAAATAGTAGAGAGCAAACACATAAAATAAGCATGTATGTACATATATACAAACAAATACACCATAATAGATCCCCAAGCTAGCTGAAGGATGGCAAATACCCTAGGAGTACCACAGAGGGAAGGTGGGTGGGTAATCCTGACTGCAGATGCATTCCTATCGGACATCTACATTTATGGTAGGTACAAAACTGTACTATGTCCTTCAAGGATGCATCTGCAGTCCTTACAAATGGGTAGAATACCATAGCTAAACTAGGGAGGAGGAAAAAGGAGAGATTATGGTGTAGTTAGGATCCCTTGCAAAACAGCAGTGGCAAAACCTGCTCGGGATCTAGAGTATAAAGGTAAATTGTAATGCTTGGCAAATGTATGCACGGAGGTCCAAGTAGCAGCCTCTATAATGTCCTTGGTAGCCACTCCTCGTAAGAAGGCTGTGGTAGTGGCTGTAGCCCTTGTGGAGTGAGGCCTGATGTTCTCTGGAGTTTTCTTTCCATGGTAGGAGTAACAAAATCTAATGCAATTTCCTATCCATTTGGAGATTGTCTGTTTTGAAATTGGTTTTCCTTCCTTTCCTGTTGCATATGCTACCAGAAGCTGGTCAGTTTTTCTATTGGACTTGGTCCTGTCCAGGTAGTAGCGTAATTGTCTATGTACATCCAAGGTATGCAAGAGTCTTTCTCCCCTGTTCTGTGGGTTGGGGAAGAATGTAGGTAGGTGGATAGCCTGATTTAAAGACACTCTGGATACCACCTTAGGCATAAATGTAGGATTTGTTCTCATGGACACTCTATCTTGATGGAAGATCAGGAAGGGTTGCACTGCCATTAATGCCTGTAAATCAGAGACCCTTCTTGCTGAGGTGATTGCCAGCAGGAAAGCAGTCTTCCAGGATAAGTATTGTAATTCTGCTGTTGCTGCTGGTTCGAAAGGGGGAAGTGTCAATTTTTCTAGCACAAAGTTCAAGTCCCATGCTGGCAATGGTGGTTTCCTGGGAGGTTTTACATTTTTAATTCCTCTCAGAAACTGTCTGAGCAGAGGATGAGAGAAGACAGGAGGATCCAAGCTGTATTCTGCTGAAATAGCTGATGCATGTATCTTGATGGAAGAATAGGACAGGCCTGTATGGAAGAGCTCTGCCAAGTACTCCAGGATGTTGGCTATGTTTACCAGTGCCACATCTTCTCCCTTTGCAGTACTCCAAATGAGATATCTTTTCCATTTTGCTGCATAATTCTTTCTGGTTGAAGGTCTACGAGCCTCAAGGATTATGTCTTTAACCCTTTGGGATAAATTTGGGTTAATTGCTCTTATGTAATGTTCCAGGCAGTTAGCTGCAGAGTTTTCAGGTTTGGATGCAGGATGTTGTAGTTGTTCTGTGTTAACAGTAATGGGATCAGGGGTAGTGTCCATATTTGTTCCCAAGACATGCTCCTCAGCAATGGGTACCAATGTTGTCTTGGCCAGTCTGGAGCTATCAGAATGATCCTTGGACGTTCCTCTTTGATCTTCAAAAGCACCTTGTGCATCAAAGGAAGTGGTGGGAATGCGTGTGCTGTCAGGTTTTTCCAACTGAAAGATAGGGAGTCCACCTTCCAAGCAAGTGGGTGGTACGTCCTTGTGCAGAATTTCTTTAGCTGGTGATTGAGTGGGGATGCAAATAAGTCTATTTGTGGTAATCCCCATTCTCTTGTGATGGCTTTGAAGATGTCCGGATGCAGCATCCATTCGTGGGCATCTGTGGTAGTTCTGCTTAATATGTCTGCTAGAATGTTTTCTTTTCCGGTACAAAAATTGCTTGTAACTGAATGTTGTAGCTCAGAGCCACATCCCATAGGTCCAGTGCCAGCCGGCATAGAGGATATGAATGTGTGCCTCCCTGTTTGTTGATGTACCACATAACTGTGGTGTTGTCTGTCCTTATCATCAACTGACCTTCTTGGAGAAATGGTCTGAATGACTGGATTGCCAATTTTACTGCCAGCATTTCCTTTAGATTTATGTGCAGGCGCAGCTGGTCTTGAGTCCATAAGCCTTGTATGCACTTGCCCAGCATGTGTGCCCCCAACCGAGGTCTGAGGCATCTGTCGTGATGGTTTGGCTTGGTTGACTGTTGCAGAAGGGCAATCCTGTGTTTGATTGACAGGCCTGAGCCCACCATAGGAACTCTTGCTTCAGGCATGGGATTATTGGAATTTTGGTTTCTAGGCTGTGCTTGTGTTGGGACCACAAATTCTTTAGGTACCACTGTAGCTTTCTCATATGCAGTCTGGCATGAGGGACCAGAATTATGCAGGATGCCATGAAGCCTAGGGCTTGTAGTACTTTTCTTGCAGTTAGATGGTTCTGCTTTGTTAATGCCAAGAAGTAGAGAGGTAGTTGCTCTTTCTTTTCTGCAGTTAGGAATGCCATTTGTTTTGATGTGTCCAGCTCTGCACCCAGAAAGGTTATTCTTTGGGATGGAATCAGCCTTGACTTTTTCATATTGACTGTATATCCCAGGGCTTGCAGCAGGTAAATGACTCTTTGTAAGTCTTCTGTTAGCTTGCTTTTGTTGTCCGCTTGTATCAGGCAGTCGTCCAGGTAGGGATAAATTTGGATCCCCTGAAGTCTGCAATGAGCAATTACTGATGCCAGGCATTTCGTGAACACTCTGGGCGCAGTAGATAAGCCAAAGGGCAATGCTGAGAATTGATAATGCTCTGATCCTGCAAGAAATCTGAGGTATCTTCTGCAAATTGGTCGTATGGGGACGTGCAGGTATGCCTCCTTGAGATCTAGAGTTACCAGCCAAGACTCCTTGCCCAGCATGGGAAGAAGCTGCTGTAGGGTCAGCATTTTGAATTTTGGAACAATGAGGAATGTGTTTAAAGCGGACAGGTCGAGAATAGGCCTCCATTTGCTCTCTTTTCTTGGTACCAGGAAGAGTCTGGAGTAAAATCCTTTCCTTGTTCCATAGATGGTACCTTTTCCACAGCTCTCATTCTTAATAGTTGAGATATTTGCTTTAGAGCTTCTGCCCTTTGAGTAGGTGGTAGGTTTGGCATTCCTCTCTTTCCTGGTAGAGTATGGAAATGGAACCTGTAACCTTGGTCTATAGTTTGCAAAATCCATTTTTCCCTTGTGATGCAATGCCAGTTCTTTGAAAATAAGGTTAGCTTTCCGCCTAAGGGTGCTTCCAGTTGTTCCCTGGTAGGCGGTGCCACAGCCAAGTCACTGTGATTGTGTTGTTGTAGTGGTGGTGGCTGCGTCCGTCCCTCGCTGGTTGTTACCTTGCCACTGGCGTTCCCTGTAGGCACCCCTGGATTGGTTTCTGCCTCTTGAACGCCTATTCCTGCCTCTCTGTGTCTTAGAGGAGTCCGGAAAGGACCAATTCTTGGAGGGCCAGTTCCTGCTAAACCTTGGAGGTTGAACCTGTAAGAAATCTTTCACTGTTTGTACAGATTTCGCCTTCTCTTCCATCTTTTTTAGTACCTGCTGTGCAGGGGAACCAAATAAATTGACCTTGTCCATGGGTGCATCCAAAAGCTTTGATTTGACATGGTCTGGTAATGCCTGCTCTTTCAACCATGCATGTCTCCTAATAACTGTGCCAGTCATGGCTGATCTAAAGGAAGCCTCCAGTGCATCATAGCCACATTTTAAAGAATGGTTACTAACCTGCTGTATGTTATGTACCATTTCCTGAACATATTTTTTTATCTAAAGATTCTTCAGAGGACAGCTTTTTAGTTAACTGGTCAAGCATAAACTCTTGATATTGAATCATATGAAATTGGCAGTTCAAAGCCCTAGCTGACAAAGTAGCAGAGGTGTAAACTTTTTTACCCCATCTCTAAGGACCTGGATTCCCTTTCAGAGGGGAGGGGGTTTTTAGTAGATGTAGTTGCTACAGCTTTAGGGCCCTGGGAGATAGTCTCTGGATCTGCAAAAGGAGCCTTGTATAAATGGTGATGAGTGTCCGGGACCCTGTAGAACCTATCGGGCTTAGCAGGGGCCGGAGGTAATGAATCAGGAGCAGTGCAAGCATCATTAAATGCATCATCTACAACAGAAAGAACTGGAGGTATAGCTAAAGGCCTATGTTGTGGCAAATGTAGAAAGGTTCTAAGCCTTTTTCTGGAGTCTGAGAAATCTTGGCCCTGCCACTGAAATTGTTCCCTCATAGCATGCAAGGTTTCCCCAAAGGAAAATTCCTCAGGTGGAGAGGCTGAAGGAATGGACTCTTCAGCATCAGAGTCTTCGTAAGGGGAATAAGGAGCCTCTGAAGGGTCTGTATGTTCTGAGTCATCAGAGGAATCATCTGTGGATACTGGCTCAGGGGGCTCTGCCCTAGGCCTCTTCTCTGGAGGTGGATGAGAGGTCCTGCCTGGATGAGGCTGGGATCCATGAATTAAAGAAATGAGATCCTCAGCCAAAGAAAGCATATGGGAACTGGTGCTGGGCCTGTGAGAGGGGGGTTTGGCAGGCACCGTTTTTGAAGCTTTGGCTGCTTTAGCCCTGGCAAAGGCCTTAATAGACATGGCTGCAGGAGGCCTAGCAGCTCCACGTGCAGGGGTTGAAATATCCAAGGGAATAGTGTCTGATAATTCCTGAGAAACCGCAACAGAAGGTTGGATTTCAGAAGCCGATTCTACCAGGTTAGAAGAGGCCTCGGTAGAAGGCATGGTTTCGGCTGAAGAAAGAACCACTTGCTCGGTTTCGGCCGAAACCGAGACACTCGCTGTTTGCTTAACCGCGGTTTCTGCCGAAACCGTGGACCGCGAGTGTCGGTCCTTTTCTTTGCGTTTTTTGGTAATTTGTGTAGTCGGAGGATCCGACGGCATAATATAGGCAAAATCAGAGCCGAAAAACTGCTCAGCAAACTCCGACCGACGTCTAAGCGTCCGTCGGTTAAAAGAAGCACAGGCTAGACAAGCTGCTACGTCGTGGTCTGGGCCTAAACAAGGTAAGCAGTAGGAGTGGAAATCTTTATGAGGTATTTGTTTCCCACAAGTTAAACAGTTATTCACTTTTTCTGACATCGGCTGAGGCAAGAAAGAGTCCCTAACGGGGTACTTAGCTTTTTAGAAGTCTTCGAAGTACTATTCGGTAGTAGTAATCTCTGGATCTGACCGACCGGCACTTGTGAACAGCTTCTGCTTCGGGCGCCACGCGGCAAGAAAGACTGAGGAAAATGGCGTCGGCTGATGCCTTTATACCCGAAAAACTGCAGCGATGACGTCGGGTGAAGTGCGACACCAGCCGAAGCCAGACCCAGACTTTGGAATCCGGCCGACCGAAGGGCTGCCTGACGACAGGACTACCCATTTGTAAGGACTGCAGATGCATCCTTGAAGGACATGCAGATAGTTTTCCTGATCCAACAGGAGATAGTTTGCTTGGAGACTGCCTTGCCCAGGGCTCTGAGATGAAAGGATACAAAAAGTTGATTAGATTTCCTAATGGTCTTAGTTTTGTCCAAGTAAAACTTTAACTGCCTGTGAACATCCAGGGAAGGCAGTATTCTCTGTCAATGGTAGGAAAGGGGAAGAAGGTGGGTAGGTGAATGGACTGATTTAATGACAGCTCATTGACCACTTTGGGCATGAAAGAGGGGTTGATGCGCAGGGTCACCCTGTTGTTGTGGACGATAGTGTAGGGAGGGCATGCCATGAGTACCTGTAACTCTGACACCCTTCTAGCTGAGGTGAGGGCTACCGGCAAGACTGTTTTCCATATGCACATCTGTAGGGATGTAGAACTGGCTGGCTCAAATGGAGCCAGTGTGAATTTTTCCAGGACATAATTTAGGTCCCAAGGCAGTGGGATAGGCTTCCTCAGTGGTCTAATGTGTAAAACTCCTTTCAAGAACAATTTACCATCTAACCTGGAGAGTAGAGGAGGGTCCAAGGGCAAGCAGGCAGAGATAGCAGATAGGTGCACTTTCACTGAAGAGTATGAAAGGCCTGCCTTGATGAGCTCACACACAAATTAAGACTAGGAGAACATCCGCTTGAAAGCGGTCGCTATGTCTTTGGAGACACCATTTGGAGAGTCTTTCCCATTTTAAAATGTAGGATCTCCTTGTGTTAGGTTTCCTGGCCTCCTTCAGGACAGAAAACACGTCCTCTGAGTAGCGGTGTCTGAAGAGTATTATAAGTTTATCACCTAGAATATTAGGCGCAGCATCTCCAGGTGTGGATGGATGAGAGTTCACTTCTGTTGTGTGAGTAGGTCCACCTTGTGGGGTAACTAGTCTTATCTTGTGTGTGTTAGCTCATTAAGTCTTCAGACAATGGTTGCAGCCTAAGCCGTGAATATCTGCGAAGCACAGAAGCAGATGCAGCAGATCTAGCAGTAGCTTTTGCTGCATCATAACTGCATCTAACCGAGTGAATGGCTACCTGGGGTGCCATGATCAATTTTGACACTACTTCTGTCTTGTTGGGAGAGTCAGGCAAGGAGGACAGTAGAACTGAAGCTTGGGATACCAAATCCAAGGCATACGTAACCATATGGGTTTGGTAATTAATGGCTCTAAAGGCCAGGGTGGAAGAAGTATAAACCTTCTTGCCCAGTCTGTCCACAATCCTGCTATCCTTGTCAGTATGTAGAAGTAACGAGGATGGAATAAATCTAGATTGAATGTCTGGGGCTACAGCTATCACAGCAGAGTCCGCCAAGGGGTTTCACTAGAAACTTGTGGTCATCAGGCACCATGTATAAATGATCAAGTCTCTTGAAACAGGTGGCTGAGAATCAGGATTTTTTTGAGGCTGATGCAAATGCATCTAGGTATGCAGGGATCACTGGGGGATGGCTGATGGGGAGGGAGATTCAACCTGCAAAAGCTCATAATATCTTTTTTGAGTTTCTGTCATTTGGGAAGTATCCCATTCAAAATATTCTTTCATTTTAGTAATGGTCTCTCCAAATGTAATGTCTTTTGGTGGGGAATCTCCCTCTATGGATTCCTCATCTGAGGAACAGTATTCCAGGGGAGAGGCTATTTGGTTTGAGTAAGTAACAGACTCATCTGAAGAAGAGGAAAAGGCCTCTTCTTCTTCCTGAGAAATGGAAGGGGGGATTGAGGTTGCTGAGGCAGGTCTTGGGCTAAGCACTGGAATGGTGGGTGATGAGGAGGCCGAGGGCCTAAGGGCCATGAAGGCCTGCATCGAGGGCTCAGTAAAAGATTGCCAGTCAGGTTGTCCCTCAGGAGAGGTAGATAAATGTTTGGTCTTTTGTTTTCTTTTTAAAGGGGTAGTTTTGGGAGAGAGCGAAGGCTTAGTTTCCGGGGCTGACCTAAAGTAGAAGACTCGGATTCCTGCATCCCAGATGGGCATCCAGTGGAACCTGGTTCCCTCTTGACTTAGGCAGTAACCGATGTCTGAGCAACCTCTGCAGACGTGACAGTTGGCACTTCAGAGCTGCTTCCTTGATGGGGAGACAACAAAGTAGATGGCTCTGGCAGATGTCTCTCACCCCTATATTGGTGGTTGGCAGGGCATCCGACGATGGAGGGGCAGAGGTAGAAAGCCAGGTAAGCTTGCCCTTTTTTCTTGGTAGCTCCACCTGGGCATCTGACTGTGGGTCCATCCTTAACGCTAACTTCTAAGTCTCTGACTTTCCAAATATAAACTGAGCGCAGACAGACGGCTTCTAAGCATTTTGGGGGCGAAGGATTGGCAGATGGCACAGGAGGTATGACTGTGTTCCCAGCCAAAGCAGAATACGCAATGGTCAGGGGAGTCCTTATGTGGAATATGACATCTGCATCAGCATTTACCCTTCTTAGCAGACATTGGCTAAGAGCAAACAAGCAAACGAAGCAGAAGCAATAAATAAAATTTTATAATTCTCCAATGGGATACTTAGCTTTAGACGCCTTGAAGGTAGAGGAGCGATGCGATCGATCTGATGTTCGACTGTGGCAGAAAAATTCTGGGGTCTGTGTGTGTAGACGTCACATTTAAGGTCCCTGGCTTATGGCCCTAAGTGTGACGTCCCACGCACCAACAGCGACCAGGCTTAAGCTTGTGTATAGGAGCCGACATTCGGGTCACCTGAGGCGGAGAATCATGCAGTAAGAATACTGGAACATGGGAATAGAAGGACATCCAAAGGATCCCCACTGAAAAGGGATCCTGGTTGTGAGAAAGGCACCAGACAGAAAATCTCTTCCATTTGGGCAAAAATGACTTCCTGGTACTGGGTTTCCTGAGCTCTTACAGAACCCTAAGCACATCCAGAGAAAACAGGTGCATAAAATGGATCAAAATCCTACCATCCATAGAGTTAGCTGAAGAGTGGACAAGGGAGGATGGATCAGAGACCCCCTGTCTTGTGTGAGAAAGTCCACCTTGTGAGGTAACTTGTGGAGACTGCTCCTGGTTAATTGAAGACAAAAGGGGAACCAATGTTGTCTTGGCCAAAAGGGAGTCACAGGCAAGATTTTTGGAGAGTCTTGCTTGATCTTGAGCAGGACCCTCAGAATCAGAAGAAGGGGAAGAAAGGCGCAGGGAAACATCCCCTTCCAAAGAAAAGATAGCACATTCACCTTCCAGGCCAGAGGGTTTGGGATGCTGGTAGAGAAAAAAGAAGTGGTCTGTTCAGAGGGGAGGCAAAAAAAATCTACCTGTGAAGTATCCCACTGACAAACAATGTCCAGAAACACATCTCTGTGATGCATCCACTCATGAGCCTGTGTACAGACCTGAACAAGGCATCTGCTAAATTTTGCTCTGAAGGAATGTAGACAGCCTGAAGTCACTCAATACTGGACAGCTAGATCCCAGACCTGCAGAACAGGTCTGCAAAGAAGGTAGGACTGTGCCCCCTCTTGCCTGTTGATGTACCACATCTCTGTGGTATTGTCTGTGAAGACTCTGAGAGACCCTGGAAGAAAGAGGGAATGAAAAGCCTGAAGAGTGAAAAGGAGAGCTTTCATCTCCTTTATGATGATGTGATCTGACCACTGATGAGGAGGCCAGAGAACCTGGAGCTTGAAGGAACACTAAGAGTCCACCAGGGTCGGAGACATCTGAAAAAAGTTCCTGAGATGGGACTGCAGTTTGAAAAGGATGTCCTGGATTTGGGGGAAAGCTGATGAATCCACCACTGAGAGGAATTGAGGTATGGAAGGAAAGAAATTAAGAAATCCAGTGGATGACAGTGTTGAAGCCACACTGACTTGTAGTTTTTTCATATGGAATCTGGCTAGAGGCAGCACAGGAATGTTGGAAACCATGAATCCTAGAACGCTGAGAAACTACCTGGCTGTGAAAGATGCCAGAGGAAGAAGAAAAGTACAGTTTTGTACCTACCATAAATGTAGATGTTCGAGTGGTTATGCTGCTGCAGTCATCACACTTGGGTTATCCTGCCGTCAGGCAGTCCCGCAGTCGGCCTGAATTCCAAAGCCTTGGTCCGGCGTCGGTTGTCGTCGTTTCTTCCCTGACGTCAGTGCGGCAGGGGTATAAAAGAGGCAGGCGACGCCATTTTCTTCAGTTTTTCTTGCCCCAGATGTCAGGTGCCCCAAACTAAGAAGGCAAAATAAGAAGCTTGCAAAACATACCTTAGTGCAAAACAATGGTACTAGTTGTAAGCAAATACACCATATACACATGCATCCCAAAGGTTGAAGTACATGGAGGTATAAGAAAAGCCTTGTTAGGTAGAGGGGATGGAGGGAGGGTAACCTGGACTGCAGCAGCATAACCACTCGAACATCTACATTTATGGTAGGTACAAAACTGTACTATGTTCATCGTGCTATGCTGCTGCAGTCATCACACTTGGGTAGAGTCCCAATGCTATGGTTGGGTGGTAGGAGCTAAACTGGGTTAGGTGCAGCTAAGATGCCCTGCAGAACTGCAGTGGCAAACCCAGCTCTGGTTTTTGAGTACAGAGGAAGGTGGTAATGCTTGGTGAAGGTGTGTACTGAACTCCAGGTAGCTGCCTCCAGAATGTCCTTTGTTGGGACTCCTCGGAGGAAGGCTGCTGAGGGTGCTGTAGCCCTAGTAGAGTGAGACCTAATACTAGCAGGAACTGCTTTCCCGTGGTGAGAGTAGCAAAAGCGGATGCAATGAGCTATCCATTTGGAGATGGTCTGTTTTGAAATAGCCTTTCCTTCTGAGCCTGGTGCATAGGATACAAGGAGTTGGTCAGATTTTCTGAAGGCCTTTGTCTTGTCCAAATAGTAACGTAACTGTCTGTGAATGTCCAAAGAGTGAAGGAGTCTTTCTCCTTTATTCTGTGGGTTTGGATAAAAGGTGGGCAAGTGTATGGTCTGATTGAGAGCCACACTGGATACTACCTTTGGCATGAAGGAAGGGTTGGTGCGTAAAGATACTCTGTCCTGAAGGAAAATGATGAAAGGTTCCACTGCCATAAGTGCCTGCAGTTCTGAGACTCTGCGTGCTGAGGTGATAGCCAGCAGCAGGGCTGTCTTCCATGACAAGTATTGAAGCTCTGCTGAAAAGGCTGGTTCGAAAGGAGGAAGTGTTAACTTTTCCAGAACAAAATTTAGATCCCAAGTTGGAGTTGGTGGTTTTCTGGGGGGTCTTATATTTTTTGCCCCTCTGAGAAACTGCCTTAGGAAAGGATGAAAGAAAATGGGAGGAACCGTATCATATTGAGCTGAAATGGCTGAAGCATGGACCTTTATGGATGAGAAAGAAAGGCCTTTGTGTAGCATCTCAGTTAGATATTGGAGTATGTGAAGAAAATTTGGGATGCCAGGATTTAGGCTTCTGGCCTGGCTCCATACACAAAATCTTTTCCATTTGTCTGAGTAAGTTTTTCTGGTGCTGGGCCTCCTGGCCTCCAAAGTGACATTCTGGACGTCCTTTGAGAGAAGTGTTGTTTGATAATTTAAGGTATTTTCCATGCAGCTAGATTTAAGGTCCTTAGTTGACTGTGAAGGATCTGAGAGTTTTGTTGGGTTAACAGCAGAGGGAATTGAGGTAAGATCCATGGAGGGCTGCGAGTCAAGTTTCATAGTAGTGGGTACCAGTGTTGACGTGGCCAGTCCGGAGCAATGAGGATCATCTGTGGTCTCTCTGATCTGGCTTTCAGTAATACCTGGGTCAGTAGAGGCAGAGGTGGGAAGGCGAGACTGACAATGCTGTCCAACTGAATGATAGGGCATCCACTTTCCAGGCCAAGGGATGATAAGTCCTTGTGCAAAATTTTTGTAGCTGGCAATTGTTGGTTGAGGCAAACAGATCTATGTCTGGTGGTCCCCACCTTTGAGTTATCATTGAGAATACTTGTGGGTGTAGTCTCCACTCGTGAGGGTCTGTCAAATTTCTGCTTAATTTGTCTGCCAAAATGTTTTCTTTTCCTGGCAGGAATTGTGCTTGCAGTTGTACTTGGTAAGTTAATGCTGTGTTCCACAAGTCCATTGCCTGTCTGCATAGTGGGTAGGCGTGCGTCCCTCCTTGTTTGTTTATGTACCACATAACTGTGGTGTTGTCCGTCCTTATTAGAAGTTGTCCTGGATGCAAAAGGTCCTTGAAGGCTGTTAGTGCATTTTTTACAGCTAGCATCTCCTTTTGATTGATGTGTAGTTGCCTTTGATTTGCAGACCATTTGCCCTGTATGCATTGTCCTGCCATGTGTGCACCCCAGGCGTAGTCTGATGAATCTGTTGTCAAGGTTTGGTTTGGTGGAGGTGAGACAAAAGGAAGGCCCTTGTTTGCTTGGCATGCTTGAGCCCACCATAGAAACTCTTTTTGAAGGCAGGGAATGAGAGTGATGGTTGCTTCGAGGCTGTGTCTGTGTTGGGACCATACACTTTTTAAGTACCACTGTAGTTTTCTCATATGCAGCCTTGCATATGCAATTAGTTGAATGCAGGATGCCATGTACCCCAATGCCTGCAGGAATTTCCTTGCAGTGAGCTGGGAAGAAGTTGCCATGTTTTTGAAGTACAGAGCCAGTTGTTTTTGCTTGTCTGGCGTGAGGTAAGCCATCTGGGCCGTTGTATTCAAGCTGACACCCAGGAAAATTATTTCTTGTGAGGGTATTAGTTTTGACTTCTTTTTGTTTACTGTGTACCCTAGGCAACTTAGCAACTTTGTTACAAATGACAGATGCTGTAGTAGGATGCCTTTGCTGTCCGCTTGGATCAGGCAGTCGTCCAGATATGGATAAATTTGTATTCCTCGCTGTCTGCAGTATGCAATTACTGATGCCAGGCATTTCGTGAATACTCTGGGTGCAGTAGATAAGCCAAAGGGCAATGCAGAGAATTGATAATGCGTTGTGCCTGCCAAAAATCTGAGGTATCTTCTGCAATCTTGTCTGATAGGGACATGCAGAGGTATGCCTCTTGGAGGTCCAACGTTACCAGCCAAGACTCCTTGCCCAGCATGGGAAGAAGCTGCTGTAGTGTGAGCATTTTTAATTTGGGAATGTCCAGGTACGTGTTTAGAATTGAAAGGTCTAAGATGGGTCTCCAGGCTTTGTCCTTTCTTGGTACTAGAAACAGTCTTGAGTAAAATCCTTGACCTTGCTCTTTTGCAGGTACCTTTTGAATTGCTTTCATGTTCATGAGAGCTGAAATTTGCTTTTGTGCCTCTGCCCATTGGTTTGTTGGCAGATTTGGCATGCCTCTCATCCGTGGTAAAGTGTGAAAATAAAATCTGTAGCCTCGGGTAATAATATCCAGAACCCATTTGTCCTTTGTTATGATGTGCCAATTTTGTGGGAAAAGAGCCAGTTTTTCTCCTAGAGGTGCTGCCTGGGCAATTTTGCTTGGCAGGCAAAGAGGAAAGTCATTGAGTTTGTTTTCTGAAGGTTTGAGATCTGTTGTCTCCCCTTCTTTGAGTTGTTGTTTGCCACTGTCTAGGCCTGAAGGTACCTTGTGCCTGGCCTCTGCCCCTAGGGCGTCTGTCTGAAGCAGGAAAGGACCAGTTTTTTGATGGCCAGTTTCTGCTGAAGCAAGGAGGTTGTACCTGTAAAAAATCTTTAACTGTTTGCATTGATTTTGCCTTTTCTTCCATCTTCTTTAAAACTTCCTCTGCTTTGACACCAAATAACGCATCCCTTTTGCAGTGGAGCATCCAGTAACTTTGCTTTGACATGTTCTGGTAAGGTCTGCTCTTTTAGCCAAGCATGTCTACGTATTACAGACCCTGTGACTGCTGCCCTACATGAGGCCTCCAAAGAATCAAAACCACACTGCAAGGTATGTTTTCCCACTTGTTCTGCTGCATGCAACAAATCTTGCATCCCTTTGAAATCTAGTTGATCTGTTTGAGGGATCATTTTCTGTTTTAACTGAGTAAGTAAGTACTGCTGGTATTTAATCATGTGGAATTGGCAGTTTAATGCCCTCATGGCCAAAGTGGCAGAGGTATACACTTTTCCCCCATCTTTCTAATGCCCTGGAATCTCTTTCCGCAGGTAGTGGATTCTTAGCAGTAGAGGCCTTAACCCCTTTGGGACCCTGGGATATGGTTTCTGGGTCTGCAGCAGGGCTTTTATATAAAAACTTGTGAGAGTCAGGGACTCGATAGTATCTGTCTGGTTTAGGTGGTGCTGGAGGTAAGGAATCTGGATTTAGACTGGATTCAGTGTAGACATCATCCAGAATGTCTAAAACAGGAGGAATGGCTAGGGGTCTATGCTGAGGTAAAAGAAGAAACTCACGGAGTCTTTTCTTGGAGTCAGAGTAATCTTGTCCTTCCCAGTGGAAATGCTCTCTCATGGTGTGCAGCATTTCCCCAAAAGAGAAGTCTTCAGGGGGGAAAAGTACAGTTTTGTACCTACCATAAATGTAGATGTTCGAGTGCTAATACAGCTGCAGTAATCACAGATGGGTTCTCTGCCGTCAGGCGGGTCCTCGGTCAGCCGAATTCCAAAGTCTAGGTCCGGCATCGGTTGGTGTCGCTTTCTCTCTTGAAGTCAGTGAGGCCAGAGTATACAAGACACAGCCAACGCCATGTTCTTCAGTCTTTCTTGCCCCAGATGTCAGGTGCCCCCAGAAGGAAGGCAATACATAAATTATATATATATATATATATATATATATATAAATAATGCAATATAATCCAAAATCAGTAGCTGCAAGCAAATAAACCACAGAAGGATAACCCAGTCAGGTTGTATGAAGAGGGGGTTAGGCCCTTATGCCTTTACCAAGTGGGGAAGGCGGGAGGGTAACTTGTACTGCAGCTGTATTAGCACTCGAACATCTACATTTATGGTAGGTACAAAACTGTACTATGTTCATCGTGCATACAGCTGCAGTAATCACAGACGGGTAGAGTCCCAAAGCTACACACAGGGTGGTAGGTACTAGTTGGAACTGGGATGAGCCAGAATGCCCTGCAACACAGCAGTGGCAAAGCCTGCTCTAGTTTTGGAATATAAAGGCAGGTGGTAGTGTTTTGTGAAGGTATGTACAGAACTCCAAGTGGCGGCCTCCAAAATGTCTTTGGTAGGAACTCCTCTGAGGAAGGCTGTAGAGGTAGCTGTGGCCCTGGTGGAGTGGGATCTGATGCCTGTGGGAACAGATTTCCCATGATATGAATAACAGAACCGTATGCAGTGGCCTATCCACTTAGAAATTGTCTGCTTGGTCACTGGCTTCCTTGAGCCCTACAGCATAGGACACAAAAAGTTGTTCTGATTTCCTGAAGGACTTTGTTCTGTCCAAATAATAGTGTAGCTGTCTATGGATGTCTAAAGAATGTAGCAACCTTTCCCCTTGGTTTTTAGGATTGGGGTAAAAGGTGGGTAAGTGTATGGCTTGGTTTAAAGCTACCCTGGATACCACTTTAGGCATAAATGACGGGTTGGTACGAAGGGAAACCCTGTCCTGATGGAAGATGAGGAAGGGCTGCACCGCCATGAGGGCCTGTAGTTCCGAAACCCTACGAGCTGAACTGATGGCCAGCAGGAAGGCTGTTTTCCAGGACAAATATTGCAAATCTGTTGATGCAGCTGGTTCAAAAGGAGGCAATGTTAATTTTTCTAGAATGTAATTAAGATCCCAGGCTGGTATTGGTCGTTTCCTTGGAGGTCTTATATTCTTAGCCCTTTGAGGAACTGTCGTAAGAGTGGGTGAGAAAATAAAGGTGGATCCGAGTTGAATTCTGCAGAAATGGCTGAGGCATGGATTTTTATAGAAGAAAATGAAAGTCCACTGTTCAGTAGCTCTGCTAGATACTGTAATATCTGAGGCAAATTCAGCTTTTTAGGGTCCTGGCCCTTTTTTCTCATTCCAAGAGCAGAACCGTTTCCATTTTGCGGTGTAAGCTTTTCTAGTAGATGGTCTTCTGGCCTCCAAAATGACATCCTGCACCTCCTTGGAAAGTAGGGTCTGTTGTGGTGTTAAGGAATTTTCCAAGCAGCAAGATTGAGTGTTTATAGCTGACCGTGAAGCGTTTTGTAGCTGTGCTGAGTCAGTAGAAGAGGCATTATTGGTAGGGACCCGGGAGGAGTATGTGTTAGACTCCTCAGGAGCGGATACCAGTGTTGCCTTGGCCAATCTGGAGCAATCTGTATCATCTTCAGTCTGTCTGCTCTTGCTTTCAAGAGCACCTTGGGCAGAAGAGGCAGAGGTGGGAAAGCGTAAACTGTCCATGCTGTCCAACTGAATGAAAGGGCGTCCACTCTCCAGGCCTTTGGGTGAAAGGTCCTTGAACAAAACTTTTCCAATTGATGATTCCTGTGGGAGGCAAAAAGATCTATGTCTGGCCTCCCCCACTCTTGTATTATCTCTGTAAACACCCGAGGATGCAACTTCCATTCGTGTGGATCTGTCATATTTCTGCTTAGATTGTCTGCCAGCGTGTTTTCCAATCCTGGCAAGTACTGTGCTTGAAGTTCGATTTGCCATTCCAGAGCCAAGTTCCAAAGAGTCATGGCTAGTCTGCACAAGGGGTATGAACGTGTTCCGCCTTGTTTGTTTATGTACCACATTACTGTGGTGTTGTCTGTTCTTATCAGTAATTGTCCTGGATGCAGGAGGTCCTTGAAAGCTATAATTGCATTTATTACTGCTAGCATTTCTTTTTGATTGATGTGCAGGTGCTTTTCCTTTTGGGACCATTTGCCCTGAATGCACCTGTCTGTCATGTGCGCCCCCCAGGCGTAGTCTGAGGCGTCTGTTGTGATGACTTGGTTTGCTTGAGGCTTGCAGAAAGGGAGGCCTGTGTTTGCTTGACATGCTTGGGCCCACCATAGAAATTCCTTTTGCAAACATGGAATTATTGGTATTATTGTTTCCAAACTGTGACTGTGTTGAGACCATAGGTTTTTTAGGTACCACTGAAGTTTCCTCATATGCAGCTTTGCACATGGGATTAAAAGAATGCAAGATGCCATGAAGCTCAGAGCCTGCAGGATTTTCCTTGCAGTAAGCCTGGTACATTTTGCTAGTATTTTGAAGTACTGAGTTAGCTGCCCCTGTTTTTCTGGCGTTAGATAGGCCATCTGGGTGTTTGTGTCCAAGTTGGCACCCAGGAAAGTTATTTTCTGAGATGGTGTTAGCCTGGATTTCTTTTTGTTGATTGTATATCCCAGAGAATGCATTAACCGTGTTACATAAGCCAGATGTTCCAGAAGTATGTGTTTTCTGTCCGCTTGGATCAGGCAGTCGTCCAAATAAGGGTAAATTTGTATCCCTTGAAGTCTGCAGTAGGCAATCACTGATGCCAGGCACTTTGTGAATACTCTGGGCGCAGTAGATAAGCCAAAGGGCAATGCAGAGAATTGATAGTGGATTGAACCTGCAAGAAATCTGAGGTATCTTCTGCAACTTTGTCTGATTGGGACATGCAGGTATGCCTCCTTGAGGTCCAATGTTACCAGCCAAAACTCCTTGCCCAGCATGGGAAGAAGCTGCTGTAATGTGAGCATCTTGAATTTTGGTACGAGTAAAAATGTGTTTAGGATGGATAAGTCCAAAATGGGTCTCCAGTCGGTTCCTTTCCTTGGTACCAGAATAAGTCTTGAATAAAAACCTTGACCTTGTTCGTGAGTAGGTACCTCTTGTATGGCTCTCATGCTTATGAGCTTTAAAATTTGTAGTTGTGCCTCTGCCCTTTGATTGTGTGGCAGGTTTGGCATGCCTCTCATTTTTGGAAGAGTGTGGAATAGAAATTTGTAGCCTCTGTTTATAACGTCCAGGATCCATTTGTCTGTTGTGACAATATGCCAATTTCTAGCAAATAATGCTAGCTTTCCTCCCAAAGGTGCTGCCAGCTGAGACCTGCTTGGCATGGAAATGAGGGAGTCATTGGGTTTGTTTTCTGTATTGTTGTGCACTGTCTTCGCCACCTCTTGGTGCTGGACCTTGCCATTGTCGGCCTCTATATGATCCTTGTGATTGCCCTCTGCCCCTTGTGCGTCTGTATCTACCTCTTTGGGGCTTGTCTGTGGCTGGAAAGGACCAGTTTTTAGAAGGCCAATTTCTGCTAAAACGTGGTGGTTGGACCTGTAAAAAAGCTTTGACAGTTTGCATAGATTTGGCTTTTTCCTCCATTTTCCGTAATATCTCCTCAGCATTAGTACCAAACAGCACATCCTTTTGTAAAGGAGCATCTAGAAGTTTAGCTTTCACATGATCAGGCAAGCTTTGTTCCCTAAGCCAGGCATGCCTACGAATGACTGATCTTGTAGCAGCCGCTCTACTTGAGGCCTCTAGGGCATCATAGCCACATTGTAAGGTGTGTTTACCCACTTGCTCTGCACTATGCATCATATCCTGTAACTCCTTTAAATCTGGTTGTTCAGGTTGAGACATTTTATTCCTTAATTGTGATAACAGGAACTGTTGATATTTAAGCATATGAAACTGACAATTTAAGGCCCTCATGGCAAGGGTGGCCGAGGTATATACCTTTTTTCCCCACCTTTCTAAAGATCTTGACTCTTTCGGCAGGAAGTGGATTCTTGGCAGTAGAGGCCTTCAATCCCTTGGGGCCTTGAGAAATGGTCTCAGGGTCAGCATTATGGCTTTTGTAGAGGAATTGGTGAGAGTTAGGAACTCTGTAGTACCTATCAGGTTTGACTGGTGCAGGAGGCAGGGAATCCGGTTAAGGCAAGCCTCCGAATAAACATCATCAAATATGTCCAAAACAGGAGGTATCGCCAGAGGCCTGTGTTGAGGTAACAAAAGAAATTCCCTAAGTCTTTTCTTGGAATCAGAAAAGTCTTGGCCTTCCCAATGGAAGTGTTCCCTTAAAGTGTGCAAGGTTTCCCCAAAGGAAAAATCCTCAGGAGGAGATACAGAAGGAATGGACTGCTCTGCATCCGAATCTTGGAGTAAGAGTGTTCCTCTACATCAGAATGTTCTGATAAAATGGAGCCCTGATCAGAAGAGGGAGAATCTTCCTCCACTCTGGGTCTCTTGTCTGGAGGGGGTTGAGAACCCCTGATAAGAGTAATCAAATCCTCAGCCATTTTCAGCATCTGTTTTTTAGGCATGGGGCCTGGAGAAGGGCCTTGTGCAACAGGCCTCTTGGGATGCCTGGCTGCTTTGGATTTAGTAAAGGCCTTAATAGAAAAAGAAGATGAGGGTCTAAAGACACCATGGGTGGAAGTGGATCTGTCCACATTAGGAGGCTCAACATTAGCAACGGCTTCGGTTGTAGTCTGGGAAAGGGCCGAGGTACCTGTGGTCTCGGGTACAGAGGACACCACCAAGGAAGTGTCGTCGGTAGTCAGGGACTGCAAAGGCGTCTCGCTGAGAACCGGACCACGTGTAGCTGGTTTTGGCGTGGTGTCGGTGGGGACCGTGGACCTCGCGTGTCGGTCCTTGTCCTTGCGTTTTTTGGACAAAACGGTAGTCGGAGTTTCCGACATTTTATAATCAAAGGCTTTTCCAAAAAAGTGTTGGGCAGACTCCGCCCGACGCTTAATAGTGCGTTTATTGAAGGTAGCGCAAAAGCGACAGCCCGAGACGTCGTGGTCTGGGCCTAAACAAGGTATGCAGCGGGAATGGAAATCCTTAAGCGGTATTTGCTTCCCACAAGCAATACAATTATTAACTTTTTCTGCCAATTTTTTTCGTAATTCAGGAGCTGGCCGACCGACACTTGCGAACTGCTTCTGCTTCGGGCACCACGCGGCAAAAAAAACTGAAGAACATGGCGTCGGCTGTGTCTTATATACTCTGGCCTCACTGACGTCAAGAGAGAAAGCGACACCAACCGACGCCGGACCTAGACTTTGGAATTCGGCCGACCGAGGACCCGCCTGACAGCAGAGAACCCATCTGTGATTACTGCAGCTGTATGCACGATGAACTTCAGAGGGAATAGACTCTTCAGCATCTGAGTCTTCATAGAGAGGGAAGGGGTAATCCTGCTCTTCAGAGTCTGCTGAGGAAATGGATTCCTGGTCAGAAGGAGGTAAATCTTCCTCCAGTCTAGGCCTTTTGTCAGGAGGGGGCTGGGAACCTCTGATAAGGGTAATCAGGCCCTCCGCCATTTTGAGCAACTGTTTTTTAGGCATAGGGGCCTGTGTGGGAGTCTGTGGACCCGGTTTCTTAACCTTTGGAAGTTTAGCGTATGACTTAACGGAGTCGTCGGTTTAAAGATGCCTTCTGAAACCGAAGACCTGTCCATAGTCTCCGGATCGCCGCCAGGGCTGGCGTCCACGAGTTGAGGAGGAACCCCTTCAGTGGCCTAGTAGATTCTGACTGAGAGGTAGTCATATTTTCTAAATCTGCGGTAGTCAGGGGCTGCGTAGGCGCCTCACTGAATACCGAAGATCCGGCGGTAGGCCTAACCGAGACCTTGGTATCTGGTCTAGGCTGCCGGTCTTTGTCCTTGCGTTTTTTAAACCTAGCAGTTGTCGGAGGTTCCGACGACATAATGTAGTTGAATTTTCTGCCAAAATAATGTCGGGTGGTAACAGCCCGACGCTTAATAGTGCGTTTATTGAACCTAGCGCAAAACCGACAACCAAAAACGTCGTTGTGGTCTGGGCCTAGGCAAGGAATACAATAAGAATGAAAATCCTTATGAGGTATTTGCTTCCCACAAGAAATACAATTATTAACTTTGTCTGACATCGGTCTGAGGCAAGAAAAGTTTCCACAACGGGGTACTTAGCTTTATAGAAGACTTCGGTTGAAATTCTGTTCGAAAATCTCAGGAGCTGGCCGACCGGCACTTGCGAACTGCTTCTGCTTCGGGCACCGCGCGGCAAGAAAGACTGAAGAAAATGGCATCGGCTGCCTCTTTTATACCCCTGCCGCACTGACGTCAGGGAAGAAGCGATGACAACCGACGCCGGACCAAGGCTTTGGAATTCAGGCCGACTGCTGGACTGCCTGATGGCAGGATAACCCAAGTGTGATGACTGCAGCAGCATAGCACGATAAACATCTGAAAAAAAGGTGATCAGAGAAACAGCTTGGGTGGAGGCAGGGATGTCAGCAGAGAAATGGTCTGGATACGGTAACCTAGAAAAATATGACCCTGAGAAGGAATCAGGACTGATTTCTGAAAGTTTATGGTGACTCACAGGATTTGTAACAGACGAACTGTAAGCTGGAGGTGGTGAAGCAGGACATTGGAGGATGAAGCCTTTAGGAGTAGGCTGTCTTGATAAGGAAAGATCTGAACTCCTCTCATCCTGCAAAAGGCAATGACAGGAGTGAGGCATATGATGAATACCCATGAGGCAGTACAGAGGTCAAAGGGCAAAATAGAGACCTGAAAGTGCAATAAAGAGACAGAGAAATGTAAACATTTCCTGAAAAGAGGATGAATAAGAATGTGAAGATAGGCATCCTTGAGGTCCAGGGATTCCAAGAAGTCCTGTGGAATAAGAAGAGGGAAAGTACAGTTTTGTACCTACCATAAATGTAGATGTTCGAGTGCTAATACAACTGCAGTAATCACAGATGGGTTTTCAGCCGTCAGGCGGTCCCTCGGTCGGCTGAATTCCAAAGTCTTGGTCCGGCGTCGGTTGTCGTCGCTTACTCTTCTGACGTCAGGAAGGCCAGAGTATATAAGACACAGCCGACGCCATGTTCTTCAGTCTTTCTTGCCCCAGATGTCAGGTGCCCCCAAAAGGAAGGCAATACATAAGTAAAGCTTATCCACATATGCAAGCAATGCAATGTAATGCAAAATCAGTGTAAGCAAGCAAATAAAACATAGCAGGATAACCCAGTCAGGAGGTATGAAGAGGTTGTTAGGCCCCATGCCCTTACCAAGAGGGAAGGCGGAGGAAACCTGTACTGCAGCTGTATTAGCACTCGAACATCTACATTTATGGTAGGTACAAAACTGTACTATGTTCATCGTGCATACAGCTGCAGTAATCACAGATGGGTAGAGTCCCAAAGCTATGCATAGGGTGGTAGGTACTATGAGGAACTGGGTTGAGCCAAAATGCCCTGCAAAACAGCAGTGGCAAAGCCTGCTCTTGTTCTGGAATATAAGGGCAGGTGGTAGTGTTTTGTGAAGGTATGTAGAGAACTCCAAGTGGCTGCCTCCAAAATATCCTTAGTAGGCACACCCCTGAGGAAGGCTGTAGAAGTGGCTGTGGCCCTGGTGGAGTGAGATCTGATACCAGAAGGGACAGGTTTCCCATGATAGGAGTAACAAAATCGTATGCAGTGGCCAATCCACTTGGAAATGGTCTGTTTGGTAACTGGATTCCCTTGAGCCCCTACGGCATAGGACACGAAAAGTTGTTCTGATTTCCTGAAGGACTTTGTTCTGTCCAGATAGTAACGTAGCTGCCTATGGATGTCTAAAGAGTGAAGCAGCCTTTCCCCTTTGTTTTGAGGGTTAGGATAAAAGGTAGGTAGGTGTATGGCTTGGTTTAAGGCTACCCTGGACACCACTTTTGGCATAAAAGATGGATTAGTACGAAGGGAAATCCTATCCTGATGGAAGATGAGGAAGGGCTGCACCGCCATGAGGGCCTGTAGTTCAGAAACCCTACGAGCTGAAGTGATGGCCAGAAGGAAAGCTGTTTTCCAGGACAAATATTGCAGATCTGTTGAGTCAGCAGGTTCAAAGGGAGGCAATGTTAATTTTTCAAGTATGTAATTAAGGTCCCAGGCTGGTATTGGTTGCTTCCTTGGAGGTCTTATATTCTTAGCCCCTCTGAGGAACTGCCGTAAGAGTGGGTGAGAGAATAAAGGAGGATCCGTGTTGAATTCTGCAGAAATGGCTGAGGCGTGTATTTTAATGGAAGAAAATGAAAGTCCACTGTTCAGTAGTTCAGCTAGGTACTGTAAAACCTGAGGCAAGTTCAATTTTCTAGGGTCCTGTCCTCTTTTCTCATTCCAACAGCAAAACCGCTTCCATTTTATGGAGTAAGCTTTTCTAGTAGATGGTCTTCTGGCCTCCAAAATGACATCCTGCACCTCCTTGGAGAGTAGGGTCTGTTGTGGTGTTAAGGAATTTTCCATGCAGCGAGGTTGAGTGTTTTCAGCTGACTGTGAAGGGTTTTGTAGCTGTTCTGAGTCAGCAGAAGAGGTATTAGAGGCAGGGACCAGGGAGGAGTATGTGTTAGGCTCCTCAGGAGTGGATACCAGTGTTGCCTTGGCCAGTCTGGAGCAATCAGTATCATCCTCGGTTTGTCTGTTCTTGCTTTCAAAATCACCTTGGGCAGAAGAGGCAGAGGTGGGAATGCATAAACTGTCCATGTTGTCCAACTGAATGAAAGGGCGGCCACTTGCCAGGCCTTTGGATGGAAGGTCCTTGAACAAAACTTTTTCAATTGATGGTTCCTGTGGGAGGCAAAAAGATCTATGTCTGGCCTCCCCACGCTTGGATTATCTCCGTAAACACCTGGATGTAGCTTCCATTCGTGTGGATCTGTCATATTCCTGCTCAGAGTGTCTGCCAGTGTGTTTTCCAGTCCTGGCAAGTACTGTGCTTGAAGTTCGATTTGTCTTTCCAGAGCCAAGTTCCAAAGAGTCATGGCTAGTCTGCACAAGGGGTATGAGTGTGTTCCTCCTTGTTTGTTTATGTACCACATTACTGTGGTGTTGTCTGTTCTTATCAGTAATTGTCCTGGATGCAGGAAGTCCTTGAAAGCTGTAACTGCATTTATTACTGCTAGCATTTCTTTTTGATTGATGTGAAGGTGCTTTTCCTTTTGGGACCATCTGCCCTGAATGCACCTGTCCTTCATGTGCGCCCAGGCGTAATCTGAGGCGTCTGTGGTTATGACTTGTTTTGCTTGAGGCTTGCAGAATGGAAGGCCTGTGTTTACTTGACATGCTTGGGCCCACCATAGAAATTCCTTTTGCAGACATGGAATTATTGGTATAATTGCTTCCAAGCTGTGACTGTGTTGAGACCATAGATTTTTTAGGTACCATTGAAGTTTCCTCATATGCAGTTTTGCACATGGGATTAGAAGAATGCAAGATGCCATGAATCCCAGAGCCTGCAGGATTTTCCTTGCAGTAAGCCTGGTACTTTTTGCTAGTGTTTTGAAGTACTGAGATAATTGCCCTTGTTTTTCTGGCGTAAGGTATGCCATCTGGGTGTTTGTGTCCAAGCTGGCACCCAGGAAGGTTATTTTCTGAGATGGTGTTAGCCTTGATTTCTCCTTGTTGATGGTGTATCCCAGAGAAAGCAGTAACCGTGTCACATATGCCAGATGTTCCAGTAGTATGTGTTTGCTGTCCGCTTGGATCAGGCAGTCGTCCAGATAAGGGTAAATTTGTATCCCTTGAAGTCTGCAATAGGCAATCACTGATGCCAGGCACTTTGTGAATACTCTGGGCGCAGTAGATAAGCCAAAGGGCAATGCAGAGAATTGATAGTGGATTGAACCTGCAAGAAATCTGAGGTATCTTCTGCAGCTTTGTCTGATTGGGACATGCAGGTATGCCTCCTTGAGGTCCAATGTTACCAGCCAAAACTCCTTGCCCAGCATGGGAAGAAGTTGCTGTAATGTGAGCATCTTGAATTTTGGTACAAGTAGAAATGTGTTTAGGATGGATAAGTCCAGAATGGGTCTCCAGTCGGTTCCTTTTCTTGGTACCAGGAAGAGTCTTGAATAAAAACCTTGACCTTGTTGGTGCGTAGGTACCTTTTGTATAGCTCTCATGTCTAGGAGCTTTGAAATTTGCAGTTGTGCCTCTACCCTTTGATTTTGTGGTAGGTTTGGCATGCCTCTCATTTTTGGAAGAGTGTGAAATTGAAATTTGTAGCCTCTGTTTATAATGTCCAGTAACCATTTGTCTGTTGTGACAATATGCCAATTGCTTGCAAATAATGCTAGTTTCCCTCCCAAAGGTGCTGCCAGCTGAGACTTGCTTGGCATGGAAATGAGGGAGTCATTGGGTTTGCTTCCTGTATTGTTGTGCACTGTCTTCACCACCTCTTGGTGCTGGAGATTGCCATTGTCTGCCTCTATATGATCCTTGTGATTGCCCTCTGCCCCTTGTGCGTCTGTATCTACCTCTTTGGGGCTTGTCAGTGGCTGGAAAGGACCAGTTTTTTGAAGGCCAATTCCTGCTAAATCGTGGTGGCTGGACCTGTAAGAAAGGTTTGACAGTTTGCATAGATTTGGCTTTTTCTTCCATTTTTCGTAGTATATCCTCAGCATTAGTACCAAAAAGTACATCCTTTTGTAAAGGAGCATCAAGAAGTTTAGCTTTCACATGATCAGGCAAATTTTGTTCCCTAAGCCAGGCATGTCTGCGAATGACTGATCCTGTAGCAGCCGCTCTACTGGAGGCCTCTAGGGCATCATAACCACATTGTAAGGTGTGTTTACCCACTTGTTCCGCACTATGCATCATATCCTGTAACTCTTTTAAATCTGGTTGTTTAGGTTGAGACATTTTGTTTTTTAATTGTGATAACAGGAACTGTTGATATTTAATCATATGAAACTGGCAGTTTAAGGCCCTCATGGCTAGGGTGGCCGAGGTATACACCTTCTTACCCCACCTTTCTAGAGATCTAGATTCCCTTTCTGCAGGAAGTGGATTCTTGGCAGTGGAGGCCTTTAATCCCTTAGGGCCTTGTGAAATGGTTTCAGGGTCAGCATTATGGCCTTTGTAGAGAAATTGGTGAGAACTGGGTACTCTGTAATATCTATCAGGCTTTACTGGTGCAGGAGGCAGAGAATCAGGATTAAGACAAGCCTCCGAATATACATCATCCAGAACCTCCAAAACAGGTGGTATAGCCAGAGGTCTGTGCTGAGGTAACCAAAGAAATTCCCTAAGTCTTTTCTTGGAATCTGAAAAGTCTTGGCCTTCCCAATGGAAATGTTCCCTCAAGGTGTGCAAGGTTTCCCCAAAAGAAAAATCCTCAGGGGGGGATACAGAAGGAATGGACTGTTCTGCATCCGAATCCTCAAAAGGGGAGTAAGTGTGTTCCTCTGCATCAGAATGTTCTGATAAAATGGATCCCTGATCAGAAGAGGGGGATTCTTCCTCCACTCTGGGTCTCTTGTCAGGAGGGGGCTGAGAACCTCTGATAAGAGTTATTAAGTCCTCAGCCATTTTAAGCATCTGTTTCTTAGGCATGGATCCAGGAGATGGGCCTTGAGGAGCAGGCCTAGTGTGATGCCTGGCTGCTTTGGATTAAGTAAAGGCCTTAATAGAAAAAGAAGATGAAGGCCTAAATACACCATGGGTGGAGGTGGATCTGTCCACATTAGTAGGCTCGACATAAGCCGGGGCTTCGGTTGTAGTCTGGGAAAGGGCCGATGACCCAGCGGTCTCGGGTACAGAAGACACCGCCAAAGGAGTGTCGTCGGTAGTCAGGGACTGCAAAGGCGTCTCGCTGAGAACCGGACCACGTGTAGCCGGTTTCGGCGTGGTGTCGGTGGAGACCGCGGGCCTCGCGTGTTGGTCCTTTTCCTTGCGTTTTTTGGATAAAACGGTAGTCGGAGTGTCCGACGACATTTTATAGTCAAAAAGCTTTACCAAAAAAGTGTTGGGCGAACTCCGCCCGACGCCTGATAGTGCGTTTATTGAAGGTAGCGCAAAAGCGACAGCCCGAGACGTCGTGGTCTGGGCCCAAACAAGGTATGCAAAGGGAATGGAAATCCTTATGCGGTATTTGCTTCCCACAAGAAATACAATTATTAACTTTTTCTGACATCGGTCTGAGGCAAGAAAAGTTTCCAACGGGTACTTAGCTTTAATGAAGACTTCGGTTCCAAATATTTTCGTAATTCAGGAGCTGGCCGACCGGCACTTGCGAACTGCTTCTGCTTCGGGCACCGCGCGGCAAAAAAGACTGGAGAACATGGCGTCAGCTGTGTCTTATATACTCTGGCCTTCCTGACGTCAGAAGAGTAAGCGACGACAACCGACGCCGGACCAAGACTTTGGAATTCGGCCGACCGAGGGACCGCCTGACGGCTGAAAACCCATCTGTGATTACTGCAGCTGTATGCACGATGAACATCAGGGTTTGAAGGGACAACACTGGAAAGGAGTGGACCTTTAGAAAGATGTTAAGCTGAGAAAAGTCCAGAATAGGTCTTTAGGTGCCTTCCTTCCTGGGAATCAGAAACATCCTGGCATAAAAACCTTTTCTCATCCTGGGCAGGGGGCACAACTTGAATGGTGCCTTGAGCTAAAGGGCCGTGCTGTTCCTCAGAAGGCTAAAGGATGCCCAGAAAAGTCAGAAGGGATTTCCATACCATGAAATATCCCTGGCAGATGATGGATAAAACCGAAGAGTCTTGTGTGACCCTTAACGAATAGGGGAAGGACACGGAAAGACAAAGGAATATGGGAACCTGGCCAATGGAAAGGGAAAGCAAACTGTCACATAGAACCTGACTTGTCTCAAAAAGGAGGTTTCTGAGAAGTAGGAGTCTGAATAGGTTTAGCAGGGGGTACACACCTAGAACCCATTTTACCTTAAGGGGGAGGGCTAGGATGTCTGTGAACAAAAGTACATTTGGATGGATAAATCCTCTAGAATTTAGGGAAAGGAGACACAAAAACACATTTAAATTCCTGTAAAGCCTTGTCTTTATCCGGAAGGGACTTAAGAAGCTGAGCAGCAGCAGAACCAAAAAGGTTCTTATCAAGAGGAGCATCCAAAAATTTTGCCTTTTCATCAGGTAAGGGCTGGAGATGAAACCATGAGTAATTTCTCAAAACAGAATCAAATGCAGCAGCTCTAAAGGAAGCATCAGTTGCATCATAACTACATTTAATAGTGTTGAGAACCACTTGAGAGGTAGAACCCAGTAAAGAAAGGGCCAAAACCATCCCTTCTGAATCAGAGAGGTCAGAAACTGCCTTTGAAGCTTGAGAAAGAAGGGGTAAAAAGTACAGTTGTGTACACTTACCATAAATGTAGATGTTCGAGTGTATTCACTGTTGCAGTCATTACACTTGGGTTATCCTGCTGGCAGGCTACCCTCAGTCGGCCTGAATTCCAAAGTCTAGGTCCGGCGTCGGTTGCTGTCACCTCTTCCCTGACGTCAGTGTGCCAGGGGTATAAAAGATGCAGCCAACGCCATTTTCTTCAGTTTCTCTTGCCCCAGATGTCAGGTGCCCCCAAAAGGGTAGGCTAAAAATATGTCAATAAAACATGCATGCACCAAAATATATTATGCCTTCATCTACAAGCAAATACACCACATAGGTTGTATAGATTAGAGAAGTGCAGATAAGCAAAGATATGGGTGGTGGTGGGTGGGTAACCAGGACTGCAACAGTGAATACACTCAAACATCTACATTTATGGTAAGTGTACACAACTGTACTATGTTCTTCGTGTTTCACTGTTGCATTCATTACACTTGGGTTGAATCCCAAAGCTATGGTTGGGAGGCTGGAGCTAAATAGCATTAGGAGCGGCTATGAGGCCCTGCAGAACTGCAGTGGCAATGCCTGCCCTGGATTTAGAGTAGAGTGGTAAACGATAGTGCTTTGTAAAGGTGTGCACTGAACTCCAGATAGCAGCCTCTAAAATGTCTTTGGTTGGTATTCCCCCTGAGGAAAGCTGCTGAAGTGGCTGCTGCTCTAGTTGAATGTGGCCTAATGCCCTTAGGCACTGGCTTGCCATGTTGGGAATAGCAGAAACGAATGCAGTGGCCTATCCACTTTGAAATAGTCTGCTTTGAGATAGCCTTTCCTTGTGATCCTGCAGCATATGCCACTAGTAGTTGCTCTGTCTTTCTAAAAGCTTTGGTTCTGTTCAAGTAGAAGCGTAGCTGTCTGTGTATGTCCAAAGAATGCAGAATTCTCTCCCCTTATTCTGTGGGTTTGGATAAAAAGTAGGCAGAAGAATAGTTAGGGCCACACTGGACACTACCTTAGGCATAAATGTCGGGTTTGTCCTCAGAGAAACCCTGTCTGGATAAAAAATGATAAAAGGTTCCACAGCCATGAGTGCCTGTAGCTCTGAGACTAGTCTTGCAGAGGTTATTGCTAGGAGCAGAGCTGTTTTCCAAGATAAAAACTTTATATCAGCTGTAGCGGCTGGCTCAAAAGGAGGCAGGGTGAGTTTTTCCAAGACATAATTGAGGTCCCATGCAGGTATTGGTGATCTCCTTGGAGGCCTTAAGTTTTTGGCTCCTCTGGGGTACTGCCTTAACAAAGGATGTTTAAAGATTGGTGGCTCTGTATTGTAATGAGCCGAAATGGCAGAGGCATGAATTTTAATTGATGAAAAGGATAGGCCTTTGTCCAGCATCTCAGTTAAGTATTGCAAAATCTGAGGAATATTTGGTACAGCTGTGTCAATTCCTTGTGCCTGGTTCCAGGCACAAAATCTCTTCCATTTTCCAGCATAAGATTTTCTGGTACTAGGCCTTCTGGCCTCCAAAATGACATCAATCACAGCTTTAGTGAGAGGTGCGTTTTGTATGACTACATTATCCGCCATGTTGCCAGATTTAAGGTCTTGAGTTGGCTGTGCAGGATCTGATTGTTTTGTTGGGACAGTAGATGAGGTATTTGAGGCAAGGTCCAAGCCGGGCATTGAGACAAGTTCCTTAGGACTGAATACCAGTACTGGCGGGGCCAGTCTGGGCAATCAGTATCATCTTTGGCTTCTCTTGCCTGACCTTTAGGAGTACCTTGGGGAGGAGAGGCAGTGGAGGGAAGGCATATACTGCTAAGCTTTTCCAGCTGAAAGATAGGGCGTCCACTTTCCATGCTTGTCTGTGATAAGTCCTTGTGCAGAATCTTTTTAGTTGGTAGTTGTGAGGAGAGGCAAATAGATCTATATCCGGGCATCCCCATTTACTTGTTATCATGCTGAAGACTTGTGGATCCAATTTCCACTTGTGGGGATCCATGAGGTTTCTGCTTAGTTCGTCTGCCAGAGTATTTATCCTTCCTGGCAGGAATTGTGCCTGCAGATGTACTTGGTAAGTCAATGCTGTGCCACAAAGTCATGGCTAGTCTGCAAAGGGGGTAAGAATGAGTGCCTCCCTGTTTGTTTATATACCACATGACTGTGGTGTTGTCTGTCTTTATCAGTAGTTGTCCCGGATGAAGTAGGTCCTTGAAGGCTGTCAGGGTATTCTGAACAGCTAGCATCTCTTTTTGATTGATATGTAGATGCATTTGGTTTGCGGACCATGTGCCTTGAATACATCTTCCTGCCATGTGGGCCCCCCAGGCATAATCTGATGCATCCGTTGTTAATGTCTGCCTGGCTGGGGGTAAAGTGAATGGCTGTCCCTTGTTCTGGTGACAAGCCTTCTGCCACCATCGAAACTCCTGTTGTAGGCAGGGAATGAGGGTAATTATTGTTTCCAGGCTGTGGCAATGTTGAGCCCAAACTCTTTTAAGGTACCATTGAAGTTTCCTCATATGCAGTCCTGCATATGGAATTAGTAGAATGCAGGATGCCATGAAGCCCAAAGCCTGCAGAATTTTTCTTGCAGACAACTGGGCCTTTGTTGCCAACAGTTTAAAATATGTAGTCAGTTGCCTTTGTTTGTCTGGCGTGAGATAAGCCATCTGGGCAGTTGTATTTAAGCTTGCACCCAGGAATATTACCTCTTGAGAGGGTACTAGTTTTGATTTCTTTTCGTTGACTGTGTACCCTAGTCCTGTTAGAAATCTCTTTACAAACGCCATATGCTGTAGTAGAATGTCCTTGTTCTCTGCTTGAATGAGGCAGTCGTCCAAGTAAGGATATATTTGTATTCCTCTTTGTCTGCAGAATGCAATTACTGGTGCCAGGCACTTTGTAAAGACCCTGGGCACAGCAGATAAGCCAAAGGGCAGTGCAGAGAATTGGTAGTGCATTGAGCCAGCTTTGAATCTGAGGTACCTTCTGCATGTTTGTCTGACTGGGACATGCAGGTATGCCTCTTTTAGGTCTAAAGTCACAAGCCCAGCCTTCTTGCCCAGATGGGCAGAAGCTGCTCTAGAGTCAACATTTTGAATTTTGGTATATCCAGATATGTGTTTAGAATAGATAGGTCCAGTACTGGTCTCCAAGTCTTGTCCTTTCTTGGTACCAAGAACAGTCTTGAATAAAATCCTTGCCCCTGCTCTTGCTCTGGTACTTGTTGAATGGCCCTCATGTCCAAGAGGGATGAGATTTGTTTTTGTGCCTCTGCCCATTGATGTTTTGGCAGGTCTGGCCAACCGTTTGTCCTTGGCAGGGTATGGAAGTGAAACTTGTGGCCTTGTGACACTATGTCTAGGACCCATTTGTCCTGGGTTATTATGTGCCAATTTTGAGAAAAAAGTGCTGGTTTTCCCCCTAAAGGTGTTGCCAGAAGATAAGTGCTTGGTGCAGGCAGGGGGAAGTCACTGGGACTGTTTCCTGTATGGCTGTGATTTGTCTTCTCCACTTTTGGAGGTAGAAGCACCCCATTGTTTAGATCTGTATGAACCTTGGGGCTGGGATCTGCCTCTTGGGCATCTGTATCTGCCCTTTGTGGTCTGTCTGACGCTGGAAAGGACCAATTCTTTGTAGGCCAGTGTCTGCTAAATCTTGGAGGCTGTACCTGTAAGAAATCCTTAACCGTTTGCATAGATTTGGCTTTGTCCTCCATTTTCTTTAAAACCTCCTCTGCTTTAACACCAAACAAGGTATCATGCTGTAATGGAGCATCTAATAATTTTGCTTTGACGTGGTCAGGCAGATTTTGTTCCTTTAACCAAGCATGCCTCCTGATGACAGAACCCGTAACAACGGCCCTGCAGGAGGCCTCCAAAGAATCAAAACCACATTGCAAAGTATGCTTTCCAACTTGCTCAGCTGCATGCAATAAATCCTGCATTTCTTTGTTTTCTGCACATTCAGAATTTATCAACATTTTCTGTTTAAGCAGTGACGTAATATATTGCTGATATTTGAGCATATGAAACTAACAATTTAAAGCCCTTATAGCCAAGGTAGCAGAGGTGTAAATCTTTTTCCCCCATCTGTCCAATGCCCTAGAATCCCTGTCAGAGGGGGTAGAGTTTTTTGCAGTGGATGCCTTGACCCCTTTGGGACCCTGAGAGATAGTTTCTGGGTCAGCAGCAGGGTTTTTGAAAAGGAATTTATGAGAGTCAGGCACCCTGTAGTACCTGTCCGGCTTAACAGGAGCTGGAGGTAAGGAGTCAGGGGTCAGACTGGACTCTGAAAATACATAATCTACAATGTCTAACACAGGTGGAATAGTTAGGGGCCTGTGTTGTGGGTGTAAAAGGAAGTCTCTGAGCCTTTTCTTAGATTCTGAATAATCTTGGTTCTCCCAGTGGAAATGTTCCCTCATGGTATGCAAGGTTTCCCCAAAAGAGTAATCCTCAGGAGGAGAGGTTGAAGGGATAGATTCTTCAGCATCAGAATCCTCATATTGAGGAAGAGATTATTCCTGATCAGAAGAGGAATCAGATGAAATGGAAACCTGATCTGAAGATTCATATTCTGTCTCTTGCCTAGGCCTCTTACCAGGAGGGGGATGGGAACCCCTGATCAAAGTAATTAAGTCTTCGGCCATTTTGAGCATCTGTTTTTTGGGCACGGAGACCTGACCATGAGGCTGTTGTACTTGTTTCTTTGTCTTTAAAGGTGCTATAGTCTTTGCCTTTGTAGCTGGAGTCGCTTTAATGTACAATTGAGTAGGTCTGAAAATACCCTCAGAAGCCGATGCCTGCTCAGCGGCTCTGGATCCATCTGAGGGAATAGTCTCCGAAGGTCCAATACCTTGAGCTTCCAGCGGCCTAGGCGACTCCACATGGGAGTCTGTAGCGGCCTGTGGGTCCAAAGTAGCGGGCGTCAGGGGCTGCGAAAGCACCTCAATGAGAACCGGCGAATGGCTTAGAGGAAGCCTTGTCGTCGGTTTTAGACCTCGGATGCCTGTCTCTTTCTTTGCGTTTCTTGTGAATTCCGGAAGTCGGATGGCTATCCGACGGCATCGTGTAATTAAACCTTCTGCCAAAATAGTGAAATGCAAAATCGTACTGACGCTTAATAGTGCGCTGGTTAAATCTAGCACAAAACCGTCAACTAGCAACATCGTGGTCAAAGCCTAGGCAAGGAATACAGTAAGAATGAAAGCCCTTATGAGGTATTTGCTTCCCACAAGAAATACAATTATTAATTTTTTCTGACATCGGTCTGGAGCAAGAAAAATGTTTTCCCCAACAGGGTACTTAGCTTTTAATGAAGACTTCGGATCTGAAATTCGAACACGAAAATCTCAGGAGTCGGCCGACTGGCACTTGCGAACTGCTTCTGCTTCGTGCATCACGCGGCAAGAAAGACTGAAGAAAATGGCGTCGGCTGCATCTTTTATACCCCTGGCGCACTGACGTCAGGGAAGAGGCGACAGCAACCGATGCCGGACCTAGACTTTGGAATTCAGGCCGACTGAGGGTAGCCTGCCAGCAGGATAACCCAAGTGTAATGACTGCAACAGTGAAACACGAAGAACATCATACCCAGTCATATGCGTCTGGTAATTAATAGCCCTAAAAGCCAGGGTGGTAGCAGTATATACTTTTTTGCCTAGACATTCCATGGGTCTGACTTATCAGAAGGAAGTAATTAGAGGATGGCAAAAATTTAGGTTTGTCAGAAGAGGCTGACACTACAGAGGGGACATTTTCACAAAAACATAAAATCAACAGGCATCTTATAAAATCTGTCAGGTTTCTTAGGGGCTGGAGGTTGGGAATCAGGGTTAACAGAGGCTGCTGAAAAGGTATCTAAGAGGGCAACCAAGACCAAAGGTACACAAAGGGCTTGGGAGATTCCATCTGGAGGAGTTCATAATAAGTCTTTTAAAACGTCAGAAACCTGAGAACAATCCCATTTGAAAAATTCCATCATATGAGAAATATTGTCCCCAAAGGGGAGTTCTTCTAAGGAAGTGTTGGGACTGATAGAATCTTCCTCCTCAGACCCATAATCCAAGGGGGAAGGAATTTGCGAAGAATATGCCAAGGATTCTTCTCCAGAATCCACATCCTCATCAGAGGACTCCTGTTCTCTGGGCCTTTTAAGAGGAGCAGGTACAGAAACTCCTTGAGGAGCCTTTAAGGTCATTAAGGCATTAAACAACCCCTGGGTAAAATGCAGCCATTCATGCAGGGGATCTTTAACAGCCGGGGAAATAATGCTTGCTTTTTTGTTTTTTCTTCTGAGGAACATCTGCCTGAAAAAACCTAGGCAGTTTGGACCCTTGCCGACAACGAACGTAGGAATTTCCTCCCGGAATAGAATTTGTGGTAACTCAGTCCCTCAGATATAATCAGCAGAGGTTCCACGTCAGTGGCTGGACTGGATGTTTGTAAAGCCTCCAAGGACATGCAAGAAGTCGGATCCCTGCCATCCTCTGACAGGGTCACTGCAGAAGAATCTGAGCCAATAACTGGATGATCCTCCAGGCTTTCACTAGACTAAGAGAGATGTCCGGGGACACTGGACAGCAGCCGAATCAGACCTCAGTTTTTTGGCTTTTTTTCTTGGCAGGTGGCTGACTTTCAGGGTGGAAAGACTCCACAACAGCACCTTTTGTCAACAATTTAAGATGTTGGTTCCCAGATAAATCAACAAGATAGAGAGATGACTACGAAGGGACTTAGGGACAAATGCTTGGTGTATAGAATACTGCGCATGGTCATAAGAAGCACGCAAGCAGAAAAGACACTGCTCATGACAATCTTTATGGGGAATCTGCCTCCCACACTGACATTTTTTCCTTTCTGTATGACACATAAACACATCAAAATAAAAATAGCAAGAAGAAACCCCCCCAATGGGGCACGTATCTGAAACACTGCTCAGTAACCAGCACATTAAGGAGTGTTCAGACTGATGATCAATGATGATGTTAGGCCTGGCAGCCAATAATTTCTAAGGTATGTACATCACCTAAAGGTTTTAGGATACTGGCAGGAAGCTGGGGTACCCTTTGCAGGAAATCCCCTTATGTTAACAGTGCTGCAACAGTAATATGGAAAGACATTGCTTAATCCTTGGGGAGACTTAACAGCAATAAGGGCATTGAATAGCCCCTGAGTAAAGTCATGCCATTCTTGGTAAGGATCCTTAGCCACAGGAGCCATACATGCCTGGTCTTCTGTTGTTTTCTTTAATGGAACATCAGCTATAATCAGTCTAGCAAAGTCTACCCCCTGCCTAGATTCAACAAGGGCACCAGGCACCTCTTCCCTAATAAGTATCTGCGGAATTTCTCTAGGTCCTTTTAAGACAATTAGCTGTGGTTCTCCCTCCACATCTGTAGCAGATACAGGCACAACCTCAGTGGATGTGTGGGTAAGTAGCTCTGTGCTGTGACACAGGGAGCTGACATAACCACCAGGCAGTCCATGGGTTCTTCATCCGACCCGAACAGAGGCTGGGCAGCAAAAGATTCAGTATGGGCCTTCTTGGCCTTTTTCTTCAATGGTGGCTAAACGTCAGTGTGGGTGGATTTGGAGGTCATGATACCCTGAGTCAAGAGTGTTAAATAATGGTTCTCAAGGTAAATGGAAAAAGATGAGAGATAACTTTGGAAGGTCTTAGGGATGAATGCCTGACAGATCTCAAACTGGGGTATGATCATGCATACCACCTAAACAAAAAAGGCACTTCTTGTGTCTGATTTATGGGGAGTCTGTCTCCCACAATCACATTTTCCCTCTCTGGACGACACGTAAAAGGCAAACAAAAGGACAAAAAATAGTAAGGAAGAAACTCCAATGGGACACTTATCTTTAGCAGGCTTAGTTAGCTTACTTTAGGAGTTTTTCTCTCCAGGCCTCTGCTGAAAATGGGTTCCTCACCCAGTTGGACTTTCCTGGTAAACAAATGTTAAATAAATAAAACAGATCAATAAATTAGTAGCTAAATCAATTTGGCAAATGTCTTGCAGACTGAAGTCAAAGTAATTTTCAAACTGGTGGCAAAGAAATTCTGAAGATTGGGTCCTCATACATCACATATGTACCTTAAGCCTTGGACGCAAGACATATATCTGACTTACGGTGCTTGGAAAGTATAAAGGCTTTAGTATGCTGGGTGGATGTTTTGCTATCCTTGGCAGGATATCCAGATGTTAAGAATACTGCAACAGTGATAAGAAAAGACATCTATTCTAAATCTAACTACATCCTGATAAGTGATAGTTTGTCAAAATTCAAGGCTCCCACAAACCCAGAGAACATGTCTGCCTATGCAGAACATTTCACAGAAACCCTGTACAAACAAGTACACAGCTGCATTGAGACTGCTGTACCTACCAGAAGCAAATCTAGATCTAGCACCCCCCCCAAAAAAAAAAAAAAAAAAAAAAAAAAACTGGTAGAATCCTATCCTTAACAGGGTAGGCAGAGGCTAAGTCATGGCCAAAATCAGAAAGAGCAACTCTGACAGAGACAAGAGCCCTCGGATTAAACTAAACAAGAACCTAAGAGGTCTAATAATGTCCAACAAGGCCAATTATGCTGTCAGAATAGCCTCTCATGCTAAGGACAATCACAATCCCTTCTACAGCTATGTCAGAAACCTTTAAGGCAGCAATCAGCAGTGAGCAGAACTAGTAGTAAATGGCACAACCTCCACTGACCAAGGTGACATTTCTAGCTAATAGATTTAGCTCTAACTTCACCCGCCACTTCCCCCTCACTATCCCAAGTGAAATCCCTTCTATTTCTAGCATATCCCCCCAACCCCAACTATCAACAGGGAGTAGGTCCTAATCAGCACTTTCTAAGGCCAAAAACACTGCATCAATGGCCCCACAATATCCCCAATTGCTTCCTAAATAGGCAAAGACTCAAACTATCAGGAGCACTAGAGGCACGCCAACTACAGCCTCAAAACAGGTTATGCACTGAGTGAATGGAGGGCCGCAACAGTCATCCATCTCCACAAGGATGGACCATCAATCAACTCTCGGAACTACAGATCCATCAGCCTGATAAATCTAACATGCAAAACCCTGAAACACATTATCATGGAAATAATCAACAAGGACAATGACAACCTGCAGACGCTGAGTCCATCCCAGTTTTCTTTTTGTCAAGGGCAGGTCTTGCCTACTCAACCTGGCAGACTTCTTCAAGGGGGTCACTAAGGCTATGGATGAGGAAAGACTGGTGCACACTGTCTACCTCGACCTGGCCAAGGTATCTGATACAATACCCTACTCAGGTACTGTTGGCAAACACTCAGAACTAAGAACAAATCACTACATAACTCGCTGGACTGCTGGCTGTCTCACAGAGAGGCCCCAAGAAATCAGGATTGGTAAGACCACTTCCACCAAGAGACTGGTCACCAGTGAACTAGCCACAAGGCCCTGAGATGGGCTTGCCCCTGTTTGGTACCTACTTCTTGGAAGTCAGGGCTACTATCAAAGGCCATTGGCTCACCAAGTTCACTGATAAACTGGAAGCTATCATAGATTCTCCATGAAACCAACATTCTTCAAGAGGGCCTTAAACAAATGACTGGTGCCACAGCCATGTATTAAAACTCAATGTGAAGCGGTACATAATAGTGCCATATAGGTAGTCATCCATTAAAGCTAATTACTCCACTGGTAAAACACCCCAAAGAGTTGACCCAGTTTTTAGGGATTTGGGAACATACGCAGACAGTAATTTGGCCTTCAACCAACACACAGCCAAGACAGTAAGAAAATTTGTCTGTCACCCAACTCACAAGTAAGGGTATAGTATCTAGGTCCAAGGAATTTATAGTGCCACTCTTTTCAACCCATATCAGACCCATTATTGAATACAGTGCCCTCTTTGGTATGTACCTAACCAGGCACTTGCTACAGTTGGAAAGCCCTCAAAGGTTTCTCACCAGGAGAATCCAGGGTATGAAACAGACCACGTTAAGGTCCTACCTCTTTACTCAGTCTCCTGCAGGTTACTGAGAGGTGACCCTTTGCCTCAACATCAGGATAAGGCATCCTCAGATGAAGCTCTGATGGACATCTTGCACATCTGCAGAACAAACAGCATGAGGAACACTAGATCCAAGGACCTGAACATTGCCTACAACATAAATAAAACGCGCTGGAGAGACCTGATATGTGTCTCAAAGGATCCCCATCAACATGCAGCAGTGTTCATCCCTGATTCTTTTCAAGTGAAACCTTTATCATTGGATGGGTAACTGTAAATTCACTCTTGGTCTAACCCCCAAGTGTCTGAGGGACAGAAGTCAACAGTAAGTTAACTAACTGCAAGCTAACATCTTAGCTACTTCCTTACTAACATGTACCCACCATACAGATGTCCAATGTACTCAAAGACAAAACTGGGTTGGGTTGCAAGGCTAGGTTTATAAAAAACCTGGTGGTTGATAGCCTAGTACAAACTTATGAACCTATGGAAGGAAAATTAAGTATCTGTCTGAAGAACAACTGTAAAATATATGAACTTTACTCATTCAGTAGCTGGTGGTCAAGACTGAATCTTGGACACCAGAGATAATAGGCAAAAATATTAACCAAATAGCCACTATGCTACTCAAAGCTGTCTGTCTACATCTGAAAAACTCCTGTAGACATATTGTTTTCAAACGTCTTTGGTGCCACAAACAATTTGCATCTTCACCTGAAAGGGATCTCATGATTCTTGAATACAAAAGGTTTAATATTTCACAACTGAATGATTAGTCATTTTGGTTTCTACTTATCTTTTATGATAAACTGTTCATTATTACTGCTGTCCAATTGATATCTTGTTGTATATACTTGCTTTGGGGTTTAGCCCCTTTTCAGAGGCCCTCAGTGTTACATTTTCTATGGCTATACCAGACTTTGCAAGACAAATAATACAAAAAACTAAACTTCACATTAATAAACAAGGAAGTTTCTGTAGTTGAATTTTAGTTCTTTTTGACAGTACCTGGTGGCACAGGCAGGGAGAATGGGCCATGTACACCCTAGGGGAGAAGGATGTTGATTCCTAGCTGGCTTGTGCTGCTGCTCTGAAGACAGGGCCTTAGCTGGAGAGTGGAGGCTTGTTATAATACAGTACTGCTGCCAGGAAGTTATGGACATGGCCTCCCAAGCTGGTGAGTGCAGCCTCTGGCGGTGCATGTGGTGGATGGCACTCTTATGGGCAAGGTAAAGGTGGCACTAAGACTGGCATAAGGTACATTACCACAAGGGGCAGGGTTAGGCCATAAAATACTAAAGATCTCACTGCAGGGATACCAGCAAGAGCACAAAGCACTGTCATGCCTGTCTGGGTGACAGTCCCCACCTTTGGTTAGAGTAACATCTCACTGATGGGGAAAACAATACTACTCAACAGAAAAACTAGTTATCTTTTATCGACTCACAATCCAAATGCATTCAAACACTTGAATATCCAGGCTGTGTCTGTAAATATACTTTCTCTGAGTCAGTGTGACTTTGGAGGCAGTGCATTTGTAGTCCATGGGTGTGGGGCCTGCCCTTGCAAAAATACACTTTTTAAAAATCACTGCTGGCCACAAGTACACCTTCACTTGAGATAACTGCAACAAGTTAAAGACACTCATGCAATTCGTGTTCAGTTAACAAAGAAGACCCACTTAAAATACAGCATCATAGATTAATGCACTCTTTAAAAAAAAGCTTACAAAATATTTTTCTCCTAAAATATCAGGACATTTGCTACTTTTCACGTTCCTTCTGAGGACACAATTATCCAAATCAGGACCGTCCTGAAAAAAAGAGCGACAGGCGGTATCCTTAGGTTTATTATGTACTCATTTTGTTTTGATATGGTTTGGACTGTTATCAACATTTATCAACATTTAATCAATGCTTTTATTGTCCTGATCCTGCTGTTCATTTTGACAGTCACTAAAACATACCTGAAAAAAGTAATCATTTGATTTTTGGCTTGTTTTAGACCTTTATCAACTTATTATTGATACACTTACTATTTTGATTTTGCTGTTCATTTCAAAAATCAATGAAAACATATCTGGCAAAATAACATCTGGAGGAAGCTTCCCAGTGGATACTTTTTACTGGGATTCCATGTTCAGTTAAGAAAGATCTTGGGAGGCATTGGCTTGCAAAAACATTATTTTTTTTGGTCTTTGTCCCCAAGTCCATTTCCTTCCCAAGTTCAAAATATGACTCAGATGACGAACAGGGACAAGGGAACCTTTTCCACTTGTAATAAAGTGAACTGTCCAAATGCTTTGGAAGACAAGTCTTCTTTTCACAGAGAAAAAGAGAGTCAATCATTTTGGTTGAGAAGGCAGACACCAAAATGGTTGACAGCCCTAAACTCACAGTCCCTAGTAGCTCACCAAGCAAAAGAGTGGTCACTGTCTAGTCTGACCAATTTTTGAACATTCAGAAGTTGCAGTTGGGGGATATCAGATAGGACATCGAAGGGGAACAGCAGACAGAAAATGGCAAACTCTAAAACCTTTAATAATACCTTCCTCCCACCCACCCCAGACAGAAATGTGACACACACACATATCCATTTAAAATGTCACTGCCTATCAAAATACAGGAGCTTGACTTCTCATGAGGAAATGGAGTACAGTATGTTCTGTGTTAGTGAGGTGGTAGGAAATAACACCCCAATGTCTTCCAAAGAGAGGACTTGGAAATTTTTAGCCTATTTTTGTCTCCCCACTGACCCATGTTTTGGGTCTCTGAGTAGACTGAGGCATCCTAGGCAGCATTATACCCTGCTGGAGAGTGTTTTACTTTCATTTCTAAAGTCTTGCAAGTTCCTGGAAATAGCCAGTGGGTGGGACATGCAATGGCCATTGGTACTGCCCTTGCACTCACTTTCCAAAAGGGCTGATGCCAGCCAGCTGCCCTGCCCACTCACAGGCACTACAAGCTGTTGTCCTTTTGGTCTCCAACAGTGTGCCCTTGGCATCCTTCCTCTCTCCTTCCCCAAAAATAAGCTTATCTATGTTCCCTTCCTATCCCTCAAAGCATCCCAACTTAATACTTAAACTTTCTCTCTCTACTCCACTGGTGCAGACTGCCAAAGAGGAGGATCTGGAGTGTCATCTGTTTATGAAGTGATATGAAAGGACACCCCCCCACCACATACCTTTCAAACAAAAACAACATCTGAGTAAATGAAAACCTCAGTGGCAATAGTTCCCCTTATGAGGACACCATGGACAAACTTTAACATACTGCAGGAATACCAGTGAGAGCACAAAGCACTGTCAGGCCTGGCTAGAATAACGTCTCATGGATGGGGAAAACAATGTTACTCAAAAGAAAAACTAGTTATCTTTTATCTACTCACAATTCAAATGCACACAAATGAACACTCATCTATGCATTCCTGTTTCAGACACTTGAATACCCAGGCTGTGTCTGTAAATATACTTTCTCTGAGTCAGTGTGACTTTGGAGGCAGTACATTTGTAGTTCATGGGTGTGAGGGCAATACTCCCAAGAGGGAGGGGTGCGGGGGGGGGGGTCTGCCCTTTGCAAAAATACACTTTTTTAAAAATCACTGCTGGCCACAAGTACACCTTCACTTGAGATAACTGCAACAAGTTAAAGACACTCATGGAATTCATGTTTCAGTTAACAAAGATCCATTTAAAATATAGCATCATAGTTTAATGCACTCTTTAGAAAAAAGCTTACAAAATATTTTTCTTCTAAAATATCAGGACATTTGCTACTTTTCATGTTTCTTCTGAAGACACAATTAACCAAATCAGGACTGTCCTGAAAAAGAGAGCCACAGGCGGTATCCTTATGTTTATTATGTACTAATTTTGTTTTGATATGGTTTGGACTGTTATCAACATTTATCAACTTTTAATCAATACTTTATATTGTCCTGACCCTGTTGTTTATTTTGACAGTCACTAAAACATATCTGAAAAAGTAATCATTTGATGTTTGACTTGCTTTAGACCTTCGTCAACATTTATCAACTTATTACTGATACATTTACTATTTTGATTTTGCTATTCATTTCGAAAATCATGAAAATCAATGAAAACATACCTGGCAAAATAACATCTTGAGGAAGCTTCCCAGTGGATAATTTTTACTGGGATTCCATGCTCAGTTAAGTAAGATCTTAGCAGACATTGGCTTGCAAAAACATTTTTTTTTTGGTCTTCATCCCCCCGAGTCCACTTCCTTCCCAAGTTCAAAATATGTTTGAGTCAGTTGACAAACAGGGACAAGGGAACCTTTTCCACTTGTAACAAAGTGAACTGTCCAAATGCTCTGGAAGACATGTCTTTTCACAGAGAAAAAGAGAGTCAATCATTTTGGCTGAGAAGGCAAACACCAAAATGGTTGATAGCCCTAAACTCTCAGTCCTTAGTAGCTCAGCAAGCAAAAGAGTGGTCAATGTCTAGTCTGTCCAATTTTATAACATTCAGAAGTTGCAGGTGGGGGCAGGAGATAGGACATCAAAGGGATACAGCAAACAGAAAATGGCAAACTCTAAAACCTTTAATAATACCTTCCTCCCACCCCAGACAGAAATGTGACACACTCATGTCCATTTTAAAATGTCACTGCCTATCAAAATACGGGAGCTTGACTTCTCATGAGGAAGTGGAGTATAGTATGTTCTGTGTTAGTGATGTGGTTGGAAATAACACCCCAATGTCTGCCAAAGGGAGGACTTGGAATTTTTTTAGCATATTTTTTGGCTCCCACTGACTCATGTTTTGGGTCACGGAGTAGACTGAGGCATCCTAGGCAGCATTATACCCTGCTGGAGAGTGTTTTACTTTCATTTCTAAAGTCTTGCAAGTTTCTGGAAACAGCCGGTGGGTGGGACATGCAATGGCCATCAGTACTGCCCTTGCACTCACTTTCCAAAATGGCTGATGCCAGCCAGCTACCCTGCCCACTCACAGGCAGCACTACAAGCTGATGTCCCTTTGGTCTCCAACAGTGTGCCCTTGGCATCCTTCCTCTTTCCTTCCCCAAACATAAGCTTATCTATGTTCCCTGTCTATGCCTCTAAGCATCCCAAGTTAATACTTAAACTTTCTCTCTCTACTTCACTGGTACAGACTGCCAAAGAAGAGGATTTGGAGTGCCATCTGTTTATGAAGTGATATGAAATGACACCCCCCACCCCATACCTTTCAAACAGAAACAACATCTGAGAAGATGAAAAACTCAGTGACATTAGTTCCCCTGAGAAGGGCACCATGGACAAACTTTAACATACTGCTTTCAGTTTAACCACCATCCTTTGCCTTGCCAATTTGTATATGGACTCTTTGATAATTCCTTTCCCTACATAGTTCATGTATTTGTAACAATTAACAGTTTTTCAACTTTGCAAAGTTTAAGTAGGCATGGAAGGCTGAAGCACTCCTGCTGCCCTCTAATAATTTCAAAATATCTGCAGCATTGTGGTCTTCAAATCAGCAGTTTTTTAATGTAACACCATTATCACATTGCACCATGTGGTGACTCTCCAAAGTGTGACAGCATACTGTACATAGAAGTTTTATAGTGGAATCTGTCTATCACAAGCACATTTATTATTAACTTTGGTTAGTAATGGCACAAACCTAATGAAGTCTTGAAGGAAAAAGCAGGACAACTTTTCCTTTAGTAAAGAGATAGCTGCACAGCACGGAAAGGGCCTCACAGAAACGGATAACTGGTGCCAGAGCCATGGCCTAAAGTTAAATGCCAAGAAATGCATTGTCATACCCTTCGGGAAAAACAAGGTTACCCCTAGCTACCATATAGTTGGCAATCCACTGAGCACAGAAGAAGTCATCAGGGATCTGGGGACCCAGGTTGACAGTAGCCTTTCGTTTGACACTCATGTTGCTAAAGTAGTTAGGAAAACCTTCTACATTGCCCACCTGATCATGAAGGGATTCACATCTAGATCAAGGGAGGTCATCGTCCCCCTGTACTCATCACTCATTAGACCTATGATTGAGTACAATGCCCCATTCGGAATGTATCTGACCCGACACCTGCAGCAGCTGGAAAGGCCCCAAAAGTTCCTCACCAAAAGGATAAAGGGTCTCAAAAATATGTCTTATGCTGCCCAACTGAAAGAACTCCAGCTCTATTCAGTCTCATACCGCTTGCTCAGAGGTGACCTGTGCCTGACATATAAGGCCATGTCAAACCCTGATTTGATGAATATGCTTCACCTCAAAAAAATCTAGATCCCTCAGAACCACAAGGGCGGAGACTTAAACCTTGACACGGTTATTAATAGAACGTGCTGGAGGGACAGATTCATCACCCAGAGACTCCCTATGCTGTGGAACAAAATCCCGGTACATGTGAGGCAGAGCACCTCGCTGGCCTTGTTCAAGAGGAATCTTGACCAATGGATGGGGGATTGCAGATATACCCCAGGGATTACTTCAGTGTCACTGCTTGACAGAGGCACAGCAAAATAATAGGCATAGTTTTATTCAAACTAAAGGGGTGGCGAAAGCCAAATAACTATGGGCTAGGCTTATAAATGCCCTTGGGCAGATAGCCTAGTATGAACCTATGAAAATGGCAAACTTATGTCATGAGAAGAAATGCGATGTGTACATTGGCCTTATCAGGTTAACAAATGTATTAGAAAATTGGGATGCCAGGAGCCAAGGGAGCCTGACACATCCCTAGCACCTAGTGAACCATAACGGATACAAGCTCTTACAATCACATGTGCATATGTACATCAATGGGCACACACATATGTGAAAGGTTGTCAGAGAGCTTTAGCTGGCACTAACATGTAGAAAGATTATCCATACAGTATTTATATAAGACAGACTATTCACATCTTAGCTTTAGCATGCACTAATATGTAGGAAGATTATCCATGCAATATTTATTATTCACATCTGAAAAAAATGACCAAGCTTTACTGCCACTGATATGTTATATAATGGGAGATGGCAGGTTTCCGGGGGCTGGGATCTCATTATCTCAATCTACCATCAATCCTGTCTGGGAAATTTTGAAATAAGAAAACAAACAGGAGCCATTAAGAGGACACTAACCAGTAAATTACCTTTTTAATTGGACACTGAAAAGAAGAATAAGGTCAAACTTGGAGCAACTCAAAGAAGATCAGAAAGTTTTATACATAATAATTTCAAAAATAGTATTAACACTTCTTCAAAGCTGTTCATGAATTTGGCAAATGGCAAAATGAATTTTACAGAGGTCCAAATATGTTTACTTGTCTTGATACTCCATATAAATATAATTTAGCATCCAAAAACCTTTATAGTTTGTTTTAAAAATTATACCAAAAATGAGAACATTCATTTCTTTAATAAATTAGCTTAACTATTAATGCTTACTTGGTGGATAAGGAACTGCTGTTCTGCCATCTTTTCCTAAAGAACGATCTTCAGAACTCACTACAGACAGCTTAGATGTTACATGTGCTGGTGATGCACCCTAGAATAGCAAAGTACAGATAAAACATTTTTTTTACTACTAGTCTACGAACATGGGTATTCTTGAGACCAAATATCAAAATGTTAAGATTTATAGGTATAAAACTTAGAAATAACTCAAAACATAAAAGTTTACATGATTCCTTTACTTTGTTAACTCTTTATTTGACTATAAAGATAACACAGTCTACTTTTGACTCTGTAATGAGTGTAGAAAAAAAAAAAAAACTTCTACAATACAAATATATTACTTAGGCTAGATAAAAGATTTGCAGCTCAAGTATGAGCCAAAATGATGCAACTTTCTGCTAAGCTTATGTACACAATAAGAACGACACCTGCAAGAAAAGTATATATAACGGCAGTATTTAAAGTCAGAAAATTCATTCCTTCACAAAAAACAAAGGGAAGAAAGAAAAAGAAACAAGCAGTTCATAAATCATTCAAGCTATGGGAAGGGGCGTGGTCGAGTACAACCTGCAAAAGACAGCTGAGTACGTCTGTATTGGTTAAACTCAGCTGTTTCAAGCTGCTACATATCAAACTGAATACTTCTGAATGATGCATGATTTATAGGATTTGACTGGATCTCCAAGACCACAAGACCGGGATAAGTCTATTTTTTCTGTGCTAGCCGTACTTCAAAGACATAAGCAAATTACACGTCATTGTTTTTAGTTGTGTGCTACTTACCTTCATTAATTTCCATTGGTAGTCTGTTCTCTCAGCTGCTTTTTGCTGCTCTGTGGGTCACAGGGTGATATTAGGTGGTCTGTCTACTTTTAGCTACTCATAGCTGAACTGTGAGCAGGAGCACAATGTTAGCTGTTCTGCTGCTGTTCTTGCATCTGCAATGCAGTTATCACTAAGGCTGATCTCTCATAGCTTCTTGCATCAGCTGCTGTTCTTGCCATGCTTATTATTTTAACATTCTTAAAGGTTTTGTTATTTATTATTGCCATTGCTACTACTTTGGTTAATGTAGCCTTTTGCACTTGCAATCCTTTGTACCTATCAAATTAATTACTAATTACATAATTGGTGGCATTTACCCCTTGTAAGTCAAAGACATACCTGGAAGCCCAACCAAGTTGCAACCCTTCTGCTGCTTGCTTCATACCATTTTATATTTTTAGGTAGTGGAGAAACTGACAATAAAAAGTGTAAAGCAGCTTACACAACATGGAGGTCATCACATATTACCACCAACACCTCTACACAAATGGACTAAAACAACATATACTGAGGCTGTTGAGGCTATCAAAAATCAATTCCTAAGCCTTCTAGAACTAGGAACATTTACCAGAAACCTACTAACACAATATCAGGACCCTCACATATCACTTTCCAAGCCTCCCAAAATTATGAAGCTAAAACTCTCATTGGAAATCTACTAGCATATCACCACTCACACACAATAAAGAGTAATCAGGCTGCAGACTGTCCACTGCCACCAAATCTAGAACTAAAATAGAACTAACAACTCTGACTCCATAGTCAAGTAAACTGACACCATGTTTATAATGCTAAATAAGGACATGGTAAAATTTAGTTGTCCCTCCTGCACTGGACTCCACATACAAGGCTACTGCCTAGTGTAGCTCAGTGTGGTTGTGAATGACTTACAGTAGTCAACTCTGAGGGACAATAAAAGAGACAGTACAATTATGTAAGTAAACTTACCATAACAGTAAAAGTTTGAGTGATCACTGCTGCAGCAGCTTTAGTTATCTAAATTATATCCTGCATAGAATATAACAGCTGACCAGCTTCCAAAGCTTAAGGGCACCTTCTATACATCCAAACTGTCAATCAGCTCGAGCTGAGCTGACTAAAGACAGGTTTGGGTGCCAAGCCCTTCAGAACTTTCATGCCAATACAGACAGGGAGGTTGATCCCTGAAAAGACAACGGTAGGAACAACAAAATATAAATGTCCACATCTTGGCAAAAACAACACAAAAAAAAAAAAGGAGGGAGGGAGTGGTCACTGCAACAGTGATCATTCAAACACCCACAGTAATGGTAAGTTTACTTACACTACTATGGTCATCACATTGATCACTGCTTTACTAACCTTAGCTATAAGGACAGATTGCCCTAGCTTACTACATTTGTGAGGTGGAAGAAGAAGAGTCCAGAAGCCCCTGGAGAATGGTCCTAGCAAAGCCTGATCTAGATGTAGAGAAGGAATTAAGCTTATGGTGCTTTGTAAAAGTATGTAAAGAGGGTTATGTTGCAGTTTCCAGAATACATCTAGAATCTATCCCTTTCCAAAAGGGTCTATATTAGACAACCGAATGTTATCTTAAGCAAACACTCACATGAGCAAAAATGCCGGGAATCGAAAGGGTGTTTGCGGGGTCGTGGTACAGAGAGGAGTGAGATATTTGCCCTTTCCTCACTGTAGTTCGATCTCAGAGTTGGAATATATAGTTAGCGGAGGGTGTGCAGCCCCCCACAATACCAAGTTCGATTACCGGCATTTTCGCTCATGTGAGCGTTCGCTAAAGATAACATTCGGTTATCTAATACAGACCCTTTCCAAAAAGCCATAGATGAAGCCAAGGCCTTGACTCTACATAGAACAGTTTAGTTGTGGTGAGTATAACAAAAGGCAGACAAGCATTTGGAAATAGTCTGCTCTGACACAGGCTGTCCCTTTTCTTACTTTCACAAGAAATTAACAATTGATCCAAAGATCTGAACGATTTAGTTCTGTCAATGTAGTACACGAGTTGTCTGTGGACATCCAAGGTATAGAGTATCCCCTCCCCCTCATTTTAGGTGCAAAAAAGAAAACGTGAGACAGTTTGGTTTAAACTAAACTCAAATACCACTTTATGCATAAAAGAAGGATTAGTTCTCAAAGAAACCCTGTCTCTGTGGGAAATGAGATAGAGCTGACGTCACCACAAGAGCTTGCAACTCAGGTACCCTTCTTACAGAGGTCAGAGTAATCAGTAAAACCATTTTCCACAAAAGAACCTTAAGTAAGTCAAGCTTGCTGGTTAAAACCAAGCAAATGTTAACTTCTTTAACAAAAAATTAAGATCCCAAGGCAGGGATAAAGGTTTTCTTGGAGGCCTCTTATGGAAAACCCCTTTCAAAAAACTTTTTCACATGGAATGCACTGAAAGACAAGGATCCATGGGAAGACATGTTGAAAGGAGGAACGTTGATGGAGGAGTAAGAAATGTGGTAGGATAAAAACTCATACAGACATTTCAAAGCCATAGAAAAACTAACCCCGAATGGGTGCTGGTCTTGCTGTCAACAACACCTAGAAACCCTTATCCATTTACTACTAGATGATATTCTAGTAGCAGGCTTTCATCTCTCCATTAGTACCTGTTGCACGCCCTCAGTAAAAGGGTGCAAGGGAATTAAGACCTTATCATCCAGACAGTCAAATGAAGTTGTTTGGGGTCAGGGTGTATCAAGCACCAATGTTCTTGTGTGAGTAGATCTAGTCTGTAAGGAAGCTTGCCATAATTGCTTCTGGCCATTTCCAAACAAACTGAGAATGAACTTAAAATTGACACTAAAAACAAAAATAACTGCAAATCTTTCTTTAGCTGTGTCAGGAAGTTAAGAACCAACACCCAACAGTGTTCAGAGCTAGTCCACAATACTTCACTCTCTGACCCAAATGAAATAGCCAATATGCTAGTTGACAAATTTAGTGCAAATGTTACTCCAGCCACAGTTACAGCTATCCCCCAAGTTCCACAATCACAGCCACCTCATTTAATTACTATGGAACAAGCTCTCTCAACCATTTCACAAACTAAAAATACTTTATCCACAAACCCTGACAACATACCAGGTTGCCTAATTATTAGTGCCAAATATGGCCTTGTCGAACCCCTGCTTAAACTCTTTAATATAAGCCTCTCCACTGATTACACCCCTGAAACTTGAAAAATAGCTATCATAATGCCATTACAGAAGGGTGGCCCAACCATGGACCCTTGTAACTACAGAGCCATTGGTCTCACTACCCTCATATGTAAAGCTATGGCACGTATTATCTCAGACATCATTAATCTGTATGTTGAAAATCTCTTAAACCTGTATCTTTATCAATTTGGCTTTCAAAGGAAGGTCCTACCTCTTTAAAATCATTAACTTCTTTGAAAAAGTAACTGAAACAGTGGATAGTGGTTATGCAGTGCATACAACAGACATAGATCTGGCCAAGGCCTTTGACACTATTCCCCATGCAAGCATTATTGATAGACTTGTAAATCTAAATATAAATCCTTGTATTGTGCAATGTGTAGCTAACTGGTTATCTGACAGAACCCGTGTAGTTACAGTAGTGTCATTTCTTCTAAAAACACTTTTACTGAATTATCACTTCTGAAAGCAAACCAGTTACTAATGGGTGTACCACAGGGCTCGGTTTTGGGCCCTCTCCTAGTTGGCTTTTATTTCTTAGACTTACAGGCCAGCACTTCTAGCCTATGGTTAACTTAAGTTTACAGATGATTATAACTGGGTGGTGGTGTTCGATCTTCAATTGACTCACAGTTGTGTCAACACAGCTTAGACCATGTTAACAATTACTGCAAGGACAATGGTCTCAAATTAAATGTAAAAAATGTAGAACAGTTCATTTTGGTAAATAAGACAGGTTCCACTTACTGCACACCTCCAATTAGACACTGTTTTAAGGGATCTGGGTACTTTTTGCTGATAATTCCTTATTATTTGACCATCATGTCGCTAGAGTAGTTTGGAAAACCTTTTTTCTGGACCATTTAATTTCCAAAGGTATTTCTAATGGACCCAAAGAAGTCTTATCTTTGCTCATATCTTTTCAGGCTCATAACTGAATATAATGCACCTTTTGGCATGTATTTATCTAAACATATCACACAACTTAAGAGACCTCAGAGATTCATAATGAAAAGGATCAGTACCATCAAAAATCTTAGTTATCAAGAGAGAGTGGCAGCCCTTTCTCTAAAGTGAGTCTTTTGCAGACTCCTCCGTGGAGATCTAGGTCTAGTCTTTTGTGCCATGAAAGAGGAGATCCTATTTGATCTCCTATTCCATCTCAGGACTAATGGTGTATCAAATACTCTGGTAAAGAAACTAAACCTTCATCAGCAGATAAATAAGACACATCGGTGAGGCAAAGTCATATCCCAATGTATCCCTCAACTATGGAAAAAATTTCAACTACATGTCAAGCTGAGTAGCACCCTTGCTACCTTTAAAGTAAACCCAGATAACTGAATGGGCAGCCCCTAGTTCTGTCCTGGTCTATCTTGTCTTGCCCTCTTTGAGGCTAAAGGGAAATTCTGAACAGGGCTTTTTTGGCTAGACATGAAAATGATCTACAGACCAACTGCTTAACACTTACCTATAAACCTGTAAGAGAGAACTACTGTTGCATGGGCTAACAGGAAGTCACCACAATGACCGTGTAGGATTTTTCTGAATATTCAGAAGTACCCTGGACATCACTGGAAAGGGGAGAAAGCAAACAGGAACATTCCTGTTCAAGGAAAAGAAAAGGCATCTCTCTTCCAGGCCTTTTTGCATGGAGTCCTGGAACAGAATCTTGCCAGCTAATTGTTCAGAGAGAGGCGAACAAGTCTTATGGAGGAATTTTCCAGAGCTGGACCCCCCCCCCCATCTAGTTTCCATTAGTGAGTAACTGCCCTTGTCCTGCTCAGATTGTCTGCTACACAATCTTGCTCTGACGGAATGTAGGATCCCTGTACAGTGACACTGTGCTGTGAAGCTACATCCCAAGCCAACATGGCTCGTCTGCAGAGGGCTACAACCTGGATCCCTCTTGAGGGTTGATGAATCACATGACTGTGGTATTGTTTTTAACAACTTGAGGAGGTGTCACAGACAACAGATAATTCAGAGATTTGAGTACATTCATCAAGGAAAGTGTCTCTTTTAGATGTATGTGCTTGCATCTGTTCTTGATGTTCCACACACCTTGCACATATTTTTATCTCTCCTGAATCTGCTCTCTAATCAAGGTTTCAGACATCTCCTCTAACTGACTGCTTTGGAACATGGAAGGAGAAGGGAAGACCCGGATTTAAGAATGTCTGCGGTCTCCACCAAATGATTTCTCTTCAGACAAACCCCAGCACTGGCATTTGAAAAGATGAAAGATAATGAAGATGGGACCAAAGAGACTTCAGATACCATTATATTTATATCATGTGGAGTGTTGCCAGGGGTATCATGAGAAAGTACAGTTGTGTACACTTACCATACATGTAGATTTTCACGTGTATTCACTGTTCCAGTCATCACATTTGGGTTATCTGCTTGCAGTAGCCCTCAGTCGGCCTGATCTTGGGTCCTGCGTCGGTTGCTGTCTCATCTTCCATGACGTCAGGTAGTAAGGGGTATAAAGCATGCAGCCGACGCCATTACATCCGTTTTTCTTGCCCCAGATGTCAGGTGCCCCCATAATGGGGAGCAATTACATACAAGGTTACACCTCCAACAAAAAAGCAAATACACCAAAAAGCTTTAAGCATAGTAAACAAGAATAGAGGCATAGTCAATAGATGTCGAGGGGCTGGAGGGAGGGTAACCAAGACTGCAACAGTGAATACACTTGAACATCTACATTTATGGTAAGTGTACACAACTGTACTATGTTCTTCGTGTTTCACTGTTGCAGTCATCATATTTGGGTAGATTCTCAAAGCTAAGGATGGGAGGAGGTAATTAGATAGCATTAGGACCAGCTATAAGGCCCTGCAAGACTGCAGTGGCAAAGCCAGCTCTGGATTTAGAAAAAAATTGGCAAGTGGTAATGCTTAGTGAAGGTATGTACAGAACTCCAGGTAGCAGCTTCTAGGATGTCCCTGGTAGGGACACCTCTGAGAAAGGCTGTAGAGGTAGATGCAGCCCTGGTTGAATGTGGTCTTATCCCATGTGGGGTAGGTTTTCCATGGTGCTTATAGCAGAAATGGATGCAATGGCCTATCCACTTAGAAATGGTTTGCTTTGAAATGGCCTTCCCCTCTGCTCCTGCCGCAAATGCAACCAGTAGCTGTTCAGATTTCCCGAGAGTCTTAGTCCTGTCCAAGTAAAATCTAAGTTGTCTGTGCACATCCAAAGAGTGCAGTATTCGTTCCCCTTTGTTCTGTGGATTAGAAAAGAAGGTTGGCAAAGGAATGGGCTGATTAAGGGCCACACTGGATACCACCTTGGGCATGAAGGAGGGATTGGTCCTGAGGGACACCCTGTCAGCATGAAAGATGATGAAAGGCTCCACTGCCATGAGCGCCTTCAATTCAAACACCCTTCTTGTTGAACTGATGGCTAGAAGGAAGGCTGTTTTCCAAGAAAGGAATTTCAACTCTGCGTTTGCAGCTGGCTCAAAGGAAGGTACAGTGAGCTTTTCCAATACAATGTTAAGATCCCAGGCTGAAGTAGGGGCTCTCCTGGGTGGTCTTAAGTTTTTGGCCCCTCTGAGGATTTGCTTCAGCAGTGGATGAGAGAAGAGGGGTGGTTCTGTATTGTAATGAGTTGAAATGGCTGAGGCATGAACTTTGATGGAGGAAAAGGAAAGGCTCTTGTGAAGCATCTCAGTTAAGTATTGAAGAATATGGGGTAAATTGGGCGTTGCTGTGCCCATCCCCTGAGTTTGGCTCCAGGAACAGAATCTTTTCCATTTTTCAGCATAGGATTTTCTAGTACTAGGCCTCCTTGCCTCCAGAATGACATCCATCACTTGCATACTGAGGGATGGTAACGGAGAGATCAGGTAATTAGCCAGGCTACCAGGTTCAGGGTTTGAAGCTGTGGGTGCAGAATCTGACCCTCCTGCTGGGACAGCAGGACAGGGGTCTGAGGCAGGTGCCATGGTGCCAGCAGTGACACACTGCGCAAGAGGGGGTACCAGTGTTGGCGTAGCCAGTCTGGTGCAATCAGCATTGTCCTTGGGTTTCTCCTGTTTGATCTTTAGCAGTACCTTGAGAGGAGAGGGGGAAAGGCATAAACTGCTAGGTTTTTCCAGTTGAAGGACAGGGCATCCACTTTCCAAGCTTGTTTGTGGGGAGTCCTTGTGCAGAATTTGTCCAACTGGTAGTTCTGGGGGGAAGCAAACAGGTCTATCTCTGGGCTCCCCCATTTGTTTCTCAACATGTTGAATATCTTTGGTTCCAGTTTCCACTCGTGTGGGTCCATGACATTTCTGCTTAGGTCATCTGCCAGTGTATTTAGCTTTCCTGGCAGGAATTGAGCCTGTAGGTGCACTTGGTAGCTCAAGGCTATGTTCCGCAGAGCCATGGCTAGTCTGCAGAGAGGGTATGAGTGGGTTCCCCACTGCTTGTTTATGTACCACATAACAGTGGTGTTGGCCGTCTTTACCAATAATTGTCCTGGAAGAATGTGCTCCTTGAAGGCTGTCAGAGCATTCTGTACAGCTAACATTTCTTTTTGATTGATATGCAGGTGCATTTGATGTGGGTTTCATTTGCCCTGAATGCACTGCCCTGCCACGTGAGCCCCACATGCATAGTCTGATACGTCTGTTGTTAGGGTTTGGGCGGCAGGGGGTAGAGTGAATGTCAGTCCCTTGTTTTGGTGGCAGGCCTCTGCCCACCAAAGGAACTCTATCTGTAGGCAAGGTATGATAGGAATCATGGATTCTATATCCTGAGAATGTTGACACCATAGGCTTTTTAGATACCACTGTAGTTTCCTCATATGCAGTCTTGCATATGGAATTAGTACAATACAAGAGGCCATGAACCCCAGGAATTGCAGTATTTTCCTTGCAGATAGGTGGGTCTTTGTGGCCAGTAGTTTGAAGTAGACTGTCAAATGAACTCGTTTCTCTGGCATGAGGAAGGCCATCTGGAAAGTTGTATTCAAGCTTGCTCCCAGGAATACAATTTGTTGGCAGGGTACAAGATGTGATTTCTTTTTGTTTATGTTGTACCCCAGAGACATTAGCAATTTCTTTACAAATGCCAGATGATTTAATAGCATGTCCTGGCCTTCTGCCTGAATTAGACAATCCTCCAGGTATGAGTATATTTGAATATTTCTTTGCCTGCAAAATGCAATGACTGGACCTAGGCACTTTGTGAATACCCTGGGAGCAGTAGATAAGCCAAAGGTCAGTGCTGAGAACTGATAGTGCATGTAGCCTGCTCTGAAGCGTAGGTATCTTCTGCAAGATTCCCTTATTGGGATGTGCAGGTAGGCTTCCTTTAAATCCACTGCTGCCAACCAGGCAGCTTTGCGTAGCATGGGAAGCAGCTGATGAAGAGTTAACATCTTGAATATTGGGATTACCAAAAATGTGTTTAGGATAGACAAGTCCAGGATAGGACGCCAGGAATTGTCTTTTCTGGGTACCACTAAAAGTCTTGAGTAAAAACCTTGCCACCATTCTTCTTTTGGGACAGGTTGAATAGCCCTGATGCTTAAAGGAGAGAGAACTTGCTTTTGAGCCTCTGCCCACTGATTTGAGGGTAGGTTTGGCCAACCATTTGGGGTTGGTAAGGAGTGGAAGTGGAATCTGTATCCTTGGGAAACTATATTTAAAACCCATTTGTCCTGGGTAATGAGTTCCCAATTTTTTGCATGCAGGGCAATCTTTCCCTAAGAGTATGCTCCCTAAGAGTATGCAAGGTTTCACCAAAAAGAGAAATCCTCTAGGGGGGAAGCAGAGGGAATGGAGTCCTCTACATGAGAATCCTCATAGGTAGATAAGGGCAAATCCTGGTCATCACAGAAAACAGAAATTTCAGATTCCTGATCAGAAGAATCAGAAGGAAAATCAGTCCTAGGTCTCTTACAGGGGGAAGGATGGCTTCCCCTGATTAGAGTAATAAGGTCTTCAGCCATTCTTATCATTTGTTTTTTAGGCATAGGGGTCTGACCATGTGGTCTGGGCATCAGTTTTCTAGGCATGGATCGAGTTTTAGGCCTTGAAGAAGAAGAAGATGGCGTTGGTTCAATATGCAGGTCAGTAGGCCGGAATACACCCGCAGAAGCCGGTGCCTGCACAGCGGCTCCGGACCCATCCAAGGTAGAGACATCCGCAGGTTCCACAGTCGAAGAAGCATCTCGCGGCATACCGGACTCCGAATGAGTCTCAGTAGAGGCCTGTGAATCTGAAGTACCGGGTATCAGGGGCTGCGAAAGCACCTCACTGAGTACAGGCAAACTGGCGATTAGCTTAGGAGAAGCGCTGTCGGCAGCTTTGGACCTAAGCGGTCTGTCCGAGTACCAAAATATTTAGATGCGTAAATGAACCGACGACGAACAGTACGAGGTTTTAATAAGGCACAAAACCGACAGCGAGGTACATCGTGGTCTGGGCCTACGCAAGGAATGCAGTACAAATGAAAATTTTTATGAGGTATTTGCTTTCAACAAGAAATACAATTGTTAACTTTTATTGACATCAGCAAGAAAAAGGATCCCCAATGGGATACTTAGCTTAGTTGAAGACTTCGGATCTGAAACTTGAAAACGGAAATTTCAGGAGTCAGCCAACCGGCACTTGCAAACTGCTTCTGCTTCAGACACCGCATGGCAAGAAAGACTGATGTAACAGCATCGGCTGCATGCTTTATACCCCTGACTACCTGACATCATGGGAAGATGAGACAGCAACCGACGCAGGACCCAAGACTTTAATAATCAGGCCGACTGAGAGCTACCTGCAAGCAGATAACCCAAATGTGAAATCTGCAACAGTGAAACATGAAGATCATTCACAGATGCCATGAAAACAAAATCCTGATTTTATTCCCTTGCAGTGACTGAAGCTTGAGTGGAAAACCTTAGAAATAAATCTAGATAAAGCTCTGTTTTTCCTGTGGAAGAAAAGGTCTTTGAACTAAGTTGTCTAGCTAGCAAACTGCTAGCGTGCTGTACTGGCAAAGGCTATTTTTTTAGTTTTTCTTTTTATGGCCAAAAGAAGGATTGGCCATGGGACTGGCAGCTTCTTCCATGGTCAAACTGAAAATGGTGCCTCTTTCCTGGGAAAAACAAGCAGCAAAAGCCGGTAAAACTTACAAGTCTTTAAATGTATTTTTTTTTTTCACACAAAATACAGTAACAACACTTTAAACACTCTTAACAGGCCTCAAAAGTAAAACAAACACTATTTGTCCATAGAAAGATGGTTTTCAATTACTTAAAAACAAATTTTAAAATAAAAGCAAAAAAAGAGTGCTCTCACTTAGAAGTACAATACAATATCATGAAAGTCCATTAAAACACAAATTCCTAGCCTTAAAATAACTTTCCTGTATAGTAAAGCATAATAAATAAACATTTTTGTTAATGGAAGTTTTTTTCTCTCCAAAAGCAACTTATCTGTCCATCAAGGGATTGGTGCCCAAACCTGTCTTTTTAGTCAGCTGCTCAGCTCAAGTTCACTGATGGTTTAGGTGCATGGAAGACAGATGGTTGTTATATCCTTTGCAAGACATAACTCATATGGCTAAGACTACTACAGTAGTGATCAATATGATAAACATGTATTGGATAATATGCATATGAATGATGCAAGAAAGACTCTAGTCCTGAGAATAACCCTGCTTTCATCCAGAATGACTACTAAACATCTAGAATAGAAAACTAACTTCAACAAAGTAATAGTTGGTATCATTTTAAGAGACCCAATATGTGTAAACCTGGGATGAGATGGTAAAAAGGGGAAACTGCTTTGCATTTAATGGTAAAAAGCCTAGTTCCATGGCTCCCACTTTCTGGCCAAAATCAATGCTACCCCCATAATGTCTTTTTAGAGACAGTTCAGCTTCTTAACATTCCACCATAGCAGACAAAAATTACAGCATATTATAACTCTGACTACATCATGTTTACTCTTCTCAGTGAAAGATGTCTTATTAATAAACTGCCTGACCTTGAAGTTCTCCTGCAACCTGAACATATCCATGTGTATTTCACACCTGACACTTGGTTTCAATGCAAAGCTAGCACTCTTATCACATGAGTTTAGCACTTACTATGTATTCAGACCTGAGGGAAACTGCAGTGAATTTTTCATGTTTCTTTAAAACCATATCACCTCCAGGCAGATTTCCCAAGACTAACAAACCAAATTTACTAAATTTACCCAAAAAACAAATTATACAAATTATGAATCTGGTATAGAATATCTTCCATGCTCCCAGATGACCACAAGAGATTCCTAAATGTACACAATGAACTACCTAAAATGAAAAAAGCTTTTATAATAGGTGACTTTAATTACTCATCAATAAAGTGGTGCACCTGCATCTCAAAAGCTGGTTATGTGCAATGATACCTAGACATAATACATGATAATTCCCTAGAAAATATAGCAAACTAGTCTACTGGAAGGAAGAAGACTCTAGACCTCATCCTTACCAACACAACTCCCACATGTAGAAATGGTGCCATGTAATTAGTATAAAGCAAGTTCTTACGGCTTTTCCCAGTTGGGGTCACGACAGCGGATCATCTGTCTGCTCATGATTGGCAGTGGAGGTTTATGGTGTTGAGTTGCTAGCCCGGTGCCCAACCTTCCACAGAAGGCACACACACTCACACCTAGGGCCAATTCAGAGTGTCCAATTCACCTACTGTATGTCTTTGGGATGTAGGAGGAAACCGGAGCACCCGGAGGAAACCCACACGACCACAGGGAGGACATGCAGACTCCGCACAGAAGGCACTGCAGCCGAGAATCGAACCGGAAAACCTCTTACTGTGAGGCGGCAACGCTAACTGCTGCACCACCGTGGCCGCCCTAGTATAAACCAACAACCATGCAGAAAAATGCCACCGAGGATCCAAAATGGTAAAATTAAGGATTTTAATAACAAGATTACACACTTTCATCTCTCTAAGGAGACTTCATCAGAATATTAAGAGAGACAAAAGCGGTCGATCTTGTTATTAAAATCCTTGATTTTACCATTTTGGATCCTCAGTGGCATTTTTTTTCTGCACAGCTCCCACATGTACTACCCTTACAGTATTCCCCACTCCTGGTTAAATCCAACCACAAACTAATGACATTTTCTTTTGAAGTCTCAAACACCCCACAGTGAATGAATTTGAATTTAAGGAAGTGAAACAGACAAACCTACTCAAACTCTATGATGAGTTCAAGAAATGCACTTGTACCATCACGATTCTCCATACAGCTTCAGCTGTTATTTATATATACTCTCATCTAAAAAACTGTATACAATTGACAGTCCCCACTAGAGGCAAATATAATGGAAATTAAAAACAAACCACCACTATAAATAAGCCCTGTAAAAAAGAAAAAAAAAATTGAAAATACTATAATAAACCTAAATCTACTCTCATTAAAGACTTCAACACAAATACCAGCAAAATAAAATAAATAAATAAATAAAAATGAATCAAGAAAAGCAAAGCAGAATATGAACTAAAACTACCATATGAAATCAAGGATAATAATAAATCCTTATTTTAACTACACCAGAAAATTAAGAAATAACACCCAACACTGTCTTGAACTAAATGAAAATGTATCATCCACTATGACTCTAAAGACATAAATACACTTGTACATTAATTTAGTACCATCTTTACCCTCAAAACAGTCATTGAAATTCATCACCCCCTGACTCTCAGTGTGGGTTTGTGACACGAGCAATAAAGTTTTGTCTAAGACCCAGAGACAGCCCAGACTTGATTAGTGGCTTGGGAAGCTAGAGGAGCTGGGTGGGGATGGCTTACATTGGCATGCACAAATGACAGGGAAGGCTGTGATGGCTCACTCTCCATGTGGTGATCTAGTATTCATGAGGAGGGGGTATTGGCCAATCTCCCTGAGAACAGGTTACTGGTAGGGAAGAGACATGTCCAAGGTGGTAACAACAGCCTTTGTGGAGGTGCGAAGGAGTATGCTCATTTCTCTGTCAGGGATATAGGTGGTTCCTTTGCAGTGATGTGGAAGCTCAAATCACCATCAGGGTGCAAAGTTAAGGTTGCATAACAAAAGATACCTACAGAAATACCTCACTAAAAGAATCACAGGTCTTGTCATCACAATGAACAAAACATGCTGGAGGGATAGGTTCCTGACCCAGAGACTCCCCATACTCCGGAATAGACTGCCCATACATGTCTAGCAGAGCGTCTCCTTGGCCTCTTCAAAAGGAACCTTGGTGACTGGATGGGAGATAGGAAATTCACCCCGGGGATCATGTCAGTTGCCCTGCTAGGCAGGGGTCCAGGGAAGTAAATATTGTGGGAAGAAATATCCAGGGAATTGTTATGGCTAGGCTTGTACAGGCTCTAGGGCCGATAGCCTAGTACAAATTTATGAACCTATGAACCTATGGATGTCAGAATGATGGTGCTGCTCTTGGTTACTTCCTCACTGGGAACAAATGGGCCAGGAATGACTTCTGCCTTTTGGGAATGAATGTGTCAATGGATTGTGGGAAGTTGATTGCTGTCAAGCAGAGAGGTGCCAAAAAAATCCCCGTGTTTCTTACACCCTCTAAGATCCTCCAGGAACATGTCCTAGCTGTGCACTCTAAAAAAAAAACAAAACTAATGTACCCAATTGCCTAATAAACGCAGCATTAATCAGGAAAAACTTCTGTTTAGTACAACTGAGAAAGAAAAGTTATGTAAAATCTTACCATAACCATAGATGTCCTTCTCTTCCATGTTACAGTATTCTGCATATGGGTTTTCCCTTCAGTCTTGCGTATGTACGGCTAGTATCCAAACGCTTTCAGTCCCTCTGTGGTGTGTGAGACGTCTGACATGGATGAGAGTTCGTGGTCCATAAAGGTGACATCGGCATGCACCAGCCCTCAGAACAGTAGCCCCAGTCGGAGCCAGTCCTGTAAGGGCAATGCCATAACACTGCCATCCAGAAAGGGAAGTTAAAAGCTGACAAGAGGGGAAGGAGAGTAGGAAGGAATACTACAACATAGAAGAGAAGGACATCTATGGTTATGGTAAGAGTTTACACAACTTTTCTATGTCCTTCTATTCCCATGTTGTAGTATTCTGCATACGGGTGAGTGCCAAAGCTCACTGAGGTTGGGGTGGTGGTCTAGAGGCAGACTTCAAGAGTCCATGAAGGATAGCCCCGGCAAAAATCCTGCCCTGGATCTGTAGATGAGGTCAAGCTTGTAGTGCTTGGTGAAGGTGTGGACGAAGGACCAAGTAGCAGCTTCTAGGATAGAAGAGGTATCCAGACCCTTGAAGAAGGCTCCTGAAAACACCACTGCTCTTTTGGAATGAGCTTTAACTGTACACTGCAGGGACTTACCATAGAACTGGTAGCAGAAGGTAATGGCTTTGGAGATCCAAGTAAAGATAGTCTGCTTGGTCACTGCCTTCCCCAGAGCTCTGGGGTGAAAGGATACAAAAAGTTGGTCAGCCTGATTGATAGACCTGGTGTTGTGCAGGTAGAATCTGATTTGCCTGTGAACATCCAAGGAATGCAGCACTCTCTCACTGTCTCCTTGTGGGTTTGGGAAAAAAAATGGGTAACTGTATGGCCTGATTGAGGGACATGTCATTGACTACCTTAGGCATGAACCTGTTCTTGTGGAAAACTAGAAAGGGAGGAGTAGCCATAAGGACTTGGAGTTTGGACACTCTCCTGGCTGAGGTTAGGGCCACTAAAAGAACTGTTTTCCAAGTAGAGTGCTTTAATGAAGCTTTGTCTGCTGGCTCAAAGGGAGGTAGTGTAAGCTTCTCTAGCACGTAGTTGAAGTCTCAAGGCAGGGGGATGGGTTTCCTAGGGAGCCTGAGGTGCAGTACCCCTTTGAGAAAGAGTCTGCAAGGGAGACTGGATGCTAATGGGGGATCCAACGGCAGGCAAACTGAAATAGCAGACAGATGGGCTTTGATAGATGAATAAGCCAGTCCAGTCTGCAGGAGCTCACACAAATAAGACAGCACTAGAGGAGGTTCACTGGGAAGCGGATCCAGCTGTCTTTTACGACACCAAACAGTGAACTGTTTCCACTTGGAGAAATATGATTTTCTAGAATTTGGTTTCCTGGCCTCCTGCTGGACATTGAGCACATCCTCATTGTAGAGGTGTCTAAATGGGATCAGAATCCCATCACCACAGGGTAAGGTGCAGCATCTGCTACTGTGGATGGATTAGTGACCCCTTGTGCTGTGTGAAAAGGTCCACTCTTGGGGGGGGGGTAACTTGTGGTGATTGCTCTTGGACAAATGTAGGAATGTAAGGGGAACCAATACTGTCTGGGCCAGTAGGGAGTCACCAGCAAGATGTTTGGATTGTCCTGATAAATTTTTAGCAGGACCTTCTGAATGAGTGGGAGTGGGGGAATGCATATAGATATTTCCCCTTCCATGAAATTGAGAAGGCATCTGTTGCCAGTGCCTGTGGTTCGGGTGTCCTGGTGAGAAAGTCAGGAAGTTGCCTGTTGATGGTGGAGGCAAACAGGTCTATTTGAGGTATTCCCCACCTGTGGACCAGATCCAGGAAAGACACCTCTGTGCAACATCCATTCATGGTTGTTTGTGCTGGTTCTGCTCAAATAATCTGCCTGTTTGTTGTGGAGAAAGGGAATGTAGGCTGCCTGCAGGGAGATTCCCTGTGAGGTAGCCAATTCCCATACCAAAAGGGCTAGCCTGCATAGCAGGTAGGACTTGGTCCCTCCCTGCTTGTTGATATACTATAGTACAGTGGTGTTGTCTGTGTATATCAGAAGTGTCCCCTGTTGAATGAAATGCTGAAATGCCTGGAGGGCTAGAAGGATTGCCCTCATTTCTCTGGCACTGATGTGTTCTGATATGAGGTGATTTCGCCACAGGCCCTGCACCTGTCGGTGTCCAAGGGTGGCACCCCATCCCAGGTCTGAGGCGTCTGTGTGCATAACCTGAGTGGGTTGTGGTGGTTGGAGTGGGAGGCCTGGGTTGCACTGTACCTGAGCCAACCACCACAGTATTTCCTTTTTGAGGCAGGGTAGAAGGGCACAATGTGCTCCAGAGGCTGGTTGTGCTGCATCCAAATTGAGTGGAGGTACCACTGCAGATTCCTCATATGTACCCTCGCTAAAGGAAGCATGGGTATTGTGGCTATCATGTAGCCCAAAAGCTTGAGGTACTGTCTTGCAGTCAACTCTGTGGAGTGAAGTACCAGGAGGAGATGTTCTGTTAAGGAATTCACTTTTGGAGAGAGTATGTATGCCTCCATGACATCTGAGCAGATTCTGCACCCAAGGAACACAACATCCTGTGTTGGTTGAAGATGGGAGTTTGGAAGATTTATCTGAAATCCCAGTGACTGTAGTAGGGTCACCACAAACTGGATGTGCCCTTGCAGTATTTCTTGGCTGGCAGCCTGGAACAGCATGTCGTCCAGGTAGGGAAATATCTGTATTCCCTTTGTCCTGCAGTAAGCCATCACAGGTGCCAAGCATTTGGTAAAGAATCTGGGTACGGTGGAGAGTCCAAAGGGCAAGGCAAAGACATGCAAGTGAGAATAGCCCACCAAAAATTTTAAATATTTCCTGTGGGAGGGCCTGATTGGGATGTGGAGATAAGCATCCTTTATGTCTAATCCCTGTGGGATAATTAGAGGGAAAAGGGCTGGCAGGGTTAGCATTTTGAAGGTAGGTACTTTTAGGAAGAGGTTGAGGTAGGAGAGGTCTAGAATGGGTCTCCGTGGTCCGTCCTTCCTGGGGGCCAGGAAGAACCTTGAATATAAACCTCTTCTTTCTGTAGAGGAGGGGACTGACTCTATAGTACCCTGATCTAACAGTGTCTGCAGTACTGGATGTAAAAGGTGCAGCTGCTGAGTAGGTGGTTGAGGAATGCCTCGACATGTGGGAGGGGAGATCCAGGACATGAAGTAGCCATTTTGGAGGATGGACAGGACCCACTTGTCTGAGGTGAGAAGGGTCCAAAGAGGCAGACAGTGAGAGAGGTGGGCAGAGAGAGGTACAGAAGTGGAGGGGGGGGGGCAAGACTGGCAGGTAGTCAGATGCTACCTGCCCTGTCTTGAAAGGGAGCCCTCTGGCTGGAGGCAGGTGTTGTTCTAGGCAGAGGAGGTTGTTTTCTGGTTCCTAATAAACTATTTTGGAAGGATAGTTTCTGTGAAACTTAGAAATTGGTGAGATCAGTAAATGTTTAAGTCCTGCATCTATTTTCCTTTCTGTTGCAGAGATTTAAAGAGGTCTGGCACCTTAGAGCCAAAAAGTCCAGCATTGTCCAGAGAAGCATCAGTGATCTTTGCCCTGAAATAATCTGGCAGGGGTTGTAGGCGAAGCCAGGAGTATCTGCGTAAGGCAGATGTTGATGCTGCTGACCTGGTAGAGGATTCAGCAGTATCATAGATACACTTGATGGAGTGTCTGGCGACCTGGGATGAGAGAGCCAGGAGAGAGGACAGTGAAGCTTTGGCAGGGGAGTCTGGAATATCTGCCAAATCCTTCGTGGCAGACTGTAAGACAGACAAGGTGTACTTGGCCACATGGGTCTGATAGTTTGTGGCTCTGAAAGACAAGGTAGCAAAAGTATAAATCTTTTTGCCCAATCTTTCCATTGTCTTGCTGTCTTTGTCAGCTGGGAGAATGGTAGTAGTAGGCAAAGAGTTTAGTGGCTTTGTCAGTGGCAACGGATATAGTGGGAGGATCAGCCGATGGGCACTCGATCAGATGTTTAGCAGTGGCAGGTACTTTGTAAAGCCTGTCAGGTCTACCTGGGGCAGGAGGTTGTGAGTCAGGGTTCAATGATGCAGAAGAAAAATCATCTAGAAAGGCAAGCAGGATAGGAGGAACAGCAGATGGGCTAGGGGTTTCCATTTGAACGAGGTTGTAGAACCTCTTTTGTACCTCAGACATTTCTGAGGAATCCCATTTAAAGTGTTCCTTCATCCTGCCAATTGTCTCACTGAAGGTCAGATATTCAACCGGAGAGTCAGGGTCCTGAAACTCTTCCTCTGGGGATCTGTAACCCAAGGGTGAAGACAGTTGGGAGTTGTAGAAAAGAGAGTCCTCAGAGAAATCTGCAAGGACCTCCTCTTCCCTGGGAGCTGGGTCTGTAGGTAGAGGTCTAAGGCTCAGGAGAGGTGGAAGCAGAAATAGCCAGTGTAGGCCTCTATGCCATGAAGGCACTGAAAAGGCTCTGGCTGAAAGCCTGCCCACCAGGCATGGTTTCTGTAGAGGGGGAGATATGTTTTCTCTTTCCCTTCTTTCAAAAGGGGCTGTGGACGTCTGTCTGGAAATTGGTGACTGCAAAGGGATCGGAAGGCTCAGACGACTCCCCAGGAAATGCAGGTTCCCCCCGGCGTCGGCTAGCAGCACCAGAAAAGCCTCTGCGGATGTGCTCTCGCCTGTGGATGGTGTGGCATCCTTAGAGGTACCCGCGACCTCTAAAGTGGCAGATCTGGAACCAGATCCTGTAACCAGGCCTATGTCGGCCACAGGTTAGGAGTCAGCCGGAACAGGCTCAGTAGTAGTAGAAGGCCGTAAGGTCCTGGCCTTTTTTTTTTTTTGGCGGTTCTGTGGGGACGTCTGAAGAGCCCTCCTTCCGAAGTGTAAGTAGTTTCAGACATTGGTTCTCAAGGTATAGGTTTAGCACATGCAAGCGACTATTCAAAGTTTGCGGTATGAACGCCTGGCAGATAAGGCAGGCCTTATGGTCGTGAGACTTTCCCAAACAGAAAAAGCAGTTGTTGTGGGCGTCCTTATAAGGGATCTGGCGGCCGCACTGACACTTACCCTTTCTGGATGACATTAACAAGCAATATTAAGACTTAGAAGGACTGAAAAGGTCCCCAGTGGGGTACTTATCTAAACAATGAATACTTCAGCGATAACAGGAACACCTGGCGTATGACTGGCACCTTTATGGCCCACCAGCTCTCGTCCATATCAGATTTCTCATGCACCACAGACAGACTGAAAGCTTTTGGATACTGGCTGTACTTATGCGGGACTGAAGGGAAAACCCATATGTAGAATACTGCAACATGGGAATAGAAGAACATCTCAAGATATCTCGTGTAGGTCAAAAAAAGCTGCTGTCCTGTACTTGGCTCTGAATACACCAGTTATAAAGTACAATGCTCCCTTTAGCAAATACCTATCCAGAGTCATCGTGCAACCAGAAAGACCCCAAAGGTTTCTAACTACAAAGATTACTGGTCAAAATACCCTTGGCTACCAAGACGGACTTGAAGTCCTGTCTCTATACATGGTCTTTTATGCACCCCATGTGGAGATCTAAGACTTGCATTTCATGCTATTAAGTAACCAAGCCTCCTTGAGTTCTTGCATCTCTGAAAAACAGACAACTCCCCAAACACTCAAATGAACAAACTAAATCTCCAACAATAGATAAATAAAGCATTCTTGGAGGTACAGCAATATTACCCAACATTTTCCCCTTCTCTGGAACAAACTGCTCATACATGAAAAACAGAGTGACACCATCACAACATCCTTTCCCATGAAGTCTGGTAACAAGATGGTTAGTCACAAACTCATTCCTGGCCTGACCTGCTTTGTCCTTCTAGACATAGGAGATACTAAGGCTGGGGACTGGCAAGGCACAAATGATCTCCCAACCTGCTTGCCTTAAAATTCCTACAATCCTATGAACTCAAGTAGTCAGCCTAGTAACAAACTGAAGAACATACCATCAGTGATGCTGGCAGTGATGGTTTCCTTAGCAACATTGCCAACTGCAATATCAGTGAGGTGGGGTGGAAGGATACTAAGAAATCAATGGTCAGCATTTTATTCTTGCTGGAGAATGACTGGGTTCTCATACTGGGTGCTTTCCGCTTTGTTACCTGCACTAAGGGTGACACCAGTCCCAATCTGGACAGGATATTCACAGGTTGTATTTTCCCAGTTCCCACATCATTACTTCCTAATAAATTTAACAGGCTACAAATCTGTGGCTATCGCTACATTTTTCACGCTGAGATAGTGGCTGACAAGTAGGCTTATTTGGTAGATAGTTGCAGACAAGTAGGCTTATTTGGTTCAGTCCAGTTACTTATTCTTTTCCCCCAATTATTCCTATCTTAAAATTTCATTCTCTGTCTGCAGGTTCAACAATACAACCGATAGGATTACAAGAAAGAAAAAAAAAAAACAAGAGAGGAGAAAAGCAGACAAAAATAATAACATCATCAAGCAGGATGCAAGCATCTAGTACTAGTCACGTTCAAACTGATTCAATTCCCACACTGCAAAAATACAGAGCTTCGTCGCATAGTATTTTTCCTTTTATCAAATTACCACATTACTTTACACTCTGCAAAAAAATATAGATAGCTGAAAATAAAATACTTAGGTTTGACTTTCTGACATGTAGAAACATCAACTGAATACTATATGAAAAAGCATGTTACCAATTACTTCTACTGAGTACTCCCAATTTCAAAAATTCTCAAACAAGGTTGTTGCCCACCCTTGAAAAGATTACTCCAAATTATAGATCAAAGCTATGCTCTCATGAACAGCCAAAAATACCATCATAAAGTACAGTTTTGTACCTACCATAAATGTAGATGTTCGAGTGTTCACACTGCTGCAGTCATCACACTTGGGTTATCCTGCCGTCAGGCGGTCCCGCAGTCGGCCCGAGTTCCAAAGTCTTGGTCCGGCGTCAGTTGCTGTCGCTTCTTCCCTGACGTCAGTGCACCAGGAGTATATAAGAAGCATCCGACGCCATTTTCTTCAGTTTTTCTTGCCCCAGATGTCAGGTGCCCCCTAGTAGGTGGGCAATACATATTGCCAATGAAACATGTACAGAAAATACAAACAATACCTTCAGTTACAAGCAAATACACCACAAAGGTTGTATCAGATAGAAAGGCATAGAAAAGTACAGCTAGTTCAGAGGGGATGGAGGGAGGGTAACCTGGACTGCAGCACTGTGAAAACACTCGAACATCTACATTTATGGTAGGTACAAAACTGTTCATCGTGTTACACTGCTGCAGTCACCACACTTGGGTTGAATTCCAAAGCGAAGGATGGGTGGTGGAATTAAACAGGGTTTGGAGAAGCTAGTAGGTCCTGCAGAACTGCAATGGCAAAACCAGCTCTAGTCTTAAGAGTATAGAGGTAAGTGATAGTGCTTGGTGAAGGTGTGCACTGAACTCCAAGTTGCAGCTTCCAAAATATCCTTGGTTGGTGCCCCCCTGAGAAAGGCTGTTGATGTAGCTGTAGCCCTGGTGGAGTGGGACCTAATGCTAGCAGGTACTGGTTTCCCATGATGTGTGTAACAGAAACGTATACAATGCCCTATCCATTTTGAAATGGTCTGTTTTGAGATAGCTTTTCCTTGTGATCCCACAGCATAGGATACAAAGAGCTGGTCAGATTTTCTGAAAGCCTTAGTTTTATCCAAGTAGTAACGTAATTGCCTGTGAATGTCCAAAGAGTGCAGGAGTCTCTCTCTCCTTTGTTCTGGGGGTTTGGGAAAAAGGTGGGCAAATGAATGGTTTGGTTTAGGGCCACACTGGATACCACCTTTGGCATAAAGGAAGGGTTAGTCCGTAGAGCGACTCTGTCTTGATGAAAAATGAGGAAAGGCTCCACTGCCATTAGGGCCTGTAGCTCTGAGACTCTTCTAGCTGAAGTTATTGCTAGTAGCAGGGCAGTTTTCCATCGGCTGAATTAGCTGGTTCAAAGGGCGGCAGTGTAAGCTTTTCCAGAACAAAGTTGAGAACCCACGTTGGTGCTCTCCTGGGCGGTCTTATGTTCTTAGCCCCTCTGAGATACTGTCTTAGGAGTGGATGTGAAAATAAAGGAGGATCCGTGTTGTAGTGAGCTGAAATCGCTGAGGCGTGGATCTTAACAGATGAAAAAGAAAGTCCTTTGTGCAACATCTCAGCTAAGTATTGTAGAATCTGAGGAATGTTTGGAGGAAGGGGATTTTGGCCTTTAGCCTGGTTCCAGGCGTAAAATCTTTTCCATTTGTCTGAACAGGCTTTCCTAGTGATGGGCCTCCTGGCCTCCAGAATGACATCCATAACAGCTTTAGATAGAGGTGTTGGCTGGTTGTTTAGGTAATTTGCCATGCAGCCAGATTTAAAGTCTTGAGCTGGTTGTGTAGAATCTGATTGTTTTGCTGAGTGAGCAGGTGAGGAATTTGGGGTAAAATCCATGGTGGGCCGTGGGCCATGTTCCTTAGTATTGGATACCAGTGCTGGCGTGGCCAGTCTGGAGCAATGAGTATCATTTGTGGCCTCTCTAATCTGACTTTCAGAAGCACCTTTGCTAGAAGAGGCAGTGGAGAAAAGGCATACACTGTTAATGTTTTCCAACTGAATGAGAGGGTGCCCACCTTCCAAGCTAGTGGGTGGAATGTCCTTGTGCAGAATATTCGAAGTTGGTAGTTTTGGGGGCTGGCAAACAGATCTATGTCTGGGCATCCCCATTTTTGAGTTATCATTGCAAATACTTGTGGATCCAGTTTCCACTCGTGGGATCCATGATATTTCTGCTTAGGTCATCTGCCAATGTGTTTTTCTTTCCTGGCAGGAATTGTGCTTGTAGTCGAACTTGGTAAGTCAGTGCTGTGTTCCACAAGGTCATTGCTTGCCTGCATAGGGGGTAGGAGTGTGTGCCCCTTGCTTGTTTATGTACCACATAACTGTGTATTGTCTGTCTTTATTAGGAGTTGTCCTGGATGTAAGAGGTCCTTGACAGCTGTTAGGGCATACTGTACAGCTAGCATTTCTTTTTGATTGATATGCAGATGCCTTTGATCTGTGTTCCATTTGCCCTGAATGCACTGTCCTGCCATGTGTGCTCCCCAGGCATAGTCCGATGCATCTGTTGTTATAGTTTGCCTGGCTGTGGGCAAGGTAAAAGGCTGACCCTTGTTGAGGTGACATGCCTGTGCCCACCATAGGAACTCCTGTTGAAGGCAGGGAATGAGTGGTATCATTGTTTCCAAGCTGTGGCTGTGCTGTGTCCATACGCTCTTCAGGTACCATTGTAATATCATATGCAGTTTTGCAAATGGTATTAGGAGCATGCAAGATGCCATGAATCCCAAGGCCTGCAGAATTTTTCTTGCAGGGAGTTGGGTCTTTGTTACCATCATTTTGAAGTATTGAGTCAGCTGATGTTGCTTATCTAGCATGAGATAAGCCATCTGGCCCGTTGTATTCAAGCTGGCACCCAGGAATGTTATGCTCTGTGAGGGCACTAGTTTTGATTTCTTTTCATTTACTGTATACCCTAGGCAACTTAAAAGGTGTTTGACAAATGCCAGATGCTTTAAAAGAATGTCCTTGCTTTCTGCTTGAATAAGGCAGTCGTCCAGGTATGGGTATATTTGAATTCCTTTTTGTCTGCAGTATGCAATTACTGGTGCCAGGCATTTTGTGAAGACCCTGGGCGCAGTAGATAAGCCAAAGGGCAGTGCAGAGAATTGATAATGAGTTGAACCTGCAATGAAACGGAGGTATCTTCTGCAATTTTGTCTGATAGGGACATGCAGGTATGCCTCCTTGAGATCCAACGTTACTAGCCAAGCCTTCTTTTGCCCAGCATGGGAAGAAGCTGCTGTAGTGTTAGCATCTTGAATTTGGGTACTTGGAGAGAGGTGTTTAGAATTGAAAGGTCCAGAATGGGTCTCCAGGCTTTGTCCTTTCTGGGGACTAGAAAGAGTCTTGAGTAAAATCCTTGTCCTTGCTCCTGTACAGGTACCTGTTGAATGGCTCTCATATCCATGAGAGCTGTAATTTGTTTTTGTGCCTCCACCCATTGATTTGGTGGCAGGTTTGGCATTCCTTTTATCCTTGGCAAGGTGTGAAAGTGGAATCTGTATCCTTGTGAAACAATGTTTAGGACCCATTTGTCTTTTGTAATGATGTGCCAGTTGTCTGCAAAAAGTGCTAATTTTCTTCCCAAGGGAGCTGCCGAGAGAGATTTGCTTGGCAGTCTGAGGGTTAAGTTATTGTGTTTGTCTTCTGTTAGCTTGGGGCCTGTCTTCTCCTCCTTTCTGGGTAGCGGCACCCCATTGGCGAGGTTTGTAAGGGCCTTGTGACTGACCTCTGCCCCTTGGGCATCTGTATTTGCCCCTCTGTGGTCTGTCAGATGCTGGAAAGGACCAGCTTTTTGTTGGCCAATTTCTGCTAAACCGAGGGGTTTGAACCTGTAAAAAATCCTTGACCGTCTGCATAGATTTTGCCTTATCCTTCATTTTCTTTAAAACCTCTTCTGCCTTTACACCAAATAAAACATCCTGCTGTAAAGGTGCATCCAATAACTTTGCTTCAACATGATCAGGCAGGGTTTGTTCTTTTAACCAAGCATGTCTACGTATGACAGACCCAGTCACTGCTGCTCTACAGGAAGCTTCCAATGAATCAAATCCACATTGTAAAGTATGTTTGCCCACCTGTTCAGCTGCATGTAACAGATCCTGCTTTTCCTTGAAATCAGGCTGCTCTGAATGTGTGATCAGTTTTTGTTTTAATTGAGACATTAGGAATTGCTGACATTTTAGCATGTGAAACTGGCAATTTAAGGCTCTCATAGCTAGAGTAGCTGAGGTGTATACCTTCTTTCCCCATCTATCTAGTGCTCTGGAATCCCTTTCAGAGGGTACAGGATTTTTAGCAATGGAGGCCTTCACCCCTTTGGGACCCTGGGAAATTGTTTCTGGGTCAGCAACAGGGCTTTTATATAGGAATTTGTGTGAGTCAGGGACAATGTAGCATCTGTCTGGTTTGGCTGGAGCAGGAGGTAGAGAGTCTGGGTTAAGACTAGATTCTAGGTAAACATCATCCACAATGTCTAACACAGGAGGGATAGCAAGTGGTCTGTGCTGGGGAAGTAAAAGGAACTCTCGGAGCCTTTTCTTAGAATCAGAATAATCCTGGCCTTCCCAGTGGAAATGTTCCCTCATGGTATGTAAAGTTTTTCCAAAGGAGTAGTCTTCTGGAGGAGATGCTGAGGGAATAGACTCTTCAGCATCAGAATCTTCATAAGGGGGAAAAAGAGTATTCCTGTTCCTCAGAAGAATCTGAGGAAATTGAAACCTGGTCAGAGGAAGCATAATCCTCCTCTTGTCTTGGCCTTTTTTCAGGAGGGGGATGGGAACCCCTGATTAGGGTAATTAAATCTTCAGCCATCTTAAGCATCTATTTCTTAGGCATGGGGCCTTGTACTGGAGACTGATGTACAGTCTTTTTAGTTTTTAATGGAGTTTTTAGCTTTGCATAAGATTTAATGGTGAGTGTAGTCGGTCTGAAGACACCTTCTGCAACCGAAGGCATTTCTACTGCACCGGAATCTCCTTCTGCTATGGAGTCGGAATGGCCTAAAGAAGAAGGCTGCGCCGGCCTAGTACTGTCCGCTTGTGAATCAGAAGCCGTCTGGGGTTCTAAATCAGCGGTCGTCAGGGGCTGCGTAGGCGCCTCACTGAAAACCGGAGAACCGGCGACAGGCCCAGCAGAGGTCTCGGAGTCTGGTTTGGGTCAAGGCTGCCTATCCTTATCCTTGCGTTTTTTATGCATGCCGGTCGTCGGTTGCTCCGACGGCATGGTATAATTAAATTTCCTACCAAAGTAATGTCGGGCGAAATCAAACCGACGTTTGGTAGTTCATTTATTAAACCTAGCACAAAACTGACAACTTGTGACGTCGTGGTCTGGGCCTAGGCAAGGAATACAATAAGAATGAAAGTCCTTATGAGGTATTTGCTTCCCACAAGAAATGCAATTGTTAACTTTTTCTGACATCGGACTGAGGCAAGAAAAGGTTCCCCAATGGGGTACTTAACTTTATTGAAGACTTCGGTCTGAAATTCGATTTGAAAATCTCAGGAGTCGGCCGACCGGCACTAACTGCTTCTGCTTCAGGCACCGCACGGCAAGAAAAACTGAAGAAAATGGCGTCGGATGCCTCTTGTATACCCCTGGTGCACTGACGTCAGGGAAGAAGCGACAGCAACCGACGCCGGACCAAGACTTTGGAACTCGGGCCGACTACGGGACTGCCTGACGGCAGGCTAACCCAAGTGTGATGACTGCAGCAGTGTAACACGATGAACATCAGTCAGATCCAGATTCAAACTAGTCATAGGAGAAAAAGCCTTCTCAAGATCAAGACCATGTATAAGGAATCAGCTGTCAAAAGATATAAATTAAAAAAAAAAGTCAAAACCATTCAAACATTAAAATCTTCGTATTTACAGAATGAGTCAAAATGCAGAGGCTTTCAATATCTTACCTCATAACGTGCACTTAAATTATTTACTTAACTGAAAATCAAACTGTTATTACTGTAGAAAACTTCACGTCTAGCAAACTGAATTTTCTGAATGGATTGTTTACGTGAACTTGTTATCCTTTGGCTTGAATATATTACTGTGAAGATTTGCTTTGTATAACATTTATTTTCTAAACCAATTTACTCACTGTAAAATGATTGCTCTGTACAACTTTACCTGGGCCTTCCATGAAAAATACTATCAAGACAAGCCTACTTACCCAGTCACCAACTGTAAATAAATACATACATAAATTCAGTATTTCACATTAAACCATTATCACTTAAATAATGTGTTATACTGTCAATAGGCTCCAGAAGTCAGGGTACTGCAAAGAAAGATGGCACTGTCAGTAGTTTTATACTGTCTACTTATAATGTAAATGATTCTGTAAATAAAGGTATCGCCTAGAGTCCTACCCTCCTTTTAGATATTTAGCCTCACTGATAAATGTACATCTCTTCTCAATGGCGCCCCCCCCTGTCACTAGCATCTAATATCCTCCCTTACTCTTATCCTCTTTACTCCTTCCCTCTAAAACATCACGCTTCTTTATCCTTCCTTAGCCTTCTGCCTACCCCTCCTCACACTTTTCACTCCATCACTTCTCCCTCAGGTCCATCCATTCAATTATTATCCTCTTCTTCTTCAAGTACCTCATCTGTACATAGTGATGTAGTGTGTCAAAGCACCTCTTTATTACAACTTGGTAGCAAAGGCTGTCATAGTTACCAGCTGTACTATTTGCAATTCATTGTGTGTGTAACTTTGCCCCCTTGATTGAACCTGAAAATGGTCCAAATGGATCAGTGTTCTACCATGGGCAACAAATAAAATAAATATGTTCTTCATATTGACCACTGCTGCAGTAGCCTTAGCTATTTGGGTTATGTCCTGCCAAGGATATAACAGCCAGCCAGCTTTTAAAGCTTCAGTACATCTTCCAAGCACCAAACAGTCAAGCAACTCGAGCTCAGCTGACTGAAAGATAAGTTTAGGAGTGAAACCCTTTAGAGCTTTACTGCCACTGAAGAGTAATTTCCTCTGGGACATCTGTAGATTGACGGTCAGCTTATGCTTTCCTTTTCTTGTTGGGGGAAAAACTTCCGTTTCATTTTTTTAATTTATTGTAGCTTTACTACTTTCCTTTTCAATAAAAGTTATTTTAAAGCTTGGAGTGTTATGTTTAAATTGACTGTCTTTAGACTGCAACATTCTTTTAACAGAGCACTTGTTTTTTATCTGTCAGTTTAAATGTAGTGTAAACTAACTGAAAATATATTTTCTGTGGAGAAACTGTGTTTATTTTCTGCTTTGGGGTGGTCATAGTATTTTAAAGTGCTTTTTACTGCATTTTTTCCGTCAAAAAAATTAACTTTTGTAGACTGGTAGTTTTGCTGGCACTTGCTGCTTGTCTTCCATGGAAAGAGGCACTATTGTCAGCTTGGCCATGGAGCAGACTGGCAGTCCAATGGTTAGTCCTTCTTTCAGCCACAAAAAGAAAAAGTTAAACAAACAGCTTTTGCCACCACAGCAGGCTAGCAAATTGCCTCAGCCCCAAGTGGGTGACTCTGCTGTGGCCATTTGTTGTACCTCAAACCAGTCATCTTTTACCCTGGATCCCTCTGGTGTAGCACCAACAGCCACCATGGACCTGGGGTTAGCCACATCTTCTGTCGCTGCTGGAGTTCCCTCAGTAGGCTAGGGAAAGCCACTCCTGTTGGTCCTGGGAAACAGGGAAGGTTTCCCTGTTGTGTTACAATGCTGTGCCCAACCCTGGGGAAGCTGCAGCTGCCATTAGTAACACAATTGGCCCCATTTTGTCATGTTAAAAGAAACAGAAAACCAAGCATGTGTCTACGCCTCCTCACGTTAATTTGGATAGGAGTAATTTACTGAGACTGGCTCAGGGTTCCTGCTTGAAAAGCAGTTTCTGGTAAAGGAAAGGGGGATTCCTCTTTTCCTGAAGAGATTCAAGATTCTGAATCTGAAGAAGAAGATGCAGGGAGAGATTCAGGGTTCTGTCCTCAGATTTCTGATTCAGACTCAGAGGAAAGCTCACTTTCTGATTCGCCCTTTGGGGGGTTTCCCTTACTCTGAAACTATGGATAGAATGCCCAGGCATTTTCAGTGGGAGAACATTGAGCTTTCTCATTCCTCAAAAAATACTGTGAGTTACTATAGAATGATTTACCCATTCCTCTTATCCTGTCTGCTTTAGAGGATCTGTATTTTACTGCCTGCAATTTTCCTGATAGCCAGTCAGCTGTCTTTAAAAAGGCAGCTAGGATGTATAAAGTTCCTCAGTCTATTAAACTTTCATACATTTCCAAACCTGATCCAGTAGCTACAGCCTTAGTTGACACCAGTGCTACTAAGCACTTAGTTATTTCCAGTCATACTCTTTCTATTAAGGATGGCAAAATTATTGAAAGGTAAGGGAAAACTTTGATTTCTCATAATTTTAAACTGTCAGGCTGATATGATAAAGTTTGTTCTGACAAACTGTGAAAGTATGAGAAATGTTTTATATAAATGGTACTGTTTTAAGCAGGTTTGCTTGGCTGCATTATCAGAACCTCCCAGATGATGTAAAAAAAAATGAGATTTTAAATTCTTCCTTGGATAGGGATTTAATGATTTGCCCCTCTCCTCCAGAGGTGATCAAAATATGTAATGAAAGGAGCAAGCTGATCCAGGGAATATGATATTTTTCAGCCCTCTTTTTCCAAATTTTCAAAAACATTTTCAAAGGGATTTTATTTCTCTTCATCCGGTTCTGGCAAAAAAACAGAATAAACAGTCTCAACAGAATTCAGGAAAATGGACGTTTAAGAAGCAGCAAGGCAGTTCCAAAAATTAATTTCAAACTTCCCCAAACCAAGAACAGTCCAACAAGTCTGAAAGACTACTGAAGAGACCTTGTGAACCCCCTCCCACTCTCACCTCTTTTCTATTGCAGAAAGTCTGAATCTCCATTTTCTCTTTAGTAACATACTGTTTCTAACAAATGGGTTCTGAAGATCATTCATCAGGGTTACAGATGGAAGTGGTAGGAAATTATTTCTTACCAGGTCATTCCTCATCTCACAAACCAGTCTTTTGTTTACACCTGTTCTTTGTTATACATTATTCCAAACAATGACAGAACAAGTTCCTCCTTTCTTCCCAGGTGGGGAAGGGGTTTTATTGTGGTAGTGCCCAAATTCAAAATGATGTCACTTCACAAACTGTTACCTCCTCTTCCTCTTTCAAGTTTCCTGGTAACATTATACTTAAAAGATGCTTATCATCACATGGTTATTCATCCAGATTTCAAATTTGTTTTAAGGTTGTGTGTGTCTGGATCGCATTATCAGTTCTCTGCCTTACTCTTTGGCTTACCGACTTCATCAAGAATGTTTATAAAGTGTGTATCTCCAATTATAGCTCAATGCAGGCTACAGGGTATCCATTTTTTTCCACATTTAGATGATGTGCTTATCTGTGCAGAATCTTTTTCAAAATATCAGAAATTTCTCTCTCTCGATTGAAAGATCTCTTGCACAAGCTGGGATTCCATGAGAACATTCTGAAGTCTTTCCTGATTGCCTCACACAGGATTGTGTTCCTGGGATGTCAACTACATATTTCAGCTCAAACAGCTTCCATTCCACAGGAAAAAAATAAAAGACAGATACAGTGGTATCTGAAATCTCGTTGGTCCCAACATCAACACCCCTTGTCTTTTCAGACCCCAGTACTGGGGTCTGTCAGAAGATACATTTTTTTGGTGGAGAAATCAGATATCCTAAAATCCAGGTCTCACCCTTTCCCTCCTCTCCCTGCTTCAAAGCAGTCACTCACCACAGACACTTCAAACTTTGCTTGGGGAACAGTTTCAAGAGGGATAAAAGTGCATGGGGTGTGGGACACCAAGTACAGATGCAAGCACATAAATATCAAGGAAATGTCTGCCGTGATCAAGACACTTAACTCTGAACCATCTTTGATTTCTCTTCAAGTGGTTACAGACAATACCACAGTCATGCGGTACATCAACAAGTAAGGGGCAACCAGGTCATACTCTCTTTGCAGACTATCCATGTTAGCTTGGGATATAGCTTCACTGCACAATCTCACTCTACAGGCATCGTACATTCTGTCAGAGCAAAATTGTGTGTCAGACAAGCTGAGGAGGACCAAGGCAGATCTTCACAAATGGAAACCATCAACTGTGGGCGTTCCTCAAACAGACCTCTTTGCCTCCACTCTGAACAATCAACTGGCAAAACTCTGTTCCAGGACTCTATGCAAGAAGGCCTGGAAGACAGACACCTTTTCTTTTCTTTGGACAAGAATGTTGTTGCATGCCTTTCCACTACTATCCAGGGTACTTCTGAAGATTCAGAATTAATCCACCAAGACCACTGTGGTCACTCCCTTCTGGCCCAGGAAAAGATTAATTGTGTAAAATCTTACCATAACCATAGATGTCTTTCTCTTCTCATGTTGCAGTATTCTCACTGTGGGGGATCCTTCACCTCAGGCGACCCGAACGTCCAGCTCCTATGCAAAAGCTTAAGCCTGGTTGGTGTCAGATGTGTGGGACGTCACATGCAGGGCCATAAACCATGGGCCTTAAATGTGACATCCGCATGCACAGACCTCAGAGCTGACTGTCCAGTCGGACAACAGCCTAAGGAGAACAAGAATTATGCCATCCAGAAAGGGTAAATGTGATGAAGGGGGGTAGAAGGGAGGGCAAGAATACTGTAACATGGAAGAAAAGGACATCTATGGTTATGGTAAGATTTTACACAACTAATCTATGTCCTTGTATTTTCATGTTGCAGTATTCTCACTGTGGGAAGAGTACCATGGCTCAAGAAGAGGAAAGGGTGGAGGAAGAATTAACAGTCTCCAGGAAACCATGGAGGATGGCTCTTGCAAATCCTGCCCTGCCTCTGGATATGTTGTCCAATTTGTAATGTTTGGTAAAAGTATGCACAGAGGACCATGTGGCTGCCTCTAATATGGTGGCTGTATCCAAGCCTTTGAGGAAGGCTCCTGAAGTGGCCACTGCTCTAGCAGGATGGACTTTAACCTTGTAGGGTAAGTCTTTGCCATGAAAGGAGTAGCAGAAGGCAACAGTTTTTCGTATCCAGGACGATATATAGTCTGTTTGGATACAGCTTTCCCAAGGGCCCTGGGGTGGAAGGATATGAAGAGCTGACTAATCTAACGTAATTCTAATGCTCTTGGTCTTGTGCAGATAACACAATAGCTTAATTGTCTGCGGACATCAAGGGAGTGGAGCACTCTCTCACTGTCACTCTGAGGTGAAGGAAAGAAGGTGGCTAAATAAACAGACTGGTTGAGGGACAGCTCATTGACTATCGTGGGCATGAAGGAAGGATTGGTGCGAAGGGTTACCCTGTGTTTGTGGAAGACAGTGTAGGGGAGGGAAGCCAGGACAGATTACAACTCAGAGACTCTCCTAGCTGAAGTAAAAGGTTACTAATAGGACAGTCGTCCAGGTACACATCTGCAGAGAGGCAGAGCTTGCCAGTTCAAAGGGGGCAAGTGTGAGTTTTTTCCAGTATCCCAAGGTGGGGGAATAGGTTTCCACGGTGGTCTTATGTGGAGAACCCCTTTCAGGAAAAGTTTGACCTCCAGTCTGGAAACAAGGGGAGGTTCCAACCTTTTTACCTCATCTATCCAATGCCCTGGAGTCTCTATCAGAAGGGGTAGGATTTTTAGCAGTAAGAGCCTTAATGCCCTTGGGTCCCTGAGAAATGGTTTCTGGATCTGCAACATGATTTTTGAAAAGGAACTTGTGGGACTCAGGAACCCTGTAGTATCTGTCAGGTTTACTAGGAACCAGAGGCAGGGAATCAGGGGCAAAACTGGATTCTGAGAACACATCATCAACAATGTCTAGTACAGGAGGTATAGCCAAAGGCCTATGCTGAGGTAGAAGAAGGAAATCCCTAAGCCTCTTTTTTGAATCAGAAAAGTCCTGGCTTTCCCAGAGGAAATGCTCCCTTTAAAGTATGTAAAGTTTCCCCAAAAGAAAAATCCTCAGGAGGAGAAGCAGAGGGAATGGAATCCTCTGCATCAGAATCCTCATAAGTAGGTATGGACAAATCCAGGTCATTAGAAGAGTCATAAGAAATAGAATCCTGATCAGAAGACTCATAATCAAGCTCAGCCCTAGGCCTCTTGGGGGGGGTTGACTACCCCTGATTAGAGTAATTAGATCTTCAGCCATTTTTATCATTTGTTTTTTAGGCATAGGGGCCTGAACATGTGGCCTGGGTGTCGGTTTTTTAGACATGGATCGAGAGGCCTTAGTAATGAAGGCGGTGTCGATTTAATATGCAAGTCTGTAGGCCTGAAAACACACTCAGAAGCCGGTGCCTGCACAGCGGCTTTGGACCCATCCAAGGCAGACACATCCGCGGGTTTCATAGGTGAAGCATCTTGCGGCATACCGGACTCCAAATGGGTCTCAGTAGAGGCCTGCGAATCAGACTTAGCGGGTATCAGGGGCTGCGAAAGCACCTCACTGAATACCGGCGAACTGGCGACTGGTTTTGGAGAAGCGTCATCGGAAGTTTTGGACCTCGGCGGCCTGTCTCTGTCTTTATCTTTGCGATTTTTCGGAATCCTGGTAGTCGGATGGCTAACCGACATTTCTGGGTAATTAAACTGAGAACCGAAATATTTAGAGGCAAAAATGTACCGATGATGGATAGTGCACTGATTAAATAAAGCACAAAACCGACAGCAAGGTACATCGTGGTCAGGGCTTAGGCAAGGAATACAGTACAAATGAAAATATTTATGAGGTATTTGCTTACCACAAGTAATGCAATTATTAACTTTTACTGACATCGGTAAGGAGCAAGAAAAAGTTTCCCCAACGGGGTACTTAGCTTTAAGTTGAAGACTTCAGTTCTGAAACGCGAAAACAAAAATTTTAGGAGTTGGCCGACCGGCACTTGCAAACTGCTTCTGCTTCGGGCACCGCACGGCAAGAAAGACTGATGTAATGGCATTGGCTGCATGTTTTATAACCCTGACGTCATGGAAGAAGGGACAGCAACTGACGCAGGACCCAAGACTTTGTTAATCAGGCTGACTGAGGTCAACCTGCCAGCAGATTATCCAAATGTAGTGCAACAGTGAAACACGAAGAACATCAGCAGCTATGCAAGAGGCTGCTAAAGAATCAAAACCACATTGCAAAGTGTGTTTTTCCAACTTGTTCAGCAGAATGCATTAAATTCTGTAAGTCTTTATTTTCCACACAGTCAGGAATCAACATCGCTTTCTGTTTAAGTAGTCCAATAACATGCTGCTGATATTTTAACGTATGAAATTGGCAGTTTAAAGCTCTAATTGCCAAAGTTACTGAAATATAAATCTTTTTTCTCCATCTATCCAGCACCCTGAAGTCTCTATCAGAAGGGATAGGATTTTTAGCAGTAGAAGCCTTAATGCCCTTGGGGCCCTGAGAAATAGTCTCTGGATCTGCAATAGGATTTTTGAAAAGGAACTTGTGGGACTCTGGGACCCTGTAGTATCTGTCAGGTTTACTGAGAGCAGGAGGCAGGGAATCAGGGGCCAAACTGGATTCCGAGAAAGCATCATCAACAATGTCTAGTACAGGAGGAATAGCCAAAGGCCTATGCTAAGGTAGAAGAAGAAAATCCCTAAGCCTCTTTTTTGAATCAGAAAATTCCTGGCTTTCCCAGTGAAAATGCTCCCTTAGATTATGTAAGGTTTCCCCAAAAGAAAAATCCTCAGCATAGGAAGCAGAGGGAATAGAGTCCTCTGCATCAGAATCCTCATAAGTAGGTAAGGACAAATCCAGGTCATCAGAAGAGTCAGAAAAAACAGAACTCTGATCAGAAGATTCATAATCAAGGTCAGCCCTAGGCCTCTTCGGGGGGTTGACTACCCCTGATTAGAGTTATCAAATTTTCAGCCATTTTTATCATTTGTTTTTTAGGAATAGAGGCCTGAGCATGTGTCCCGGACGGCGGTTTTTTAGACATGGATCGAGATTTAGGCTTTAGTAATGAAGGAGGTGTCGATTTAATATGCAAGTCTGTAGGCCTGAATACACCCTCAGAAGCCGGTGCCTGCACAGCAGCTCCGGACCCATCCAAGGTAGAGACATCCGCGGGTTCCATAGTTGAAGTATCTCGTAGCATACCGGACTCTGAATGGGTCTCAGTAGAGGCCTGCGAATCAGAAGTAGCGAATATCAGGGGCTGCGAAAGCGCCTCACTGAGTACCGGCGAACTGGTGACTGGCTTAGGAGAAGCGTCATCGGCAGTTTTGGACCTTGGCGGCCTGTCTCTGTCTTTATCTTTGCGTTTTTTCAGAATCCCGGTAGTCGGATGGTTAACCGACGACATTTCTGGATAATTAAATTGAGAACCAAAAAATTTAGAGGAAAAAATATACCAACAATGTACAGTGCGCTGATTAAATAAAGCACAAAACCAACAGCAAGGTACGTCGTGGTCAGGGCCTAGGCAAGGAATACATTACGAATTAAAATCTTTATGAGGTATTTGCTTTCCACAAGTAATGCAGTTATTAACTTTTACTGACATTGGAAGGAGCAAGAAAAAGATTCCCCAACGGGGTACTTAGCTTTTAGTTGAAGACTTCGGTTCTGAAACTCGAAAATGAAAATTTCAGGAGTCGGCTGACCGGCACTTGCAAACTGCTTCTGCTTCAGGCACCGCACGGCAAGAAAGACTGATGTAATGGCATCGGCTGCATGTTTTATACCCCTGACGACCTGACATCATGGAAGAAAGGACAGCAACCGACGCAGGACCCAAGACTTTGTTAATCAGGATGACTGAGGGCAACCTGCAAGCAGATTACCCAAATGTAATGACTGCAGCAATGAAACACGAAGAACATCACCTGGAATGGAATCCTTGCAATCTCAAGTGAGCTGCTACTACTGCCATACATTTGGTGAACACCCTGGGGGCTGTGGTGAGGCCAAAGGGCAAAAATATGAACAGTTAATGACTGTCTCCCAGCCGGAAGTGTAAGTACTTTCTGCATCATCTGTTTATCTTTATGTGATAGTATGCATCTTGAAGGTCTACTGAGCACATCAGTCGTCCTTGCCCAGAAAAGGGAGAATGGACTGAACCGTGACCATCCGAAACTTGGTGCACTGAACTGACTTGGACTTGTTTAAGTTGTTGAGATCCAAAATTGGTCTCCAGTCCCCTGTCTGCTTTGGCACTAAAAAGAACCTGGATTAAGTTACGAATTCTATCTGGTCTGGTGGGACCTCTTGGATGATTTTCTTTTCTAGCAGCTTTTGTATTTGAAATGATGCTTGTTCCCTTTGATTGGGTGGAACATTGGGGATTTTTCTTGAGATTGGAGGTGGAAGGGAAAAGGGTATTATATAACCTCTGGAAATAATCCTCTGCACCCAAGTATCTTTTGTTATGCCTTGCCAGGCTCTCTGGTGCATGGATAATTAACCATTGACTGCCTCCAGAGGTGGACAATTGGGCCTCCTTTCAGGAGTACTGGAGTAATTTTATAACCATTACAAAATTGTTTAGGACTACTTTTTCTTTAGACAGTGCTGCTATATATAATTGCTTTAAGAAAAATTGGAACATTTTTTTCTACAAAAATTTTTTTTCTAAATTAAATGGGAGTAGCCCACAGATTGTTTTTCAATCAGTTATTGGAAAAGAATAAAGTTACCACAAACAGGATGTCAGGTATGGGAAAATGTGGACATTGTTCTTAATGTTGGTTTATTATGGTGTCAGACAGTGTTCTAGTTAAGGGAATTAAATATAAAATTTATGGTCATTTTACTTGTGATTCACAATATGTGGTTTACATTGCTTGTTTCATCCTGCTTTTTATTTGGGAAAAACTTTAAGAAAATTAAAAGAAAGGGTATATGAACATTAGCTGGATATTAAAAAAGGTAGAAATACTAATGCACTATATAGACACATTGTTGACCATCCAATGCACTATTTTAAATTTGCTGCCATTGAACAGAAAAAGAAGGATTTCAGGGGTTATGTTACCAATGAACATTTACACAAGAGTTAATTCAAATGGAAGCTAATAGTTAATGCTATGTCTGTCCCTAGATTAAACAAATCATGTTCCATTTATTCCCTTTTAAAACTAAAACATCTGGAAGTTTAAAAAGTGTTATATTAGTCTTATTTCTTTTAAAATAAAAATAAGCATTTTTCTATTTAACAATGTTAATAAATAATTTATGGATTTTAATTACAAGATTATTGAGGTGAGGTTTCCATTGGGCAGCATTATCAGCTGATTTTTTTACGGTATTTAAGTGTTAATTGATTGGCATTTCAGTTCTGATGAAGTTTCTGTAATATTAAGAAACAAAAGCACTTGTGTTGTAATAAAGGATGTTTTTGGGTTTACTCAGCTTGCTGAATTTTTCCTGGAACTGGTTTTTGCTATTCAGCTTGGTCACCACACAGGATTCTGTTTTTATTGAAAGAGGACTTATCAGACTCACTAGTATGTCTATTTAACCACACCCTCCAGACTGGCTTTGTCCTTGTGGAGTACAGAACAATAACATTAATCCCTTTGCATAAAGGGGAACCATTGAAAGACACAGGAAATTACAGACCTACAAGTTAGACTAGTCTTACATGCAAGGACATGGAAAGAATAATCATGAACCTGATAAATAGATTCATAGATTATTACTAGGCTAGCTGCCCTCATGGACCATTTAAATAATGACACAGGAAACCTCCAAACACTAGACCCAACCCAGTCTGGCTTTGTCAAGGGCAAGTCATGCCTACTCAATCTGGTGGACGTCTTTGAGAAAGTCACTAGGGCCCTGGATGAGGGTAAAACAGTACACACTACTTACCTTAACCTGGCTAAGGCATTTGATACAATCACCCGCTCGGATGTTAAAGATAAACTCCAAAACTGGGTATAAATCCCTACATCACCAGATGGATAGCCAAACATATCATGGACAAGACACACATTGTTACAGCGGAAGAATCCAGATCTAGCAAGAAGCCAGTTACTAGTGGTGTACCACAGGGTTCAGTGCAGGGACCTCTCCTGTTCAGAACATACGTCTCTGAAGTCAAGGATAATGCAGAAGGCCTTTGGCTGACTACGTTTGTTGATAACCACAAGCTGGGCAATTACCGAATCTCGATGTAGATATCCTTCAGAAGGGTTTGATGAATGACTGGTGTCAGAGCCATGGCCTAAAACTAAATTAAAAAAATGCATAACCATACCCTTTGGGAAATCAAATACCCTGCAAATTACAACATTAATAGCACACCCTTAACAGTGGACTCAGAGGTGAGAAATCTAAGCAGACAGACAAGTAGTAGCCTGAATTTTGGCTGCCATGTGTCCACAGTGGTGAGGAAGTCCTTCTGCGTGGCACAGCTTTTAAGTAAAGGCATGGCATCCAGATCCAAGGACGTTATAGTCCCACTGTACTCGGCTCTCATCAGACAATTGAGTACAATGTACCTCTGGCATGTAGCTGACCAGGCACTTGCAACAGTTGGAACAGCTTCAGAGGCTCCTTATACAAAAAATACAGGGTGCAAACAACATGTCCTACGCGGATCAACTAAAACCCCTATCCCCTTACTCTGTCTCTTACTGACCATTAAGGGATGATCCATGTCTCACCTACAAGGCACTCTCAAATCCACCCTAATGGAACTGTTACAAAGTCACAAGGCAAACTGCATGAAGGCCACCTGATCGGATCTAAACCTGGTCTGTGACAAACTAAACATGCTAGAGAGACAGATATGTGTCTGAGAGATTATCCATTCTCTGGCACAGGCTTCCTATTCATGTAAAGCACAGCCCTTCCCTGACCCTCTTTGAAAGCTGTTTGGATCAATGGACAGGGAATTGTAAATTCACTCTTGAGGCAGCATTCATGTGCCTTATGGACAGGGGCAGTCTGTAAACGACACAAAGGCACAAACCTAACAGTATAACGCCCCATGTGGGCTGTACCTCTCCAAACATCTGCACCAACTGGAAAGGTCACTGAAATACCTTACAAAGAGAATTCATGGCCTCCAACACCTGTCCTATGCAGACAGGTTCAAATCACTATCACTCTACACGGTAGCATACACATTGCTCAGGGGTGATCTGTGTCTCGCCAAGGCAATCTCGGACCCTGCCCTACCAGAGATGCTCCATATCCACAACATGCGACATCAACAAAACCTGCTAGAGAGACAGGTTTGTCTCCTGGAGGCTGCCCCGTCTCTAACAGACTTTCCATACACGTCAAACAGAGCACCTCGCTGACCCTTTTCAAGAGCAACCTTGATGAGGGGATGGGAAAAGTACAGTTGTGCACACTTACCATAAATGTAGATGTTCGAGTGTATTCACTGTTGCAGTCATCACACTTGGGTTATCTGCCTGTAGGTAGCCCACAGTCAGCCCGAATATCAGAGTCTTAGTATTTCTGGGTCGGATGCTGTCGCTTCTTTCATGATGTCAGGTCGTCCGGGGTATAAAAATAGGAAGCAGACGCCATTATATCAGTTTTTCTTGCCCCAAAATTCAGGAGACCCAAATAGGGTGCTAGTATATGGTGTAGAAACCACCACCAGTAAAAAGTAAATACCAATACCATTAGGAATAGCCATAGAGAGGAGAGAAAGAAAGACAGAGAAAAACAGGGGGCTGGAGGGACAGAAACAAAGACTGCAAGAGTGAATACATTCGAACATCTACATTTATGGCAAGTGTACACAACTGTACTATGTTCTTCGTGTTTCACTGTTGCAGTCATCACACTTGGGTTGATTCTCAAAGCTGAGGAAGGGTGGAGGCAGTCAAGAAGAGCAAGGGCTGGCTAGCAGGCCCTACAAGACTGCTGTAGCAAATCCTGCCCTGGATTTGGAAAAGATAGTTAAGTGGTAATGCTTGGTGAAGGTGTGTACAGAACTCCAGGTTGCAGCTTCCAGACTGTCCCTGGTAGGGACTCCCCTGAGAAATGCTGTAGAGGTAGAAGTAGCCCTAGTGGAATGTGTACTGACCCCCTAAAGGGGTGGTTTTCCACGGTGCTTGTTGCAGAAATGGATGCAGTGTGCTATCCATTTGGAAATGGTTTGTTTAGAAATGGCCTTGCCCTCTGCCCCTGTTGCAAAGCTGACTAGCAGCTGGTCAGATTTTCTGAAAGGCTTAGTCCTATCAAGGTAGAACCTGAGCGGTCTGTGCACGTCCAAAGAGTGCAGGATCCTTTCTCCTTTATTTTGAGGGTTAGGGAAGAAAGTTGGCAAATGGATGGATTGGTTCAGGGTCACACTGGACACATTAGGCATAAAGGACGGGTTAGTCCTGAGGGAAACCCTGTCAGCATGGAAGATAATAAAGGGTTCCACAGCCATCAGTGCCTGTAGCTCAGACACTCTTCTAGATGAAGTGAGGGCTAGAAGTAAGGCTGTTTTCCAAGAGAGGAATTTTAACTCTGCTGAAGCAGCAGGTTCAAAGGGGGGAAGCGTGAGCTTATCCAGTACAAAGTTAAGGTCCCAAGCAGGGCCTTAAGTTGTTAGCCCCTCTCAGAAACTGTTTGATGAGAGGGTGAGAAAATAGAGGTGGCTCAGTATTGTCATGAGCCGAAATGGCAGAGGCATGAATCTTAATGGAGGAGAAAGATAGGCCTCTGTGGAGTAGCTCTGCTAGGTAATCCAGGATTAGAGTTAAGGAGAGCACAGCTGTGCCCTTTCCTTTAGACTGAATCCAAGAAAGTATAGCTGTGTACACTTACCATAAATGTAGATGTTTGAGTGTATTCACTGTTCCAGTCATTACATTTGGGTTATCCTGCTGGCAGGTTGCCCTCAGTCGGCCTGAATTCCAAGGTCTAGGGTCCTGCGTCGGTTGATGTCGCCTCTTCCCTGACTTCAGGTCGCCAGGGGTATAAAAGATGCAGCCGACGCCATTTCCTTCAGCTTTTCTTGCCCCAGATGTCAGGTGCCCCCAAAAGGGTAGGCTAAAATTATGTAAATAAAACATAAATGCACCAAAATAAGCTTTACCTTCATCTATAAGTAAATACACCACCTAGGTTGTACAGATTAGAGAAGTAAAGATAAGTTCAGCAAAAATAAGGGGGATGGCGGGTGGGTAACCTGGGCTGCAACAGTGAATACACTCGAACATCTACATTTATGGTAAGTGTACACAACTGTACTATGTTCTTCGTGTTTCACTGTTGCATTCATTACATTTGGGTTGAGTCCCAAAGCTATGGTTGGGGGGCTGGAGCTAAACAGCATTAGGAGCTGCTATGAGGCCCTGCAGAACTGCAGTGGCAAAGCCTGCCATGGATTTAGAGTAAAGAGGCAGATTGCAATGTTTTGTAAAGGTATGCACAGAACTCCAAGTAGCAGCCTCTAAAATGTCTTTGGTTGGTACTCCCCTGAGAAAGGCTGCAGAAGTGGCTGTAGCTCTGGTTGAATGTGGCCTAATGTCCTTAGGCACTGGTTTGCCATGCTGTGAGTAGCAGAAACGAATGCAGTGACCTATCCACTTTGAAATAGTCTGCTTGGAGATAGCCTTTCCTTGTGATGCTGTGGCATATGCCACTAGTAATTGTTCTGTCTTTCTGAAAACTTTAGTTTTGTCCAAGTAGAATCTGAGTTGTCTGTGTACGTCCAAAGAATGCAGAATTTTCTCCCCCTTGTTCTGTGGATTTGGAAAAAAGGTTGGCAAATTAATAGTTTGGTTAAGGGCTACACTGGATACCACCTTAGGCATAAATGCAGGGTTTGTTCTCAGAGAGATCCTGTCCGGATAAAAAATGATAAAGGGTTCCACAGCCATGAGAGCCTGTAGCTCTGAAACTCGTCTTGCAGAAGTTATTGCTAGGAGCAGAGCTGTTTTCCAAGATAAGAACTTTATATCCGCTGGCTCAAAAGGAGGTAAGGTGAGTTTTTCCAAGACATAATTGAGGTCCCATGCAGGTATTGGCGTTCTCCTTGGAGGCCTTAAATTTTTGGCTCCTCTGAGGTACTGCCTCAATAAAGGATGAGAAAAGAGTGGTGGCTCTGTATTGTAATGATCTGAAATGGCAGAGGCATGGATTTTAATTGATGAAAAAGATAGGCCTTTGTCCAGCATCTCAGTTAAGTATTGCAAAATCTGAGGAATATTTGGGACAGCTGTATCAGTTCCTTGAGCTTGGTTCCAAGCACAAAATCTCTTCCATTTCCCAGCACAGGATTTTCTAGTACTAGGCCTTCTGGCTTCTAAAATGACATCCATCACAGCTTTACTGAGAGGTGTGGTTTGTACGGCTACATTATCCACCATGCTGCCAGGTTTAGGGTCCTGAGTTGGCTGTGCAGAATCTGACTGTTTTGCTGGGACTAGATGAGGTATTTGAGGTGAGGTCCAGGCTGGGCATTGGGACAAGTTCCTTAAGCTCACATACCAGTACTGGCGTGGCCAGTCTGGGGCAATAAGAATCATTTTTGGTTTCTCCTGTCTGACCTTTACGAGTACCTTGGGGAGGAGAGGCAGTGGAGGAAAAGCATATACTGATAGGTTTGTCCAGTTGAAAGATAAGGCATCCACTTTCCAAGCTTGTATGTGATAAGTCCTTGTGCAGAATCTTTTTAGTTGATTGTTGTGAGGGGAGGCAAATAGATCTAGGTCTGGGCGTCCCCATTTCTTTGTTATCATGCTGAAGACTTGTGAATCCAGGTGCCACTCGTGGGGATCCATGAGGTTTCTGCTTAGTTCGTCTGCCAGAGTATTTCCTTTCCTGGCAGGAATTGTGTCTGCAGATGAACTTGGTAAGTCAATGCTGTGTCCCATAAAGCCATGGCTAGTCTGCAAAGGGAGTAAGAATGAGTGTCCCCCTGCTTGTTTATGTACCACATGACCGTGGTGTTGTCTGTCTTTATCAGTAGTTGTCCCGGATGAAGAAGGTCCTTGAAGGCTGTCAGGGCCTTTTGAACAGCTAGCATCTCTTTTTGATTGATATGTAGATGCCTTTGGTTTGTGGACCAGGTGCCCTGAATGCCTCTTCCTGCCATGTGTGCCCCCCAGGCATAATCTGATGCATCTGTCGTTAGACTCTGCCTGGCTGAGGGTAGTGAGAATGGCTGTCCCTTGTTTTGGTAACAAGCCTTTGCCCACCATCGAAACTCCTGTTGCAGGCAGGGAATTAGAGTAATCATTGTTTCCAGGCTGTGGCAATGTTGTGTCCAGACACTTTTTAGGTACCATTGAATTTTCCTCATATGCAGTTTTGCATATGGAATTAGTAAGACGCAGGATGCCACGTAGCCCAAAGCCTGCAGAATTTTTCTTGCAGATAACTGGGGCTTTGTTGCCATTTCCTTGAAATAGGTAGTCAGTTGCCTTTGTTTGTCTGGATTGAGATAAGCCATCTGGGCAGTTGTATTTAAGCTTGCACCCAGGAATATTATCTCTTGAGAGGGTACTAGTTTTGATTTCTTTTTGTTGACTGTGTACCCTAGGCATGTTAAAAGTCTTTTTACAAACGTCAGATGCTGTAATAGAATGTCCTTGTTCTCTGCTTGTATGAGGCAGTCGTCCAAGTAAGGATATATTTGTATTCCTCTTTGTCTGCAGTAAGCAATTACTGGTGCCAGGCACTTTGTGAAGACCCTGGGCACAGTAGATAAGCCAAAGGGCAGTGCAGAGAATTGGTAATGCTTTGAGCTAGCCTTGAATCTGAGGTATCTTCTGCATGATTGTCTGATTGGGACATGCAGGTATGCCTCTTAGGTCTAAAGTCATGAGCCAAGCCTTGCTGCCCAGCATGGGCAGAAGCTGCTGCAAGGTCAACATCTTGAATTTTGGTATATCCAGGAAAGTGTTTAGAATAGATAGGTCCAGTATTGGTCTCCATGCTTTGTCCTTTCTGGGTACCAAGAACAGTTGAGTAAAATCCTTGTCCCTGCTCTTGCTGTGGCACTTGTTGAATAACCCTCATGTCCATGAGAGCTGCGACTTGTTTTTGAGCCTTTGCCCATTGATTTTTTGGCAGGTCTGGCCAACCGTTTGCCCTTGGCAGGGTATGGAAATGAAACTTGTAGTCTTGTGACACTATGTCTAGAACCCATTTGTCTTGGGTTATAATGTGCCAATTATGAGAAAAAAGTGCTAGTTTTCCCCCTAAGGGTGCTGCCAGAAGATAAGTGCTTGGTGCAGGCAAGGGGAAGTCATTGGGACTGTTTCCTGTATGGTTGTGATTTGTCTTCTCCACCTTTGGAGGTAGAAGCACCCCAATGCTTAGAGCTGAAGGAACCTTGCGGCTGTGATCTTCCTCTAGGGCATCTGGATCTGCCCCTTTGAGGTCTGTCTGAGACTGGAAAGGACCAATTCTTTGTAGGCCAGTGTCTGCTAAATCTTGGTGGCTGTACCTGTAAGAAATCCTTGACCGTTTGCATAGATTTAGCTTTGTCCTCCATTTTCTTTAACACCTCTTCTGCCTTAACACCAAACAAGGTATCATGTTGTAATGGAGCATCTAATAATTTTGCTTTAACATGATCAGGCAGATTTTTTTCCTTTAACCAAGCATGCCTCTTAATGACAGAACCCGTAACAGCGGTCCTGCAGGAGGCCTCCAGAGAATCAAACCCACATTGCAAAGTGTGCTTTCCAACTTGTTCAGCTGCATGCAATAAATCCTGCATTTCTTTGTTTTCTGCACATTCGGAATTTACCATCATTTTCTGTTTAAGCAGTGTCATGATATATTGCTGATATTTGAGCATATGAAACTGGCAATTTAAGGCCCTTATAGCTAAGGTAGCAGATGTGTAAATCTTTTTTCCCCATCTATCCAGTGCCCTAGAATCCCTGTCAGAGGGGGTAGGGTTTTTTTGCAGTGGAAGCCTTGACCCCTTTGGGACCCTGAGAAATAGTTTCTGGGTCTGCAGTAGAGTTTTTGAAAAGGAATTTATGAGAGTTGGGGACCCTGTAGTATCTGTCCAGCTTAACAGGAGCTGGTGGTAAGGAGTCAGGGGTCAGACTATGTTCTGAGAACACATCATCTACAATGTCTAACACAGGTGGAACAGCTAGAGGCCTGTGTTGAGGTAGTAAAAGGAAATCTCTGAGCCTCTTCTTAGATTGTGAAAAATCTTGGCTCTCCCAGTGGAAGTGCTCCCTCATGGTATGCAAGGTTTCCCCAAAAGAGTAGTCCTCAGGAGGAGAAGCTGAAGAAATTGATTCTTCAGCATCAGAATCCTCAAAGGGGGGAAGAGAATATTCCTAATCAGAAGAGGAAACAGCAGAAATGGAAACCTGATCTGAATTAGTCTGACTCTTGCCTGGGCCTCTTATCAGGAGGGGGATGGGAACCTCTGATCAAGGTAATTAAGTCTTCGGCCATTTTGAGCATCTGTTTTTTGGGCATGGAGGCCTGTCCATGTGGCTGGTGAACTTGTTTCTTTGCCTTTAAAGGTGTTATAGTCTTTGCCTTTGAAGTCGGTTTAATATATAATTGTTTAGGTCTGAATACACCCTCAGAAGCCGATGCCTGCTCACCGGCTCTGGACCCATCTGAGGGAATAATCTCCGAGGCTCAATACCTTGAGTTTCCAGCAGCCTGGCCGACTCCACATGGGAGTCGGTAGCGGCCTGCGACTCTAAAGTAGCTGGCGTCAGGGGCTGCGAAAGCACCTCACTGAGAACCGGCGACTTGCTTAGGAGAAGCTTCGTCGTCGGTTTTGGACCTCGGTTGCCTGTCTTTTTCTTTTTCTTTGCATTTTTTGTGAACTCCGGTAGTCAGATGGCTATCTGACGACATTGTATAATTAAATCTTCATCCAAAACAGCTTAATCCAAAATCGTACCGATGCTTAATAGTGCGTTGGTTAAATCTAGCACAAAACCGACAACTAGAAACGTCGTGGTCAGGGCCTAGGCAAGGAATACAGTAAGAATGAAAGTCCTTATAAGGTATTTGCTTCCCACAAGAAATACAATTATTAACTTTTTCTGACATCAGTCTGGAGCAAGAAAAAAGTTTCCCCAATGGGGTACTTAGCTTTTAATGAAGACTTCAGAGCTGAAACTCGAACACAAAAATCTCAGGAGTCGGCCGACCGGCACTTGCGAACTGCTTCTGCTTCGGGCACTGTGCGGCAAGAAAGACTGAAGAAAATGGCGTCGGCTGCATCTTTTATACCCCTGGCGACCTGATGTCAGGGAAGAGGCGACAGCAACTGACACAGGACCCAAGACTTTGGAATTCAGGCCGACTGAGGGCAACCTGCCAGCAGGATAACCCAAATGTAATGGCTGCAACAGTGAAACACGAAGAACATCTGATAATGCATAGATCCTGCGCTGAAAGGTAGATATTTCCTGTATAATTCCCTGATGGGGATGTGCAGATAAGCTTCTTTTAAGTCTAGGGTGACTAACCAGGCATCCTGTTGCAGGGTAAGCATCTTGAATTTTGGGACCACCAGGAAGGTGTTGAGAATTGAAAGATCCAGGATTGGGTGCCAAGAGCCCTCTTTCCTGGGTACCAGGAATAGTCTGGAGTTGAAACCCTGACCTCTTTGTTCTACTGGAACTGGCTGAATAGCTCTGATGTTGAGCAGGGAAAGAACTTGGTTTTGAGCCTCTGCCCACTGGTTTGGAGGAAGGTCTGGAAACCCGCTTGGAGTTGGCAGTGAATGGAAATAAAATTTGTACCCTTGGGATATTATATTGAGGAACCATCGGTCTTGAGTGATGGACATCCAGTTTTTTGCATGAAGGGCAAGTTTTTCTCCTAGGGGCACAAGCAATTGGGCAGGGTCGGGAGGTAGAGCTTAGAAGTCATTGTGAACTTTTCCCATAGGGAGGTAGTTTACCACTCCCTGTTTTAGGGGTGGGAGCACTCCATTGCTTAGATCTCTGCATACCCTGAGACTGTAGTCTAGGTGGTCTGTTTCCCCTGGGTCATGTTTGAGAAGGCCTGGAGGGAGCTGGAAAGGACCAGTGTTTTGAAGGGCAATGCCTACTGAATCGAGGTGGTTGCACTTGTAAGAATTCTTTAACAGTTTGCATAGATTTAGTTTTTTCTTCCATCTTTTCAAGGACTTCTTCTGCTCTGGTGACAAACAAAACGTCCTTATTTAAAGGAGGGTCTAGTAATTTGGATTTGGCATGATCTGGGAAGGTCTGCTCCTTCAGCCAAGCATGTCTTCTTCAGTACAGAGCCAGTGACTGCAGCCCTGCAAGATGCTTCGAGGGCATCAAAACCACACTGCAAAATATGCTTACTTACTTGGTTTGCAGAATGCATAACCTCTTGCAAATCTTTATTTTCTGCACAATCTGGAAATATTACCATTTTTTGTTTAATGAGATCCACTACATGTTGCTGCTACTTCTGCATGTGAAACTGGCAATTCAGTGCCCTGAAAGCAAGAGTTGCAGAGGTATATACCTTCTTATCCCATCTGTCTAAAGCTCTGGAATCCCTGTCCGAAGGGGAAGGATTTTTGGCTGTAGTAGCCTTAATACCTTTAGGTCCATAGGAAATGATCTCTGGATCAGCATTAGGGTTCTTGAAAAAAAACTTGTGGGAATCAGGTACTCGGTAGTATCTGTCAGGTTTCCTAGAGGTAAAGTGTCTGGAGTAAGACTGGATTCCAAGAAAACATCATCCACAACATCTAGGACAGGGGGAATAGCTAAAGGCCTGTGCTGAGATAGCTCTAAAAATTCTCTGAGTATCTTTTTGGACTGAGTATAGTCTTGGCATTCCCAATGGAAATGCTCTCTTAAAGTATGCAAGGTTTCACCAAAAGAGAAATCCTCAGGAGGGGAGGCAGACTGAATGGATTCCTCTGCATCTGAATCCTCATAGGCTGATAAGGGCATGTCCTGATAATCAGAAAGGTCAGAGTCATCGGACTAATGGTCTGTAGAATCTGAAGGCAACTGAATTCTTTGTCTCTTAGCAGGGGAAGGCTGGCTTCCCGTAATTAGCGTTATGAGGTCTTCAGCCATTCTAAGCATTTGTTTTTGTGGCATGGGGGCCCGAGCATGTGCTTTGGTCGTCGGTTTTCTAGGCGTAGTGCATACTCTGGGCCTAAAAAACTCAGTAGTTTTGGCTAAAAAAGAAGTCGTTGGTTTGATTCGAACATCGGTAGGTCGGAAAACACCCTGAGAAGCCGGTGCCTGCACAGCGGCTCCGGACTCATCCAAGGTAGAGACATCCGCTGGTTCCATAGTCGAAGAAGCATCTCGCGCCATACCGGATTCCGAATGGGTCTCAGCAGAGGCTTGTGAATCCATAGAAGTGGGCATCAGGGGCTGCAAAGGCACCTCCCTGAGTACCGGTGGACTGGTGACTAGCTTAACGGAAGCGTTGTCGGCAGTTTTGGACCTACGCGGTCTGTCTCTGTCTTTATCCTTACGTTTTTTCAAAAGATTGGTAGTCGGATGGCTTACCGAAGCCATTTTGGAATTCAGAGATCGAGAGCAAAAGAACTTAGCAACAAAAATAACCCGATGACAAATGGTTGGGGCGTTAAACAAGGCATAAAACCAACAGCGAGGGACGTCGTGGTCTAGGCCTAAACAGGTGATGAAGTAAGAATGAAAATCTCTGTGTGGTATTTGCTTTCCACAGGCAAGACAATTGTTAACTTTTTGTGACATCGGTTAGAGCAAGAAAAAAGGATCCCCCAACGGGGTACTTCGCTTTAGAAAACTTCAGGATTATCAACTCGAAAAACAAAAATTCAGGTAGCGGCCAACCGGCATTTACAAACTGCTTCTGCTTTGGGCTCCTCCTCGGCAAGAAAGACTGATGTAATGGCGTCGGCTGCTTGTTTTTATACCCCTGACGACCTGACATCATGGAAGAAGCGACAGCATCCGATGCAGAAATACTAAGACTCTGGTATTTGGGTCGACTGAGGGCTACTTGCAGGCAGATAACCCAAGTGTGATGACTGCAACCGTGAAACACGAAGAACTTCTACAACTCTGTCCCAGGGGTTCCACCTATATCCCTCAATGACAGAGGTGACAGGTGCTGACTGAGGTTTCTTTTTGCGGATAAACTCTTGGCTAGGTTTGTAAGGGCCCCAGGGCCATTAGCTTAGTAACTTCCTGTGACCCTCTAGCCTTCAGGGATTGAAGATTGATAAAATGCAGGGAATAATGTCTAGGCTTGTAAGGGGATTCTTGAAATCTCCTATGAACAGTAACAGAACAATGATGATTCAAAGTGAAGCATAAAGAAAGAAAATGTCAGTGTTGTTCGTTGGTCTCAATTTAGAACAAGCATTCAATCGTGAACTTTACAAGTAGGGTAAAATGAGTATTTGGATTCCCTGACAGAATAATAATGTTACTAAGGAAGATATAGGAAGAATTAAGGTGGAAGGGTTCCCCTCCAACAAACTGGTTTGAAAAGTGGTACCAAACAAGATTACATTTTCCCCTTTATTACTTGCTTTATATCCTGAGCCATTAGCAAAGAAAATTAAGAACTCTGAAATTACAAGATATAACTGGTTTGGTGATCCAGAAAAGATGGTTTCATTTGCAGATGATATATCAAATTGTACTTGATAAATCCAAAACAGAACATTTCTTTTTTTGTGGAACATGTTGAGACAGTTTCAAGTCTTTTCAGGTTATAAAATAAATGAAGACAAAACAAAGGCTACAGCAGTACACTGTATACCCACACACAAAATGGTTCAGCAGTACCCAATCTTATGTAGACCTAAAGTGCAGTATTTAAGAGTATGGAATAAAAAGAATCCTGTCATGGCAGATAAGGATATATGGGAAGACGCTAAACAAAATACTAAAAAAACTGAGAATCTGAAAGCTCTTGATAGTGGAAATGAGTAGTAAGACACATGCCATGAAAATGTTTTTAGTCCCTTGAGTTTTATATACATGTCGGGCATATTTTTATCAACCAGAAGAAAAGTTTCAATGATAAATAGTAAAAGTGTTGAAGGATGTATTTGGGAGTGGAAGAAGGCAAGTAACAAGTGGGATAAGCAGATTCTCCCCATAAAACAAGGCAGTTTAAGACTGCAACTTTGTGAAGGGATACTTTAGAGCTATGCAGTTAAGGCTCATATACATAAATGCAGCAAATGGTTAAAAATTAAAGTTGAAAGGGATGATGATAAAATGGAGGAGGGGGTGAAGTTCAAGAAATAAACAGACAGTACATGTGTTTGATGAAAGTCATTAAGGAGAATAACTATGAATATACAGAATATTATATTCATAAAATAGCACAAAAGTATTCAAGAACCAATCGAACACAGGTATGGAGAAAGCATGTTTTACCAGATGAGTGCAAACAATTTCTTGGAGGAAATCACAGGAACCAAGGTATTGGGAGCAAACAATTTGGGATGGAAAGGTAAAAGAGTGGGTGGAAGCTAAGCAGAAATGTTGATTGTAGATTAGAGACCACCTTCTTCATCAGGGACAGGGTAGTAATAAGACAAAGACCAGATGTGGCAGAATTTTGAGTTGAGTCTAGAACAAAACCTTAGATTAATAAATGGAAACCAGTAGGACATATAAAATAATGCATGATAACTACAAAAATCAATCAGACAAAGTTAAAAAAGATTATGAAAAGAGAATAGAAAAACAATTTAAAAAGGAACAATGGAAGGACATCTACATGACTTCCAAGTAAGCAATAAAGTTCAGAGGGTGTAGGATTCTTGGATGGAAGTGTTTGCATAGATATTTGATACCCTAAGCAGTCCAGAGAACATTTCCTCAAGATGACAGCAAATGTCAGAGGCATGATGAGAAAAGAGAAAAGTAACTGGGATCATACATTTTGGAAATGTAACAAGTTGGCAGACTTTAAAATTCCCTACAGTGCACTTTGTCAGAAATGGTGATGTAGCAAATGACTGCAAAGGTAAATTTGAGTTGGAATACAGTATCTGAATTTTGTAGACATAGTATGGACGTTCTAAGTTAATGCTACTGGCGGCCAAAAAATTACTAGAAAATGGAAATCAAAATCTAAACTAACTTTTACTGATGGAATCTGTCGAAAAACACATGCAGAATAATGCTCGGGAGTAGAAATGAGGTTTAAAGGAAGGCAGGAATTGAATGACTTATGCAGTGTTGGTGTGAATTAAAACTGTTATATGCATGAAAATAACAATGGAAATGTTATGTTTTTGCTTCTCTTAATGTATGTATATCCATATCAGCAATCAAAATGTGATAATTTATTAAAGATGTTTAAAAAAAAAAGAAAAAAGTATGGATAAGAAGGTGGCAAAGATCTACTCCAAAGGATACCACTATAAGCGACTTCTAAAAGGACCCTAGTACACACAAAAATTATGACAGCATTGTCTATACAAAAATCTCAATAAACTCAAATACTTTTCAGAAACATTCTATCATATTTCCTTACATGTGTGGATTCAGTATGCTTATGTAAAGTACCACAAAATGGCAGAAATTTAGCTCAGGGTTAAGGTGTTTGCTTCACAGGTCCAAGGGTATAGAGTTTAACCCTGACCACTGCTTACTGTCTATGTCAAGTTTTGCATGTTACTCACAGCTGCATGATTTTTTTCCTCCCACCTCACCAAAAAAAAAAAAAAAAAAAAATGGTAACTGAATGGCTACCATAAACTGTTACGTACTGTATTCACTCCTGCTCTTGTGACAAAGGCAGGACCTTAGCAGATTATATAAGAAAGGGCATAGTGGTCTGTGCAAGTGCTAATAAAAGTCATCAAGTATGTCTCCTGGTTGGGAGGCTACTGTGGTACCTTTTGGCATTTTTTCTTTTGGTCCTGCTGCTTGGTAACAATGGCTGTATTTTAACTGGTGAGCCAGCAAGTCAGGCTGTCTTGTTTTTTTATTCTATTTTATTTCATTATACTTCTGTTATATAAATACAACAATTTAGTAAAGCAAGCATATTTTTCATTAAATTGTCTTTCATGAAATGCTATCTGACAGAAATGTTTTATTTATTATACTATGCTGCATGGCTTTAACAGGTTTACACTTTTAGCAGAGATGGAAAAAAGGGCTTCAGTTGTTTCCATGTTTCATTCACTGGAAGCACTGACATGAGTTTCAGCATGCCTATTGTTCTTTCTTATGTGGGGAATATTGTATTAATAATGGCTACCTGATTTAGTATTATCCAATTAATATTAATATGCTACCAGTACTTAAAAGATGATATTCCAGAGTTCCATATGTGTTTCATCCTTTTACCTCATCTTATGTGAGATTTTTCTTTTTTTTTTTTTTATTTTATTAGTTTGGAATGCTATAGCTAAATGTGGGTGATTATTTAAAAATGTAAGATTGTAAACTACAAGGTATAATCTAATCGGGGGGGGGGGGTCTTTTCTGCAGTACATTGGTACTACCGCCTGCCAGATCACTGACCTCCTTGTATTAAAGGTCAAGAATACTTCTTCACGGGAGAAAAAAAATTCCAGAGAAGAGAGTTTTAAGCACTTGGAGCATCACCAAATCAATGTGCTTGCTTAATCTGAATATTTGACCTTGCAGAAAATATCAGAAGCTTAATGAATGATCTGATGTTATACTTTTGCCATGCAATACCATCTGGCCACACTCCAATGGCTATCTTAATCATGGCCACATCTTCTGGGAAATAATAATTCTGGCTACAACTGCTCTCCAGTTTGGACCTCTGAAGAGGTGTCAGCCTTAATGACAAACAGGCAGACAATTGAGATGCAGCAGAGAGACACTGACCTGGTGCCACTGCATACTGAACAGTGGAAGGGGAGCATAGCATAAATCAGACTGTTTGCTCATGGACTATGATGGAGATGGAGGTCTGCTGATCAGCCTTTTCCCTTGGGGGAAGGGATTAAGAAAGGATGAAAAATTAAACTGGCACTGTGAAACACTACAAAAGCCAAGAACTGTACTTAAATGCAAAGAATATATAGTAATGAAAAAGTATATTATACAAAAATATTCAAATTAATAAAAAAAATACATATTCACCACATCAGCTGATATTCAAAGAGGCCATCAGGGGGAGGTAACTGCTGGGACTTTTTTTTTCTAATATCCCTGGCTCAGCAAAATCCAGTATTTTCTACAACTGCTGGTCACAGGAGGGATGCATGACACTACCTGGTACATAGTGTGACACACGGTGCCTAATTACAATAACATAGCCGGTTGGTGTGTCTTTCAGCTTGATTCTGACAGAATGAGTAGACACAACCTGAAAAATTGAAAAATAAACAAAATAATATATAACAAATGCAGCAACCACTCCAACCACCACGGCTTTCACAAAATTAAAACTTTAATACAATAAAACATTCATAACGTTTAGCGCTTTCGGATAACTCAGTATCCTTCATCAGATCAAACCTTCCATGCAAACAACTCTCTAGTTACAAACTTCACCAGCGAATCAAAATCATTTCAATAATCTACGTCCCTTTAGGACTGATTTGAGGTAGATTGCTGTTAAATCCAGGTAGCTTATCAGTCTGAAAGTTACCTATCCAGTTCATCTCAGCTGTCTCAGTAACATTCACTAAATCTCCTCCCCTTGTATTCTCATTAATGACCTGTCGGGCCAAGAAGCGAAAGCTGTGACCATTATTCTCTAGTATATGTTTCATCAAAGGATTCTTAGAATCATTTAACCTAACGTCACTTACATGTTTTGAAATGCACTCCTTAAACTGTCGATTAGTCTTGCCAATATAAAAGGAACTGCATAAAACACAGCAAGCAGCATAAGTAACCTTTCTGGTCCTGCAGTCTGCATAAGATCTCAGCTTGTATATTTTTCCATTCACTGGATATAAAAAACATCTGAAGTTAAAATGTATTTACAACAGGTGCACAGGCGGCATGGAAAAGTTAGATTTCTGTTGGAAATCGGCTTAGATCTGGTCAAAGAACTATTACATAACATCTGCTTTAAGTTATTAGAATTCTTAAATGAGAAATAAGGTGTCGTCAACAATTCTTCTAATGTTTTCATCACTAGTGAGAATACACCAATTACATTAATAACATTACATATCTGTTGTGTGTCAATACTGCGTTTCAAAACTATTCTATTCCTATGTGACCAGTTGTGACGTAAAGTCTCATGCTGCAAAGAGTGTCCACTTCAAAAGTATGGTGCTCCTGTGGATGTTCTTAGTGATGAAACTTTTTCAGAGATCCTTTAAACTTCATTACGGTCATATTCTCTTTCAAAAAAGCATTTGCTGCTGTATAGTCATTTTCATTTCTGCGTAGTCCTGATGCTCATAGAAGTTGCCCCTTAACTATATTAGAATAAATATGCAGTGGATGCATACTGTTATGTATTAACAGATTGTTTCTCTTGCAGTTCTTACAGTATAAAGAAGTACTGATCTCATTATTTTGTACAGTTAAACTAACGTCTAAAAAATGTATATGCATGTTAGACTTCTCCACAGTAAATTTCAAAAAAGAAGATGTACTTCCTAAATATTCCACAAATTTGTAAAGTTCTTGTTCAGAGCCAACCCAAAGAAAAAACACATCGTCCACAAATCTTTTGTAGTATAACAGGTGGTCAGTGAAAGGACTGTTAAATATAAAGTCCACCTCCCACTTAGCCAACACCAAGTTGGCATATGAGTTGGCACAGAGAGTTCCCATTGCCACCCCTGATCATTGCCAATATATACTCTGCTTAAACATCACAACATTATTTTCCAGCACCATCCTTAACAACAGCAGCAACACACAGATGTTGTCTAACACAGTACATTCATTAAGATAAGTTTAATGGATTTCAAACTATAATAATTTGGTACCACCTTTTATATTCTAAAAGATTCGTAGATGATGTGATTTTTTTTTTGTGGGCTGGTTCTGAACAAGAACTTTATAAATTTGTGGAATATTGAAATTTACTATGGAGAAATCTAACACACATATACATTTTTTAGATGTTAGTTTAACTATACAAAATAATGAGATCAGTACTTCTTTATACTATACGAGCTGTAAGAGAAACAATCTGTTAATACATAACGGTATGCATCCATGGCGTATTTATTCTAATATAGTTACAGGGCAACTTCTACGAGCATCAAGAATGCACACAGATGAAAATGACTATACAGCAGCAAATGCTATGATTAAGAACATGTTTTTTTGAAAGAGGATATGACCGTAATGAAGATGAAAGGATCGTTGAAGAAGTTTCATCACTAAGAACATCTACAGGCGCACCATACTTTTCAAGTGGACACTCCTTGCAGCATGAGACTTTACATCGCAACCTGTCAAATAGGAATAGGATATTTTTGAAATACACTACTGACACACAACAGGCATGTAATATTATTAAACCTAATTGGTATATTCTCACTAGTGATGAATACATTAGAAGTATTGTTGGCGACACACCATGTTTCGCATTTATGAATTGTAAGAACTTAAAGTAGATTTTATGTAATAGCTCTTTGACCAGTTGTAAGTTGATTTCCAATAGCAAAGGAACTTTTCCATGCAGTGTGTGCACCTGTTGTAAATACAGTTTAACTTCAGATGTTTTGTATATCTAGTGAGTGGCAAATAATACAAGCCGAGAAATTATGCAGACTGCAGTTCCTTTGATGAAACATACACTGGAGAATAATTGTCACAGCTTTTGCTTCTTGGCCCTACAGGTCTTTAATGGGAATACAAGGGGAGGAGATTTAGTGATTGTTACTGAGACAGCTGAGATGAACTGGATACGTACCTTAAAGGTTGATAAGCTACCTGGGCTTAACAGCAATCTACCTCTTAAACCAGCCCTAAAGGGGTGTAGATTACGGTGATTATTTTGATTCGCTGGTGAAGTTTTTAAATGGAAAACTGTTTGCATGGAAGGTTTGATCTGATGAAGGATATTGAGTTATCTGAAAGTGCTAATCTTTATGAATGTTTTACTGTATTAAAGTTTTAATTTTATGACAGCCATGGTGGCTGCACTGGTTGCAGCATTTGTTCGATACTTTTTACTATGGTGCTTTCCTTTGACAGCTGGCTTCTTCTTGTTTTTTGTTATTTACAAATATACAGTGTGGATATAAAAAAGTGTGCACCCCCTGTTAAAATGCCAAGTTTTTGTGATATAAAAAAAATGAGACCACAATAAATCATTTCAAAACTTTTCTCACCTTTACTATAACCTGTACAATTCAATTGAAAAACAAACATAGCTGTTAGGGGAAAAAAATATAAAAAATAAAAAACGTATAATAAGTTGGTTGCATAAGTGTGCACATCCTTAAAACTAATACTTTGTTGAAGCACGTTTTGATTTAATTACAGCATTCAGTCTTCTTGGGTACACACCTGCCATCAATTAAATAGACTCTGATTAACCCCAAATAAAGTTCAGCTGTCCTAGTAGGATTTTCCTGACATTTACTCAGTGGCCTGCTTCAGCAAAAGCCATGGTTCGCAGATTGCTTACAAAGCATCTTACATTATCATTACAAAGGATCTCACTGTTGAAAGGTATCAGTCAGGAGAAGGGTACAAAAAAATTTCCACAGCATTGGATATACCATGGAACACAGTGAAGACAGTTATCAAAAAGTGGAAAAAATATGGGACAACAGTGACATTGCAAAGAACTGGACATCTCTCCAAAATTGATGACAAGACAAGACGAAAACTAGTCTGGGAGGCTGCCAAGAGATGTACAGCAACACTGAAAAAGCTACAGGAATTTCTGGGAAGTACTGGTTGTGTACTACATTTGACAACAATTTCCCATATTCTCCATATGTCTGGACTATGGGGTAGGGTTGCAAGACGGAAGCCTTTTCTTACACAAAAAACATCCAGACCTGGCTAAAATTTGCAAAACAATACACCAAGTCTTCCAAAAGCATGTGGAAAATGTGTTATGGTCTGATGAGACCAGGGGTGAACTTTTTGGCCACAATTCCAAAAGGTACATTTGGTGCAAAAACAACACTTTGCATCACCAAAAAAACACCATCTCCATGGTGAAGCATAGTGGTGGCAGTATCATGCCTTGGGTTGCTTTTTTCTTCAGCTGGAACTGGGGCTTTAGTCAAGGTGGAGGGAATTATGAAGTTCCAAACACAAGTCAGATTTGGCCCAAAACCTTCAGGCATCTGCTAGAAAGCAGAAGACATGAAAATGACCCCAAGCATACATCCAAATCAACAAAAGAATGGCTTCACCAGAAGAAAACAAAAGTTTTGGAATGGCCTAGCCACAGCCCACACTTAAATCCAATAGAAAATATGTGGGGTGACCTGAAGAGGGCTGAGCACAAGAGATGCCCTCGCAATCTGACCGATTTGGAGCACTTTTGCAAGGAAGAGTGGGCAAATATTGCCAAGTCAAGATGTGCCAAGCTGATAGACTCATACCCAAGAAGACTGAATGCTGTAATTAAATCAAAAGGTGCTTCAACAAAGTATTAGTTTACAGGTGTGCACACTTATGCAACCAGTTTATTGTACTTTTTTTATTTTTTATATTTTTTCCCACTAACAGTTTTGTTTTTCAATGGAATTGTACAGGTTATAGGTCACATTAAAGGTGGGGAAAGATTTGAAATGATTTATTGCGGTCTCATTTTTTTATATCACAAAAACCTGGCATTTTAACAGGGGTGTGTACACTTTTTATATCCACTGTGTGTGTGTGTGTGTGTGTGTGTGTGTGTGTGTGTGTGTATATATATATATATATATATATATATATATATATATATAAAATATACATTATTTTATTTATATATATATATATATATATATATATCCCACGGTGGTGGTGCTGCGGTAGCGTTGTCGCCTTACAGTAAGACGCTGTCCGGTTCGATTCTCAGCTAGAGCGTCGTCTTCTTCGTGGAGACATGCGTGAATGGGCATACCTTTGTTGAAGGTTGTGCGTCAGGGCTGGTAACTCGGCACGTAAAAATCAACTACCCAATCATTAGCGGACCGGAGTTCCGCTGTGGCGACCCCTTACCAGGAAAAGCCGAAAGACACAAACATATATATATATATATATACATACATACATACATACATACACACACATTATATATAGATATATACATACATACATATATATATATATATATATATATATATATATATATGTATAAAAACTTACTCAACTTACAGAAAAGTCCATCTAGAGAAGCTGTCCAGACAAAGGGGACTGGGTGTGCAGTGAGATGGTAATAAGTAAAGCTTTCAGGCAGATTAACTGATGTAGTTAATTATGTACTTGTTACATTTTACCCAAGATGTTTCTATGAAGTACAAGTTAAGCTGAATCACAATCAGTAAAATTACACCTCCGTGGGAGGCTGGACTCAAAGGAAAAACAAAAAGTTAGGTCTTAGAAGGCCAAGTCCTGTAAAACAAAGGTAACATAGAAAAAAAGATACCTGAAATCAAGTTCAAAGTATTACTGCTTAGTGAAAGTGTAAAGATGCACTCAAGTGATCACCAGCACAAAAATCTACAATGGAAACATTCTTGAAACTAGCACTGTAAGAAGCAGTCACACCTCAGGTGGGATTTTATGTCAGCAGCACTTTTTAATGGTATACAGCAGACAGCTAAAGCAAACCCTGTCCTTACAGAGCCTGAAATTACAACAGTCTTGGCTACTTTTAGGCAGCAAGAATTAGTTTCTAGTTTTCTTCTCTGAAATGTTTAGCTGGCAAAAATCAAAGAGAAAGGATGAAAGACAAAATAAAATTAGAATGCAACTTCTGTGAACTTACTTTGCCCTCCTGAACTAATCAGAACAAGGAAGGGACAACGTTCCCTCGTGGGGAATGGGTTAAACACTGGGACCATCCTCTCACAGAAGATCCTGACAAGATAGATTCAAGACATGGCCAGAGATATGCATCAAGGTGTACACAAGGGCATTCATTCATTTCTCCAGAATATCACCACAGTAACACTAATGTCCTGCTTTATATCCCAGTTCACAAGCTGCATCACCTTTCTGCAGAAAGGCATGAGTGTGTCCAGTTCTGTTTTGTTCATGACCACACAAATTACAGCCTGGCTGTTAGCAGGAGAATTGCTGGTTTCAGCTGCCTATTCAGAGTTTTAAGGGTAAGGAAAACTGTCCCAGCTAATTTATGATGGTCTTTCTTTTCAGGTGCCCTAATTTTCCTTTGACCCCCCCCCATAATGAAATGACTGTTGCCAGTATTTGCAGTAATTTCAGCTGAAGGAAGGCAAGTTCTCTGACAGAGGTTGGCGAGAACAATCTACCACTCCAATGCCCAGTGCCCTTACGATCACAGTTGCCTCTCTGTTCACTGTGACACTTATCTTCAAATCTGTAAAAGGATCTATGAAAATCACAATACTGCATAAAAAGTACAAAAAAGTTCAGACCTGTTCTATATTCCAACCTCACATAGGCTGCCAGGTGTACATCTTCCCTAGGCTCCCTCTGATGGCAGGAATGAGCGACTCTGAAAAGTCCCCAACTCTAATGCAATGTAGATAGTCCTTTATGGACACCCCCTCCCCATGGCCTACATCTAAAGGAGGTCACAGCAACATACACTGTGCAGGCAACATACCACAACTGTATATGTCTCAGTGTGGTCGTTACTACAGTGATCACTCTAGAGATCTAGCCTTTGGTGGTGTCTGATGTCTGACCTGACCCTCAGAGATGAGGATCCTTCCCTCATGGTCAGGCTGACATACAACTTCAATCTCAATATACAAGTCTACCAGATCCACTATTAACCAAGAAATTTCATAAGCTCAAACTTACTGTTAATTAATTTTGGATAAGCCAGACAATGTAGGCAACAAAAGAACATTAACTGAAATATTTAACTTGCTTTAATATGAAAACTCCTAACCAGATCCTTTAAAAAAATTAGATTTGTTCATTATAAATGTCACCTTTAAGCAACTAATCAGCAGTTTCTGTGAATAAGGGAATTCACATTCTCGTACACTCTGCTTATACAATTATAACTGTATCATCAACCTTATCAGCCTGTATGCAAACTAAATTGCATTGCAGTTATTAACAAACATTCTCATTTTAATTTAGACAAGACTAGATTCTTCTATTTTTTAATAAAAACTTTAATTAAGTAACATACTGAAATAACAGCAGGGCAGATAAAAACATGGAATGAATTTACTCTTGGGAGAATTTTATAACAATTTCTGGTACTCCACCTAAAAAATGCAGACTTATTTTAAGTTAAAAAGTATCAGAACTCATAAAAAAACATTAAACAAGCTATGGGCACCATCAGAGTACTCAATACTTCATTTAGATTTAGTGCTTTTGTCTCATCTTACAAGACTTCCCTCAGAATCTACACAATACAGACGTATTTAAAAGAACTTGATGTCACATGACACAAGACAAAAAAAGCACCAAATATGGTTAAAAAATTGCAAATCAGTGTTAGTATTGTAAAGGTGCCCATAACATGTTTATTGTTATTAATAGTTTACTGGTTTTACACCTGAGTTAGTGGAAGCAGCATTTTTTCTTTCCTTTCTAAGTCTCTGAAATCATGCAATAAACAGACAAATTCTGTAGCTCTGAGTCAATTAGTAACTTACGGCTTCTCAAACTCATAATTTTGATGACAGTCTGCAACAATGCACACAGAAGAGGATATTCACCACTTCATTTTGAAATGATATATTAACTGTGATACAACAACTGTGACTTCACTATCAACATATACATGCCTAAAAAAGTTTAATATAAACAAAGAAAATAAAAAGGAACAAACTCTAGCACTTCAAGATCAGGCTTCTGGACAACATAAACAATATACTCAAGAGATTCACAAATGACAAAGATTCGAGCCTCTCCAACCTTCCTGGAAAGAATAATTTTTTTAAACCCCTTGTTCATTATTAGAATTCTCTTCAGAGAAGACAGTACTCACTGGATTTAGTGTTGTTGTTGTCCCCTGGTCAAACTGGACTTCATGAAGTTGTTTATTCACTGAATTTGATTTCCCATTTCTGTTGTTCGACTCTTCGGACAAGGCAGAAGGTGAATGCCCCTTTGAAGCATTAATGTGAGTTGCTGCTTGACTGTGTCTGGGTGTTGAGCGACTTCTCCATATCTGGGGTTGCTGTCATGAAAACACTTGTTTAGTTCCTTATATCTCTTGACAATTAAATTTTCCCCCTCTCTATGAACATTTCTTCAAGTTTTAAATGTTCAGCTGCCAACAGCTGTTGAATCACCAATTAATTATCAAATGCTTCTTTGGGAAGTTGTGATTGTAGATTGTAGACTAACAGGCAAGTCTTTAATCTCAGCAACCACTTTTTGACATTTATATTCAATTAATAGTTGCGATCAGGCTTTTCTACAGTTGTAGGAAATGCACCACTTTTTCATTCAGATCATGTTCTTCCTCATCAAATAAGCCTGAATGTACTTTAAGCACCATGGTGTTACATTCAGCTCAAGACATTGTTTTCTAAGTTACTTGACTGAAATACAGATTAAGTAGAATATATGTAATTTTCTTAATTTTATAATGAGGCCATTTAACTTAACTTCAGAAGACATGCTCGTAATGTAATGAGATAAGTAATCAGCTATACCAATATTTCTTTCATTTCTGGCATAAACAAATCTGGCAATTTAGCTAGCAGTCCAATTTGTTCATGCAGTTCTGTGCTGATGTTACTTCCCACAGAGTCACCTTCACTCAAAACATTTATTTTTTCAAACACACAGATATTATCAGACATTGTTCCAAAGTAGCAAAATTATTTTACCTTACAAAGTCACAATCCAACATTTAACACATGAAACATGTCAATGTTTTCTCTGTTTTCCTCATTTTATTAAAATCATACCAAACAAGAAAACAGCTCCATGGTACCTTAACCCTTGCACTTCAAGAGACGGAGAAGTTAAAAAAAGCTAAGCAGGAAATTTTGTAGGCATCAGTTAACTCATCAAACAGCTGAATGTTGTTTAAATTAATCTCAATGTTGTATAATAAATACAGCAGTCCTATCACTTTTACATTCTGAAATGAGGTTTAAACTGGAAAGCTTTACAATTTATACTGCACATTTTTTCCCCATTCAGATGTCCTGATCTTCCTGTTTCAACTTGTTCAACATAATTTTGGACTGCTGCAAGAGCCACTCTGGAAAACAATTTACTATTAGCATATTTTGTATAACTGCTCTGACTTGCAACCAGGTGCAAGCAAAGCTGTGGTTTATAATAAGACAACTAAAGTCTGCCATAAAAACTGAATTCTCTAAAAGTAACTTAGTGCACAGCTTAGCTTTGCTGACTTGATGTGCAGCAGATCAAATAACAGCTCACTGAAAAACACTGTGAAAGCATTCTGCAATCAGTGGATCCAAACTCAGGGCAATGATTTTTTTTCACTGAAATATTCTGCATGATGTAATTAGTCAACCTTCTAAAGAACAAGATGCCTGCACTAAGTGCACATCATGCTTGCTCTTTGAACATTCAACTAAGTGCATTCGGCCAGCAAAGCAAGACAGTTTTACTGTGACCACTTCATTATGACAGATAATGAAGGCAATACAACTGCAGTATAAGCATAAGCCACAGTCAACCCACACTTTTAAAAATAAAAGAAGACAGCTTGATTACTTTGCTAATTCTTGTTATTATAATATCTGTAGAAACTCTCCACATGAGATGAGTGCTCCGAAGTACTATCAAGAACATAACATAAAATTAACAATAGTGTAACAAAACAATATAAAACAATTTAAGCAGATAACAAAATATTATCTTACTACATCAGGAGAAAAAAAGAAGTTATGTCTTACCATAACATTCCATCTGTGTTGTCGATCTTCACTAATCCTTGACTGTGGGCTCAATTCCAAGCCTCAGAACCAACTTGGCTGTTTTTCCAGCTCGCGCTTCACAAAACTCTTGAGCTAGGCTCTGCCCATAATGCTCCTTATTAAATTACCTCAGATCAAGTTTGCCTATAATAGTGACAGCCAGATAAGAAGTAATAAATAAGAGACCATATCTGTGTCCCTATTATGAAGCCATGTCAAGGATTAGTGAAAATCGACAACACAGATGGAACGTTCCGGTAAGACACAACTTCTACATCTAATGTTGTCACTCTTCACGTAATCCTTGACTGTGGGACAGAGTCCTTAGCTACCTGAACCTTGGGAGGTCTCAAGGAAGAATATTCCTAAGCACCATCGAACCAAATGATACACGTCCCCTAGAGACTTGCTCCAGTTTGTAATGAGCAATAAAAGTACGAGGAGATGCCCATGTAGCTGTTGCATAAATGCCATCTAAAGAAGCTCTAGCATGAAAAACTGCAGAAACTGCTACAGCTCTAGCTGAATGAGCTTTCACAAGACGTGGTGAATGATGTCCCTTTGAGTGATAAATAAAGGTGATACAATCCCTAAGCCATTTAGCTAAGGTAACCTTAGAAACTGGGTTACCTAAGGAAATCGAGGAAAAGGCAATGAACAATTGGTTGGATTTTCTGATGTCCTTTGTTCTGTGAAAGAAAGAACGTAAATGCCTGTGGATGTCCAATAAGTGCAGGCAGTACTCTCCCTTATTAGAGAAATTAGGGAAAAAGACCGGTAGATGTAAGGTTTGACTGACATTTGATTCTGAGACAACCTTCGGCAGAAAAGATGGCTTTGTCCTGAGGGAGACCCTGTCCTTATGAAATTTTAAATAAGGGGTCTGCAGGACAAGGCTTGAATTTCCAATATTCTTCAGGCTGAAATGATAGCTATCAAAAACTTTAAATCACAAGTTGCCGAAGGTTCAAAAGGGGATGAAGTGAAGGACTGCAGGACCAAAGGTAAATCCCACAGAGCAATGGGTTCTTTAAAGGGAGATATTAGCATTAAGTTTCCTTTCAAAAAGGCCTTACAAAGTTTATGAGGCATAAGTGAAGAACTACCAAAACCAATATGGAAATTAGATATCGCAGTGAGATGTACTCGAATGGTAGAAGTTGAGGAGCCAGACTGATAAAGAAAGACCAGAAAATCTAAAACTTTATCTACAGATGCTGCGTAGAGATCGATATTACTATCAAGCGACCATCTAGCACATTTTATCCATTTGTTACAGTACAGCTTTCTAGATGAAGGTTTGTGGTGGGCCAAAATGATTTGTTTGACCGGGGAAGTAAGACAGGAATGCTCGGCAATCATGGGAAATACAGAAGCTATGTAGTGAGCTGGAGATTTGGATGAACCATTCCTTCTGGGTGAGATGACAGGTGTGGAACTGGGTCCAGAATCCAAGGTTTCCAAAGCAGGTGAGGCCAAAAGAAGGAAACCAAACTTGTTGAGGCTAAAAAGGAGCAATGAGGATTATTTTGTTCTTCAACCTCTTGGATTTCTTTAGAAACTGACATACAGAGGAGTTGGGGGGGGAGCATACAGAAGACTGGGGGGCCAATCATGAAGAACAGCATCACTGGGTAACTCCCCCGGAGGGGGGATTAGGGTAAAGTAACTCCTGCACTTATTGTTCAGAAAGGATGTCAATAGATTGCAACAAGGTTGCCCCCAGTGGTGGAATATGTTTTCTGTCACAACTGGATCGAGAGACCACTCGTGAGGCATTAGGACAGTTCTGCTCAACTTGTCTGCAATCACACTGGAGCTCCCTGGAATATGCATTGCCATTAAAAAGCAGCTGGAAGAAACTGCCCATTGCCTTACTCTGAGGGCTTCTTGACAAAGTGTGTAAGACCTGGTTTCCCCTTGTTTGTTGATGTACCAGACTACCGACATGTTCAAGGGGAGGGTATATTGAAATGCTTGCAACGCCAACAGCACCGCGGTCATCTCTAGAACACTGATATGCAAATTGGCCTCCATCTGGGACCAAGTTCCTCGGACTGCCCTTCCCAGATAATGCCCCCCCACTCTATCTGGGAAGCATCTGTGGTCACTATGGCTTGGGGCTGAGGTGGGGACAAAGGGCTGGCCTGACAACATTTTTTGGGAAATGAGCCACCAAGACAGGTCTTGCTTGCAATGACTGGTGATCAAAATCTGATGAGACATCAGTTGGTTTAATAATGACCATTGGGAGGCCAGAAGCCATTGAAGAATCCACATGTGATATCTGGCCATGGGAACTAGGGTAACAGATGCTGCCATTGACTCTAGAGCCTGCAGGATGAGTCTTGCTGGAACAGTTCTGTTATGAAGGATGTGGTTTACTTGTGATCAGATCCTCTGGAGCTTCTCTAATGGGAGTGATGCAAATCCCGTGACTGTGTCTAGTATAGCTTCAATGAATTCCAGCTGTTGTGTACATTCTAAATGGATTTTTTTGGTCATTTATTGTGATTCCTAAGGCAGTGAAAAGATGAAGGTGTAATCTCTTGGCTTTACAAGCTGATGCTTGGTGGAAGTGGTAAGGAGCCAGTCGTCGAGATATGGAAATATTCGGAACCGTAACAGTTGGAGATGTACTGCTACCATTGTCATGCATTTGGTGAACATCCTGGGGGCCGTGGTGAGGCCAAAAGGCAGTGCCCTGAACTGATAGTGACTGGCTTCCAGATGGAAGTGCAGGAATCTCTGGAGTGCTTGTTCATTTTTATGTGGTAATAAACATCCTGAAGAACTACTGAGCACATGCAGTCGTCTTTTTCTAAAAATGGAAGTATTGACAGTACCGAGACCACCTGGAATTTGGTTTGTTGAACTGACTTGTTCAACTGGCTGAAATCCAAAATGGGTCTCCAGTCCCCGTTTTTTGGGCACTAAAAAAAAAAAAATACACGTGTAGATTCTGGATCCTCTCTGGTGTAGTGGGACTGACTGGATGACTCTCTTGTTGGGCAGTTTTTAGATTTTTAAGACTGCTGCTTCTCTGTGACTGAGTGGAACATCTAGGAGTATTTTTGGTGTTTTTGGATTTATTGAAAGGGGAATGATGTATCCTCTGGAAATGATCCCCTGCACCCATTCATCTGTTGTCATCTGTAGCTAGGCAGATTGGTGATGGAATAATCACCCCACCCCCACCCCAACTGCCTCCAGAGGAAGGCAATCGGGCCTCCATTCAGGAGCACTGGTAGGAGTTACCTGAGAAGGAATCTCTGGACCCCTGGTTCTGTGGGCCACTTCTGCCTCTTGGACGGCGTCTTCCATTATTACGTCCCCCTCTGCCCCAGGAGAAGTCCTTGGCACATGAGTCTTGGAAAGGCCCTTGGGTCTTTTTGAACTATAAACTCCCACTTCTCTGGTCTCTAGAGCAGGGCCATTGAGGAGTGCAGAAGTGTACACCCACATCAGAAAGAGTCTTCCCATCATTCTCACATCTGGCTAGTGTGTCTTTAACCTTGGGTCCAAACAGGGATGATATGTCAAACTGAGTGTTGACGAATGAAGATTTAAATGGCTCCATTAAGTCACACAAGAACATCCAGACGGGTCTCCTGATGGCTATGCCTGAACCTGCTGCTCTTATCATCCCTTCAGCTGCATGAGTAATTAGCCTCGTGGACAAATTGGAAATCAATTCAAGGGTGGCAAGCTGAGAGGTAACCTTATCTCAGACCCCTACAGCTACTGCTCCTGTGAGAGTATCTGAAAGCTGTTTGATCAGATATCTCTGCAACCTAGAGAAGTGTGCCAAATAATTCAAGGACCTGAGAACAAAGGTCGATGGGGCATATACACTTCCCCAACCAATGCACAGTCCTAGACTCCTTGACAGGAGGATGGACAGTAGGACTTTCTTCTGCAAGTTCCTTTTTGGTGGCTGCTGCTATCACCATGGTGTCTACAGGAACACCCTGGGCCTAATGTTGCTCATCCTTAGGGGCAGAAAGAATCCAGTCAGGTCTCTTAGGGATCGGCTCGATAGAGTCAGGAATCTTCCAAGCCCACTGAGCGATCAGTTTAATAAAACCGTCAGCTGGTGGAAAACTCCAAGAGGTAGAGGGCTGGGCACAAAAAGCCTCCAGGAGGAAGGCTGAAGGGAAGTCCAGCCACCCCTCTTTTTCAGGATTTTTAGGATGTCCCCGAAGGAAACATCATCAGGGGGAGACCTAGTAGAACCTCACCCTTTATCGAAATCAGTACACTCTGTGAAAGACACTTCTGGGGAGTCAAAGTGCTTCCTCTTCCACTTTTTCTTTGAAGGTACCTCTTCTGAAGGATGTTCCAGACAGGTACCCAAAGATTCTGTGCCCTCTGTCCCAGGAATGAGCCTGGAGGAAACTCCGGTCGAGGGGATGTAGAAGATACGTGGTCTGACAGGGATGGCATAGACTGTGAGTCCACAATGGACAAAGCCTTCTCCATGGCCTAAAAAGTAGGTCTTCCTGTAGAGGAATGTGAGCCCGGAACCAAAATAGACTCCTTCAGAACTGTGGTCCCATCCCGCACTGAGGAAGCCGCCTCTGAGACAGAAGCCAAGGTCAAGCTTACGAATGTTGAGACCCCGAGAGGCATGGAGGGCTCAGAAAGTATCGAAGTGGAATACCGGCCCTCAGAACCAGCAACGAAGCCTCAACCCTGGGAGGTCTCCGGTTCCGACAAACCGGAAGAGCTCAAGGCAATCATCGGTGCTGGAGATGTAGCTCTAACCAGCACCGAGGCAGTCAGAGCTGGGAAAGCCGATACCAGGGGCTCTGAAATCTCTGCTGGAGTTGGAGAAGGAATCTGAATAGGAGTCGAGGAAGGACCGGCTCAGGAGCCGAGTTGGCTTGGAACCGAGGATGGAGGCAATCCCCCCACTGTCAGGAGCTGGTTGAGCAGTCTCATAATATCTGACTCAGAAAGGCTCTTAGTAGACCAACTAGAGGAGGCTGATGGGGGACATAGGTGGTCTTGGTTCCACAAAGTGACTTGGAGGACAGTCAGAAAATGGGTCCACTTGATGGAGAATAAGAGGTCCTTGTTAAGGAAATAGGACGAGGCTGTTTCAGTACCGATGATTTAGCTGGTACCGAAGCTCCAGATGTCTGCACCACAGTTTGTCTTGAAGTTGACTCTCTTCATCTATGGGTGCCAAAGATGCAGTCGACAACGTAGGTGGTTTGGTCAATTTAGCAGGCGGTTCCGAGGAACTTGGAACCAAATGCGGTTGTTTTTTAGTTTTGGATGATTAAGATGAAGAAGAGGAAGAGCTGACTTCAGTCTTGGGACTAGATATCATCTCTTCAACATCACTCTTCAGGAGTCCCTTTAAAATAAGTTTGTTTCTGTGCACAGTCAAGGCTCTGGCAGAGAAACAGTGGCAAAGAGCACAATTCTCCTAGAGAGGGACAGCACCTAAACAATATACACAGAAAATGTGTCCATCTGAGTTAGGCATTTTCTGTCGCATTTTTGACACCTCTTAAACCCAGAGTTGCCCTCTAAGCAGATTTATCAGCCATAGTAACAAAATAAAGGCCTAACACATGCACACAGAGGAAAGAGGAACAGATAAAAAGAGCCTCTTTCTCTCTTTTTTTTTTTGTAAAAGGACAGGAAAAGGGGAAAAAATTACCAGCGGTGGTAAGAAAGATTGCCCTGAGGTAAAGGAAGCAGAAAAAGGAAGTATCAAAAATGGTAAGTTAAACTACTTAACGGTAGAAAGAAAGGTAAGGGAGAAAGCACTCACACATTCACTAAAATAAGAGAGGAGTGGATAGAAACTATAGAGAATATAGCAAATATAGAAGACTTCAAGGAAAAAAAGGACATAAAGGCAAAAAGATTAGAAACTTAAAATATTATAATACCAAAGCTCGAGATAGGTTGGATGCGTCTGACACCACAAAGCTGCAAAGGAGATCTGGAGTAATTTGGTAAGGAGCATTATAGGTACAGCCTAGCTCGAGAGTTTTGGGAGGTGTAAGCTGGAAAAACAGCCGAGTCGGTTCCAAGGTTCGGAACCAAGCCAACAGGCAAGCAGTATGTGAAGATTGACAAAATCAGATCTTATTTTAAACTTATTTTAAAATATAAGCAATGAACAAGCCTACAAACATTTCAATCAAGTATTTTTGCTGCTTAAAGTAGGGGGACATCATCTTTTAAAAATCAAAGCAGTGAAAACAAAAGAAGTACTCAGTGACAATAGTTTCAAGTTAGTCTCATGCTTTAGGTTTTCAAGTGATTAGAACACTAAGAGAGGTGTCAATATCCCACATAAAAATAACTTCTGGTCTATCATAACAACGGCATTTAATAGAAGTGGTGTGTTGTCTTCAGACCAGTACAAACAAACTAAAGGCATACAACTAGTGCTCTAACTATACTGAATGAAGAAGCCACCAATCTTTTAAACAGAGGTACTGACATGAAAAGCTATGAGGACGGGACAGCTTTAAATTCCTGCACAAATTAGCATGTACACACACAGCATGTGCAGACATACACAAAAGTACAGTTGTGTACACTTACCATAAATGTAGACGTTCGAGTGTATTCACTGTTGCAATCATCACACTTGGATTATCTGCGAGCAGGTAGCCCTCAGTTGGCCCAAATATCAGACTTAGTATTTCTGCGTCGATTGCTGTCACTTCAGGTCTGACGTCAGGTTGTCAGGGGTATAAAAACAGGCAGCAGACGCCATTACATCAGTTTTTCTTGCCCCAAATGTCAGGAGCCCCCAAATAGGGAGCTAAGTTATAGTGGTAAAAAACACCACCAGTAAAAAGTAAATATCAATACCCTGCAAGGGGTGAGTAAGAGAGACAGAGAAGGAGAGAAAGAGAGAGAGAGACAAGGGGGCTGGAGGGTGGAAAACCAGGACTGCAACAGTGAATACACTTGAACATCTACATTTATGGTAAGTGTTTACAACTGTACTATGTTCTTCGTGTTTCACTGTTGCAGTCATCACACTTGGGTTGATTCCCAAAGCTGAAGAATGGGTGGAGGCAGTCAAGAAGGGTTGTGACTGGCTAGTATGCCCTGCAGGACTGCTGCTGCAAAACCTGCCCTGGATTTGGAAAAGGTAGGCAGGTGGTAATGCTTGGTGAAGGTGTGAACCGAACTCGATGTAGCAAGTTTTCAGAATGTCCCTGGTAGGGACATCTCTGAGAAAGGCTGTAGAGGTTGAAGTTGCCCTCGTGGAATGCATTCTGATCCCCTGAGGGGGTGGTTTTTCACTGTGTTTGTAACAGAAATGGATACAGTGTTCTATCCATCTGGAGATGGTTTGTTTTGATATGGCCTTGCCCTGGTGCAAAGGTGACTAGTAACTGGTCAGATTTCCTGAAGGGCTTAGTCCTATCAAGGTAGAATCTGAGCTGTCTGTGCACATCTAAAGACTGCAGGATCTTTACCCCCTTATTTTGAGGATTAGAGAAAAAGGTGGGCAAATGGACAGATTGGTTGAAAGCCACACCAGACACCACTTTAGGCATAAAAGTAGGGTAGGTCCTGAGGGAGACCCTGTCAGCATGAAAAATAATGAAGGGTTCCACAGCCATAAGTGCTTGTAGCTCAGACACTCTTCTAGCTGAAGTGATGACCAGAAGCAAGGCTGTTTTCCAAGAGAGGAATTTTAACTCTGCTGATGCTGCAGGCTCAAAGGGGGGTAGCATGAGCTTTTCCAGTGCAACGTTAAGGTCTCAAGCAGGGGTGGGGGCTCATCTTGATGGGCTTAAGTTGTTAGCCCCTCTCAGGAACTGTTTGATGAAAGGGTGAGAGAAGAGAGGTGGCTCAGTGCTGCAATGAGCAGAGATGGCAGAGGCATGGATCTTAATGGAAGAGAAGGATAGGCCTCTGTGGAGTAGATCTGCTAGGTAGTCCAGGATGAGAGGTAAGGAGGGCTGTGCTTTAGCAGTTCCTTTAGAGTGAATCCAGGAACAATACCTTTTCCACTTATCAGCACAGGAATTTCTTGCACTAGGTCTTCTGGCTTCACGAATGACGTCCAGCATCTTCTTGCTTAGGCTGGCCACTGGAGGAGAATTCAAGGAATAAGCCAGGCTGCAATGTTCAGGGTTTGCAGTTGCGGATGCAAGATCTGTTCCTCCTGCTGAGTGAGGAGGGTTGGGATCTGGGGTAGGTGCCATGGTGGCACCGGTGACAGACTGCGCAGTAGTGGGTGCCAGTGTTGGCATGGCCAGTCTGGGGCAATCAGGATCGCCCTTGGTCTTTCCTGCCTTATCTTGAGTAGCATTCTTGTAAGAAGAGGCAGAGGGGGAAATGCATAGATTGAGAGGTTTACCCACTGGAAGGAAAGGGCATCCACATTCCAGGCCTTGCTGTGACGTACCCTGGTGAAGAATTTGCTGAGCTGGTGATTGTAGGGGGAGACAAATAGGTCCACCTTCAGGGTACCCCATTTCTGGGTTAGAAGGCTGAAGGTGTTGAGGTCTAATTGCCACTTGTGTGGGTCTTGGTGATTTATGCTTAAGTTGTCTACCAGAGAGTTTTGTTTGACTGGCAGGAATTGAGCTTGCAGGTGAATATGCATAGCCAAGGCCGTGTTCCACAGGATCATGGCAAGAATGCAGAGTGGGAAAGAGTGGGTTCCCCCCTGCTTGCTGATGTACCACATCACTGTGGTGTTGTCAGTTTTTATCAAAAGGGGCCCTGGTGAGAGCAGGGGTCTGAAAGCTGTCAGAGCGTGCTGAACAGCTAGCATCTCTTTTTGGCTGATGTGCAGATGAATTTGGTTTGGGCTCCAGTGGCCCTGAATGCAGCTGCCATCCAGATGTGCAACCCCAGGCATAGTCTGATGCGTCTGTGGTTAGGGTCTGGGTGGCGTGGGGTTGTGTAAATGGAAGTCCCTTGTTGTGGTTGCATGCTGCTGCCCACCAAAGAAACTCTGTCCTGAGACAAGGTATAACAGGTATGATAGCTTCCAGGTCCTGAGAATGTTGGCACCAAAGACTTTTTAAGTACCACTGAAGTTTCCTCATATACAGTCTAGCATATGGAATTAGTAGAATGCAGGAGGCCATGAACCCTAGAGCCTGCAGGGTTTTCCTTGCGTATAGCTGGGTTCTGGTGGCCATTTGAGTGAAGTAGCCTGTCAGATAGGCTTGTTTTTTTTGAGTACAGAATGCCATCTGGGATGCTGTGTCCAGGCTTGCTCACAGGAATATAATTTTTTGACTGGGGACTAGTTTTGATTTCTTTCCGTTGGTAGTGTACCCCAGGGAGGTTAGAAGGTCCTTTACAAATGTCAGGTGCTGCAACCGCTCTTCCTGACTGTCTGCCTGAATCAGGCAATCATTCAAGTAAGGGTAAATTTGAATCTTTCTCTGTCTGCAATAGGCATTGGATGGAGCCAGGCATTTTGTATAGACTCTGGGAGCAGTGGATAAGCCAAAGGGAAGTGCAGGGAACAGATAATGCATAGATCCTGCCCTGAAATGTAGATATTTCCTGCATGAGTCCCTGATAGGGATGCGCAGATAGGCCTCCTTTAGGTCTGGGGTGGCAAACCAGGCATCTTTGGACAGCATAGGGAGAAGCTGCTGTAGGGAGAGCATTTTGAATTTTGGTACCACCAGGCAGGTGTTTAGAATGGACAGATCTAAGATTGGGTGCCAGGTGCTCTCTTTTCTGGGTACCAGGAAAAGTCTGGAAATAAACCCTTGGCCTATCTGTTTTGCAGGAACAGGCTGAATAGCCCTTATGGAAAGCAGGGATTGAACTTGGTTTTGTGTCTCTGCCCACTGGTTTGGAGGAAGGTCTGGAAACCCTTTTGGGGTTGGCAGCATGTGGAAATAAATTTGTACCCCTGGGATACTATGTTGAGAACCCATTGATCGTTGGTGATGGAGGCCCAGTTTTTTGCATGGTGGGCAAGTTTTCCTCCTAGGGGCACAAGCAATTGGGCAGAGGTGAGGAGTCATTGTGAATTCTTTCTGTAAGGGGGTGGCTTAGCACTCCCTGTTTTAGAAGTGGAGGTACTCCACTGCTCAGATCTCTGCATACCCTGAGACTGTAATCTGAGGGGTCTGTTTTCTGGGTCTAGTTTGAGGGGGCTGGAAGGACAAATGTTTCGAGGGGCAATGCCTACTGAATCTTAGAGGCTGCACTTGCAAAAAATCTTTGACTGTCTGCATAGACTTAACCTTTTCTTCCATCTTTTTTAAAACCTCTCCTGCTATGGTGCCAAACAGATTGTCCTTGTTCAAAGGAGCGTCCAGTAATTTTGATTTGACATGGTCTGGCAAGGTCTGTTCCCTAAGCCAAGCATGCCTTCTAAGTACAGAATCTGTGACTGCTGCCCTGCAAGATGCTTCTACGGCGTCAAACCCACATTGCAGGGTATGCTTGTTGACTTGGTTTGCAGAATGCATAATCTCCTGTAATTATTTTCTGCACAGTCAGGAAAGGTAGATAATTTTTGCTTAATAAGTTCCATAGTATGTTGCTGGTATTTAAGCATGTAGAACTGACAATTCATTGTTCTGATGGTGAGAGTTGCAGAGGTGTATACTTTTTTACCCCACTGTCTAAAGCTCGGGAATCCCTGTCCGAAGGGTTGGGATTCTTAGCTGTAGTTGCTTTTATTCCTTTAGGTCCTTGGGAGATGTCCTCTGGGTCAGCAGTAGGATTTTTGAAAAGAAATTTGTGAGAGTCAGGGACTCTGTAGTACCTGTCTGGTTTCCTTGGAGCAGGAGGTAAAGCATCAGAAGTTAGACTGGATTCCATGAAGACATCATCCACAAAGTACAGTTTTGTACCTACCATAAATGTAGATGTTCGAGGATCCACATTGCTGCAGTCCTAACTATTGGGTAGTCCGCTGTCCAGTCGGCCCGAATACCAAAGTATATGGCTGACGTCGGTCAGGGCGCATTAGACTGACGTCAGTACGTCAGGGTACTAATGCGCATGACCGACGTCATATCCTCAGTCTTTTCTTGCCCCAGATGTCAGAAGACCCTGAAAAGATAAGGCCAAAAACCAAAAACTCCCAAAATACCTGCACCAAAAATATATATACAATATATACACAATTAGCAGAATATAACCTCACCTACACAACCACCCCTAAACACAGAGGGAAGGAGGGAGGGTAAATTGGACTGCAGCAATGTGGATCCTCGAACATCTACATTTATGGTAGGTACAAAACTGTACTATGTTCTTCATTCCACATTGCTGCAGTCCTAACTATTGGGTAGAATCCCAAAGCAGAGGTAAGGGAGGCTGGCAAATCATAAGGAAGCAGGAACTGACAACATGCCTTGCAAAATAGCTGTGGCAAAACCAGCCCTAGACTTAGACTAGAGAGGAAGGTGATAATGCTTAGAGAAAGTATGCACTGAACTCCAAGTAGCTGCCTCCAAAATATCCTTAGTTGCCACCCCCCTTAGAAATGCTGTGGAAGTGGCAGTAGCCCTAGTGCAATGAGGCCTAATCCCAGCTGGAATCTCCTTGCCATGATGGGAATAACCAAAAGTAATGCAACACCCAATCCACCTAGAAATAGTTTGTTTTGACACAGGCTTGCCCTTTGAACTCAAAGCAAAAGAAACAAACAACTGCTGAGACTGCCTAAAATCCTTAGTCCTGCTCAAATAATAACGCAATAGCCTGTGTACATCTAAAGTGTGCAAAATCTTTTCCCTTTATTTTGGGGATCTGCATAAAAGGTAGGCAAATGAATAGTTTGGTTTAAAGCCACACTAGAAACCACCTTAGGCATAAAGGAAGGATTAGTACGTAAAGATACCCTATCCTTATGAAAAATCAAAAAAGGCTCCACTGCCATAAGGGCCTGCAACTCAGAAACCCTTCTTGCAGAAGTAATGGCCAACAAAAAAGCAGTCTTCCATGACAAGTATTTCAATTCAGCAGTAGCCGAAGGCTCAAAAGGTTGTAGAGTAAGTTTCTCCAACACAAAATTGAGATCCCAAGCAGGAGTAGGAGCTCTACGTGGGGGTCTTATATTCTTTGCCCCTCTAAGAAATTGCTTGAACAAAGGATGCGAAAACAATGGTGGGTCACAATCATAGTGAGCTGAAATTGCTGCAGCATGAATCTTAATGGAAGAGAAAGACAAACCTTTGTCCAGTAACTCAGTAAGATATTGAAGAGCCACACTCAAATTTGGCTCAGTAATCTCCAAATTGTTTGCTGCACTCCAAAACAAAAATCTCTTCCATTTTTCTGCGTACACTTTCCTTGTACTAGGTCGTCTGGCTTCCATAATCACATTTAAAACTTGTTGAGGAAGCTGAGACCTGCTGTCTTTCAAAACAGAATATGCCAGGCTGTTAGATGTAGAGAGTGAAGCTTGACATGGAGCAGATGGCCGTCCCTCTGAGACAACAGGTGTGGAATCAAGGGTAAAGGCCATGGAGGCTTCCTTACCAGACTCCTCAGTAATGGGTACCAGTGCTGCCGAGGCCAATCTGGAGCTATTAAAATCATCCTTGGCTTGTCTTGTCTGACCTTTAGAAGCACCTTTGGAAGAAGAGGCAGAGGTGGAAAGGCATACACATGAAGATTTTTCCAACTGAAAGAAAGAGCATCCACTTTCCAAGCTGTGTGATGAAATCCCTTCGTGCAAAACTGTGGCAGCTGGTGGTTTAGTGGAGAAGCGAACAGATCTATGTCTGGAGTTCCCCATGACACTGTCAGTTTTTGAAATACATGAAGATCCAGTTTCCACTCGTGGGGATCCATGATTTGTCTGCTTAATACATCTGCTAAGGAGTTCTGTGCTCCCGGCAGAAACCTTGCCTGAAGAGTTAGTTGCAGACTGAGCGCAGTCTCCCATAAAATCATTGCTTGTCTGCACAATGGGTAAGAATGTGTTCACCATTGTTTGTTGATGTACCACATGACAGTTGTGTTGTCTGTTAGAATCAACACCTGCCCTGGAAGAAGTAACTCCTTGAAAGCAATTAATGCAAACTGAACTGCTAACATCTCTTTCATGTTGATATGTAGATGCTGTAGTCTGGCAGGCCACTTGTCTTGTATCCACTTTCCATTTAGATGAGCTCCCAAGCAATATCTGAGGCATCTGTCGTTAGAATCTGACTTGCCTCTGGCGGGTCACAGAGAGTCCCTTGTTTAGGTGACATTCCTGAGCCCACCACAAAAATTCCTTTTGAATGCAAGGTATTATTTGAATGACAGTGTCCAAATCCTGGCAGTGCTGTGTCCACAGATTTTGAGATACCATTGTAGCTTCCTCATATGCAGTTTGGCATTGGGAAGCACCAGAATACAAGATGCCATGAACCCTAAGGCTTGAAGGACTGTCCTTGCAGTCAGCCCGGACTGAAGAGATAGATGATGGAAGTAACTGGAAAGATTCTTTTGTTTGTCCGGGGTTAAAAAGGCCATCTGGGCTGCTGTATTCAGTCTCACACCCAGAAAGCACATGTCTTGAGAGGGTACTAGACTGGACTTTATTTCGTTCACAGAATACCCTAGGCATCTTAGCACTGCTATGACATATTCCAGATGCTGTAGAAGATCTTCTTTTTCTTGAGCCAGAATCAGGCAGTCGTCCAAGTAAGGATAGATTTGGATTCCTTTTAGCCTGAAGTAAGCTATCACTGGAGCCAGAACCTTTGTGAATACTCTGGGGGCAGTAGCTAAGCCAAAGGGCAATGCAGAGAACTGATAATGAGAATTTCCAGCTCGAAAACGCAGATACTTCCTGCAACTTAGTCTTATTGGCACATGAAGGTAAGCTTCCTTGAGATCTAAAGTTACCATCCAGTGATCTTTGCCCAGCAGAGGTAAAAGCTGTTGTAACGTCAACATTTTGAACTTGGGAATGTCCAGATAAGTGTTGAGGATAGATAAATCCAGAATTGGTCTCCACGTGTTCCCCTTCTTTGGTACTAGGAACAGGCGAGAATAAAATCCTAGGCCCCTTTCCGCACAGGAACTGACTGAATGGCCCCTATTTGGAGCAACAGAGAAATTTGCTTGTGAGCCTCTGTTCTTTGAAGAGGAGGAATGTCTGGCATGCCTTTGAAAGGAGGCAAGGTATGGAAATAAAACCTGTAACCGTGGTGAATAATATCCAGAACCCATCTGTCTTGGGTAATTAAATCCCAATTTTCTTTGAAAAGAGACAGCCTTCCTCCCAAAGGTGCTGCCAGGCGAGAACGCACTGGCAGCTGAAAAGGCAGGTCATTGGGTCTGCTTAGAAAGGACTGACCCCTGCCCTCACCAGAAGTCTGAGCAGGGGAACTCCCTGTCCTAGGCCTAAAAGAACCCTGAGCTCTGCCCCTACCACGCCTAGACCTACCCCTAGACTGGGAATCATAAGCAGGATAAGTCCATCCCTTAGTAGGCCAATTTCTACTAAACTTGGAGGCTGCACCTGCAAAAATCTTTAACAGTTTGCATAGACTTAGCCTTGTCCTCCATTTTCTTCAAAACTGCTTCCACAGGCGAACCAAACAACACATCAGACTGTAAAGGAGCATCCAAAATCCTTGTCTTAACATGCTCAGCTAAATTCTGATCTCTCAGCCAGGCGTGCCTACGAAGAACAGAACCAGTGGCAGCCACCCTGGAGGAGGCCTGCACAGCATCAAAACCACACTGCAAGGAATGTTTACCCACCTGTTCAGACACATGAACTAAATCCTGCAACTCTTTACACTCAATACCTTCAGCCAGAGCATCCACCTTAGATTTCAACTGTGAAAGAAGATAATTCTGATATTTTAACATGTGAAACTGACAATTCAACGCCCTCATGGCTAAAGTGGAAGAAGTATACACTTTCTTTCCCCATCTATCCAAAGCCCTTGCCTCTTTATCAGGAGGGACAGGATTTTTAACAACTGAGGCCTTCACACCTTTAGGCCCCTGAGAGACAGTTTCTGGGTCTGCCCTAGGACTCTTAAAAGATACTTATGAGCTTCAGGCACCCTATAATACCTATCCGGTTTAACTGGGGCAGGAGGCAAAGAATCAGGATTCAGGGAAGCCTCTGCAAACACATCTTCCACCACATTCAAAACAGGAGGTATAGCTAAAGGCCTATGCTGGGGTAAAAACAAGAATTCCCTAAGCCTTTTCCTGGAATCAGAGAAATCTTGACCTTCCCATTTAAAATGCTCCCTCATGGAATGCAGAGTCTCTGAAAATGAAAAATCCTCAGGAGGAAAAGCAGAAGGAGTAGAATCATCCACATCAGAATCAGAATAAGGAGGGTACTCCTGCAAGTCTTCAGCCGAAGCCTCCGAAGCCTCCGAGCATTGCTCAAAACTCTCAAACTCAGGTTCCACCCTAGGCCTCTTATCAGGAGGGGGCATAGAACCCCTAATCATAGTAATCAAATCCTCTGCCATTTTAAGCATATGTTTCTTAGGCAAAGATCCTGAAGCACTAGGAGAAACCCCCACAGAAGCTAAACTTGGCCTGCCCCTCAAAGAAGCCTTGGAAACTGAAGGGGAGGCTCTAACCACCTTAGGAAGAGAGGGAGGAACAGCCACCGGAGAAGCCCCCTCAGCCTGGCCTACTTCCTGAGAGGATACATCCTGTAACAGTAAAGTCTCTCCCTGAGACTCCAAAGAGACACCTGGCAAAACCTCCGGCTCCACTGAGCCTTCCAAAGAACCGACGTCTGGGACTGTCGGTTCCTCCACCCTAGGCTTCGCTGCTTTATCTTTGCGTTTTTAGCGAAGCCGGCCGGAGCATCCGACGGCATTTTATAATTACAACGCTTCCCAAACACTAACCTGGCACAGTCTAACCTTCTCTTAATAGTGCGTTTGTTAAATCTAGCACAAGAGCGGCATCCAACAACGTCGTGCTCAGGCCCTAAACAAGGTATACACAAAGTATGGTAATCCCTATGAGGTATCTGTTTCCCACAAGAAATACAGTTATTCACTTTTTCTGACATCCGGTTAAATACTGAGGCAAGAAAAAACCAAAATATTCCCAACGGGTACTTAGCCAACTTTGATTCGGTCTGAAACTCTGACTTCAGAAACTTTCAGAACGCCAACCTGCACTCGCAAAATTGCTTCTGCATCGGACCATGCGGCAAAAAAGACTGAGGATATGACGTCGGTCATGCGCATTAGCACCCTGACGTACTGACGTCAGTCTAATGCGCCCTGACCGACGTCAGCCATATACTTTGGTATTCGGGCCGACTGGACAGCGGACTACCCAATAGTTAGGACTGCAGCAATGTGGAATGAAGAACATCATGCAGAACAGGAGGTATAGCTAAGGGTCTGTGCTGTGGTAAATCTAAAAATTCCCTGAGTCTCTTTTTAGACTGAGTATAATCCTGGCATTCCCAGTGGAAATGCTCACTCAAAATAAGTAGGGTTTCACCAAAAGAAAAATCCTCTGGAGAGGAAGCAAAAGGAAAGGATTCCTCTGCATCTGAATCCTCATAGGCAGATAAAGGCATGTCTTCATATTCAGAAACCTCAGTGCCATCAGACTCTTTGTCAGTTAAAGCTGATGGGGACAGATCTCTTTTTCTTTTAGCAGGGGAAGGGTGGCTTCCCCTAATTAGCATGACCAGGTCTTCTGCCATTTTAAGCATTTCAGATTGTGGCAAGGAAGCAAGCGCTTGAGTTTGGGTCGTTGTTTTTTTTTGGGCGTAGCTCGTATTCTTGGCCTTAGAAACTTGGCAGTTTTAGAAAGAACTGAAGACGCGAAATAAGTCGTCGGTTTGTGTTGAATATCGGTAATGTGAAGAACTTCCTCAGAAGTCAGTGCCTGCACAGCGGCTCCAGACCCATCCAAGGTAGAGACATCTGCAGGTTCCGTAGTCAAAGAAGAGTCTCACGGCATACTGGACTCCGAATGGGTCTTGGTAGCGGGCTGCGAATCTATCGAAGTGGGCATCAGGGGTTGCGAAAGAGCCTCACTGAGTGCCGCCGAACTGGCGATAGGTTAACAGAAGTGTCGTCAGCAGTTTTGGACCTGTGTGGTCTGTCTCTGTCTTTATCCTTACGCTTTTTCAAAAGATCGGTAGATGGATGGCTTACCGAAGCCATTTCAGAATACGGAGATCGAGAACGAAAGTATTTAGCTACAATAAGGGCCCGACGACGAAGAGTTCGGGCGCTGAACAAGGCACAAAACCGACAACGAGGTACATTGCGGTCTGGGCCTAAACAGGTGACACAGTAAGAATGGAAATCTCGGTGTGGTATTTGCTTTCCACAGGCAAGACAATTGTTAACTTTTTCTGACATCGGTTAGAGCAAGAAAAAAGGATCCCCAACGGGGTACTTAGCTTTAGAAGACTTCAGGATGATTCAATTTCGGAAACGAAAACTCAGGTAGCGGCCGACCGGCACTTGTGCGAACTGCTTCTGCTTCGGGCTCCTCGGCAAGAAAGACTGATGTAATGGTGTCGGCTGCCTGTTTTTATACCCCTGACATCAGTCCTGAAGCGACAGCAACCGACGCAAAAATACTAAGTCTCTGGTATTTGGGCGGACTGAGGGCTACCTGCTGGCAGATAACCCAAGTGTGATGACTGCAACAGTGAAACACAAAGAACATCAGAGGATCAGCACATGCACATTAAACAGCTTAGCACATGGACATATATAGGAGGATTAGCATATACACCATGATCGGCATGTAGACATACACAGGATTAGCATATACATGTGGACAAACATGGGATTAGCATGCAAGCATACATTCATATACAGGGTCAGCACAGACACAAAAATATGATTAGCATATACACTTCACAAAAGGATAAGCAATATATAAATGCAATCTGCATGTAAGCACATATGGAAGTACACAAGATCTACATGTAAACACACACAGGTACACATCCAGGACAAGCATGCACTGGATAAGCATATACATACACAAAGAATTATACATGGGATAAACCTACGCAGGAATTGCATATACAGACAAAATCAGTATGTACACATACACTGGAACAGTGCGTGCACACACACACAGAGGATCAAAACAAATGCATACACAGGATCAGCCTGCACATACTCAACATCTACATATTCACAGGATTAACTTATACTAAGGATTAACATATACATATGATTAGCATGTACACATACACAAGAGGATTAAGCATATACACATGATCAGCATGTACGTATAAACGGGCAGAAAATAAAGGGAAAAGATTCAGCATATACACGTACAAAAAAGTAACATGTACACATACACAGGATTAACACACACACACACACACACACACACACACACACACACACACACACACACACACAATCAGCATTTACACACACAGGATTAACATGCACATACACCTGATCAGAATGTATATGTACACAGGAGCAGCAAATGCAGGTAAAAAAATGGTCAGCATATATAAGTACACATCAGCTGCATATGTAAACAGAGTCAGCATGTATACATACACAAGAGTTAGCATGTACACACACAGGAGCAGCATACATAAATATATATAGTATTATCATACACCTACACACACGAGATAAGCATGCAAATGTTCACAAAATTAGCATGTACATACATAAGATTAACAAACACATACATGTAAACAGTACACAAGATAAGCAAGTACACATACATACACTTGGTCAACATGCACACAAACACAATGCACATACAGAGGATCAGCATACAGATGCACACAGGATTAATACATATTCATACCCAAGATTTGTGCAGAGTCAGAATGTACACATGTACAAGGTTAGAATTCAAACAAGCACAAGATTAACATATTCACATACTCATGGTCATCTACAGAACAGACTTTGACACTTTATGAATATCCTTTCCTTTAGTGAAAAAGGGCACCAGAGTATATGCTGCATCTCCTAAGTCTGTTCCACTTCCAACAACAATGCTTCCTGATCAACTGCCTTTTCATCTCCTGGATTATTTCCAATAAAAAGTATGCCTCCACTATCATGCCACCTTCCAAAATGTCATCCGAATGAATGGTTACTCCTCCACTATTGTAAGCATAGCATCAGGCTATTCCTGCAACAGTGAAAAAGTACAGTTTTGTACCTACCATAAATGTAGATGTTCGAGTGTTCACCCTGCTGCAGTCATCACACTTGGATTATCCTGCCCTCAGGCGGTCCAAATTCCAAAGTCTTGGTCCGGCGTCGGTTGCTGTCATTTCTTCCCTGACGTCAGTGCGCCAGGGGTATATAAGAGGCATCCAACGCCATTTTCTTCAGTTTTTCTTGCCCCAGATGTCAGGTGCCCCCAATAGTTAGGCAATATATATATATATATATATATATATATATATATATATATATATATATGTATACATACACATATGGCTATATAAAAATAAAACAAAACCCTTGGGTACAAGCAAATACACCACAGAGGTAGTATAGGATAAAGTGGTGGAGATAAGTTCAGCTAGTTCAGAGGGGATGGAGGGAGGGTAACCTGGACTGCAGCGGGGTGAACACTCGAACATCTACATTTATGGTAGGTACAAAACTGTACTATGTTCATCGTGTTACCCTGCTGCAGTCATCACACTTGGGTTGAATACGAAAGCTAAGGAGGGGAGGTGGAGTCAAACAGGGTTAGAAGAAGCTAGTAGGCCCTGCAAAACTGCAGTGGCAAAACCAGCTCTAGTCTTAGAGTAAAGAGGTAAGTGATAGTGTTTAGTGAAGGTGTGCACTGAACTCCAAGTAGCAGCTTCCAGAATATCCTTGGTTGGCACTACCCTGAGAAAGGCAGCTGATGTAGCTGTAGCCCTGGTGGAGTGGGACCTAATGTTAGCAGGTACTGGTTTCTCATGATGTGTGTAGCAGAAACGTATGCAATGTCCTATCCATTTAGAAATGGTCTGTTTTGAGATAGCTTTTTCTTGTGATCCTGTAGCATAGGCTACAAAGAGCTGGTCAGATTTTCTGAAAGCCTTAGTTTTATCCAAGTAGTAACGTAATTGCCTGTGACTGTCCAAAGAGTGCAGGAGTCTTTCTCCTTTGTTCTGGGGATTTGAGAAGAAGGTGGGCAAGTGAATGGTTTGGTTTAGGGCCACACTGGATACCACCTTTGGCATAAAGGAAGGATTAAGTTCATAGAGACACTCTGTCTTGATGAAAAATGAGGAAAGGTTCCACTGACATTAGTGCCTGTAGCTCTGAGACTCTTCTAGCTGAGGTTATTGCTAGTAGTAGGGCAGTTTTCCATGAAATAAATTTTAAATCAGCTGAAAAAGCTGGTTCAAAGGGCATCAGTGTAAGCTTTTCCAGAACAAAGTTGAGATCCCAAGTAGGTGTTGGAGCTCTCCTTGGCAGTCTTAAGTTCTTAGCCCCTCTGAGGTACTGTCTTAGGAGTGGATGTGAAAATAAAGGAGGATCTGTGCTGTAATGAACTGAAATTGCTGAGGCGTGGATCTTAGCAGATGAAAAGGAAAGTCCTTTGTGTAACATCTCAGTTAAATATTGTAGAATCTGAGGGATGTTCGGCTCCAGGGAATTTAGGCCTTTAGTCTGGTTCCAGGCGCAAAATCTTTTCCATTTGTCTGAATAGGCTTTCCAGGTGCTGGGCCTCCTGGCCTCCAGAATGACACTGTTGGCTGGTTGTTTAGGTAATTTGCCATGCAGCCAGGTTTAAAGTCTTGAGCTGGCTGTGTAGAATCAGATTGTCACGCTGGGTGAGCAGGTGAGGAATTTGTGGCAAAATCCATGATGGGCCCTGGGCCATGTTTCTTAAAACTGGATACCAATGCTGACGTGGCCAGTCTGGTGCAACGAGAATCATTTGTGGCCTCTCTAATCTGACTTTCAGCAGTACCTTTGCTAGAAGAGGCAGTGGAGGGAAGGCATACACTGTTAATGTTTTCCAACTGAATGAGAGGGCGTCCACTTTCCAAGCTAGTGGATGGAAGGTCCTTCTGCACAATTTTTGAAGTTGGTGGTTGTGGGGGCTTGCAAACAGATCTATGTCTGGGCGTCCCCATTTTTGAGCTATCATTGCAAATACTTGTGGATCTAGTTTCCATTCGTATGGATCCATGATGTTTCTGTTTAGGTCGTCTGCCAATGTGTTTTTCTTTCCTGGCAAGAACTGTGCTTGTAATTGAATCTGGTAAGACAGTGCAGTGTTCCACAAGGTCATTGCTTGCCTGCATAGAGGGTAGGAATGTGCGCCCCCTTGCTTGTTTATGTACCACATAACTGTGGTGTTGTCTGTCCTTATTAGTAGTTGTCCTAGGTGTAGAAGGTCCTTGAAAGCTGTTAGGGCATTCTGCACTGCTAGCATTTCTTTTTGATTGATATGCAGGTGTCTCTGATCTGTAGTCCATTTGCCCTGAATGCACTGTCCTGCCATGTGTGCTCCCCAGGCATAGTCCGATGCATCTGCTGTCACAGTCTGCCTGGCTGTGGGTAAGGTGAAAGGCTGACCCTTGTTGAGGTGACATGCCTGTGCCCACCATAGAAACTCCTGTTGAAGGCAGGGAATGAGTGGTATCATTGTTTCCAAGCTGTGGCTGTGCTGATTCCATACGCTTTTCAGGTACCATTGTAATTTCCTCATATGCAGTTTTGCAAATGGTATTAGTAGAATGCAAGATGCCATGAATCCCAAGGCCTGCAGAATTTTTCTTGCAGTGAGTTGGGTCTTTGTTGCCATTACTTTGAAATATTGAAACAGCTGTCGTTGCTTGTCTGGCATGAGATAAGCCATCTGGGCCGTTGTATTCAAGCTGGCACCCAGGAATGTTATGTTTTGGGAGGGCACTAGTTTTGATTTCTTTTCGTTTACTGTGTACCCTAGGCAACTTAGAAGGTGTTTGACAAATGCCAAATGCTTTAAAAGAATGTCCTTGCTTTCTGCTTGAATAAGGCAGTCGTCCAGGTATGAGTATATTTGAATTCCTCTTTGTCTGCAGTATGCAATTACTGGTGCCAGGCATTTTGTGAAGACCCTGGGCGCAGTAGATAAGCCAAAGGGCAGTGCAGAGAATTGATAATGCATTGAACCTGCAATGAAGCGGAGGTATCTTCTGCAATTTTGTCTGATAGGGACATGTAGATATGCCTCCTTGAGGTCCAAAGTGGCTAGCCAAGCATTCTTGCCCAGCATGGGAAGAAGCTGCTGTAGTGTTAACATCTTGAATTTTGGTACTTGCAGATAGGTGTTCAGAATTGAAAGATCCAGGATGGGTCTCCATGCTTTGTCCTTTCTTGGGACTAGGAAGAGTCTTGAGTAAAATCCTTGTCCTTGCTCCTGTGTAGGTACCTGTTGAATGGCTCTCATGTTCATGAGAGCTGTAATTTGTTTCTGTGCCTCTACCCATTGATTTGGTGGCAGGTCTGGCATTCCTTTGATCCTTGGTAAGGTATGAAAGTGGAATCTGTATCCTTGAGAGACAATATTTAGAACCCATTTGTCTTTTGTGATGATGTGCCAGTTGTCTGCAAAAAAATGCTAGTTTTCCTCCCAAGGGTGTTGCCAGGAGAGATTTGCTTGGTAGTTTGAGAATAGAGTCATTGTGTCTGCCTTCCGCTAGCTTGGGGCCTGTCTTCTCCTCCTTTCTGGGTAGCAGAACCCCATTGGCGAGGTTTGTAAGGGCCCTGTGACTGACCTCTGCCCCTTGGGTGTCTGTATTTGCCCCTCTGTGATCTGTCTGAAGCTGGAAAGGACCATTTTTTTGTTGGCCAATTTCTGCAGAAGCGAGGGGGTTGCAACTGCAAAAAATCCTTGACCGTTTGCATAGATTTTGCCTTATCCTCCATTTTCTTTAAAACCTCTTCTGCTTTGACACCAAATAATACATCCTGTTGTAAAGGTGCATCTAATAATTTTGCTTTAACATGGTCAGGGAGGGTTTGCTCTTTTAACCAAACATGTCTACGTATGACAGAGCCAGTAACAGCTGCTCTACAGGAAGCTTCCAATTAATCAAATCCGCATTGTAAAGTATGCTTGCTCACCTGTTCAGCTGCATGCAACAGATCCTGCATTTCCCTGAATTCAGGCTGTTCTGAATGTGTGCTCATTTTTTGTTTTAACTGAGACATCAGGAATTGTTGATATTTCAACATGTGAAACTGGCAATTTAATGCTCTCATAGCCAGAGTTGCTGAGGTGTATATTTTCTTTCCCGATTTATCTAGGGCTCTGGAATCTCTTTCAGAGGGCACAGGATTTTTAGCCATAGAAGCTTTTGCTCCCTTAGGACCCTGGGAAATCGTTTCTGGGTCAGCTACAGGGCTTTTATAAAGGAATTTGTGTGAGTCAGTTACTCTGTAGTATCTGTCTGGTTTGGCTGGAGCAGGAGGCAGAGAGTCTGGATTTAAACTAGACTCCAAGTAGACATAATCCATAATATCTAAAACAGGAGGGATAGCAAGAGGTCTGTGCTGGGGTAATAAAAGGAACTCTCAGAGCCTTTTCTTAGAATCTGAGTAATCCTGGCCTTCCCAGTGGAAATGTTCCCTCATGGTATGTAATGTTTCCCCAAAGGAGTAGTCTTCAGGGGGAGATGCTGAGGGAATAGAGTCTTCAGCATCAGAATCCTCATAAGGTGGAAAAGTGTAATCCTGTTCCTCAGAAGAAACTGAGGAGAGAGAAACCTGGTCAGAGGATGCATAATCCTCCTCTTGTCTTGGTCTTTTATCAGGAGGGGGATGGGAACCCCTGATAAGGGTAATTAAGTCTTCAGCCATCTTAAGCATCTGCTTCTTAGGCATGGGGCCTTTAACTGTAGACCGATGAACAGTTTTTTAGGTTTTAAAGGAGTTTTAAGCTTAGCATAAGATTTAATGGTGAGTGTAGTCGGTCTGAAGACACCTTCTGCAACCGAAGGTGTTTCCTCTGCACCGGTGTCTAGTTCTGCTCCAGTGTCGGTAGATGGCTGCGTCGGCCTAGTAGACTCAGCTTGGGAATCCGCAGCTGTCTGGGGTTCCAGTTCTGCGGTCATCAGGGGCTGCATAGGTGCCTCACTGAAAATCGGAGAACCGGTGACAGGCCCAGCTGAGGCCTCGGGGTCTGGCTTATTCCTAGGCTGCCTGTCCTTATCCTTGCGTTTTTAAGTGCGGTCGTCGGCTGCTCCGACGGCATGATATAATTAAATTTCCTACCAAAGTAATGCCGTGCGAAGTCAAAACGGTGTTTGATAGTTCGTTTATTAAACCTAGTGCAAAACCGACAACCTATGACGTCGTGGTCTGGGCCAAGGCAAGGAATACAATTGGAATGGAAGTCCTTATGAGGTATTTGCTTCCCACAAGAAATGCAATTGTTAACTTTTTCTGACATCGGACTGAGGCAAGAAAATTTTCCCCAACGGGGTACTTAGCTTTATTGAAGACTTCGGACTGAAATTCAAATCGAAAATCTCAGGTGTCGGCCGACCGGCACTTGCAAAATTCTTCTGCTTCGGGCACCGCGCGGCAAGAAAGACTGAAGAAAATGGCGTCGGATGCCTCTTATATACCCCTGGCGCACTGACGTCAGGGAAGAAGCGACAGCAACCGACGCCAGACCAAGACTTTGGAATTCGGGCCGACTCCGGGACCGCCTGACGGCAGGATAACCCAAGTGTGATGACTGCAGCAGGGTAACACGATGAATATCACACATTTCTCACTTTCCACCAGAAAAGGAGTTCCCCTATTGAAAAGTAAGAATAAATTCCCAGGTGTCTTGTCCAAACATCCCTGTATGTATAAATACCATTTCAGGTTTCCTGTGAAAACAGACCATAGACCTAATGGAACCAACCAGTGAAGAATAAATAATATGGCATCAAGTAGGAAATACAAGAAATATTATGAAGTGTAAGTGAAACTCAGTAATTCCTACATTCAGTTTTATACCATGTGTTGCACAGTGCATATTACCTCATATTCTTTACCTTCATTCCTACCACATTGCTGTCATTTATTACTAATGGAAGTCAACATTCTACAGTAATATTTTCTATACTTAAGGTGCATTCAACACTGCAGCTTCCCTCCATGCCAGACTTCCCTCTCATCTTTTTTCCACCTGTCCTATGGCCTCATGAATTTCTGTATGGATTTTCTTCTGTTCATTATGGCATTCTCTTCCATGGGTCCACAACTACCTCTATGAAGTAGCCCTTCTGAAGCTACAAACAGCAGGTACATCCTACAATGTGCTACCTGTGTTCCCCTCTTCCTTCTCTGTGCTTCCTGTTTAGGATAAACCTTAAACAGCTACCTAATGTGTTCTTCTGCACTCACTTCCCTACTCCCCATCTCTTAAGGTCTTAGTGAGAAGAGCTGCAGCTCATCTGGTCTCTGCTTATACATTTTCATGTTGTAGCAAATACCCTTCTCGTGTCTTTTCTATGGAGTCTTTCCAAAAGCTCAATGTCTCTCACTTTGTATGGCTTCCAGAACTGCAAAAATGTACTACAGGTGTGGCCTAATACCCAGCATAGTGTAAGCATTTTTTTGTTTCTGGAGTGCATTCAGCTTGAGACACTGTGTTCTACTGTCAATGCCTTCTCACTTTGCTCCTGGTGTCCACACCTGACAAAATCAACATGCCTAGACCTTCTTCTTTCTTACTGCTTTGAGCTCCCTACTCACACCTGATATGAAATGCCAGAGCTGTTATGGTTTAAATGCAGTGCTTTGCATTTGTCTGCAGGGTACCGTAAATACCACATTTTTGTTCACTTGGACAGCCTTTCAAAAGCCTTACTTAGACTGTCAACCCCACGACTATTCTTCACTATTGCACCTATGTTTGGATCACCAGCTGATGCTTTTCTCTACTACCTCACACTCAGAAGTACCCGGACCACTGTTTGAACCCTGAGGCATCCCAGTACTCAGTGCTTGCATCACATTTTTTACATCACTCATTAAACTGAATAAGGTTTGACTTGCTGCTTCTTCTGACCTTGAGCCCATGTTTGCTGCTGTCCTACTGACTGACTTTTTTCCTGAAGGAAAACAACCAATCTTTCCTTCAGGGGTCATTCCAGGACATCTAACAGTCAATATAAGCCTGTAATTTCCAAGAGCACCCCCCTCCCAAAGATGCCTTTCAGGTCTCAAGGCAACCAGGAGAGAGGCATTCGCCTGAAATAAAGGGGGACAAGTGTGAAAAGCCTTGAAGTTGGGCAAGGCATCTAATCTTCTGTGTTCGAAGTTCCAAGTGTTACTACTACTGCATAAGTAAAACAGCACAATAAACATTTGCTAAATCTCTCTCACAGGGGACATTCCAACACTATGGACAAGTTCATAAGGTCCCTGGTAGGCAGCCCATCTACTACATGGGCATTTAACCTCTCTAATAACATACCATTCTCTTCCCAGTTCCTAATCTGCTGTTTGTCTACTACTGTTCTCCACACACTGCATACCTCCTTCCCAGCATGGCACACAATCTCCTAGCTTTTTTTTTTTTGAGTGGACTAAAATTAGGTATTCACATAATACCTCTGGTCTGTCCATCCTTTTATTCTTTCTGCTGTATGTTTAAAAGCTAGCCTTTGTTTTCCTTTTTCACCTTTTTTGTCAGCTCCCTTTCAACTCTCACTATTCCTATTTCCACCAGCTTGTTGACCTTCTACTTGCCATCTTGTACTGTGCCACCTTCACAGCCATCACTTTCACCTCATGTATATTTTTCTTTTGCCCTAACTGCTTTTATTTAAATATGTTTACTAGGGTACAGCAGTGATCTCATTAGACCAATATGGGGTTCACTGTGGGAGATTCTCAGGACAGAAGCAAAAAAATACAGGTAAAAATGACAAACTGCTCACTTTTATTACAAAGCGGTTAATAAAGTTCAAGGGAACATAAAGAATATCACAGTTACTGATGGGGGTAGAGGAGTGTAAATTATAAACATGTTCAACAACATCTCTTCAGAGTACTTAATTAAAATACCTTCACAGCCATAACCGAAAAATAAATTGGTTCCTTCCCAACCTTCACTCACTATTAAAAAACAAAAACCTTAAAAATGCAGCAAAATGCAAATGCTTCCTTACAATTACCATATCATCCCTACAGTTATCTACTTACTTAAACTGTCTCTAATTACATCCACAATGTGACTTCCATCCCTTTAGATATAAACTCCTACACTCTTTCTTCAAACTTTAAACCCTTCCTCCACCTTTTTCTTCTATGGTGTTTTTAAACTGAAGGTTCTGCCAAGCCACTAGTTCACTTTCAAGAGTTTACTTTTTACCTATTTTTTACTGCATTATTTTGTACATAGAACAACTTTCTAGGAAACCAAGGCACAGACCAAACAAGAGTCTGTAAGTCTGAGGGAAGACAGAAATATTTTACAGCTAATGACAAAATGAAATGGCGTATAAAAATAGGGTGAGAAAAATAAAAGAGAAAGTAATATGGTTAAGAAGTACCAGGAATTATTTAGGGGACTGACAAAGATTTAAGTATTGCAGAATGAGGGGAATCTCGCAGAACAAGAAGAGGTGCAAATGCAGAGTGCTAAAGAGAAAATAAAGGAGTATCTGGATAAAATGCAGGAGTTTAGAAAGATTGATGTTAAGCAACTACTTTTTGATATTAACTCCAGAGCACAAAAACTTTTAGCACAATGACTTAGGCAACTAAATTGCCTAAACAGAAAATAATTTTCCCCTGCCCTCCCACTCTGGCACTGCTGTGTTTTTTTAAACTCAACTAATTGCCTGCCCCTTATTTTAATTTGATCAGTTGTTTCCTTCCTTCTCTTCTTTCACTGGCTATTGTGAGTAAACACAAAATTATCATTTTGTGAAATCAAATGTGAAATCACTCCCCAGCCAGAATACAAAGTGCCCACCGCTTCCAATCAATCCTGCTCTTTTAAAATTAGAGGGTCTCCTAGGGTTGCCACCTCTCCTTTTTTTTCCTGAACTATCCAGAAATCAAACTGATTGTCCAGTAGTCCGGAAAACACTGTACAAACTCCAGTATTCTGTTTCAAAAAAGAAACCAACTATCGGAGTTTGTTAAATCGGCAGACTTACTATGCTTTTTTTACATAAAAGCATAGTAAATCGTCAGGAAGCAGGCATCAGGAATGGAAAAAGAGGGCATTCCTCACAAGCTCATGTCATAAAGATGTCACAAAATGGGTGAAACGTGGACAGTAGAGAGGGCAGAAATGGGCGGGGTTACATGTGATGCGAGGGGTGTGGCCTTTCTCCAGTTATAGCCACAACGAAAGGTGGCAACCCTAGGCTGTCCATTTAGCTAAATTTATTTTCAGTTACCCCCTCCTTCATGTCTGCTTAGTGCACACAACAGCTCTTAGGATAGTAACCCATTTTTCCCTCTTATCTTGAAAATCTGCAACATGTAGTCCAAGACTACCAATTACTGGCCTGCTTCTTATCTTGGGACTGGTGCTACTGTTTTACTTCTGGTAAGAGAGGAAACAAAGGTGCACTGTAATCCAGCAGAGTAAAGCTGTGGTGAGACCATCACTTTTCATCTCCTGACATTACTTTATATTCTCGCTGCTATCTTCTAATCAAAAAAAGGGCCTGTTCCCATGGATATGAACTTTCCTCCTATCTCTGTTACCAGCTTGGTGGATATGGGCATCCTTGGGCAATGCAGAAATTGCCTCATGTTTATTTTTCTTAAACAAGTTGATGTACTATGTGAGAGACCTATTTACACAATGTTACTGGAGGCAAAGCTCTCACATAAAAGCACTCCTAATGTCAATCAGGCTGGCAGTAGTACACACGCTGCACCCATCACACACAGCTCAAAGCAGACACAGAGACCCACATAAGCTGAGGCACTTAAATGTAACCTTCCTAAACCCCAAATGTTTTCTTGACAAAGTACACACAAAAAATACCTCCAGCAGTTCTAAATGCACTCTTTCAAAACATCATCCACATCAACACATACAGCCACATCTCACGGATTGTCTACTTCTAAGATAAGGCAAGCCACCACATAATCCAACATTCTGGTGATTGGAGACTCCACTGTGAGACACACTGATGTCCCTCTCACAAGGCTGAGAAAGGAGAAAGTCACAGTCAGTTGCTTATTAGAGGACAGGATCCACCACATTAAGCATGCAGATCTTTGGGCCACAAGTATCAGTACGAGTCAGTCATAATCCATGTGGTTGCAAATGACTGGAGAGGTACCTCCCTAGACCTTATGAAGACAGACATCATGGAGCTCTCGGAATGTGTGTCTCAGGCTGGGTATGTACCTAGTATTGAGTAACGTTTTACCTTCTCCAAGGATGATAACAGAATACGAACAGAAGATGATGAAGTTTTAATAACGGACTTAGTTTCTGGTGTCATTCTAACGGGTGAAATATTTGTCAGCATGGAAGGAGATGGCCAAAAGACCACGCTGATTTGCCAGGGATGGTCTGCACCTCTCTCCCTCTAGACTTTTGAATATTAGCTAAAACATTATTCTCTCCATACAGCCTTTTTTAGGCAATGCCAAACTGAAAGCACTTCCAAGATAGCAAATCAAAAATCAAAACCAAGAAAATCTAAAGGTGCTACTGCTCAATGCTAGGAGTCTAAACAAAAATCCCCATACCTTACAATCTCTCTTCACCGTAGAGATTGCTGACATCAGTGTGGTCACTGAGACATGGTTTAAAGCCACAGAAAGCACATTAATAGTGCAAGGATATAATGCCTTCCCCACATTCAGACCAGCTAATACACAGACAGGGACTAAAGGTGGAGGTGTCTCGATTTGCATCAAAAATAAATATACCTCAAGGCTGGACAAACAAGACAATGAACTTGAGCTTCTCCATGTTCAAATTACCACAGGAAAAATCCCATACCAATTCCCTGAAAGCTATAGGTCCCCCTCTATGACCCAGAAAACCCATAACATGTATTTAAACTTATTGGAAACACTCACCATTTAACCAAACACCATATTCATGGGTGACTTTAACTACGCCACTATTAAATGGTAATCATATACAGCATCACATGTGAAGGCACAGAGATGGCTTGATTTTGTGAACACAAACACCCTGGACCAGATTGTTAGTACACTGTCCAGGGATGCAAATATACTGGATCACGTCTTCACTAATCTGAGAGACTGTTGCACTTCTCCTAGTGCATTGTCTTCTCTGATAAGGTCAGACCACAAAATGGTCTCCTTTGAAGTAAAAAGAAAACCTGGAACACCAGCTAACCATGGAATGTTCGGTAATTACTCTAAGGTTAACTTCTACTTTTAGGTAACAACCTGGCAAAATTTCAAGCCCTCATAAACCTTGAGAACATTACTGCCTACGCTGAACTGTTCACAGAATACTTATATAAGCACAACAGCTGCAGAGAGACAGCTGTACCCACCAGGAAGAAGTACAGAACTAACTCAATAAACAAACCACCCTAGCAGAATCACATCATCAACAGGCTGTACAACAAAAAGAAGAAAATCATGGCAAAAATTAGGAGGTGTAGCACCCAGCAAGATGAACTCAATCTTAAACTAAACAAAACTCAAGAAGACAAATAAAGTCGTACAAAGCCAAACTTGAGGTATATTTGACCTACCAGGCCAAGGACAACCACAAGGCATTTTTAGCTATGTCCACAACCTTAAAGGCAATAAATGTGTGTGGAGCTCATTGTTAATGAAGTCACCTATACTAAGCCAGAAAATATACCAAACCTACCAGCCCACAAATTCAGCTCCAACTTCACCTCTCTCTCTCCCTCAACTTCCCCGCAGGAAATACCACTAAATACAAATCCCCCTACTATCACTATGGAACAGGTCCTTAATGCTGTCTCTAAGGCTAAGAACAGTGCATCAATGGGCCGAAACAATATTCCAAAGCTGACATCTAAATAGCATGAAACATGACCTATTGGGCCCCTCAGGAACTGCTATTCAACTGCAGTCTCCAAAAAGGCTTTGTGCCTCACGAAGTGAGAACAGTTAACTGTCATCCCTCTATACAAAGGTAGGCCATCTACAGACCAATAAGTCTTACTAATCTTGTATGAAAAGCAATGGAAAGAATTATCATGGAGATGATCAATAATGACACAGGAAACCTCCAGACACTGAAGCCAAGACAGTTTTGTTTTGTCAAGGGCAGGTCATGCTTACTCAGCCTGGTGGACATCTATGAGATCAACAAAGTAAAGGACAAGGACAAAATGGTTTACACTGCCTACCTTGACCTAGCCAAGGTATATGACACAATACCACACTCAGGCGTTGTTGACAAGCTCAAGAGGTTAGGTATAAACCCTTATGTCACCCAGTGGACAGCCAGCTGGTTCACAGACAGGACCCAAGATGTTAGAATTCAGAAGTCCGTCAAAGAGGCCAGTCACAAGAGGAGTCTCTCAGGGATAGGTCCTGGGACAGCTCCTTTTTGGTATTTTCATCTCAAGGTCAATGCACTCCAGCTAAGTTTGCAGATGATTCCAAATTAGGAGCAGTCATACTATCCTTCCACTAACACAAACGTTCTTCAGGAAGGGCTGACACAGACAAATAACTGCTGTCAGAGCCGTGCACTAAAACTAAATGCCAATAAATCATTCCATGATTTGCAACTTATAAACAAAAGTATGGCATTTAGATCTGAGAAGGTCACTGTTCCACTGTACTCAGCTATCTCAAGAAAAATAACCAGGTCCTATAGAGATATTACAGATATTTCAGAAATGTTATGAAAATCACTATAAAGCAAAGAAACATGGAAATAAAGAAAGAGTACAAATGGAAATATTTATGGATGATACAATTATGCCAAAGTTATAGGTAGATGAGGCTCAATGACTGACAGTTAAGAAAGGAGGAGATGAGATAAAAACGGTGATGAATACGCAGTTTTCAAGAAATTAAGGCATTCTTGTGAAGTTTGGACATTAGGAGGGAAGAAAGTGATACAAAATCTAGACGATTTTATTTAACCGTATTTTAAAAGGACAGGAAGCACCAACATTTTGGATAAAAGCTGTGGCAGTTGCTAAAGATGGCAATGACCAATCAGACTCAGCTTCATATACACTCAATTCAATATTAAAGATCATTTGCAAAGATTTTTGTTACCATTTCTTCTTGCTGTAATTATGCTCCTTTTATGTGAAGTAGGCTTTCTGATTATAAAGTAAATAGATTTTACTTCAGCTACTTCAACTGAACTATGCTTAAGTACATTAATTTTGTATTGGTATTTACTGTAGGCTGAAAACCTGTTCAGATACTACTTAATTCCATTTCATGTGACATAGAATTCTAATGATTCAATTGTTAGGATATACAGTTTCATAGTTTTCTGCAGTCTAGAAGGTTTTTCAACATATAAATGCAGCATAATAAATTAATCAGCCAATAAATCATCAAATAAATGCAGTAAAATTCAAGTTAAAACAAAACGGAACAGAATTAAGACTCTTTGTAAAGTGTATAATGACTAGCATACAGTACAGTAGCATAGATGTAACACTACCAGTAACAGTAACTGGACAGCTGCTCAGCCTACAGTAAATACATACCCAAGTTTACAATAACTAATAAACATAATTCCACTGAAGTGACAAAAGTAAAATCTATTTATAATCAGAAAGCCCACTTTACAAAATTAGGGCAAAATTACAGTAAAAAGAAATAGTAAAAATCTTTGCATGTGATCTTTAAACTATGATTATAAAATGTTTATGTGTACAATAGCTAAAGGAATGGTTTAGAAGTTGCCAAAACTGATATATATATATATATATATATATATATATATATATATGGATGAATGTTGTTTTGGGGAGAGGAGGCAAACATTTGACAACATAAAAAGAATAGTTGTGTAAAATCTTACCATAGCGATAGAAGTCTTTCTCTTCACTGTTGCAGTAATTCTTAACATAAGGGATTCCCTGCCTTGGGCAGCATGACGTCCAGCCAGTAAACCAAACCCTTTTACCACCTAAGGTACGCCGCACATCACACATGTGCTTCTCACACACATAGGGCACAAAAGCAACGTCTGGACGTAACATCCTCAGAACTGAATGCCCCAGTAGGAATGCCAGTCCGAGGAAAATAAATGAAAAGAGGTTAACAGTACATCCAGAAGAGAAAAAGGTCCAGGGGTAGGAGGGAGGGATTGAATACTGCAACAGTAAAGAGAAGGACATCTACTGTTATGGTAAGATTGTATACAACTATACTATGTCCTTCTATTCTACTGTTTCAGCATTCTTACCATAAGGGACACTGCAAAAGCTCAGGAAGAAAGTTAGGAAGAGGAAGGACCTGTAAAGCTCTCTAGAAAACCATAAAGAATGTCCCTAGCAAAACCAGCTCTAGCTCTGGAAATTCCATCCAACTTGTGGTGTTTGGTGAAAGTATGCACTGACGTCCAGGTAGATGCCTCAAGAATGCAGTTAGTGTCCAACCCTTTGAAAAAGGCACCAGATGAAGCCACAGGCCTAGTAGAAGGAGCCATAGCAGAGAAAGGAAGAGTCTTACCATGAAAAACATAAAAACAATAGCTTTAGAAATCTAAGAAGAAACTGTCTGCTTGGGAACAGCCATCCCCAAAGATCTGGGATGAAAAGAAATAAAAAGCTGATCAGATTTCCTGACAGCCTTAGTCTTATTCAAATAAAATCTGAGTTGTCTATGCACAACCAAGGTGTGTAATACCTTCTTGCTAGGAGATTGGGGAGAAGGGAAAAAGTTAGGTAAATGAATAAATTGCTTAAGTTACAACTCATTCACCACCTTGGACATAAAAGAAGGATTTGTACGCAAGGGCATCCTGTCCTTATGAAAAAGCAAAAAAGGAGGACAAGCCATAAGGACTTGAAGCTCAGATACCTATCTGGCTGAAGTAAAGGCTAACAACAAACAGTCTTCCAAGAGCAATGTTGCAAGGAAGCTGAAGCTGTAGCCTCAAAAGGAGCCAGAGTCAATTTTTCCAAAACAAAATTAAAATTCCAAAGCTGAAGGAACGTACAGTTGTGTACACTTACCATAAATGTAGATGTTCGAGTGTATTCACTACTGCAGTCATCAGATTTGGGTTATCCCTGCTAGGGTAATCCTCGGCCAGCCCAAATACCAGAGGCTTAGTGTTTCTGCGTCGGTTGCTGTCGCTTCAGGACTGATGTCAGATCGTCAGTAGTATAAAGTACGGCAGCCAATGCCATTACATCAGTTTTTCTTGCCCTATCAGGAGCCCTCAAGTGGGAGCCAGAATATGATGGAAGAACCTCACCAGTGGAAAATAAATATGAAGAAGTTCCTTGCAAAGAGAGAGAGAGAAGAAAAGGGGGATGGAGGGAGGGAAACCAGGACTGCAACAGTGAATACCCTCGAACATCTACACTTATGGTAAGTGTACACAACTGTACTATGTTCTTCATGTTTCACTGTTGCAGTCATCACATTTGGGTTAATTCCCAAAGCTGAAGAAAAGGGTGGAGGCAGTCAAGGAGACTAGGGCCTGGCTAGGATGACCTGCAAGACTGCAGTGGCAAAGCCTGCCCTGGATTTGGAGAAGATAGGCAGGTGGTAATGCTTGGTGAAGGTGTGAACAGATGTCCATGTGGCAACCTTCAGGATGTCTCTGGTAGGGACTCCTCCGAGGAAAGCTGCAGAGGTGGAGGCTGCTCTGGTAGAGTGAGTCCTGACCCCCTTGGGGGGGGGGGGTTCCCATGTTGCTTGTAAGAGACATGGATGCAGTGTGCTATCCATTTGGAAATGGTTTGTTTGGATATGGCGTTGCCCTCTGCCCCTGGAGCAAAGACGACTAGCAATTGATCAGTCTTTCTGAATTATTTAGTCCTGTCTAGATAGAATCTGAGCTGTTTATGCACATCTAGATAGTGCAGGATCCTTTACCTCTTGTTTAGTGGGTTAGGGAAAAAGGTGGGCAAATTAATGGATTGGTTGAGAGCCACACTGGACATCACTTTGGGCATGAAGGATGGGTTAGTCCTGAGGGACACCCTGCCAGCATGGAAGGTGAAGAAGGGCTCTACAACCATGAGTGCTTGTAGCTCAGATACTCTTCTGGCTGAAGTGATGGCCAGTAGCAAGGCCGTCTTCCAGGAGAGAAACTTTAACTCTGCTGAAGATGCTGTATCCAAGGAGGGTAGGGTGAGCTTTTCCAACACAAACTTTAGGTCCCAAGCTGGGGTGGGTGCTCTTCTGGGTGGCCTCAAATTGCTAGCCCCTCTTAGGAACTGTTTGATCAGAGGGTGTGAGAAAAGTGGGTGCTCAGTGTTGAAATGAGCAGAGATAGCAGAGGCATGAATTTTAATAGAGGAAAGGGAGAGACCACTGTGTAGTAGATCAGCTAGATAATCCAGGATGAGAGGTAGGGAGGGATGTGCTGTATTGGCTTCCTTAGCCTGGTGCAGAAACTTTTCCACTTGTCAGCATAAGACTTTCTAGTGCTAGGGTGTCTAGACTCACGTATAACATCTAGAACCTGTTTACTGAGATTGGCAGCTTTATCAGTGGTCAGGGAATAAGCCAGGCTGGCAAATTGAGGGTCTGCAATTGGGGATGCATGAATTCTCCTTCCCTCTGGGTCAGGAGGGTTGGAGTCTGAGGGAGATGCCATGGTGGCAGTGGGGGACAGGCTGAGCAGCAGTGGGTACCAGTGCTAGTGACGCCAATCTGGAGCAATCAGAATTGTCCTTGGTTTTTTTCCTCCCTTATTTTGAGGGTACTGTTTTTCCTCCCTTATTTTGAGCAGTACCCTGGTTATGACAGGTAGTGGGGGAAATGCATAGACTGAGAGATTAACCCAGGGGAAGGATACGGCATCCACTTTCCAGGCCCTGCAGTGAGGCTCCCTGGTGCAGAACTTGGTGAGCTGATGGCTGGAGTGGGAAGCAAAGAGGTCAACCTTTGGGATTCCCCATTTATCAGTTATTAGGGTGAAGGTTCTTTGGTCTAGCTGCCACTCATGTGGGTCCAGAAGATTTCTGCTTAAGTTGTCTGCCAGAGAGTTTAGAGAGCCTGGCAGGAACTGTGCTAACAGGTGTAGTTGCATGGTTGAGGCTGTGTGCCAAAGGGTAATGGTGAGCCTGCATAGAGGGTAGGAGTGAATTCCTCCCTGCTTGTTGATATACCACATCACAGTGGAGTCTATTTTGACCAGGAGATCCCCTGGGGAGAGAAGGGGTCCGAAAGCTGTCAGTGAGTGCTGGACAGCTAACATCTCTTTTTGGTTGATGTGCAGATGTATTTGCTGTGGGCTCCGATGGCCCTGTATACACCTCCGTCCAGGTGTGCACCCAGACATAGTTTGATGTGTCTGTGGTGAAGGTCTGGGCGGCAGGGGGTGGTGAGAAAGGTAGTCCCTTCTTGTGGGAGCATGCTGCTGCCCACCAAAGAAAATCTTTCCTTAGGCAAGGTATCACTTGTATAAGAGTTTCCAGGTCTTGACAGTGTTGACACCAAAGGTTTTTTAGGTACCAATGAAGTTTCCTCATATGCAGTCTGGCATATGGAATGAGTAGAATGCAAGATGCCATGAACCCCAGAGCTTGCAGGATTTTCCCTGCGGATAACTGGGGTCTGGTGGCTAGTTGAGAGAAGTAGGCTGTCAGGTAAGTTTGCTTTTCTGGTGTAAGGAATGCCATCTGGGATGCTGTGTCTAGGCTTGCTCCCAGCAATATAATCCTTTGGATGGGTACTAGTTTGGATTTCTTTTCGTTGATAGTGTACCCTAGGGAGGTCAGCAGGAACTTTACAAAGGCCAGGTGCTTGAGCAGCTTTTCCTGACTGTCTGCCTGAATTAGGCAGTCGTCTAAGTATGGGTAAATTTGAATATTTCTTTGTCTGCAAAAGGCAATGGTGGGAGCCAGACATTTTCTGAAAACTCTGGGAGCAATAGATAAGCCAAAGGGAAGCACAGAGAAGTGAAGTGCAGAGATCCTGCCCTGAAACGTAGATATTTCCTGCATGATTCCCTGATAGGAATGTAGAGGTAGGGCCTCTTTTAGGTTTAGGGTGGCTAGCCACGCATTCTTGGAGAGGATAGGTAGTAGTTGCTAGAGGGTGAGCATTTTGATTTTTGGTATCACCAGGTAGGTGTTTAGAATGGACAGATCGAGGATAGGGCGCCAGGTGCCCTCTTTTCAGGGCACCAGGAAAAGTCTGGAGTAGAAAACTTGACCTATCTGTTCTGGAGGAATGTGCTCTATTGCCCTCGTAGAAAGCAGGGAAAGGACTTGCTTTTTTGCCTCTGCCCACTGGTTTGGGGGAAGATCTGGGAACCCTTTTGGGGTTGGGAGAGTGTGGAAAGAAATTTGTATCCCTGGGACACTATGCTGAGGACCCAACGGTCACTGGTAATGGTGGCCTAGGTACTTATGTGGAAGGAGAGTTTTCCTCCTAGGGGCAAGTGCAGGTGGGCAGAGTGAGGGGGTGGTGGTGGAGAGTCATTGTGAGTTCTTACCATGAGGGGTGACTTTGCACTCCATGGTTTGGAAGTGGAGGAACTCCATTGCTTTGATCTCTGCATTCCCTGTGGCTGCTGTCTGGGGGGGTCTGCTTCCCCGGGGTCTTGGCTGAACTGACCTGCAGGGGGCAGGAAAGGATCAGTGCTTGGAGGGGCAATGCCTACTGAACCTGGGTGGCTGGTCCTGTAGGAAATCCTTAACTGTCTGCATAGATTTAGCTTTTTCTTCCATCTTTTTTTAAGACTTCCTCTGCCTTGGTGCAAGGGTGCATCCAATAATTCAGATATGACATGGTCTGGCAAGGGCTGTTCCTTAAGCCAAGCATGCCTTCTAAGGACAAAACTGGTGACTGCTGCTCTGCAAGAAGCTTCTATGGCATCAAAACCACAGTGTAAGGTGTGCTTAGTTACTTGACTTGCAGAATGCATTAACTCTTTATTTTCTGCACAAGCAGGAAATGATATTTTTTGTTTGAGGAGTTCCATGGTATGTTGCTGAAACTTTAGCATATGGAATTGATAATTTAGTGCTCTGACAGCAAGAGTAGCAGAGGTTTATACTTTTTTACCCCATCTGTCTAGTGCTCGGGAATGCCTAGCTGAGGGGGTGGGATTCTTAGCAGAAGTTGCTTTCATTCCTTTAGGCCTTTGAGAAATAAACTCAGGGTCAGCAGTAAGATTTTTGAAAAGAAATTTGTGTGAGTCAGGGACTCTGTAATACCTGTCAGGTTTTCTAGGAGCAGGAGGGAGGGTGTCAGGAGTCAAATTACATTCCATGAAAACATCATCCACAACATCCAGGACAGGGGGAATGGCCAGGGGTCTACTGTGGAAGATCTAAGAATTCTCTGAGTCTCTTTTTAGACTGAGCGTAGTCCTGACATTCCCATTGGAAATGCTCCCTTAAAGTATAAAGGGTTTCCCCAAAGGAAAAGTCCTTGAGTGGAGAGGCTGAAGGAATGGATTCCTCTGCATCAGAATCCTCATAGGCAGAGAGGGGTTGCATGTCTTCATATTCAGATGCATCAGAGTCATCAGAATTCTGTTCAGATAAAACTACTGGGGACAGATCTCTTTTTTCTTTTGGAAGGGGTAGCTTGGCTTCCCCTGATCAGCATTATATCCACTATTTTCAACATTTGAAACTGAAGCAAGGAAGCAGGTGTCTGTGACTAGGTCGTCAGTTTCTTAGGCGTGGTTCATACCCTGGGCCTTAAAAACTCGGTAGTTTTAGAAAGAACGCTAGACGCGAAAGAAGTTGTCAGTCTGTGTCGAAAATCGGTAATGTGAAGTACTTCCTCAGAAGCCGGTGCTTGCTCAGCAGCTCCGGACCCATCCAAGGTAGAGACAACCGCAGGATCCTTAGTCGAACAAGAGCTATGCGGTATACCGGACTCCGAAAGGGTCTCAGTAGCGGCCTACGAATCCACAGAAGCGGGCATCAGGGGTTCCGAAAGCGCCTCACTGAGGACCAGTGTACTGACGACTAGCTTAACGGAAGCATCGTCGGTAGGTTTGGACCTGTGTGGTCTGTCTCTGTGTCTTTATCCTTACGTTTTTTCAGAAGATCTGCTGTCGGATGGCTTATGAAAGCCATATCAAAATTCGAGAAGTGAGAGCAAAAATATCTAGCAACAATAAGGGCCCAACGATGTATAGTTCTGGCATTGAACAAAGCACAAAAGCGACAGCGAGGGACGTCATGGTCTGGGCCTAAACAAGTGATGCAATAAGAATGAAAGTCTCGGTGTGGTATTTGCTTTCCACAGGCGAGACAATTAACTTTTTCTTACATCAGTTAAAGCAAGAAAAAATAATCCCCAACGGGGTACTTAGCTTTAGAAGACTTCAGCTTCAATTCGGAAGACAAAACTCAAGTAGCGGCCAACAGGCACTTGTGTGAACTTCTTCTGCTTCGGTCTCCTCATCAAGAAAGACTGATGTAACGGCGTCGGCTGCCTTACTTTATACTACCGACGACCTGACATCAGTCCTGAAGCGACAGCAACTGACGCAGAAATACTAAGCCTCTGGTATTCGGGCCAGCCAAGGGCTAGCCTGGCAGGGATAACCCAAATGTGATGACTGCAACAGTGAAACACGAAGAACATCTCGCTTCCTGGGAGGTCTGATGTGAAGGACACCTTTAAGAAATTATTTTGCCTCAAACCTAGAGGAAAAAGGAGGTGAAATAAAGACAGACAAGCAGAAATAACCGAGAAGTGTGACTTGATAGAGGCATAAGCCAACCCAGCATTGAACAATTCACTCAAATAAGAAAGAATCACAGGAATAACCACAGAGAAAGGATCTTGGTTACGTGAATGACACCAGAGAGAATTCCTCTTTCATTTTGATATTTAGGATTTCCTAGTATTGGGTTTCCCGGCCTTCTGCAGAACCCTAAGCATGTCCTCAGAAAAAAGGTGTTTGTATAGAATGAAAATCCAACCACCCACAGAGTCAGTTGAACAGTGGACAGGTGGAGATGGATGATGGATCAGAGAGCCCTTGTTTTGTGTGAGCAGGTCCAACCTGTGACGTAACTTGTGATGACTACCCCTGGATAAATGTAGAAGAAGATGGACCCAATGCTGTCTTGGCCAAAACAGAGTCACAAGCAAGACTTTGGGTTTGTCCTGTTGAATCTTGAACAGAACTTTCTTGATGACAGGAAAGGGGGGAGCATATAAAAGCATCTATGTCTAAGAAAAAGAGAGGGCATCCACCTTCCAAACCAGATTTCTTGGGACTCTGGCACAAAATTGAGAAACTTCTCTGTTCAGAGGGGAGGCAAAAAGGTCTAGAAACACATCCCTGTGAAGCATTAATTTGTGGACTGAATCAAGGACCAGCTCAGAGTGTCTGCCACATAGTTTTGACCTGAGGGAATATAAACTGCCTGAAAAGTCCCATGACACTAAACTGCAAGCTCATATACGTTGACAGCAAGCCTGCAGAGAAGGTAAGATTTTGCCCCCCCCCCCCCATTTGTTTACATACACAGGACTGTGGTGTTGTCAATAAACACTTTGTGAGGACCTGGAGAGAAAAAGGGGATGAAAGACTTGAAGGGCCAAGTAAGAGCACTCGCATCTTTTTGATGCTGATGTGCTCCTTTTGCTGAAGAGGAGACCAGACCCCTGCACTCTCACTGTGGCAAAGGCTGCTCCCCAACCTAAGGCATCTGTGAATAGTTCTTGAGATGGAAGAGAGGGATGAAAAGGAAGGCCTGGGTTCAGAAACAACTTCTGAATCCACCACTGAAGCTCCGTCTTTAGACAGGGAAGAAGAGGAAAGTACAGTTGTGTACACTTACCATAAATGTAGATATTCGAGTGTATTCACTGTTGCAGTCACTACATTTGGGGTTATCTGCTTGCAGTAGCCCTCAGTCGGCCTGATTAACAAAGTCTTGGGTCCTCCGTCGGTTGCTGTCTCTTCTTCTGTGACGTCAGGTCGTCAGGGGTATAAAACATGCAGTCAACGTCATTACATCAGTTTTTCTTGCCCCAGATGTCAAGTGCCCCCCTAATGGGAAGCAATTAAATCTATAAATAAACAAGGTTAAACCTCAAACAAAAAAGCAAATACACCAAAAAGCTTTTAAGCATTGAAAAGGAGAGAAAAGATATAGCCAAAAAAAGTCAGGGGGCTAGAGGAAGGGTAACAAGGACTGCAACAGTGAATACACTCGAACATCTACATTTATGGTAAGTGTAAACAACTGTACTATGTTCTTCGTGTTTCACTGTTGCAGTCATTACATTTGGGTAGATTCCCAAAGCTAAGGATGGGAGGAGGAATTTAGAAAGCATTAGGACCAGCTATAAGGCCCTGCAAAACTGCAGTGGCAAAGCCAGCTCTGGATTTAGAGAAAACTGGCAAATGGTAATGCTTGGTGAAGTATATACAGAAATCCAGGTAGCAGCTTCTAGGATGTCCCTAGTAGGTACGCCTCTAAGAACGGCTGTAGAGGTAGATGAAGCCCTGGTTGAGTGAGGTCTGATCCCCTGTGGGATAGGTTTTCCATGGTGCTTATAGCAGAAATGAATGCAATGGCCTATCCATTTGGAAATGTTTTGCTTTGAAATAGCCTTCCCCTCTGTCCCTGCAGCAATTGCAGCCATCAGTTGTTCAGATTTCCTTTGAGGTTTAGTCCTGTCCAAGTAGAATCTAAGTTGTCTGTGCACATCTAAGGAGTGCAGTATCCGTTCCCCTTTGTTCTGTGGATTAGGAAAGAAGGTTGGCAAATGAATGGACTGATTAAAAGCCACACTGGATACCATTTTTGGCATGAAATAAGGATTGGTCCTGAAGGACACCCTGTCCGCACGAAAGATGATGAAAGGCTCCACTGCCATAAGGGCATGTAATTCAGATACCCTTCTTGCTGAAGTGATGGCTAAAAAGGAAGCTGTTTTCCAAGAAAGGAATTTTAAATCTGCAGTAGCAGCTGGCTTGAAAGGAGGAAGGGTGAGTTTCTCCAATACAAAGTTAAGGTCCCAGGCTGGAGTTGGAGCTCTCCTGGGTGGTCTTAAATTTTTGGCCCCTCTGAGGAACTGCTTGAGCAGTGGATGAGAGAAGATGGGAGGTTCTGTGTTATAATGAGCTGAAATGGCTGAGGTGTGAATTTTTATTGAGGAAAAAGACAGGCCCTTGTGAAGCATCTCAGTAAAGTACTGTAAAATTTAAGGTAAATTGGGCACTGCTGTGCTCATCCCTCGAGATTGGTTCCAGGCACAGAATCTTTTCCATTTTTCAGCATAAAACTTTCTAGAACTAGGCCCCCTTGCCTCTAAAATGACATCCATCACTGGTTTACTGAGGGATGGTAAAGGAGAGCTTAGGTAATTAGGCAGGCTGCTAGGTTCAGTGTTTGAAGCAGAGGGTGCGGAATGTGGTTCTCCTGCTGAGACAACAGGGTAGGAGTCTGAGGAAGGTGCCATGGGGCCAACAGTGACACACTGCGCATGAGGGGGGTACCAGTGTTGGCGTGGCCAGGCTGGTGCAATCAAAATCATCCTTGGTTTGTCTTGTTTGATCTTTAGTAGTATTTTTAGAGCAGAGGCAGAGGAGGAAAGGCATAAACTGATAGGCTTTTCCAGCTGAAGGACAGAGCATCCACCTTCCAAACTTGTCTGTGGGGAGTCCTTGCGCAAAAATTTTCCAATTGATAATTCTGGGGGGAGGCAAACAGGTCTATATCTGGCTCCCCCATTTGCTTGTCAACATGTTGAAAATCCTTGGTTCCAGTTTCCACTTGTGTGGGTCCATGAGGTTTCTGCTTAGTTCGTCTGCCAGTGTATTTAGTTTTCCTGGCAGGAACTGAGCTTGTAGATGCACTTGGTAGCTCAAGGCTGTGTTCCACAATGCCATGGCTAGTTTGCAGAGGGGGTAAGAATGTGTACCCCCCTGCTTGTTTATGTACCACATAACAGTGATGTCGTCCGTCTTTACCATTAATTGTCCTGGAAGAATGTGGTCCTTAAAGGCTGTCAGAGCATTCTGTACAGCTAAAATTTCTTTATGATTGATGTGAAGGTGCATTTGAATTGGGTTCCATTTGCCCTGAATGCACTTCCCTGCCAGGTGTGCCGCCCATGCATAGTCTGATGCATCTGTTGTTTGGGTCTGGGTGGCAGGGGTTAGTGTGAATGGTAGTCCCTTGTTTTGGTGGCAGGCCTCTGCCCACCAAAGGAACTCTAGGAGTAGACAAGGAATGATAGGAATCATTGCTTCTAGATCCTGAAAATGTTGACACCATAGGCTTTTTAGATACCACTGTAGTTTCCTCATATGCAGTCTTGCATATGGAATTAGAAGAATGCAGGAGGCCATGAACCCCAAGGCTTGTAGTATTTGCCTTGCATATAGCAGGGTTTTTGTGGCCACTTGTTTCAAGTAGGTTGTCAAGTGAATTTGTTTCTCTGGCTTAAGGAAAGCCATCTGGGAAGTTGTATTCAAGCTTGCTCCCAGGAATATAATTTGTTGACAGGGTACCAGGTGTGACTTATTTTCGTTTATGGTGTACCCCAGACAAGTTAGCACCCTTTGTACAAAAGCCAGATGACTCAATAGTATGTCCTGGTTTTCTGCCTGAATTAAACAATCGTCCAGGTATTGGTATATTTGAATATTTCTTTGCCTGCAAAATGCAATGACTGGAGCTAGGCACTTTGTGAATACCCTGGGCGCAGTAGATAAGCCAAAGGGCAGTGCACAGAACTGATAGTGCGTGTAGCCTGCTTTGAAGCGTAGGTATTTTCTGCAAGATTCCCTGATTGGGATGTGCAGGTATGCTTCCTTTAAATTAAGTGTTGCCAACCAGGCATCTTTGCTTGGTATAGGAAGCAACTGTTGAAGAGCCAGCATCTTGAATTTTGGAATCACCAAAAAGGTGTTTAGAGTAGGCAGGTCCAGGATAGGACGTCATGAATTGTCTTTTCTGGGTACCGGGAAAATTCTCGAGTAGAAACCTTGTCCCTTTTCTTCTTCTGGTACCAGCTGAGTAGCCCCTATGCTTAAGAGAGAGTACTTGCTTTTGGGCCTCTGCCCACTAATTTGGAGGTAGATCTGGCCAACCGCTTGGAGTTGGTAACGTGTGGAAGCGAAATCTGTATCCTTGGGACACTATATTTAAAACCCATTTGTCCTGGGTAATGAGTCCCCAGTTCTTTGCATGAAGTTCAACCCCCCCCCCCCCAAAGGGGCAGTCAATTGCGAAGTGCTTGGAAGTTTTAAAAAGAAGTCATAGAGACAGTTTACCATAGGGGGGAGTTTTATTACTCTCAGATTTGGAAGTGGAGGCTCCCCCACTGCTTAGTCCTGAGCATCCCCTGGGACTGAAAGCTGGGTGCTCTGCTGGATCTGGGTTTGGACTGAAAAGGTCTAGAAGAGGCAGGAAAGGACCAATTCTTAGAAGGCCAATGCCTACTAAATCTTGGAGGTTGTACTTGTAAAAAAAACTTTAGCAATTTGCATAGATTTAGCTTTATCCTCCATCTTTTTAAGAACTTCTTCTGCCCTGTTGCCAAACAGGTGGTCCCGATTTAAGGGAGCATCCAGTAATTTTGCTTCAACATGATCTGGCAAGGATTGCTCCTTAAGCCAAGCATGCCTTCTAAGTACAGACCCAGTTACAGCAGCCCTGCAAGATGCCTCTAGTGAATCAAAACCACATTGCAATGTATGTTTACCATCTTGTTCAGCAGAATGCATTAAATCCTGTAAATCCTTATTTTCAGCACAATCAGGAAACAACATAATTTTCTGTTTAAGCAATCCAATAATATGCAGCTGATACTTTAACATATGAAACTGGCAATTCAAGGCCCTATTGGCCAAAGTTGCAGAGGTGTATACCTTCTTACCCCATCTATCCAGTGCCCTGGAGTCTCTATCAGAGGGGGTAGGATTTTTGGCAGTAGTAGCTTTAATGCCCTTGGGTCCCTATGAAACGGTTTCAGGATCCGCAGTAGGATTTTTGAAAACGAACTTGTGAGAGTCAGGAAGCCTGTAATATCTATCAGGTTTTCTGGAAGCAGGAGGTAAAGAGTCAGGGGTCATGCTATATTCCGAAAAGGCATCATCAACAATGTCCAGTACAGGAGGGTACAGCTAAAGGCCTGTGCTGGGGCAGGAGTACGAAATCCCTAAGCCTCTTTTTAGAATCAGAGAAATCCTGACTTTCCCAACGAAAATGCTCCCTTAGAGTATGCAAGGTTTCACCAAAAGAGAAATCCTCGGGGGAGGAGGGAGGGAATGTTGCAGAAAAATGAAGTGTAACTACTCAGATGGAACGTTACGGTGAGTACATAACTTCTTTATCTGAAGTAGTTAACTTCATTTTATCTGCAACCTGTGGGACAGAGTCCCCAGCTACTCTGATCCTGGGAGTCCCTTATGGAAGGATATTCCTGAGCACCGCAGAGCCAAAGGATGCTCTACCCCTCGAAATCAGATCTAATTTGTAATGGGAAATGAAGGTATGTGAATTGGCCCAGGTCACTGCTACACAAATATCGTCCAAAGGCACCCTAGACCAAAAAGCAGCAGAAGTCGCCATGGACCTGGTAGAGTGAGCCTTAATACCAGGAGATGATAAACCTTTTGCTTTGTAGACATATGAAATACAAAGAGTGATCCATCTGGCCAAAGAAACTTTAGAAATAGCTTTTCCCATAAATGCTTTGGAAAAGGAAACAAACAATTGGTCAGTCTTGCAGAAAGACTTTGTTCTATGCAGATAAAAACGAAGCTGCCTATGAACATCTAACCAATGGAGTTTGTATTCACCTTTACTTTGGATGTTAGGAAGGAAAACGGGCAGATTAATGGACTGGTTTATGTTTGCTTCAGATGCCACTTTAGGTAAGAAGGAAGGGTTAGTAAGAAGTGATACCTTATCCTTATAGAAGACCAAATATGGAGGCATGGCAGACAGAGCTTGAAGCTCAGAAACCCTCCTAGCAGATGTATCGGCGACTAGGAAAGCGGTCTTCAAGGACAAAAATTTCAAATCCACCGAAGCTGCAGGTTCGAAAGGAGGAGCCTCCAATGCCTGTAAAACAAAAGTAAGGTCCCACGGAGGCACTGAATCCTTGACAGGCGGCCGTAACAGAAAAGTACCTTTAAGAAAAGCCTTACATAGTCTAGAGCAGGCTAAGGCCATGTTGTCTTCACCAACGTGAAAACTGGAAATGGCTGCCAATTGTACTTTCACTGTGGAGGAACTAGCTCCTTGCTGAAAGATACCAGATAGGAAGTCCAACACAGCTGGAACAGGGGCTGTAAAGGATTTTTCTCTGTGAAGCCCAAGTGGAAAAGTGCTTCCATTTACTGCAATAAAGTTTCCTAGTGGAGTCTTTAAGAGAAGCAACCAGAATGGATTTTACCGGGGATGAAAGACCGGGAGTCCTGGCAATTAACGGAACTGGAGCAACCAAGCTGTCAACTTGAGGCTGCCCAGATCGGGCGACATGCCCCCGATGGATGGGAGATTAAATCCGGGACCCACGGGGGGCTACGAGATGAGACCAAAGGAATGGGAACCAAACCTGACGAGGCCAGAACGGGACAATGAGGATCACTTTGCACTGTAGTCGGCAAGCTTTCTGAAAAAACTTTGGAATGAGTGGCAATGGTAGATAAGCATACAAACGCCCAGGGGGGCCAAGCATGGACTACAGCGTCTCTGGGGATTTCCCCTGGTGAGGGAATCAGAGCAAAGAACTCGCTGCACTTCGCGTTGGAAGGAGATGCGAAGAGATCGCAGCAAGGCTGACCCCATGCAAGGAAGATCTCCTCCGCTACTGACTGTTTCAGAGACCACTCGTAAGGCATCAGAATAGCCCGACTCAATCTGTCCGCTAAAATGTTGGAGTACCCCGGAATGTGCGTTGCTTATCATAAACCGACCGGTGGAGATCCCCCATTCCCACACTCTCATGGCCTCGCGACATAGAGAGTAGGGATCTGGTTCCCCCCTGTTTGTTGATATACCAGACAACTGACATGTTGTCTGACTGAATTGCAATCAATCCGAGAGGGAGGACTGTGTGAAAGGCTTCCAATGCTAAAAGCACTGCCCTCATCTCTAGAACATTTATGTGCAACTTGGTCTCTGATTGGGACCACGTGCCTTGGACTGTCCTTCCCAAAGTGTCCCCTCCACCCGAGTTGGGAGGCGTCCGTGGTCACTGTGGCTTGAACTGGAGATGACGCGAAGGGGCGTCCTTTTGATATCTTCAGTGAACTTAACCACCAAAGAAGTGATGTCCTGCAGACATGACTGATCTTGATAGGAATTTCCATGGGCAGGTCTAGCCAAGACCACTGAATAGCCAGAGTCCATTAAAGAACCCGCATGTGAAGGCGCACACAAGGGAGAATCAATATGGCGGCAGCCATGGAGCCCAGAGCCCGGAGAACCTCGCTCACCTTTGAAGACTTGGAGTTTGCTATCTGAGCTATGTGGTACCTGAGGTGTAGGATCCTGTCTGGAGTTAAGAATACCTTCATCTGCAAAGTGTAGTGTCTAGCCATGCCCCAATGAAGTCTAGAACTTGTACTGGTTATAAATGGGATTTTTGAACATTGACTAATTCCCAGTAGATCTGCCAATCGAATGAAATTATCTCAGGTCAGACACAATTGATGCTTGTTGGGCGCAGCGAAGAGCCAGTCGTACAGGTATGGAAACACCTGAATACCCTGAAGCCTCAGGTGAGCCGCTACAACTGCCATTACCTTGGTGAACACCCTGGGGGCTGAGGTGAAACCAAAGGGTAGGGCTCTGAACTGAAAATGACTGGCTCCCAGCCGGAAGCGCAGAAACCTCCTGGAGCTTCTGTGTATTTTGTTGTGGTAGTAAGCATCCTGGAGGTCTAATGAGCACATCCAGTCGCACTCGGTGACCATCCGGAATTTCTGTTTGGCTACCAACAGGTTTAATGTTGACAGGTCTAGAATGGGCCTGAGTTCCCCCATCTTTTTTGACACCAAAAAGAACCTTGAGTAGATGCCTAATCCAGACTGATCAGGGGGACCTGTTCGATGGCTCATTTGAGAAGCAGCTTTGAAACCTCTAGAGCTGCGGCCTCCCTGTGAGCGGGTGGAACATCCGGGAGGTGTTCTGTAATATTTGGAGGGGCAACAAATGGGATAGAGTAAACTCTGGATATTACCTGTAAAACCCAGCGATCTGTCATAATGGACTCCCATGCTGCTGGGTGTAAGGACAATTGTCTCCCGACTGCCTCCAGAGTAGGACAGTCGGGCAACCCCTCTGGGCTGCTGTCCGGGTCTATAAGAAAAGGGTTCCCTAGACCTGAAATTCCTGGGACCCCCTCTACCTCTGGGTCGGCGGCGATCCTGTCCCCCTCTGCCTCTGGGGGAGTAGTTGTCCTGAGAATCCCAGGAAAACTGAGATTTTCAGAACCACATCTTCTTCTGCCCTCTTTGACAGAGAAGGACCGCTGAGGGTTAGAGAAGCAGACTCCGATGGCAGACAAAGTCTTCTCGTCCTTTTCTCTCTGGACAAGTGCGTCACGTACTGTCTTCCCAAAAAGGGAAGAGCCATGGAAGGGAGCGTTGATAAACGACGCCTTGAAAGGGTCCGTAAACTGACACAACCTGAGCCAGGCATGACGCCTCATGGCTATGCCTGTCCCAGCCGCCCTAGCTGCTCTTTCTGTGGCATGGGAGAGGAGCCGCATTAACGTGTTTGAGAATGATTTCAGAGTAGACATTTTCACCGAGAACAACTGTCTGTTCTGCAGCGATAAAGACTCTGGGGGCAACAAGTCGGATCCGAGGAACTCAAGTTAACAGCCAGAGCCGAGGTTGGAGAAACCGTTGGCGCCGAACTACCAGCTCCGAAAAACCTCAGATCCAAGAGCCCCGAAGCATGGATCGGGGAAGGAGAGATGGGGCGGAAAAGAGGCATGGAGGTACCCCCCTCCAGAGGGAAAGGGGCCTGGCAAGACTCCCACCTGAATTTGGGTCTGAATAAATCTCCACATCATCCTGTCCATATCCAAGTCCGATAGGCTCTGAGTTGACCTCGAAGAGGCCACCGACTCGGATCTGGCTGGTCTGCGCAGTGGGGAGGAAGGTCTTGGGTCCAAATGTTCCAATGGCTCTGGTGAGAAACAAGGAGACCGGAGCCGTGGAGAAACAGGCCTCATGGTCTTAGATGGGGGGCTGAGAAAGAGCTCCCTGTATGGGGATCTCTTATGATGCCTGTCCCTCTTTTTGTCCCTTTCTTCTCTGTGCCTTTCTTTATCTTTTTTTTTCCTTTCTCTTTTTCTTTGTCAGCCACGCTGAATGAAAATTTGTCCTTGGAAGACCCATCACCAGACGAAGAGGGAGGTTGAGTCCCTGTCTGGGTGGGAGGTGGTACACTAGAGACTGTGGCCGAGGCAGATTCCAGCATGGCAGCAGGGTGAAGGCCTTTGGCAACTAGCTTGGCCTTACTATCCCTAAGGGCCCTAGGGTTAAAACCTGAACAGATAGCACAGTGAGTGGACAAATGTGCCATTCCCAAGCAAATTACACACAGAGTGTGACCATCGGCCAGGGAGAGCTTATGGCTACACTCTGTACATTTTTTAAAGACAGGCTTCGGCTGGTCAGCCATAGTCCTGCACTGAAAGGTACAAACACTACCTCTCCAAAACCACACACACATAAGTAGGGGAAGGGCAGGCCTAACTACTACTCTATACAAAACTTTTTTTTTTTAACACCGACAACCAAGCAAGATACTACACAAGGGGAGGAAGGGAAAAAATTTACTCAAACACACCTAGATACCAGAAAAAAAAATACCACTTACTATCCCTGAGCTCAGAGCAAAGGAGACCACGATACACACTACTGATGCGGCAAATGAGATATGAGGAAAGATACGAGATGTAGGGCATTATGAGTAAGGGGAGAAGCTCGGAGCTTGGAGCAGATGCTAGAAAAAAGTTGCCGGCTTGGATCCAATACGGATCCGTATACCTACAGGTTGCAGATAAAATGAAGTTAACTAATTTAGATGTGAAGGTTTTGCAGTAAGATCTCTGGAGAGCATCCCTGAAACAGGAGATCATCCAGGTAAGGAAAAATTTGGATGTCTTGAACCCTGCAAAAAGTAATCAAAGGAGCTGGGCATTTGATGAAAACTCTTGGGGCAGTAGAAAGGCCAAAGGGTAAAGGAGAGAAAGTAAAATGCCAAGAAACAACAGAGAAAAGTAAAAAATTCTTAACAAAGGTGATGAACAGGTATGCGAAGGTAAGCATCCTTTATATCCAGAGAGGCCATAAAAACCTAAGGAAGTAGTAAAGGGAACAAAGTCTGTAGAGACAGCATGGGAAAGGAAGGAATCTTTACGAATGTATTTAGATGAGAGGGATCCAGAATGGGTCTCCAAGGACCCTCCTTTCTGGGAACCAAAAACATTCTTGAATAAAATCTTTTCCCCCTTTGCCCCTTTGATCCTGTGAAACCTGTTGAAAAGTTCCTTGATGTAATAATTCTTGAAGTACCCCTGGGAACAAATGTAACTCTTCCTGAGGTGGTTGAGGGATACCCATGAAAGGACGAATGGATTTTCAAACCATGAAATATCCTTTCTGAATTACTGAAAGAACCCATGAATCTTGTGTAATGCTTGAACAAACTGGAACAGACAGAGAGAGACAAAGTGAGAGAGGAATGAGGCTGAGACAAGAGAGAGAGTCAAATACTACCTGTTTCGTCAGGAAAGGCTGCTTCTGTGCATAAGAAGCCTGAGTAGTCTTAGGTGGAAGTGGCCCCATCCACTTTTCCTTACTTTTAGGAGAAGGACAGGACTGTTTCCGAACAAAAGCTGCCTTGGAAGGGTAATTTCTTTGAAACATAGGCACAGGTGACACCAAAAGATGCTTCAAGTCCTGTAACTCCTTGCCTTTCTCCTGCAAAGACTTGAACAACTCAGCAGCAGCAGTACCAAACAAGCCATTGTTGTCTACAGCAGCATCCATCAATTTAGCTTTTATGTCATCTGGCAGAGGTTGAAGCCTTAGCCAGTAACACCTCCTAAATACAGATCTTGAAACAGCAGCCCTAGATGCACTAATGGAATGACGAGCCACCAGAGAAGTAACAATGGTAAGGTAGAATTTTTCCCTCATATTCTGGTAGACCAGAAATAGCTTCAGAAGCCTGGGACAGGAGAGCCAACACATATCTAGTCATATGAGTTTGGTAATTAACAGCACGGAAGGCAAGAGTGGCAGAAGTATAGACCTTCTTTCCTAGTCTTTCCATTGTGCTCCTTTCCTTATCAGAGGGAGGAAGTTTAGTGGTTGGTAGCAATTTAAGGCTTATCTGAAGCCAGAGAGACCACCTAAGGGTCAGCAGATGGGCACTTGTATAGATATCTGCAATCATCAGACACTCTGTAGAAACGAAAAACAAAAAAAAGCCAGACCCACAAGGCCAGGAGAAAATAACTTTTAATATCACAAGGTACAATTCCGCAAAGCTTTCAGGTATAACCATTCCTCAGTGCAGTATAAAACGATCCACAGCACTGCACTTAAATACACAGAAAGACACAGCTAACCTATCAAAATGCTTACTTAATTAGATAATTAATTCCTTAAAACAATACATTCTCAGCACATACATAAAAATGTTTACTTGCAAGAACAGTTAAAATATTATGAATTAAGATTTAAAATATTTAAAATAAATATACAATTATAACTTCATATGTTTCGCCTTCAATGTCAGTTTGAAGCTAACAGCAACATTCAATCCTAGAGTTTGGTCTGCATTTAATTTTAAAATCCATTTATATTCAGCAATTTCAAGCTTATCATTGTCTCCCACCTCTTATATTTGTATTCAATACATGCAACACCCTAAATTTAAAATTATGACTCATACCTTTCTCTATACAATGTTTAGATAAAGCTTTAGTTAAAATATTCCACATTACATCAGTATGCCGCGATGGTGCAGCGGTTAGCGTTGATGCCTCACAGCAGTATGTTGCTCATTTCTCTTACTGTTTTCATCATTATCTCCAAAGTAAGATTTAGCTAAACTAGTTCTTTTACCATCTACCTATTTTTAGTATCATTCAAAAGGTTGTCTTCATAGTGTCTTATTCAAAATTCTTGGTGCATTTATTGCAACTGTTTATTATACATGTGATCACTGGTATAAAGCCTACTCATTCTAGAATGCTGGCTCCATACAATACCCTTAAATACAACTTGGGGATGAATACTCTGCCTAGCCAATAATCTATTTGCATGTACTTCTTTTTCATGAACACATCTCTATATTCATATCTTCCCTTATAATGTTAATATCCAAAATATTAAAAAAAAAGGCAATTGTGAAAGGACAAGCGGTTAGGGCTGCTAGAATGATATCTTGCTATGGTGAATTTACAGATGAATGTAACACTGCTAAAATCTATGTTTTTAAAAAGAGGTTACCCATTGGGGTTCCTCAACAACATTTTTGAGGAAGTTGATAGAAGGATAATTATAGGTCACTTCCACCTGATTGTTTGTAAAGGGTATGAGCAAGAGCATACTGGATGGACAGTCAATAGTATAGTGACAAGGGATCATGCTAATGACAACACAGCTAATAGGTTCATTACAACATTTTCTCTAGATGCCACACACATTAGAGATATCCTTAACAAAAACTGGTCTTTCATTAACGAAGATACCAGTCTTATCAAACTAGGACAAATACCTCTCATGACTTTCCAAAGGGGAACTAATTTGAAAACCTTAGTGGAGAGAAATAAGGTAAATCTAAGAGGTATGGGCATGGCGAAATGTGGTAGATGCCCACAATGTAGATTTATTAGAACTACAAATAAGGTCAAACTGAGGGAGAAAGAGTACCATATAAGGGGCAAGTTTAACTGCGAGTCCCAAGGAGTAGTTTAAGCAGCAATTTGTGTCTCTTGTGATGCATACTATATTGGGAAAATGGAGAGAAAAATCAAACAAAGGGTATATGAACATTCCTATTGTATTGGTAAGAACAACACTAGCAACGCTTTGGCGAGACACATCATAGAACACCCCAACCATCAATTTCAATTTGTTGTTTTACAACAAGTAGAACACAATATCAGGGGTGGGCCTTGGGAACTTAAACTGAAGGAATGTGAACTGAAATGGCAAGTACGTATATCGGCCCATGTGCCCCCGGGGCTTAATGATTATATTTCCATTAGATGCCTTTTTAAGCTCAAGGCCCTTAACAGATAAAACTACCCTATATACGGTTTGCATAACTTAATAATATCAGTATAACCCAATATTATCATTATAGATAATAATTCACATTTTATAGTTTTTAGAATTAATACATGGTGGGAGTTTGTCCACACATTGGTTTAGGACGTAAACAACCCTTACATGTGTTTTTTCTTGGGTTACCAACTTAAACAAACCTAAACAAATGTATGTGTATTAATGTGAAATATTTGGGTTTGGTGATATTTTGTATCAATCGCCCGATGAAGAATAACATTACATAAGCATGTATATAAGCATGGATACAAAGGAAGTTACAAGGACTACGGCTAGGATTTATTGTGGTCTTTTTTATTGACTTGATTTATTTTTATTTTAATTCCTTTTGTCTCATTTTGGGATAAATGTTTTGTGATGTTCATGAAATTTAAGCATTCAATTTTACACATAATGTACTTAACAGTACAGACAATGCAGGCTGTACTTCCACTTTGGCGTTTCTTTGTAGTAACAATTTTGGGAATATCTCTTTAATTTAAAAAAAAAAAATTTAATTGCCTAATTGGTATGGCTGTTTGTAAGTATTTAAGCTGTAATGAAATGTGTTTTTTTTTGTCTGATGAAGTTGATGGATCTACACCAACAAAATCGCTTACTCTATCCGTAATAAAAACAGTGTTTGCTGTGGGCTCGCTGCTGCCGTTTTTGTATTTACTAGTTGTTTTTGTTTCTGCAATCTGAGGAGTTTGTCATGGGCATATAAAAGAATGCAAAATTTGAAGCAAAGGGTATGTTATACGGAGATTAGTAACAAATTTATAAATAAAGTGAGTAAGAGTTCTAAGGTAGGCTCTTTTCCTTGTTTCAATTGCATGAACTGTAAATATATAAACAAAGCAACATTTGTTTTACAAACAAAAGATATGAAATATGATATTTTGCCACCTGTATTACAGAGAATGTAGTGTATCTTGTGACATGCTCCAAAAGTTCAGCATTCTACATTGGGAATGTATGAGAAATTAAAAAATTACCGAACATAAGTCTGACATAAGGAAGAATATTCAACTAATGCTTTATCTAAATATTGTACAGAGAAAGGTATGAGTCATAATTTTAACTTAAGGGTGTTGCAAGTATTGAATACAAAAATAAGAGGTGGGAGACATTAATAATAAGCTTGAAATTGCTGAATATACATAGATTTTAAAATTAAATGCAGACAAAACTCCAGGACTGAATGCTGCTATCAGTATCAAACCTATATTGAAGGTGAAACAGATTAAGTTATAATTGTACTGCATATTTATTTTAAATATTTTATAACTTAATTCACATATTTAACTGTTCTTGTAAGTAAAACTTTATGTATGTGCTGAGAATATATTGCTTTAAGGAATTAATTATCTAATTAAGCGTTTTGATAGGCTGGCTGTGTCTTTCTGTGTATTTAAGAAGAGTGTTGAAAGCTTTGCGGAACTGTACTTTGTGATGTTAAAACTTTTCTCCTAGCCTTGTGGGTCTGGATTTTTTATTTTTCTGTTGCTGTATTTCCTTAGTCGTTGACCGGATTTACACAGTTTTTGCTGGTATTTTTTGGTTTGTATTACTCCATAGAAATGGTCAGGCTTCATAAGAGCAAGAGGCTGAGAATCAGCAGCCTGAGATGCTGAGGAAAAGGCATCCAGTAAAGCAGGTAAAACTGGAGGGAAGGAAGATATTGGAGACTCCATTTCTAGGAGCTCATATTATTTCTTTTGCACATCTGAAACTTGGGAGCAATCCCAGTTGAAGTACTCCCTTATCTTAGCAATAGTATCCCCAAAGGTAATCTCTTCAATAGGAGATTCTGGACTAGTAGAGTCCTCTTCAGGAGAAGCATATTCCAAAGGTGATGGGATTTGGGTAGAACAGGCCAAGCATTCCTCATCCAAAGAAACCTCTTCATCAGAAGAGCCCTACTCCCTTGGCCTCTTGTGAGGGAAAAATGTCCAAGTGGATCAGGAACAGAGACCCTCAAAGGAGGCTTAAAAGCCATAAGGGCATTAAATAAGCCCTGGATGAAATTCTGCCACTCACTTTGAGGGTCCTGTGAGAAGAAACATACATTGTTTTTTGCTTTTTCTTTAACTGTACGTCAGTCTTACAAACAGTAGAAGGACCTGACATCGGCTTACACTCTATTACTGTCACTGGAACTTCCTCCCTCACCAGAATTTGAGGACCCCCAAGGCCCTTTAGTTATTGTAAGTCTTGGTTCCCCCTGACCCTTCGAAACGGATGTCTGCAATGCTTCCGAGGACATGCCTGTAACTGGATCTGTGGTCTACTGGGCTTTCATTAGCCTCAAGAGAAACGTCCAATGTAGGAGGAGCAGTGAAAAAGAGTCCGACCTTGGTTTTTTGGCCTTTCTCTTCTGTGAAGACTCAACGTCAGGCCTTGAAGTACCCTCCACGGTGTCTTTCACTAAAAGTTTGAGAAGCTGATTTTCCAAATAAATAGCAAGAGAAGACAGATGACTACGTAAAGTTTTAGGCACAAAGGCCTGACAAATACTGCAAGTTTAGTGGTCGTGAGTAGGCCCTAAGCAAAGCAAGCACTGCTCGTGACTAATAATTATGTGGAATTTTTCCCGTCCGATTCTCAGCTAGAGCGTCTTCTGTGTGGAGGCATACGTGAATGGGGTGTGCCTTCGTTGAAGGTTGTGTGTCAGGGCTGGTAACCCAGTATGTAAAAATCCACTACCAATCATTAGCGGACCGGAGTTCAGCTGTGACGACCCCTAACTGGGAAAAGCCGAAAGACACAAACAAACTGGCACTTACCTTTTCTGGATGACATGAAAAAAACCCACAACAAAAAAAACGCAGTAAGTAAGAAAAGAAAACCCCAATGGGGAACTTATCTGAATGGCTTGATACACCAGCAATCGACCCAGGGGAGCAGACCAATGAAAAAAAAATTGGCACTTGGAGTGGTGGCAGAGAAGTTCTGAGGATGGCACGTCCGGACATCGCTTTTATGCTCTACGTATGGTGTACCTTAGGTAGTAAAAGGCTTTGGTATACTTGTCAGACATCGGGCCACGCAAGACAGGGAATTCTTATGTTAAGAATACTGCAGTAGTAGAATAGAACATCATCAATGATGCTCCAGATGGAAGAATGCAAGAAAATACATCTGTTGTTGTTGGGTCCTGATATAAAGAAAGCATTCAATAGAGTAAGCTGGGATTTTATGAGTAGGACAATGGAAGCATTTGCATTCCCTGATACAATAATAAGGTTAATTACGAGGATATATGAAGTATTATACGCAAGAATTAAAGAGAGATGACTTCTCTTGGACAAGTTGTGTTTGAACAGAGGAAAAAGGCAGGATACCCACTTTCCTTTTGTTATTTGCTTTATATTTAGAGCCACTGGCACAGAAAATAAGGGACTCAAAAATGTAAGGATATAACTGGTATGGTAATCAAGAAAAGTTGTTTTTATTTGCAGATGAAATTATTTTGCATTGATAAATCCAGAAAAAGACATCTGAGTACTGTGGAACATTTTGAGAAACCTTCAAATTTTTTCAACATATAAAATTAATGAAGGTAAAACAATGTATGTACCCACACATGAATTGCTTCAGCAATGCCAATATTTATGGGGACATGATAAGTATAAATATTTAGAAGTATGAAGTAAAAAGGATTACATTATGGCAGATAAGAATATGTGGAAAGAAACTGAACAAAAGACGATACAAAAATTGAGAAACTGGAAGCTCTTGTTTATGGATATGGATAGTAACAGACAAGCAGTGAAAATGTTGCAAGTTCCCTTAGTTTTATATAGAGGTCAGGCATATTTTTATTAACCAGACGGGATGTTGTGCACAATTAAAAAACAGCTGAAGAAAGTTATCTGGGAGGGGAAGAAGGCAGGATTTACGTGGGATTAAGTTGATCCTTCAAACAGAACAAAGGTTGGTTTAGGATTACCTGATTTGAAGGGATATTTCTGAGCTAAACAGTTAAGACTCATAAGCATAATACAAGCAGATGGTTATAATTCAAAATGGAAAGGAGTGAGTGAAGAAAGCAGGGAAAAATTTCAAGAAATAGAGAGTGGGACTTTGGATGCAGAACCTTAAGGGGAATCTGGCTCATGGATTGGATGCAAATAATTAAAACAGGGAAAGTTACCTCCTCAAAGAGACCAGTCACCAGTGGAGTCCCCCAGGTTTCTGTGCTTGGACCTCTCTTGTTTGGCATCTACTTTTCAGAAGTAAAACCCAATACCAAAAGGATCTGGCTAACTAAGTCTGCAGACGATGCAACTAAGGAACAGTCACTGAATTCCCAAATGACCTTGCCATCCTGCAGGAAGTTTTGTCTCAAATAAATAACTATTGCCAAAATCATGGAGTGAAACTAAATGCCAAAAAATGCATTATTGTTTGCTTCTACCATAGGGAACTGCCACATTGACAATACACCCTTAAGAGCCGACCCAGCTGTTTAGGATTCAGGAACTTATGTGGACAGTGACCAACATGTGTCTACTGTTGCAAGAAAGTCCTTCTATACTGTACAGCTTACAAACAAAGGGAATGCGTATAGATTTAGGGATGTCACTGTCCCCCTTACTTGGTCATCTTTAGACCAGTCATTGAATATAATACCCCCTTTGGCATGTATCTGTCCAGACACATGCAACAACTGAAATGCCTACAGACATACCTTACTGAAAGGATACAAAACCTGAACAACATGTCCTACATGGACCAACTCAAAGCCTTGCCACTATTTTCAGTATCCTACAGACAGCTAAGAGGTGACCTGTGTCTGGATAAAGTGCAGCCTCTATCTCATTACAGATGGATTTTCTGCACATCAGAAAGTCAAATGGCATCAGAAAATTCATGGTCTAGGGATATAAACCTCTTCTGCAACATCAACAAAACTGTTTTTTTTTGAGAGAAGAGTACATCTTGCAGAGGACACCACTGCTGTGGAACAGACTGTCCCCATCCATGTAAAACCAAGTTCATCCTTGTCCATTTTCAAACACAACTCAGATCTATGGACAGGAACAGAAAATTTACCCTAGGACTGCCCATTGCACTACTAATGGACAGAGGCAGCTCCTAAATGCTTTAACCCTTGCACGGCTCCTCTCTAATCATCTATAATATGATCCCAGTTACTCGCATTAGGGGTAATACATAATTGTCTACCATGGAATGGCTAAGCCCAATCTATAACCAAATGGGATTGGTTATTTCAATTACAAAAACGGAAAGTGGCTAGGCTTAAAATGGCCCACAAGGGCAGCTAGCCTAGTTCTTACCTATGAACCTGGGAGAATAATAACAACCATACAGATTATAATATTCATAAATTAGCAAAAAGTATTCCAAAAACTAAGCCAACATGAGAATGGAGAAAGCAGGTTTTGCCAATAGGGAAGACTGCAAGAAGGGATACAAAAAACAGTAAGAAAGGGGGTGGAATTTACAGGAGAGAACTGGCAAAGGAACCAAGGTATTCAGAGTAAATAACTAGAGAAGGAAAGATAATAAAGTGGGATGAGGTCAAGCAAACCTTTGGAATGCAGACTAGAAACTGCATTCTCTACAGGGGATTGCTAGCAGAGTACAGGCAAAGAAAAAGTAATGGGAGAATGTTAACTGAAAGACCTGCTCCAGTGGAGTTTTTAGCTGAATCTAGAACAGAAGCTGCAGTTAAAAAAGGGATAATTATTAGGGCATATAAAAAAGTGCATCAAGCTGCAGTCATACTTCAGATGTACGTCCTTGGGAAAGTAAAGCTTTGTTACCCCAGCTGGACGTCAGGGAAGAAACTCCATCCGTGATGAATAATGCAACTGTAATTTCAGTTAGGATATCTATAAGAATCAATCTGAGGAGGTGAGAAAAGACTGGGAAGAGAGAATGAAAAGCAATTTACAAGACAATCATTCATGGGAGGACATATGCATGTCTCCCAAGTATACAAAACCAAGTCAAGAAGGTCTAGCATCTTTGCTTGGATGAGTATTTTTATACTGCAGACATTTTCTTCAGGTACACAGTAAATATTGAAGATGTGATAGGAAAGAAAGAGGTATCTGGGAAAGGAAAGTTATGTACCATAATGATAGATCTGTATCATCTCTTTCCATCCTTGCTCAACTTACGTGTCTCATATCCACTTTGGATACGACTTCAGCCACTTTCAAGCTTCTGGATCTGGTGCTCAGGCTCCTCCCCTTACCCATACTGTCTGTTGTTATGTGAAATACCTCACTGAGTTTGCCCTAGAAAAAGGGATCATAGGAGGTCACTAGGATATTGGCCCTAGAACCTTTACAAGCCTAGCGATGATATACCCTGGTCCTCTTATAGATCAAGATATATAATCTATATTTGCCGAGTGAATCTGAGGTCAGCACTGGCAGGAGTATGGAATCTAAAACGGAGGTAGGAAAGAAAAGAAACAGCTGAAAATACAGGTCTAGATAAGTAACCTCAAGGTGCCAAGGCTATGTTGGTAAAAAAAAAAAAAAAAAAACGGGCCGGGAGATCAAATGCTGTCATACAAATGTAAATGGGAGGAGGAAGGGAGAGGAGTTGAGGAAGGATGGAAAGAGACAACACAGATAGTACAGTTGTGTACACTTACCATAAATGTAGATGTTCGAATGTATTCACTGTTGCAGTCATTACATTTGGGTAATCTGCTGGCAGGTTGCCCTCAGCCGGCCTGATTAACAAAGTCTTGGGTCCTGCGTCAGTTGCTGTCCCTTCTTCCATGACGTCAGGTCATCAGGGGTATAAAACACGCAGCCGACGCCATTACATCAGTTTTTCTTGCCCCAGATGTCAGGTGCCCCCCAAATGAGGAGCAAAAAAAAAATATATATATATATATATATATATATATAAACATAGATAAAATAAGAAACACAAAAGTATACCTCCAAACAAAAGCAAATACACCAAAAAGGCTTTTAAGCATAATAAAAAAAAGAAGAGGTACAGTAAAAGAAAAACATGGGGCTGGAGGGAGGGCAACCAGGACTACAACAGTAAATACACTTGAACATCTACATTTATGGTAAGTGTACACAACTGTACTATGTTCATCGTGTTTCACTGTTGCAGTCATTACATTTGGGTAGATTCCCAAAGCTAAGTTTGGGAGGATGGAATTATACAGCATTAGGTCCAGCTATAAGGCCCTGCAAAACAGCAGTGGCAAACCCAGCTCTGGATTTAGAGAAAATTGGTAAGTGATAATGCTTGGTGAAAGTATGAACTGAACTCCAGGTAGCAGCTTCTAGAATATCCTTGGTAGGAACACCTCTGAGAAAAGCTGCTGAAGTAGATGCAGCCCTGGTGGAATGAGATCTGATCCCCTGGGGGATAGTTTTTCCATGGTGCTTATAACAGAAATTAATACAATGGCTTTTCCATTTAGAAATGGTTTGCTATAAAATAGCCTTCCCCTCTGCCCCTGCAGCAAATGCTACCAGCAGTTGTTCAGATGTTCTTTGAGATTTAGTCCTGTCCAAGTAGAATCTAAGTTGTCTGTGTACATCCAATGAATGCAGAATCCGCTCTCCCTTGTTCTGTGGATTGGGAAAGAAAGTTGGCAAATGAATGGACTGATTAAGAGCCACACTGGATACCACCTTGGGCATGAATGATGGATTGGTCCTGAGTGACACCCTGTCCGCATGAAAGATGATGAAAGGCTCCACTGCCATAAGGGCCTGCAATTCAGATATCCTTCTAGCTGAAGTGATTGCCAAAAGGAAGCCTGTTTTCCAGGAAAGAAAGTTAAGGTCCCAGGCAGGGGTTGGAGTTCTCCTGGGAGGTCTCAAGTTTTTGGCCCCTCTGAGATACTGCTTTAGAAGAGGATGAGAGAAGGGGGGGGGGTCTGTGTTGTAATGAGCTGAGATGGCTGAGGCATGGATTTTTTTGGAAGAAAATGACAGGCCCTTATGAAGCATCTCAGTTAAGTATTGCAAAATCTGAGTTAAACTGGGCACTGCTGTGCTCATCCCTTGAGATTGATTCCAGGCACAGAATCTTTCCCATTTGTCAGCATAAGATTTTCTAGTACTAAGTCTTCTCGCCTCCAAAATGACATCCATCACAGGTCTGCTAAGGGATGCTAAAGGTGAATTTAAGTGATTAGCCAAGCTGCAAGACTCAATGTTTGGAGCTGAGGTTACAGAATTTGGTTCTCCTGCTGAGACAGTAAGAAAGGTGTCTGAGGCAGGTTCCACAGACAAATGTGTGATACACTTCGCAGGAGTGGGTACCAGTGTTGGCGAGGCCAGTCTGGAGCAATCAAAATAATTTTTGGTTTGTCCTGTTTGACTTTTAGTAGAACATTGGAGAGCAAAGGCAGAGGGGGAAAAGCATAGACTGATAGGTTTTTCCAGCTGAAGGACAGAGCATCTACTTTCCAGGCATTTTTGTGATGAGTTCATGTGCAAAATTTGTCCAACTGGTAGTTCTGGGCTGAGGCAAAAAGATCTATGTCTGGGCTCCCCCATTTGTGTATCAACATGTTGGAAATCCGTGGTTCCAGTTTCCATTCGTGAGGGTCCATGAGATTTCTGCATAGTTAGTCTGCCAGAACATTCTGCTTTCCTGGCAGGAATTGAGCTTGTAGTTGCACTTGGTAGCTCAGGGCCGTGTTCCACAATGCCATGGCTAGTCTGCAGAGGGGGTAGGAATGTGTACCCCCCTGCTTGTTTATGTACCACATAACCGTGGTGTTGTCCGTCTTTATGAATAATTGTCCTGGATGAAGGTAGTCCTGGAAGGCTGTCAGTGCATTCTGTACAGCTAGCATTTCTTTTTGATTGTTATGAAGGTGCATTTGATTTGGGCTCCATTTGCCCTGAATGCACTTCCCTGCCAGATGAGTCCCCCATGCATAGTCTGATGTGTCTGTAGTTAGGGTTTGGGCGGCAGGGGGTGGTGTGAATGGCAGTCCCTTGTTTTGGTGGCAGGCCTCTGCCCACCATAGGAACACTAGGCGCAGGCAAGGTATGATAGGAATCATTGTTTCCAGGCTGTGACAATGTTGACTCCATAAATTTTTTTTTTAAGTACCACTGACTTTTCCTCATATGCAGTCTTGCATATGGAATTAGAAGAATGCATAAGGCCATGAACCCCAAGGCTTGCAGTATTTGCCTTTTAGATAGCAGGGTTTTTGTGGCCACCTGTTTGAAGTAAGTCACCAAATGAATTTGCTTTTCTGGCGTAAGGAAAGCCATCTGGGAAGTTGTATTCAAGCTTGCACCCAGGAATATACTTTTTTGAGAGGGTAACAGTTGAGATTTCTTTTCGTTTATGGTGTACCCTAGACAAGTTAGAAGTCTTTTTACAAACGACAGATGTTTTAAAAGAATGGCCTGGTTTTCTGCATGAATTAAACAATCGTCAAGGTATGGAAGTATTTGAATATTTCTTTGCCTGCAAAATGTAATTACTGGAGCCAGGCACTTTCTGAATACCCTGGGCGCAGTAGAGAAGCCAAAGGGCAGTGCAGAGAACTGATAATGCATGCAGTCTGCTTTGAAGAGTAGGAATCCTCTGCAAGATTCCCTGATTGGGATATGCAGGTAAGCCTCTTTTAAGTCAAGAGTTGCCACCCAGGCATCCTTGCCTAGCATAGGAAGTAACTGGTGAAGAGTCAGCATCTTGAATTTTGGAATGTCCAGAAAGGTGTTTAGAGTAGACAAATCCAGAATTGTCTTTTCTAAGTACCAGGAAAAGTCTGGAATAGAAACCTTGTCCTTTTTCTTCTTCTGGTAATAGTTGAATAGCCCCCATGTTTAGGAGGAAAGCACTTGTTTCTAAGCCTCTGCCCACTGATTGGGGGTCTGGGCCACCCATTTGGAGTTGGCAGGGTGTGGAAATGAAATCTGCATCCCTGGGACACTATATTTTAAACCCATTTGTCCTGGGTTATAAGTTGCCAATTTCTTGAATGAAGAGCCAGTTTTCCCCCCAAAGGGGCGGCTAAGAGGTAAGTGCTTGGTAATTTCAAAGGGAAGTCATCGAGACTGTTTACCATAGGGTGGTGCCTTGTTGTTTCCAGATTTGGAAGTGGAAGCGCCCCATTGCTTAGTTCCGAAAGTCCCTTGGGACTGAAACCTGCTAGTTTTGGAATGTCTGGGTTTGGCCGTAGTGACTCTGGAAGGAGATGGAAAGGACCAGTTCTTAGTAGGCCAATGCCTGCTAAATCTAGGAGGTTGCACTTGTAAGAAATCTTTCACAGTTTGCATAGATTTAGCTTTATCCCCCATCTTTTTTAGAACTTCTTCAGCCTTATTGCCAAATAAGCGGTCCTGCTGTAAAGGAGCATCCAAAAGTTTTGCTTTAACATGATCAGGCAGAGATTGCTTCTTAAGCCAAGCATGCCTTCTAAGCAATGACCCAGTAACAGCAGCCCTACAAGAGGCCTCTAAGGAATCAAAACCACATTGCAAAGTATGTTTGCCAACTTGTTGAGCTGAATGCAATAAATCCTGCAAATCTTTATTCTCCACACAGTCAGAAATCAACATAATTTTCTGTTTAAGCAGTCCCATAATATGCTGTTGATAAGAAGTTATGTACTCACCATAACATTCCATCTGAGTAGGTACTTCATTTGTCTGCAACCTGTGGGTATCGGATCCGACTTCGGATCCGAGCCGGCAGCTTTCCAAGCTACAAGATCCGAGCTCCTAGCTCCTCCCCCTACCCATAATCCCCTACTACCTGCTGTATTACCTCAGATCGACTTTTTTTTTGCCTTATCACCCAACTAATAACCTCGAGAGAGGAATACACCATATCTAATCTCCTGACAAGAAACTTACAGGTGACCAGAAAATCCCGAAAAGGTTCGGGGGATGGCAGGGGGGGTCGGTTGCAGACAAATGAAGTACCTAGGATGGAACGTTATGGTGAGTACATAACTTCTTTATCTGAAGTAGTTACTTCATTTGCTCTGCAACCTGTGGGACAGAGTCCCCAGCTACTCAAGAAAAACCTGGGTGGCCTTTACGGAAGGATATTCCGAAGCACCACGGAGCCAAAAGAAGCCCTGCCTCTCAAAATCATATCTAGTTTATAATGAGAAATGAACGTATGAGAAGAGGACCAAGTAGCTGCTGAACATATGTCGTCCAAGGGAACCCTGGACCAAAAGGCTGCTGAGGTGGCCACAGACCTTGTAGAATGAGCGCGAATTCCAATAGGGGCTGGTTTGCCTGACGATATGTACCTGTGAATTATGCACTGACAGATCCAATTTGCTACGGTCACTTTGGAAATGGCTTTACCCATAGCTGATTTTGCAAAGGATACAAACAACTGGTCCGACTTGCGAAAATCTTTAGTTCTGTGCAAGTAGAAACGTAGTTGTCTGTGTACATCCAGTTTGTGCAACTTGTATTCCCCTTTGTTCTGAAAATTTGGGAAGAACACTGGTAAATTTATTGATTGATTAATATTTGACTCTGAAGCCACCTTAGGTAAGAAAGACGGGTTAGTCCTGAGGGACACTCTATCCTTGTAAAAAATAAGGTAAGGGGGTTTCATACACACAGCTTGAAGTTCTGAAACCCTCTTGGCCGAAGTAATAGCCACTAAGAAGGCCGTTTTCCACGACAAGAACTTTAACGGAACCGAGGCCGCAGGCTCAAAGGGTGGACTTGCCAGGGCTTGTAAGACTAAGGTCAAATCCCATGGGGGCACCACAGTCTTCACAGGCGGCTTCAAAAGAAAGATGCCCCGCAAGAAAGTTTTGCATAATTTTGTAGCTGCCAAGGACCCTAAGCCATCACCTACATGAAAATGGGAGATGGCTGCCAACTGCACCTTAACTGTAGAAGTACTTGCTCCCTGCCGAAAAATCAGCGACAGGAAGTCCAGAATAGTTGGAATAGGAACTGTAAATGGGTCCAGGCCCTTGTCTTTAGCCCAGATGGAGAAACGTTTCCATTTACTATTGTAACGTTTTCTGGTAGACGGCTTATGAGCCTCGACCAGTATGGCCTTAACAGGAGAAGAGATACCGGGAGTCCTAGCCATCTTTGGAACTGGATCAACCAAGCCGTAAGCTTGAGGTTCACCAGGTTCGGGGTTTGGCAACCCGTAGGATGCGAGATCAGGTCTGGAATGGGATCCAGAATCCATGGAGGAGCCAGACTGTGAGACCGCAGATAAGGGAACCAGATCTGTCGAGGCCAGAATGGGGCTATGAGGATAACTCTGCTCCCCAACCGACAGGCTTTCTGTATGAACTTTATCATAAGCGGGAGGGGGGGATAAGCATAAAGGAGACCGGGAGGCCAAGCATGAACTAGAGTGTCACTGGGATTCTCCCCTTTGGGGGGGGGGAAGTATTGCGAAGAACTCGCTGCATTTTGTGTTTAATGGAGAAGCAAAAAGATCGCAGCGAGGCCAACCCCATTTGCGGAAGATCTGCTTCGCAACAGATGGATTGAGAGACCACTCATACGGAGTGAGAAGTACTCGACTCAGTTTGTCCGCTAATATGTTGGACCAACCCGGAATGTGCGTTGCTACCAGAAACCGGTTGGTGGATATCGCCCATTCCCAAACTCTCATAGCCTCTCGACAAAGGGGATAAGACCTGGTTCCTCCCTGTTTGTTTATGTACCAGACTACTGACATATTGTCCGTCTGGATTGCAATAGTCCCCAGAGGGAGAAGGTCGTGGAGAGCTTGCAACGCCAAAAGCACCGCCCACATCTCTAGGACATTGATATGCAAAGCGGTCTCTAGGGACGTCCACGTGCCTTGGATGGATCTGCCTGAACAATGTCCCCCTACCCGAGGCGAGAAGCGTCCATGGTCAACGTGGCTTGGGGTGGAGGGATCACAAAGGGCCTCCCTTCTCTGAGTTCCCACGCGTGGAGCCACCAAAGAAGGGAGTCCTTGCAAACTCTGCTCAGTAGTATCGGAGTATCCAACAGGTGGAGTGATAGGGACCACTGAACTTGCAGGGTCCACTGCAATATCCTCATTAGCAGGCATGCGTGAAGGGAGAGACCGATCGCTGTCGCCATAGACCCTAGTGCCCTCAGGACTAACTCCGCCGGTGGGGCAGGACTCTGAAGAAGGGCTAATACTTGATATGACAAGCTGCTCAGTCTGTCTGAAGTTAGGGTAGCTCGAGAGATATGGGTATCCAACCTGGCCCCTATGAATTCCAGGACCTGAACGGGGCACAGAGAGGATTTCTGCAGATTTACTGAGATGCCTAAGTTGTGGGCAAGAGTCAGAGCGTAATCTCTTGCCACGCAGAGTTGATGCCTGTTGGCGGCGGTGAGGAGCCAGTCGTCTAGGTACGAAAAGACCTGAATGCCCTGAAGTCTCAGGTGGGCTGCAACCACTGCCATGACTTTGGTGAACACCCTGGGGGCTGAGGTGAGGCCGAACGGAAAAACCCTGAACTGATAATGACTGGCCCCCAGCCGGAAGCGGAGAAACCTTCTGGATCGTCTGTCCATCAAAATGTGGTAGTACACATCCTTGAGGTCTATAGAGCACATCCAGTCATTCTCACGCAGAAGGGGGAGAATTGATTGGAGGGTGACCATCCAGAATTTTTCCTTGGGAATTAATAGGTTCAGAGCGGAAAGGTCTAAGATGGGTCTTAGGTCCCCCATTTTCTTTGGCACCAAAAAGAACCTGGAGTAATAACCCAATCCGGACTGATCTGGAGGGACAGGCTGGATGGCTCTTTTTTCTAGCAACTTCGATACTTCTGAAGCCGCTGCCTACCTCTGATCGGGTGGTACATCGGGGAGGCGTCTGGTCTTGGGGGGAAGGTTTATGAAGGGGATGTAATAACCTCTGGAAATGATACGGAGCACCCATCGATCTGTCGTAAGGGACTCCCAATTTGACAGGTGCTCCATCAAACGCCCCCCGACTGCCTCCAGAGAAGAACAGTCGGGCAAGCCCTCAGGGCTGCTGCGCGGGTCTGTCCGAGAAAGGTTCTCTAGACCTGAAGTTACGCGGTCCCCCTCTGCCTCTGGGCCGGCGTCCACCTTGTCCTCCTCTGCCTCTAGAGGACGAGCGGTCCAAAGCTGTATGGGATTGCTGAGACTTGCGGAACCACAGCTTCTTTTGTCCCTTCTGATTCCTAGAAAAGGATCGTTGGGGATTAGAGAAGCGGACTCCGACGGCAGACAGCGTCTTCCCGTCCTTTTCGCTTTGAACCAGCATCTCGTGAACGGTCTGGGTGAAAAGCGAAGATCCGTCAAAGGGCACGTTCGCGAAGGACGCCTTGAAGGGATCCGCGAAGTCACAAAGACGGAGCCAGGTGTGACGTCGCAAGACGACCTTGGCTCCGCTGGCCCTAGCGGCTCCCTCCGTTGCATGGGAGAAAAGCCGCATGGACGTGTTAGAAATGGATTTTAGAGTGGCCATCCGAGTCGAAAAAACATTCTTGTCTCTGACCGACATGGAGTCCGGGGGGGCTGCAGCATATTCCTTAATCAAGTCTCACTGTAGCCTGATGGTATGTGCCATATAGTTCAGCGCCATTATCGAGAAGGTTGCTGAAGCAAACATCCGCTTCCCAATGCGGTCCAGTGCTCGAGATTCCTTATCTGGCGGGTGGACCGAAGAACTCTCCTGTGCAAGTTCTTTCTTGGTGGCAGCCACCACCAACATGGCATCAACGGGAGATCCCTTGGCCTAAGACTGCCTATCTGTAGGGGGGCTAAGGACTTTATCAGGATGCCTAGGAATTGGCTCCACGGTGTCGGGCTCCTTCCACGCCCTGGTAGTAATTAAGTCTACCAGGGGGTCAGCCGGAGGGGACATCCAGGAGGTAGATGGGCCTGCCTCAAACGCCTCCAGGAACACGGATTCATCCACGGAAGGTTTTTGGGCAGACCACCCCCCTCTAATAGGCAACATTTCTATGATGTCTCCGAAGGAGACATCCTCGGGGGGTGACTTTGGGGAACCATCCCCTTCATCTAAATCCGTATTGGTGGTAACGGACTCAGGGGAGTCCAGCTGCCTCCTTTTACACCTACGTTTACGAGGGACCTCCTCGGTGGGGCTATCCAAAGAGGGCTCGTCCATGGGTTCTTGTTCCTCCAAGGGAACTAGCTGGAGGGCTTGAGCAGGCTGTCCCGATGGTCGGATGACGGGGGATAGACCCACATGCAGGGGTGGTACGGGAGGATCCAAAGCCCGGACTAGGGACCTGGAGGACCTCGACAGTACCCTCTCCACTACCTCAAAAGCCGAAGGAGAACTACTCTCGCCAGGCTCCGAAAGCATCCTCCTCGGCTCCGAGGTAGGGATCGGGTCGGAGCAGATGCAGTCGGCGCCAAGAGAGAGGTGCGCTCCGAACCCAGCGGCGCCCAAGACACACCAAGTCCCCTGGATCCGACGTTCAGCCCTCGGCCCCGAGAACTCGGATCCGACACGCTCGAGGGTATAGTCGGCGTCAAAGAGATCAGCGCTATCGGCGCCGACAAATCCTCGGCTCCGAAAGGGCCCGGATCTGATGACTCCGAGACCCAAAAACGAGTCGGAGAAGGAGTGATCGGAGCAAAATGGGGCCGCTCCTCCCAGAGGGCAGGCAAGAGCACCCCCATCTGCATTTGGGTCTGTATGAATCGACGCATCATCCGATCCATGTCCGCTTCGGTGAGGCTTCTGGTCAATCTAGAGGAAGTCGTCGAGGCGGGCCGGGAGGGCCGCCTCGACGACCTCAAGGGAGAGCGGACCTCCTCCTCCGGCGAAAAGCTGGGCGAACGGAGCCGAGAGGGGAGGATCCGGAGACCCTCGAGGGAGACTTAGTCAGTTTAGATGGCGGGGCTGAGGGTTGAGTCTCAGCCCGCCTTTTATGGGATTTGTGCCCTTCCTTATCCTTGTGCCTCTTCTCTCTGGAGGAAGAGGCACCAGCGTCACCCGTGCTCGAACCCAAAGAGGGAGGTTGAGTCCCGGGCTGAGCAAGGGGCGCAGAAGGCACCGGGGCTGCCGAAGCAGCCTGACCCTGAGCGGGAGAGGAAGAAGAAGCCGATTCCTGGAGCAGCTTATTCTTCCTATCCCTAAGCGCCCGGGGGTTAAAGGCCGCACAAATTTGGCAGGCCATAGATAAATGGGCCACCCCCCAGGAATAAAACGCACTGAGTGTGGCCATCAGCCAGTGAAAGCTTATGGCCACACTCAGTACACTTCGAAAAAACGGCTTTGGGCCCTTCAGCCATTTTAAACTCACTCACACCCAAACACTAAGGGGGGGAGGGGTGTAACACAGAGGAACAACTAACTACGAGAAAAATTAACTAAACCACCGAAAATAAACTCAGGGGCACTACACACACGTACACTACAACTTCACAAAAAACACTTTTTTTTGGAGAAAAAAAAGGACTTTAACAAGTAAACGATCTCACCAAAGCCATGACCTCTTCAAAAGATAGCTACTTCAGCCGCGGCAAAAAACGATCTGAGGTAATACAGCAGGTAGCAGGGGATTATGGGTAGGGGGAGGAGCTAGGAGCTCGGATCTTGTAGCTTGGAAAGCTGCCGGCTCAGATCCGAAGTCGGATCCGATACCCACAGGTTGCAGAGCAAATGAAGTAACTACTTCAGATTTGACAGTTTAAAGCCTTGATTGCTAAGGTTGCAGAAGTATAAACCTTTTTACCCCCTCTATCCAGTGTCCTGGAGTCCCTATCAGAAGGGGAAGGATTTTTAGCAGTAGAAGCCTTAATGCCCTTGGGCCCCTGAGAAATAGTTTCAGGGTCCGCAACAGGATTTTTGAAAAGGAATTTGTGGGACTCAGGAACCCTGTAGTACCTGTCTGGTTTGCTAGGGGCTGGAGGTAAGGAATCAAGGGCCATACTGGATTCCGGAAACACATCATCAACAATATCTAGTACAGGAGGTATAGCCAAAGGCCTATGCTGAGGAAGAAGAAGAAGGAAATCCCTAAGCCTCATTTTGGATTCAGAGAAATCCTGACTTTCCCCAGTGGAAATGCTCCCTTAAGGTATGTAAAGTTTCCCCAAAAGAGAAATCCTCAGCTGAAGAAGCAGAGGGAATGGAATCCTCTGCATCAGAGTCCTCATAAGTAGGTATGGACAAATCCAGATCATTAGAAGAGTCAGAAGAAACAGAGTCCTGTTCAGAAGATTCATAGTCAAATTCAGTACTAGGCCTCTTGGAGGGGGTGGGTTGACTACCCCTGATTACAGTAATTAAATCTTCAGCCATTGTGATCATTTGTATTTTTAGGCATAAGGGCCCGAACATGTGGCCTGGGCGTCGGTTTTTTAGACATAGATCGAGATTTAGGCCTTAGTACTGAAGTTGGAGTCGGTTTAATATACAAGTCTGTAGGTCTGAACACACCCTCAGAGGCCGGTGCCTGCTCAGCGGCTCCGGACCCATCCAAGGTAGAGACATCCACGGGTTCCATATGTGAAGCATCTTGCGGCATACTGGACTCCGAATGGGTCTCAGTAGAAACCTGTGAATCAGAAGTAGTGGGTATCAGGGGACCAGCGAACTGGCGACTGGCTTAGGAGAAACGTTGTTGGCAGTTTTGGACCTCAACGGCCTGTCTCTGTCTTTTTCTTTGCATTTTTTTGGTATTCCGGTAGTTGGATGGTTAACCGACATCATTTCTGGATAATTAAACCGAGAACCGAAATATTTTGAAACAAAAATGTACTGACGACGGATAGTGCGCTGATTAAATAAAGCACAAAACTGACAGCAAGGTACAGCGTGGTCAGGGCCTAGGTAAGGAATAGAGTACAAATGAAAATCCTTATGAGGTATTTCCTTCCCACAAGTAATACAATTATTAACTTTTACTGACATCGGTAAGGAACAAGAAAAAGTTTCCCCAATGGGGTACTTAGCTTTAAGTTGAAGACTTCGGTTCTGAAACTCGAAAACAAAAATTTCAGGAGTCGGCTGACCAGCACTTGCGAACTGCTTCTGCTTCGGGCACCGCGTGGCAAAAAAGACTGATGTAATGGCATTGGCTGCATGTTTTATACCCAACGTCATGGAAGAAGGGACAGCAAATGACGTAGGACCCAAGACTTTGTTAATCAGGCCGAATGAGGGCAACCTGCCAGAAGATTACCCAAATGTAATGACTGCAACAGTGAAACACGATGAACATCTATCACTATGCAGAGTACGTAACTTTCATGTCAGATGAATGCTGTCACACAAATGGAAATTGCAGGATGGGAGGGGAGTTGAGGAAGGACAGAAAGAGACAACACAGATACATCATTACGGAAAGTACGTAACTCATGTCAGATGATGTGTTTTCTATCTGCTACTTGACGTATGGGACAGAGCCCCAGCTACGGTAACACTTGGGTAGTCTTAAAGACGGATATTCCAGAGCACAACTAAATCAAAACAGGCTCTTGATCTGGATTGTAAGTTCAATTTATAATGAGAAATGAATGTGTGAACCTTGGACCAAGTGGCAGCTGCACAAATGTCACCAAGAGGTACTCTGGAAAGAATACTGTTGATGAAGTCATTGATCTACTAGAATGGGCTTTTGGAAGAACAGGAAGAGACAGTCCTATCTGCTTGTAAATATACGAGAAGCATTCAGATAACCAAAGGGTTAGTGTAACCTTGGATACTCCTTAACAACAAAACACATAAATGCACTGCAAAAATGGCAGCAGGAAAGGAACTTGAGTCGAAAATTAGCGCTTTCAAATTGCATTTAAAGCTGAAAACAATAGGTCATGGGACCTTTTTAGACGAATCAAAGACTTTTTTATGAATGAACTAAAAACCATTATGATCACATGCATGCCTAAGCCAATCAGAACATACCAGTTTTATAATTCAATATAACATAAGATTAATGTAGATAAAAAGTTGAAAAAGTAGGAGTGAATGAAAAGATAAAACTTCAAACTAATAACAGTGAAGGAAAAACATTAATCATATCCTTTGGACCAATAAGAAACACTTATGGTTAATATATTCATTCAGCCCTGATTCACTATTTGCAGCAAGTTGCAATTGCCACTCTGCTTCTTGGCACTCTAACAGGACACTGTGATTGCCGATAAGGGTGTTCAGGTCGACTTGATCCAGCACAAGGAAACTGGATTTTCTGAAATCAGTACAAACTCCGGCATGTTTAACCAAAGCGTTATTTGTGTCCTTCTTGATGGCCAAAACATGCTTGCTCACAAATCCTTCTGCTGAGTTTCCTAATGGGTTTTCCCACATAGTAACTTGGACGGGTATCACAATGTACCAAGTACACCACTCCACATGAATCACATTTAAAGGTGCCTCTTGGAACAACTGCTCTACTTACTGCCTGGATGCGAATGTTGCAGCAGTTGTAAATGTAATGGCAGTATTTGCATTTACTGCACCTGAAAGTTCTGATTGGGATGTCTGGAGTGGAATTTCATTTCTTTGACGTTTTGACCATACTTTGATATTTAGTAATTTTTTTTTGTATGTAAACAGTGTTTTTTGCCAAGGATTTCTACTAGTTCCTTGTTCTGTAAATTATTTTCCAGTTGTTTGCAATGATGATGATGATGACATGATGGTCATGTCTGCGGTAATGGGTAAAGGAAAAGCACTGTTGTATTTTCCAGATGTTTTTGGACAAAATTAACTTGATTGCCCAAATGTTTTACAGTAGAGGAATTTATCTTTAAAATGGGTTTTCCTTTTCCTGCCAAAGTGTCATTACCTCCTGTCTAGCATTGGTTAATAAAATGAGAGGATAACCTCTCTTCAAGAAAATTTTTTTTAGCAATTCTGTTTCGTTACCAAAAGTGTCGTCATCACTGTTGAGCCAGCTCAGTCTGATGTACTGACCCTTGATCACACCTTTCTTCATATGGTGTGGGTGCAAGCTTTTACAATGCAGATAGTTGTTAACTAAAGTGTCCTTTCTGAAAATTCTGCTGTGAACAGAACCACTTCGTTTATCTAGGTTCAAGATGATGTCAAGGTAATTCATCTCTTTGCCCTAACCACTATTTGTGAAATTCAAGAAAGTGATGCTGTTGTCACGACCTATTGTCTTCAGCTTTAAATACACCACAAGCATTTTTTGTTGCATTTCTGATGAAGTTCTAAATGGAACAAAAGTGCTAATTTTCAACTCAAGTCTCTTTCCTGCTGCCATTTTTGTACTGTGTTTGCGTGTTCTGAAGTTTTCATTTACTACTCAGCACTTAGATTTTTACTTGGATACTCCTTGCTCCATTTTGACAGGAGAGTAGGAGGAAAAAAATTATCATTTTTTTTGAAAGCTCTGATCCAATGTAAACAGAATCTCAATAGTCGGTGAACATCTAGCAAGTGTAATGTGTAATGATTCACCTTTGTTTGAAAATGCTGGGAAAATCACAGGAGGATTTGCAGACTAATTAACAGAGGATTCAGAAGCCAACTTTGGAAGAAAAGGAGGCTTGGTCCTCTGACTCACTCTGTCTTTGTGAAAAACAAGTACGGGGATTTAACAGACAAGGCATGGCGCTCAGAAATTCTCCCAGCAAAAACAGCAGCAACTAAGAAGAGAGATTTCCATGACAAGATTTTTAAATCAGCCTTGGCAACCAGATCAAAGGGAGGACTATCTAGGGCTTACAGTAGAATGGTAATATCCCAAGGAGGAAAGTAGAGTTGTGTACTCTTACCATAAATGTAGATGTTCCGAGTGTATTCACTGTTGCAGTAATCACACTTGGGTTGTCTGCCTGCAGGTAGCCCACAGTCGGCCCGAATACCAGAGTCTTAGTATTTCTGCGTCGGATGCTGTCGCTTCTTACATGATGTCAGGTCATTGGGGTATAAAAACAGGCAGCCGACGCCATTAAATCAGTTTTTCCTTGCCCCAAATGTCAGGAGCCCCCAAATAGGGAGATAGTATATGGTGTGGAAACCACCACGAGTAAAAAGTAAATACCAATACCATTAGGAATAGCCATAGAGAGGAGAGATAAAAAGACAGAGAAAACCAGGAGGCTAGAGGGAGGGAAACCAGGACTGCAACAGTGAATACACTCAAACATCTACATTTATGGTAAGTGTACACAACTGTACTATGTTCTTCGTGTTTCACTGTTGCAGTCATCATACTTACTTGGGTTGATTCCCAAAGTTGAGGAAGGGTGGAGGCAGTCAAGAAGAGTGAAAGCTGGCTAGTAGGCCCTGCAAGACTGCTTTAGCAAATCCTGCCCTGGATTTGGAAAAGACAGGTAAGTGGCAATGCTTGGTGAAGGTGTGTACAGAACTCCAGGCTGCAACTTCCAGAATGTCCCTGGTAGGGACTCCCCTGAGAAATGCTGTAGAGGTAGAAGTAGCCCTAGTGGAATGTGTTCTGACCCCCTGAGGGGTTGGTTTTCCATGGTGCTTGTAGCAGAAATAAATGCAGTGTGCTATCCATTTGGAAATGGTTTGTTTAGAAATGGCCTTGCTCTCTGTCCCTGTTGCAAAACCGACTAGCAGCTGGTCAAATTATCTGAAAGGCTTAGTCCTATCATGGTAGAACCTGAGCTGTCTGTGCATGTCCAAAGAGTGCAGGATCCTTTCCCCTTTATTCTGAGGGTTAGGGAAGAAGGTTGGCAAATGGATGGATTGGTTTAGGGCCACACTGGACACCACCTTAGGCATAAAGGATGAGTTAGCCCTGAGGGAACCCTGTCAGCATGAAAGATAATATAGGGTTCCACAGCCATCAGTGCCTGTAGCTCTGACACTCTTCTAGCTGAAGTGATGGCTAGAAGCAAGTCTGTTTTCCAAGAGAGGAATTTTAACTCTGCTGAAGCAGCAGGTTCAAAAAGGGGAAGCGTGAGCTTTTCCAGAACAAAGTTAAGGTCCCAAGCAGGGATGGGTGGTCTCCTTGGGGACCTTACGTTGCTAGCCCCTCTCAGGAACTGTTTGATGAGGGGGAAGAAAATAGAGGTGGCTCAGTATTGTAATGAGCCGAAATGGCAGAGGCATGAATCTTAATGGAGGAGAAGGATAGGCCTCTGTAGAGTAGCTCTGCTAGGTAATCCAGGATTAGAGGTAAAGAGGGCACAGCTGTGTCCTTTCCTTTAGATTGAATCCAAGAACAATATTTTTTCCACTTTTCCGCATAGGATTTCCTAGTACTAGAACTTCTGGCTTAAAGAATGATGTCCAGCACCTGTTTACTTAGGGTTGCTGGTGGAGTATTCAAGGAATAAGCCAGGCTGCAAGATTTAGGGTTTGTAACTGTGGATGCAAAATCTGTCCCTCCTGTGGGTACCAGTGCTGGGGTGGCCAGTCCGGGGCAATCAGAATTGTCCTTGGCCTGTCTTCTTTTATCTTGAGCAGTACTCTTGAGAGAAGGGGCAGATGGGGAAAGGCATAGATTGGGAGGTTTTCCCATTGAAAGGATAGGGCATCCACCTTCCAGGGCCTGCTGTGAGGGTTCCTGGTGCAAAATGTGCTTAACTGGTGGTTGTGGGGGGAGGCAAAGAGATCCACCTCTGGGGTCACCCACCTCTGGATCAGAAGGTTGAAGGTGCTGGGCTCCAATTTCCACTCATGTGGGTCTAGGAGATTTCTGCTTAAGTCGTATGCCAGTGAATTTTGTTTGCTTGGCAGGAATTGAGCTTGTAGATGAACTTGGTTGTCCAAAGCTGTGCTCCACAGAGTCATGGCTAACCTGCAGAGTAGGTAAGAATGGGTTCCTCCCTGCTTGTTTATGTACCACATAACTGTGGTGGTGTCTGTTTTTATCAGCAGTTGTCCTGGAAGGTTTGGGTATATGAAAGTTGTCAGCATATGCTGTACAGCTAGCATCTCCGTTTGGTTGATGTGCAGGAGAATTTGGCTTGGGCTCCAGTGGCCCTGAATGCATTTTCCAGCCATGTGGGCCCCCATGCATAGTCTGATGCGTCTGTGGTCAGGGTTTGGGCGGCGTGAGGTAGAGTAAAATGCAGTCCCTTGTTGTGGTTACATGCTTCTGCCCACCAAAGGAACTCTGCCCTTAGACAAGGTATGATAGGAATGATCATTTCCAGGTCCTGAGAATGTTGGCACCAAAGACTTTTTAAGTACCATTAAGTTTCCTCATAAGCAGTCTTGAATATGGAATTAGCAGAATACATGAGGCCATGAACCCTAGGGCTTGCAGTATTTTTCTTGCAGTTAGCTGGGTTCTGGTGGCCATTTGTTTGAAGTAGTCTGTCAGACAGACCTGTTTTTCTGAAGTGAGAAATGCCATCTGGGAAGTTGTGTCCAAGCTTGCTCCCAGGAATACAATCTTTTGACTGGGCACCAGTTGTGATTTCTTTTCGTCGATGGTGTACACCAATGAAGTGAGAAGTCTTTTTGCAAATGCCAGGTGCTGAAGCAGCAATTCCTGGCTGTCCGCCTGAATCAGGCAGTCGTCCAAGTACGGGTAAATTTGGATATTTCTCTGCCTGCAGTATGCAATGGCTGGAGCCAGGCATTTTGTGAATACCCTGGGCATAGTAGATAAGCCAAAGGGAAGTGCAGAGAACTGATAATGCATAGATTAAGCCCTGAAACATTGATATTTCCTGCCAGATTCCCTGATGGGGATGTGCAGATAAGCTTTTTTTTTAAGTCTAGGGTGACTAATTAAGGCATCCTTGGCTAGCATAGGGAGAAGCTGTTGCAGGTAAGCATCTTGAATTTTGGGACCACCAGGAAGGTGTTGAGAATTGAAAGATCCAGAATTGGGCACCAAGTGCCCTCTTTCCTGGGTACCAGGAACAGTCTGGAATAGAAACCCTGACCCCTTTGTTCTACTGGAACTGGCTGAATAGCTCTGATGTTGAGCAGGAAAAGAACTTGGTTTTAAGCCTCTGCCCACTGGTTTGGAGGAAGGTCTGGAAACCCGCTTGGGGTTGGCAGTGAATGGAAATAAAATTTGTACCCTTGGGATACAATGCTGAGGACCCATCGGTCCTGAATGATGCTCATCTAGTTTTTTGCATGAAGGGCAAGTTTTCCTCCTAGGGGCATAAGCAATTGGGCAGGCCTGGGAAGTAGAGTTGAGAAGTCATTGTGAACTTTTTCCATAGGGAGGTGGTGGGAGCACTCCATTGCTTAAATCTCTGCATACCCTGAGACTGTAGTCTGGGTGGTCTGTTTCCCCTGGGTTTTGTTTGGGAAGGCCTGGAGGAGGCTGGAAAGGATCAGTGTTTTGAAAGGCAATGCCTACTGAATCGAGGTGGTTGCACTTATAAGAAATCTTTAACAATTTGCATAGATTTAGCTTTTTCTTACATCTTTTTAAGAACTTCTTCTGCTTTGGTGCCAAACAAAATGTCCTTATTTAAAGGAGTGTCTACTAATTTGGATTTGACATGATCTGGCAAGGTCTGCTCCTTCAGCCAAGCATATCTTCTCAGTACAGAGCCAGTGACTGTGGTCCTACAAGATGCTTCTAGTGCATCAAAGCCACACTGCAAAGTATGCTTACTAACTTGGTTTGCAGAATGCATAAGCTCTTGCAAATCTTTATTTTCTGCACTATCTGGAAATATTACCATTTTAGTTCCATAATATGTTGCTGGTACTTCAGCATGTGAAACTGGCAATCTAATGCCCTGATAGCAAGAGTTGCAGAGGTATATACCTTATTACCCCATCTGTCTAAAGTTCTGGAATCCCTGTCCAAAGGGGTAGGATTTTTGGCTGTAGTAGCCTTAATACCTTTAGGTCCCTGGGAAATGACCTCTGGATCAGCAGTAGGATTCTTGAAAAGAAACTTGTGGGAATCAGGTACTTGGTAGTACCTGTCAGGTTTCTTAGGGGCGGAGGTAAGGTGTCTGGAGTAAGACTGGATTCCATGAAAACATAATCGATAACATCCAGGACAGGGAGAATAGCTAAAGACCTGTGCTGAGGTAGCTCTAAAAATTCTCTGAGTCTCTTTTTGGACTGAGGATAGTCTTGGCATTTCCAATGGAAATGCTCTCAAAGTATGCAAGGTTTCACCAAAAGAGAAATCCTCTGGAGGGGAGGCAGAGGGAATGGATTCCTCTGCAACTGAATCCTCATAGGCTGATAAGGGCATGTCCTGGTAATCAGAAAGGTCAGAGTCATCGAACTCCTGGTCTGCAGAATCTGAAGGCAACTGAATGTTTTGTCTCTTAGCAGGGGAAAGCTGGTTCCCCTAATTAGTGTTATAAGGTCTTCAGCCATTCTAAGCATTTGTTTTTTCTGGCATGGGGTTCTCAGCATGCACTTTGGTCATCTGTTTTCTAGGCGTAGTGCGTACTTTGGGCCTAAAAATCTCAGTAGTTTTGGCTAAAAAAGAAGTCGTCGGTTTGATTTGAACATTGGTAGGTCGGAAAACACCCTCAGAATCCTGTGCCTGCAGTGCGGCTCCGAACCCATCCAAGGTAAAGACATTCGTTGGTTCCATAGTTGAAGAAGCATCTTGCGGCATAACGGACTCTGAATGGGTCTCAGCAGAGGCCTGCAAATCCATAAAAGTGGGCATCAGGGGGTGCAAAGGCGCCTCACTGAGTACCGGTGGACTGGCGACTAGCTTAACAGAAGCGTCCTTGATAGTTTTGGAACTATGCGGTCTGTCTCTGTCTTCAACCTTATGTTTTTTCGGAAGATTGGTAGTCGGATGGCTTACCGAAGCCATTTCAGAATACGAAGATTGAGCGAAAGACTTTAGCAACAAAAATAGCCCGATGACAAATGGTTCGGGCATTAAACAAGGTACAAAACCGACAGCGAGGGACGTCGTGGTCTGGGCCTAAACAGGTAACGCAGTATGAATGAAAATCTCTGTGAGGTATTTGCTTTCCACAGGCAAGACAGTTGTTAACTTTTTCTGACATCAGTTAGAGCAAGAAAAAAGGATCCCCAACGGGGTACTTAGCTTAAGAAGACTTCAAGATCATCAACTCGAAAAACGAAAATTTCAGGTAGCGGCCGAACGGCACTTGCGTTCTGCTTCAGGCTCCTCCTCGGCAAGAAACACTGATGTAATGGCGTCGGCTGTCTGTTTTTATACCTCTGACGACCTGACGTCATAGAAGAAGTGACAGCATCCGATGCAGAAATACTAAGACTCTGGTATTCGGGCCGACTGAGGGCTACCTGCAGGCAGATAACCCAAGTGTGATGACTGCAACAGTGAAAGACGAAGAACATCTGGGTCTCTTAGTGGAGGTAGTAATAGAAAAATTCCTCTAAGAAAGCCATGGTCTTAAGGGTATGACGGACATGTGATTCTCACCAATGAAAAAAGATGATATGCCCACTAACTGTACTTTGACCGCTAAATTGCGAACTCCATTCTGAAAATGGTTTGCCAAAATTCCAGGATTGCTGTCAGGGGGGCTGAAAAAGGAACAAGACTGTTCTCAACAGTCCAGATGGAGAATCTTTTCCATTTACTTTTGTAAATCTTACATAAAGAAGGTTTCTGGGAAGAAGCCAGAATATGAACAACAGAGTATAAAAACTTGGATTGTCTAACCATCATTGGAATTGGAGAAACCTTACGGTCAATTTGAGGGAATAAATGTCCAGGTGAGGTCACTCTAATGGGTGAGACAGTAGATTTGCAGCCAGAGCCCAGCACTCAAAGAGGGTGTACAAGATGAGGCCAAAAGAAGGGAAACCATACTTGTCGAGGCCAGTAAGGGGCTATAAGGATGACTACGACAGTTTGCATCAGTGCCTTCTGTAAAAACTTTTGGATCGGAGAAATGGGGGGGGATGCATAAAGAAGTCCTAGGGGGCGCACCTGTGGGACACAGCAGGCCTTGATGACTCCTCCTGTGGAGGGATAAGAGCAAAGAACTTGCTGCACTTTGTGTTGAGTGAAGACGCAAAGAGAATGCAGCAAGGTAGACCCCAACAGTTGAATATCTGCTCTGTAACTGCTGCTATGACAGACCACTCAAGAGGAAGAAGGAAGCACCTACTCGATTCTGTCTGCTAGCACTCTGGACTTGCCCGGGATATGCACTGCTATTAGAAAGCAGTGAGAAGATATCACCCAGTGTCACACTCTCATGACCTCTCAACATAATGGGTAAATCTGGCTCCTCCTGATTGTTGATGTACCAGACAACTGCCACGTTGTCTGCCTGAATGGATATCATATCTACTGCAACATTATCCAGAAAGGCCTTAAATGCTAAAAGAACACCTCTCCTCTTCAATACACAGATGTGAAGTCTGACCTCTGATTGTGACCATGTGCCTTAGACTGCCTTCTCCATGTATAATGCACCACCCCCTCCAACCCCAAGTGGGAAGCGTCTGTGGTTATTGTAGCTTAGGGGGAAGGAAGGATGAATAAATATCCTTGAGAGATGTGTGATATTCCAACTACCATTAGATGTGTGATTTGCAGATTTTTGTTAAGATTACTTGGAAAAACATGAACTGATTTTTTTTTATCAAGCATTGGACTGAAGTCCACAGAAGAACTTACATGTAGCATCTGGCTAGGGGAATCTGGGTAATTGATGCTGCCATGGACCCTAAAAGACAAATAACAATTCCCGCTGGTGGTTTCTCAAAGGATAGAACTGTCAAGGCTTGATGGGAAATGGTTGCAATTCTTGTCCGAGGAAGTCTTGTAGTTTGAAGCCTTGTGTCGAACTGGACTCCTATGAATTATAAGGATTGCGCTGGGCAAAGTCTGGATTGCATTAGACTGACCATGATGTCCACGTCTGAAAAGAGATGGAGCAAGGAGTCCCTGGCCTGGATGAGTAGATCCCGGGTAGGGGCAGTAATGAGCCAGTTATCTAAGTAAGGGAACAACTGGAACCCTTGCAGTTGGAGATGAGCTGCAGCTACTGCCACGCATTTGGTAAAAACCCAGGGGTTATGGTGAGACCAAAGGGCAGAACTCGAAACTAAAAATAACTGTCTCCCAGTCAGAAGTGAAGATACTTCCTGGAGTGTCTATCCATCGATATGTAGTAGTAAGCATCATGAATACCTACTGAACACATCCAGTCACTTTCTCTTAGAAAAGGTAGAATAGACTGTACCGTGACCATCAGGAATTTCATTTTCTTTACAAAAGTGTTTAGGTAACTAAGATCCAGAATTGGCCTGAGGTCCTTGATTTTCTTTTGCATTAAAACGAGCCCTAAGCAAATTCCGAACCCTCTTTGGTCTGGTGGGACCTCTTGGACGACTTGATTGATTTAGAGCTTCTTTATTTTTGAAGCTGCTCCTTCCCTTTGAGAGACATGAAAGGGGATGATATAGCTTCTGGTTATTATCCTCTGCACTCATTTGTCTTGAGTGCTGGACATCCAGGTTGTTGGGTGCAGGGACAGGTGTCCCTGACTGCCAAACTGCAGTAGTCATACAAGTGTTTAGGAGCACTGAAAAGGCTTTTCAGAGAATGGACCTATGAAGGCTTGATTCTGTAGACCACCTTGGCCTGTAGGGTGACATGCATTATAAGAAGTTCTCCCTCTGCCACTGGAGCGGTCCTGTTTCCAGACACATCAGGAGAGAATCTCTGTGATTTACAGAAACAAATTTTCTTGCCTCCCTTTTAACATCTGGAAAAGGTCCTTTGGGGGTGGAAAACATGATCCGTAAATCAGAAAGCGATTTCCTTCTTTTTGACTCCTGTAGATAGTATCTTTCACCTTGGGACCAAGAAGCGTTTATCAATCTTATGAGACATTCATGAAGAATGTCTTGAAGTGTTCCACAAAGTCACACAGCCTCATGCATGCAAGTCTCCTAATGGATATGCCTGTACCAGGTGCTCTTGCTGCACCCTCTGTAGCAGTGGAGATGAGAAGTATAGAGACACTGGACAAAGACTGAAGGGTGGCCAACTGTTTATCAATGGATTTTCTTTGATCCACAGACATGCTCACTAAGAGAGATTTGGAGATTTCTTTGGTCAAATTTCCTTGAAACCATGTGCAAGAGAAATTAAAGCTCTCACACAGAAAATGGATGAGGCACAGACTTGCTTTCCAAATCTGTCCAACGTACAAAATACACAAACTGGTGGATGGGCAGAGGACCTCTCTTCCACAAGTTCTTTCTTGGTGGCCATTGCTACCACCACCACTGAATCTACAGCCAGACCCTTGCTCCAATGGAGATGTTTTTTCAGGGCAACTAGAAATTTTTCCAGTTTACTTGGAATAATTCCTGCTGTGCCCAGTTCTTTCCAAACTCGTGAGATGATGAGATCAATCATTTTGTCTGTGGGCATGGCCATCAGAGATCTACGTGGGCCAGAGCCAAAAGCCATGCTGAATACTGATTATTCTGGAAAAAAATGGTTGGGAAGACCATTCCCCTTTCTGTTTAAGTAGTTAGAAGACCTGACACATCCTTAATGGGGGATCCAGGGGAACCTTCTCCTTTATCAAAGTCAGTGACCATGGTGACAGATTCTTGAGGAGAATCCAGGTGCCTCACTTAACAGGTAGGTTTCCTCTGTACCTCCTCAGGAAGATACTGTGGTTAAGACATGGAAGTTGATGTAATCTGTTCCAAAGGACCTGGTGCAAGATTTTTTGATCACTAGCTGTCACAATGTGACAAGAGTAGAATCCGAACCCTGAGAGATCCTTTGGGGGAGGGATGGATTTGAGCTGAAATGAAAAGTCTTTTCTCCAGAATGGGAGAGTACTTTCTCAAAGCCCTCAAACAAGGAACTGGAAAAAGGTCCAGATAACTGAGCCATAAAAGCTGAAATCCTGCAGGGGGACTCAACTTGAAATACCGCACGTGTAGGCACCGAGGCTGACGTCAGGGATGAACTATCTAGTGCTGGAGCTCCAAGAGGAAGGAGCTTCTTCAAGGAAGTCAGAACCAAACCCATCCTCTTCGAGACAGATTCAGACAGCTCCTAGGCAGCCACAGTTGATTAAATGACAGAACTCATCAGGATTAAGGAACTAAGCTTAGGCTCTGATGTAGACTTGGCCTGGGTGAAGGTTGGATCTAGTAGCCCTAAGTTTATGTACACACATACATAAACACCAAACTCCTTTACTGAAAGTTTCAAACTCACAGCAAATGGATGTTACACAGTTTGTGAAATTCAATTCATACCAAACAGGTCAAAAATAAATGACACACTACTGCAGCATAAGTAACATGCTCTGCCACTCATTGTTTGGAACTTTCAGTGGTTTCACATTCTTGACAAATGATTAACCTACGCACAGTTAACTTTAGGCACCTTGTAAATCAAACCAATGGATAAGGAAGATAACTTACAAATACTGAATAGCAAATCAAGGAACATACACCCATCCTTTAGTCTAAAAAAAGAAAGCAGGCCTATTCTGACCTCTACCACAAAGTTCTCATGAAAACCCAAAATAAACCATCAAAAATCCCTAGCCTACTGAAGATTCAAAGTGTCTTTAGCATATAGTTGCACCACTTACTGTTACATGGATGCCACCTGACTACTACCTAGTCTGCTTCATCAGATCTAGTCATAACTGTTTCAGCTTCATACAGCTTTCACAAAATCATATGATGCTTATCCTTCATTTGGGTAGGAAGGCCTGTTACTATACTTCCATTTTTTTTTTTTTTTTTGGAATAGCTTTGTTCACCTTTAAGAGGACTACACAAAGCAAACCCAGCTTGTACCTTGCCCAACATCTTCTATGTGGAGGGCCTAACAAAAATAGATCCAAAGTCTAAGTAACCTAGCTGGGAACACTTCCTTTAGGAGAACCTTAACCTCTGAAAAAGAGGGCTGAACCACTATGCAGTCCCAGAAAAAGTGGCTTCAACTTACAGCTGATTACACTTTAAAATACTATGGCTTATCAAGAAGGGACAGGACATTAAAATAAATAAAGAAAAGGGGAAAAAATAGATGCATACATTGCCATCTGGAGAAATTGTAAAGACAGGCCATTAAGTTAACAGAACTGGATCCCTTGATTCTAAAATCACTAAAACTGGCATTTTTACCTCAAATATTTCTCCCAAAGGCAACTGATCGATAGCATCCTAATGTAAGTAATACCTGCTTTGCTTCAAGTCAAAATTTCAACTAACGGAGAACCTCCCACTTTCCCCCAGATTTGGTATCTGGTCTGCTGACAGAGTGATTGAAATCTCTCCTAGGATTGCAAGACCTCTTTTTCCTTATTCTCTAAAGACTCTTGTTTATAACACATACCAGAAACTCTTCTGTCACGAAAAAAAAGAGCAAAACCCAAGGGCTGGAGCCAATCAAAACAAAACCCTCTAAAGACTGGATAACACTACCAAAGTAGATGGAAGAGGATTATCCGTCCAAGTATCCTGTCTCATATTTACTACATTGTTTTAAAGATTATGCATCCAACTGTGCTTCATTCGGCCTTCAGAAGCACTCCATGTGGACAGAACAAAACCATCAGCATGTGCATATCTGTGTGTGTTCTGTACATCCTAATATCCTAAGCTGCTTTACTATCAACATGAAAAACATTGAAGCAATCCCTCTGTGATTTTTCCTTATACATTTCTAATACAATTAAAAACAAGCTTAACAATTATCTGTATAAGCAACAAACGTGAAAAAGGAGTGAAGTGGAGAATGTCTGCAATGAAGCAGCCACAACTGTATGTCATGCATCTCATAAAAACGTACTACATAAAGCAGAACTCCTCAGTGCAAGGCAGTAAATCCAGGTAAGGCAGCTTCAATTCATCAATGCTTGTGAGTTGCAACTGCCATCTACAGAGTTTATAAAACATGGAGGGAAACAGAGTGCCTGACCATTCTTCCATACTACACACACACACACACACCTATGGACAATTTAGAAGTCATCAGTCTACTACCATATGCATCTGGTATGTAGGAGGAGACTGGAGGACCCAGGAAAAAAACATGGAGGACATGCAATCTTTGCACAATAGGCACCAAAGTTAAGATTTATGCTATCCTACACACAGTTTAATTCAAACACTAAATAATCTCCATGCACACTGTTAAAAGTTCATATCTACACTGTAGACAGGATGATTTACAATTAAGGTTTCCACATTTATTGCAAAAAATGAATCTACTGCCTTCACACATTCACACTGCATGCAGTACATGTAACTAGATGTTGTGCATTACAAACATTTGTAGCTGCATTACTCTGGAAAATAATACTAACTATATATAGGATGTGAAATGTACGGCAGATGACTGAAATGCATGGCAGACATGTGAAACAGAAACTGTAATAAGATTCTATCTTGAGATTACATGACTGGTGACTAATCCTAGGTCAGAAAGCAAGAGACAGCTTACCAAAAGTTGGTATACAAACTCATTACTTTGTATATGTGAAACTCAGCTTAACTACATCTGTGTTTTTCTTTACGGAAAGGGTACAAGATAGAAAAAGGAAAAATAAAGAATCAGAGTCAGAGAAAGAAGAATTACCCTGGTGCTATGATTAACAGATTTGTGAGCTGATTCTGGGATTTTTCTCTGTAACATGTTTTGGAAATTCAGACAATTTTGCTACAGTTAGTAATTCTTTTTGCCAGAAACTATTAGGGGAAAAACTGCAGACTGATATTTTTCTTTCTTCTATCTCATTTGATCCAAATGATTATTTTATGGTTTCCTATGCAACCGCACATTTGTCTGTATTTTAAACTGCTAATTGCCTGCTTAATTCATTCTTTCTTAAGTAAAGTACTCTTGCTAATTCACCTTTAAAAAGACTGTGACTGGTCACCTACTTGCTTATATATGATATGATAAAAGGGTTATTATTGCTAAAAGTTAACAAGTTACCACTAACTGACCAGACTGTTCTGCTACACACTATCATTTCTGTTTATAATTACTTGGTTTATTCACAACAGTGAAACAGCAACTGGGAGGTCCGCAGCCTGGTAATTACTATGGTGACAGTTTACTAATTTAGCCAGGACAGAAGGCTGTAGTTCTGGATAACATTGCCAGCCTTCACATGACATCCATGTGTGTGTTTGCTTTTGTGTGAGAATGCACAAGTTTACTCAAAGTGTAGTTATTATGCACAGATGAACAACAGACGATACTGAAGCATGAAAAAAGTTGTGAGAAAGGAGAGTGGGAGCTAGAGCAAATGCTCTGCTTGGTGGGGTCTGCAGTACAAAGCCTATTCCTAGGTGCAAATGGTGCAAAGCACATACTCAAGGCATCAATGAACATTAAGTACATGCTCTTGAGGACAAAATGCATTGTGTGAATTTCTTTCTTGAGGCCAAGCTGCACTTAATGAATTACTTTCTTGAGGCCAAGCTGCACTTTGTGAATTGCTTAGGGATGCATATTCCCATGCCTTCTGCAAAATGTAATCTGTTCAGTACCAGTGATGTGACTCAGGAGCCCATGTCATCAGAGGTTAATTTTTTTAAGTTAAAGATCAACTTAATTGTGGGTAGTAAAGTAGATCTAAGCACTATAGCTGCTGTCCACAGTAATTACTTTCACAAACACAAATAAAACATGCATAATGTGGAGAAGCTACTTAAATGAACATTCTAGAAATGTTACATTAGAAGACAATAAATCAATTTACCACAAGGTCTTCATCATCAGAGTTATCAAAGATATTATCCAGGTCATTCAGGGATACTGCCAAGTCCTTCACTTGCATCAGGCTACTGGTAGCTGCTTTTGCCGCTGCACTATCCTGGCCGTGGTCTGTTAGAAAATAAAACAAAAAACAATAACTTTTTGCATGTCTTTCCCACTTCACAACTCATTCATCAAACTCCCTTGCAAAGAAGTACAACCGGGTTGCTTACAAACACTGCATTCTTAAAGTGACTGCAACCATTTTACCCCAAATATCCCAAAAAATCTTCCAAGACTTAGTACAGTTATGGAAAGCAGTCAAGCAAGCAGTAAGTTTTCAAGGCTTTCCTCCTGAAGCAGTTATCCTTAAGTTATGGCTGTTTACCAGAACATTCTAGGATGTGCTAACTAATGGCAAACCATGTCCTAATTAAGGCAGAGTAGACAAGTACTGCAGGTCTCCAAATTGCGATTCATGACATACAGTACATCCCTTCTAAGTGTAAAGTATACAGGACTGTCACTGTTAATGCAGTTTAGTACTAAAGTAATGTTCTGCCAAGGACCTCTTAAAACAGATTGTCTGTGTACATGGGTTACACATTATTCAATATGTGTCGCAGAAGTTAGATGTCATATGGTACACACTCCACAAGCTGTATGGGTAAATATTACATGGAGATTATTAACACATCCACAGTATCTACTTTATGGAGCATTCTGCTAAACATGTAAACATTCAATGGTGTCAGAAGTGAACATCTGCGTTTTCAAGAGCACATGCACCAAAAATTACATGAGTATAATTTAAAGTTAGAAAAATTATCCAACTAAAACCACCAGGGATTCTCTCACTGCAAGGTAATTTATTAGAAATCTAGATGCTTTGTAATCAGAAATTTGATTTGTTCTTGCAGATAAATGGAATAAATGAAGTACGAAATTTTGCAGTGTGTCATATTTGGGTAGGTTACTGGAGAAACCCCCACACACACACAAACTTGCTTAACAATTTTACCTTTCTTGAAGAGACGAAGGACACAAGTAAAGAATACTTGAAGGTATTTAACATTCTGCTTTTCTTGAAGAGAAGAAACCAAAATATATCCAGTAAAGAAAACATTCAGGAATTACTGTAAGTCCAGAAAGATTCTGGTATTTACTCACATCAGCTCTTAACAAGGGCACAAGGTTCTGAAGAGACCACATGTTTATAGTACGGAGTTAAATGTGTGAAGTTGGCAAGTTGTGTGACTCACAAATAAGTCAAAGAATGGTTTGTGGTACAAGAAATGATCAAACAAGAGCTAGGCTATTAAAAGAATCAAACCTCACCTTATCAAAACCTATGAATGCAAGCAGAGTGAAAGAAATCTCTAGCACACGTTTAAAAGACTTAAAGGAAAACTAAAATAACAGGAGTAAGAATGCACTGCAAGTGTAATGGAGAAAGAAGTGTTTAAAACCATTTATATGTTGTTGAACAGAAACATGAAAATGAGTTGCTAATTATCAGGAGCGGCCTTAGGTCAACTGATGCCTTAGGCAAAAGGGCTTGACGGTGCCCCACCCCCACACCACCAGTGCCCCCATCCTGATCTACCTACACCAAATAAATACTGGAAAAGTGCCCCTGCTACAGCGGCACCCTAGGAGGCTGCCTAGTTGGCCTATGCCTAAAGCTGGCTATGCTAATTATAGTACTATTAAAGTGAAAAAAGAGATGACAATAATATAATTTGAAAATGCATTAAAGGCATTGAGGCAAGAATGACAGCCTATTGGAAAGGAATGTTGAGTATAACCAAAATGTATAAAGTACAGTTGTTTAAGAACTTGCCATAACAGTAGATGTCCTACTGATTCCAAACAGATGGGTTTCACTGGGAGTCCATTTGGGGTACCAAAGCTTAAACTTCCATAGACAGCACATCCAACATATGACTTCAGCTAGCAAGTATAGGGGTATACAGGTGGACACACAAGCACAAACTAACTTCCAAGCCAGCAGTCTGAAGACCTCTGAGGGAGACTCATCAGTTAGGAGGGGCCAAGCAGGGAGAAACTCCCTTAATCCTAGAGTCCTGCAGGCAGGGCAGTAAAAGAGGAAAAGACAGACATGAGGGGCACAGTATGAAGGGGATAGGCACTAAGAAGGAGGGTGAAAAGGAGCACTGCCACAGTGATTAGCAGAATATCTACTGTTATGGTTAAGTTCTACTGTACTACTGTCACGAATGAGATTACTGCTGCTGTATTCTAAACAGATGCGTGATTCCCAGAGCTCAAGGGAAAAGACGGCAGGATGTTTAATGAACAGAAGAACTGTCCAAGAGGCCAGAGAGAAATGACCAAGTGAAGGCAGCTATGGATCTTGAAAAGGCATCAATCCTGCAGTGTTTAGTGAAAATGTGCATAGAAGACCAAGTGGCAACTTCCATCCTGGCATCAACCCCTTTGTAGAAGGCTCCACAAGACACCACTGGCTTGGTAGTATGATCTCATGGGCAGCTGGCCAAGGATTTGCCAAGGTGCCAGTAACAAAAGGAGATGGACTTGGAGATCCAACTTGCAGTAGTTGTTTAGATACTAGCTGGCCCAGTTTGGAGTCCATGAATGAGACAAACAGTTGCCTGACTTATGAAAAGATTTAGTTTAATCAAACGAAAATCTAAGCTATCTGTGTACATCTAGCAAGTGTAGGAGTCTCCCCACCCTGCCTTCCCGTTCTGTGGGCTAGGAAAGTATGTAGACAGTTTCATGGCCTGTTTGAGGCACATCTCATTCACTATTTTAGGCACGAAGGAGAGGTAAGGGGACACACTGTCCTTGTGAAAAAATAAGAAAGGGTGGAACAGCCACGAGTGTCTTAAGTTCTGAGGCTCCCATAGCAGAAGTGAGGGTGAGTAGCAAGTTGGTTTTCCAGGTTCAGGTTCTGAGATTTCCTAAAATTCCAAGTTCAAATTGTGACAGAGTGAGCTACTCCAATACAAAGTTGAGGTCCCAAAGAGGGGGCATGGCCTTCCTTGGATGTCTAAGGTGCATTACCCCTTTTAAAAATTGTATGACTTCAGATCTAAACATAGCAGGTGGGTTGAGGGGAAGACAGGCAGAAATGGATAATAACGGGTCCACTTCACATGATCGACTTTTCAGAAAGTCGACTTTCATATGGCCGAGACCATATGATCGACTTTCGTAAAACCGACCATGGGGAACCGCTATCTCCATACAGTGCGGAAGAGGAAAATTTCCTTCTTCTGCACTATAGTGCGATCTCAGAGTTGGTATATTTAAGTTACGGGGGGTGGGGAGGTAGAGCCCCCCACGGGTGTGGGGGGGGGCAGAGCCCCCCTGCTAACAGTTTAAGGTAAGTGTTTCCTGTGTTTTATGTGTTTAGTTTACATGGTCGGCTTTTCGAAAGTCGATCATATGGTCTCAACCATATGAAAGTTGACTTTCTGAACAGTCAACCATGTAAAGTAGACCCATAATAAGTGGGCTTTGATGAAGGAATATGCCAGACCTGCATTCATGAGTTCACACAAGTACTTTAGGGTAAGAAGAACTGTTGAATTTGTGGGGTACTGATTGTTATGACACCAGAAAGAAAATCTCTTCTATTTTGCTATGTTGGATTTTTGAGCAGTGTCTCTCTATCCTTTCTGGGGAACTCACAGTATGTCCACCGAAAACTGGTGCTTGAAAGGATCAGAACACTATCATCCATAGGCTTAGGAAAGTACAGTTGTGTACCTACCATAAATGTAGATGTTCGAGTGTATTCACTGTTGCAGTCATTACACTTGGGTTATCCTGCCGGCAGGTGTCCCGCAGTCTGCTTATCCTGCTGGCAGGCGACCCGCAGTGGGCCCGAGTTCCAAAGTCTAGGTCCGGCGTCGGTTGCTGTCGCTTCCTCCCTGACGTCAGGGCACCAGGGGTATAAAAGATGCAACCGATGCCATTTTCTTCAGTTTTTCTTGCCCCAGATGTCAGGTGCCCCAAAAAGGAAAGGATGGAAAAAATTATGTCAAAAAACATGCATGTACCAAAACAACATTTCCTTCATCTACAAGCAAATACATCACATAGGTTGTAGAGAGTAGAGAAGTACAAAAAGGACCCAGCAATGAGAAAGGGGGATGGTGGGTGGGTAACCTGGACTGCAACAGTGAATACACTCGAACATCTACATTTATGGTAGGTACACAACTGTACTATGTTCATCGTGTTTCACTGTTGCAGTGATTACACTTGGGTTGAATCCCAATGCTGAGGTTGGGTGGCTGGACCTAAATAGGATTAGGAGAGGCTACCAGGCCCTGCAAAACTGCAGTGGCAAAGCCTGCTCTGGATTTAGAGTAGAGAGGTAAGTGGTAGTGCTTAGTGAAAGTGTGCACTGAACTCCAGGTTGCAGCTTCTAAAATGTCTTTGGTTGGTACTCCTCTGAGAAAGGCTGCTGCTCTGGTAGAATGTGGCCTTATGCCCTTAGGCACTGGTTTGCCATGTTGAGCATAGCAGAAGCGAATGCAGTGTCCTATCCATTTTAAAATTGTCTGCTTTGAGATAGGCTTTCCTTGTGATCCTGCAGCATAAGCTACAAACAGTTGCTCAGTTTTTCTGAAAGCTTTTGTTTTGTCCAAGTAGAATTGTAGCTGTCTGTGTATATCCAAACTGTGCAGAAGTCTCTCCCTTTTATTCTGGGGATTTGGATAGAAAGTTGGCAAATGAATGGTTTGGTTAAGAGCCACATTGGAAACCACCTTTGGCATAAATGTAGGGTTCGTCCTTAGAGAAACCCTGTCCTGATGAAAGGTTCCACTGCCATTAATGCCTGTAACTCTGAGACTCTTCTTGCTGAAGTTATTGCTAGGAGCAGAGCAGTTTTCCATGATAAGAATTTTATATCAGCTGTGTTGGCTGGCTCAAAAGGAGGCAGTGTGAGCTTTTCTAGTACAAAATTGAGGTCCCAAGTAGGTATTGGTGCTCTCCTTGGGGGTCTTATGTTTCTTGCCCCTCTGAGGTACTGCCTTAGCAGTGGATGTGAAAAAATAGGAGGTTCCATATTGTAATGAGCTGAAATGACAGAGGCATGGATTTTAATAGATGAAAAGGATAGGCCTTTGTCCAGCATCTCAGTTAGGTATTGTAAAATCTGAGGTACATTTGGAACAAGCGGTTTGAGTCCTTGTGCCTGGTTCCAAGCACAGAATCTCTTCCATTTTTCTGCATAAGATTTCTTAGTGTTGGGCCTCCTGGCTTCAAAAATGACATCCATAACAGCTTTAGAGAGAGGTGTGGTCGGAGTGACTAAATTATCTGCCATGCAGCCAGATTTAAGGTTCTGAGTTGACTGTGTAGAATCTGATTGTTTTGTTGAGTCAGACGATGAGGAATTTGAGGTAAAGGCCAGGCTGGGCCTCGAGACAAGCTCTTTAGGATTGGGTACCAGTGCTGGCGTGGCCAGTCTGGGGCAATTAGGATCATTTTTGGCTTCTCTTGTATGACTTTTAGGAGCACCTTGGGAAGAAGAGGCAGTGGAGGAAAGGCATAAACTGTCAGGGTTTTCCAGCTGAATGAAAGAGCATCTACTTTCCATGCTTGTGAGTGATAAGTTCTTGTGCAGAATTTCTGTAGTTGGCAGTTGTGAGGGGAGGCAAAAAGATCTACATCCGGGCGTCCCCATTTCCTTGTTATCATGCTGAAGACCTATGGATTTAGTTTCCATTCGTGCGGATCCATGAGATTTCTGCTTAGTTCCTCTGCCAGTGTATTTTTCTTTCCTGGCAGGAATTGTGCCTGCAGATGTACTTGAAGGGTCAGTGCTGTGCTCCACAGAGTCATGGCTTGCCTGCAGAGGAGGTAGGAATGTGTGCCCCTTGTTTGTTTATGTACCACATAACTGTGGTGTTGTCCGTCTTTAGTAGTAGTTGTCCTGGATGTAGTAGATCCTTGAAGGCTGTCGGGGCATTCTGTACAGCTAGCATCTCTTTTTGATTGATGTGAAGATGCATTAGTTCCTTGGGCCAGGTGCCCTGAATACATTTTCTTGCCATATGTGCCCCCCCAGACATAATCCGATGCATCCATTGTTACTGTCTGCCTGGCAGTGGGGAAGGTGAAGGGCTGTCCCTTGTTGTGGTGACAGGCCCTGGACCACCATCGAAACTCCTGTTGTAGACAGGGAATTATAGTCACTATTGTTTCCTGTCTGTGGCAATGTTGAGTCAAAACACTTTTTAGATACCATTGTAGTTTCTTCATATGCAGTCTTGCACATGGAATGAGTAGAATGCAGAAAGCCATGAAGCCCAGGGCCTGCAGAATTTTTCTTGCAGGGAGCTGGGTCTTTGTTGCCATCAACTGAAAGTAATGAGTCAGATGCCTTTGTTTGTCTGGCGTGAGATAAGCCATCTGGGTAGTTGTATTTAAGCTTGCACGCAGGAATATTATTTCTTGAGAGGGCACGAGTTTAGATTTTTTTTCGTTTACTGTGTACCCCAGGCAAATTAATAATCTTTTCACAAACGCCAGATGCTTTAGTAGAATGTCCTTGCTCTCTGCTTGAATAAGGCAGTCGTCCAAGTAGGGGTATACCTGAATTCCTGTTTGTCTGCAAAATGCAATTACTGGTGCCAGGCATTTTGTGAAGACCCTGGGCGCAGTAGATAAGCCAAAGGGCAGTTCAGAGAATTGGTAATGCATTGAGCCAGCTATGAATCTGAGGTATCTTCTGCAAGATTGTCTGATTAGGACATGCAGGTATGCCTCTTTGAGGTCCAAAGTAACTAGCCAAGCCTTCTTGCCCAGCATGGGTAGAAGTTGCTGCAGTGTTAACATTTTGAATTTGGAACATCCAGGAAAGTATTTAGGATTGACAATTCCAGTATTGGTCTCCAGGCTTTGTCCTTTCTGGGAACCAGGAAAAGTCTTGAGTAAAATCCTTGTCCCTGTTCTTGCTGTGGTACTCTTTCAATAGCTCCCATGTCCATGAGAGCAACAATTTCCTTTTGTGCCTCTGCCTATTGGTTTTGTGGCAGGTCCTGCATACCTTTTGATTTTGGAAGAGTGTGAAAGTGGAACCTGTAAAGTACAGTTATGTATCTACCATAAATGTAGATGTTCGAGTGTATTCACTGTTGCAGTCATTACACTTGGGTTATCCTGCTGGCAGGCGACCCGTAGTCCGCCCGAGTTCCAAAGTCTTGGTCCAGCGTCGGTTGCTGTCGCCTCTTCCCTGACGTCAGTGTGGTAGGGGTATAAAAGTTGCAACCAACGCCATTTTCTTCAGTTTTTCTTGCCCCAGATGTCAGGTGCCCCAGATATGAAGGCTGAAAAGATAAAAATATGCCAAACAACCATGCATATATCATAAAAACATTTTCTTCTTCTAAAAGCAAATACACCACATAGGTTGTATAGAGTTGAGAAGTACAGAATAGTCCCAGCAAAGAGGGGGATTGTGGGTGGATAACCAGGACTGCAACAGTGAATACACTCGAACATCTACATTTATGGTAGGTACACAACTGTACTATGTTCATCGTGTTTCACTGTTGCAGTCATTACACTTGGGTAGAATCCCAAAGCTTAGGCAGGGTGACTGGGTCTAGATTGGATTTGGCAAAGCTAACAAGCCCTGCTGAACTGCAGTGGCAAAGCCTACTCTGGATTTGGAGTAGAGAGGTAGGTGGTAGTGCTTGGTAAAAGTGTGCACTGAGCTCCAGGTTGCAGCTTCTAATATGTCTTTGGTTGGTACCCCTCAGAGGAAAGCTGCTGAAGTGGCTGCTGCTCTGGTAGAATGAGGCCTAATGCCTTTAGGCACAGATTTGCCATGTTGTGCATAACAAAAGCAGATGCAGTGTCCTATCCATTCTGAGATTGTCTGCTTTGTAATAGGTTTTCCTTGTGATCCTGCAGCATATGCTACAAACAGTTGCTCAGTTTTTCTGAAAGCTTTTGTTTTGTCCAAGTAAAATCATAGCTGCCTGTGAATATCCAAAGAGTGCAGAAGTCTTTCCCCTTTATTCTGGGGATTTGGGTAGAAAGTAGGCAAATGAATAGTTTGGTTTAAGGTCACATTAGAGACCACTTTTGGCATGAATGTTGGGTTCGTCCTTAGAGGAACCCTGTCCTGGTGAAAAATGAGGAAAGGTTCCACAGGCATCAATGCCTGTAACTCTGAAACTCTTCTTGCTGAAGTTATTGCTAGGAGCAGAGCAGTTTTCCATGTCAAGAATTTTAGATCAGCTGTGCTGGCTGGTTCAAAAGAAGGCAGTGTTAGTTTTTCTAAAACAAAATTGAGGTACCAAGTAGGTACTGGTGTTCTCCTAGAGGGTCTTATATTCTTTGCCCCTCTGAGGTACTCTCGTAGTAGAGGATGTGAAAAAATAGGAGGATCCGTATTGTAATGAGCTGAAATGGCAGAGGCATGGATTTTAATAGAAGAAAAAGATAGGCCTTTGTCCAACATCTCAGTCAGGTATTGTAAAATCTGAGGCATATTAGGGACCAGTGGGTCGCGGCCTTGTGCCTGGTTCCAAGCACAGAATCTCTTCCATTTTTCCACATAAGACTTCCTAGTGCTGGGTCTCCTGGCTTCCAAAATTACATCTATAACAGCTTTAGAGAGAGGTGCAGTCTGAGTGGCTACATTATCTGCCATGCTGCCAGGTTTAAGGTTCTGAGAAGACTGTGCAGAATCTGATTGTTTTGCTGTGTCAGAAGATGAGGGATTTGAGGTAGAGGCCAAGGCGGGCCTTGGGACAACATCTTTAGGATTGGGTACCAGTGCTGGCGTGGCCAGTCTGGTGCAATCAGGATCATTTTTTGCCTCTCGTCTGACTTTTAGAAGCACCTTGGTGAGAAAAGGCATCGGAGGGAAGGCATAGACTGTCAGATTTTTCCAGTTGAAAGATAGAGCATCTACTTTCCATGCTTGAGAGTGATAAATCCTTGTGCAAAATTTCTGTAATTGGCAATTGTGAGGGGAGGCAAATAGATCTATGTTTGGGCATCCTCATTCCCTTGTTATCATGTTGAACACTTGTGGATTTAGCTTCCATTCGGGAGGATGCATGAAATTTCTGCTTGGTTCGTCTGCCAGTGTATTTTTTGTTCCTGGCAGGAATTGTGCTTGCAGATGTACCTGGTAAGTCAGTGTTGTGTTCCACAAAGTCATGACTTGTCTGCACAGGGGGTAGGAATGTGTGCACCCTTGCTTGTTTATGTACCACATAACTGTGGTATTGTCCGTCTTTATTAATAATTGTCCTGGATATATTAGGTCCTTGAAGGCTGTCAGGGCATTCTGTACAGCTAGCATCTCTTTTTGATTGATGTGAAGATGCAGTTGTTCCTTGGGCCACGTGCCCTGAATACATTTTCCTGCGATATGTGCTCCCCAGGCGTAATCCGATGCATCCGTTGTTATTGTCTGCCTGGCTGTAGGTAAGGTGAAAGGCTGTCCCTTGTTGTGGTGACAGGCCTGTGACCACCATCGAAACTCCTGTTGTAGGCAGGGAATCAAGGTTATGATTGTCTCTAGGCTGTGGCAGTGCTGAGTCCAAACACTTTTTAGATACCATTGTAGTTTCCTCATATGCAGTTTGGCATATGGAATTAGTAGAATACAAGATGCCATGAAACCCAGGGCCTGCAGAATTTTTCTTGCAGGGAGCTGGGTCTTTGTTGCCATCATTTGAAAGTAATGAGTCAATTGTCTTTGTTTGTCTGGTGTGAGATAAGCCATCTGGGTAGTTGTATTCAAGCTTGCACCCAGGAATATTATCTCGAGAGGGCACTAGTTTTGATTTCTTTTCGTTTACTGTGTACCCCAGGCAAATTAGTAATCTTTTTACAAACTCCAGGTGCTTTAGAAGAATGTCCTTACTCTCTGCTTGAATAGGGCAGTCGTCCAAATAGGGATATATTTGAATTCCTTTTTGCCTGAAAAATGCAATTACTGGTACCAGGCATTTTCTGAAGACCCTGGGCGCAGTAGATAAGCCAAAGGGTAGTGCAGAGAATTGGTAATGCATTGAGCCTGTTATAAATCTGAGGTATCTTCTGCACGATTCTCTGATTGGGATGTGCAGGTATGCCTCCTTGAGATCCAAAGTAACTAGCCAAGCCTCTTTGCCCAGCATGGGCAAGAGTTGTTGTAGTGTTAACATTTTGAATTTTAGAACATCCAGGAAAGTATTGAGGATTGACAGGTCCAGTATTGGTCTCCATGCTTTGTTCTTTCTGGGTACTAGGAAAAGTCATGAGTAAAATCCTTGGCCCTGTTTTTCTTGTGGGACATTTTGAATAGTTCCCATATCCATAAGAGCTGCAATCTGTTTTTGTGCCTCTGCCCATTGGTTTTGAGGCAGGTTTGGCATACCTTTTGGTTTTGGAAGCGTGTGGAAGTGGAACCTGTACCCTTGAGAAACTATATTTAACACCCATTGGTCTTGGGTGATCCTGTGCCAATTTTTTGAGAAAAGTGCTAGCTTTCCCCCTAGGGGTGCTGTCAACTGGTAAGTGCTTGGCATTGGCAGAGGGAAGTCATTGTGACTGTTTTCTTTAAGGTTGTGATTTGTCTTCTCCTCCTTTGGGGGTGGAAGAACCCCATTGTTTAGGTCTGTATGAGCCTTGGGGCTGAGATCTGCCTATTGGGCATCTGTATCTGCCTCTTTACGGCCTGTCTGACACTGGAAAGGACCAATTTTTAGAAGGCCAGTTCCTGCTAAATCTAGGTGGCTGAACCTGTAAGAAATCTTTCACAGTTTGCATTGACTTTGCTTTATCCTCCATTTTCTTTAAAACCTCTTCTGCCTTAACACCAAAGTATCATGCTGTAGTGCAGCATCCAATAATTTCATTTTAACATGGTAAGGTAAACCTTGTTCTTTCAACCAAGCATGTCTTCGAATAACTGAGCCTGTAACTGCGGCTCTACAAGAAGCCTCTAATGAATCAAAACCACACTGCAGAGTATGCTTTCCCACTTGTTCAACTGCATGCAATAAATCCTGTATTTCTTTACAGTCAGGACCTTCTGTATTTGTAACCATTTTCTGCTTTAACAATAACATGAGATACTGCTGATATTTAAGCATGTGAAACTGACAGTTTAAAGCTCTTACAGCTAAAGTAGCAGAAGTGTAAACCTTTTTTCCCCATCTGTCCAGAGCTCTGGAATCCCTATCTGAGGGGACAAGATTTTGGCAGTGGAAGCTTTAACCCCTTTTGGACCCTGAGAAATAGTTTCTGGGTCTACAGCGGGGTTTTTGTAAAGAAATTTATGAGAGTCAGGGACCCTGTAGTATCTGTCTGGCTTTACTGGTGCAGGGGGTAAAGAATCTGGAGACAGACTGGATTCAGAAAAAAACATAATCAACAATATCAAGCACAGGGGGGATAGCCAAGGGCCTGTGCTGAGGCAACAGAAGGAAATATCTGAGCCTTTTCTTGGATTCTGAGTAATCCTGGCTCTCCCAATGGAAGTGTTCCCTCATGGTGTGCAGGGTTTCCCCAAAAGAGTAATCCTCAGGCGGTGAGGCTGAAGGAATGGACTCTTCAGCATCAGAGTCCTCATAGGGAGGGAGAGAACAGCCCTGGTCAGAGGAAGAATCAGAAGAAATGGAAACCAGATCAGAGGAATCATAATCAGTGTCTTGCCTAGGCCTTTTGTCAGGAGGGGGATGGGAGCCCCTGATTAAAGTAATAAGGTCTTCGGCCATTTTAAGCATCTGTTTCTTAGGCATGGATGACTGTTCTGGAGAATGTTGCACTTGTTTCTTTGTCTTTAATGGTGTTTTTGACTTTGCCTTTGCTCCTGTAGTAGCTTTAATTGTAAGCTGTGAAGGTGTGAAAACACCCTCAGAAGTCAGTGCCTGCTCAGCGGCTCCAGACCCATCTGAGGGTATATTTTCCGTAGGCCCAATACCTTGAGTTTCCACAGGCCTTGGTGTCTCCACGTGGCTGTCGGTTGCGGCCTGTGGTTCTGAGGTAGCGGGTGTCAGGGGCTGCGAAAGCGCCTCACTGAGAACCGGTGAACCGGAGACTGGCCTAGAAGAGGCTTCGTCATCAGTTTTGGACATTGGATGACTGTCTTTTTCTTTGTCTTTGTGTTTTTTATACATTCCGGTCATTGGTTGTTCCGAAGGCATTATGTAATTAAATCTTCGTCCAAAATAATGTAAAGCAAAATCAAACCGACGTTTAATAGTGCGTTTATTAAATCTAGCACAAAACCGACAACTAGTGATGTCGTAGTCAGGGCCTAGGCAAGGAATGCAGTAAGAGTGGAAGTCCTTATGAGGTATTTGCTTCCCACAAGAAATACAATTATTAACTTTTACTGACATCGGTCTGGAGCAAGAAAAGGTTTCCCCAATGGGGTACTTAGCTTTACTGAAGACTTTGGTTCTGAAATTCAATTTTGAAAATCTCAGGAGTCAGCCGACTGGCACTTGTGAACTGCTTATGCTTCGGGCACTGCGCGGCAAGAAAGACTGAAGAAAATGGCGTCGGTTGCAACTTTTATACCCCTGGCGCACTGACGTCAGGGAAGAGGCGACAGCAACCGATGCCGGACCAAGACTTTGGAACTCAGGCCAACTACGGGTCACCTGCCAGCAGGATAACCCAAGTGTAATGACTGCAACAGTGAAACACGATGAACATCCCTGAGAAACTATATTCAGTACCCATTTGTCCTGGGTGATTATGTGCCAATTTTGTGCGAAAAGTGCCAACTTTCCCCCTTGGGATGCTGCCAAACGGTAAGTGCTTGGCTTTTGTAGAGGAAAGTCATTGGGACTGTTTCCTATCAGGTTGTGATTTGTCTTCTCCTCCTTTGGGGGCAGAAGCATCCCATTGTTTAGGTCTGTAGGAGCCTTGTGGCTGAGATCTGCCTCTTGGGCGTCTGTATCTGCCTCTTTGGGGCCTGTCTGACACCTGAAAGGACCAATTTTTTGAAGGCCAGTTTCTACTAAACCTAGCTGGTTGAACCTGTAAGAAATCCTTCACTGTCTGCATAGATTTTGCTTTATCCTCCATTTTCTTTAACACCTCTTCTGTCTTAACACCAAACAAAATATCATGCTGTAATGGAGCATCCAATAATTTTACTTTAAAATGTTCAGGTAAGCTTTGTTCTTTCAACCAAGCATGCCTTCGTATGACAGAGCCTGTAACTGCTGCTCTGCAAGAAGCCTCTAATGAATCAAAACCACATTTGCAGAGTATGCTTTCCCACTTGTTCAGCTGCATGCAATAATTCCTGCATTTCCTTATTGTCAGGATTCTCTGAATTTGTAAGCATTTTCTGTTTTAACAAAGACATGAGGTAATGTTGATATTTAAGCATGTAAAACTGGCAGTTTAAAACCCTTACAGCTAAAGTAGCAGAAGTGTAAACTTTTTTCCCCCATCTATCCAGAGATCTAGAATCCCTATCAAAGGGAACAGGGTTTTTAGCAGTGGAAGCCTTAACCCCCTTGGGACCCTGAGAAATTGTTTCAGGGTCAGCAGCAGGGTTTTTATAAAGAAATTTATGAGAGTCAGGGACCCTGTAATACCTGTCTGGCTTGACTGGTCCAGGAGGTAAAGAATCAGGAGACAGACTGGATTCAGAGAAAACATCATCAAAGATATCAAGCACAGGGGGGATAGCCAGGGGCCTGTGTTGAGGCAGTAAAAGAAAATCTCTGAGCCTTTTCTTGGATTCTGAATAATCCTGGCTCTCCCAGTGGAAATGTTCCCTCATGGTGTGCAGAGTTCCCCCAAAAAAGTAATCCTCAGGTGGAGAGGCTGAAGGTATAGATTCTTCAGCATCAGAGTCCTCATAGGGAGGAAGAGAACAGCCCTGATCTGAAGAGGAATCACAGGAAATAGAAACCTGGTCAGAGGAATCATAGTCAGTGTCTTGCCTAGGCCTTTTATCAGGAGGGGGATGGGAACCCCTGATCAAAGTAATTAAGTCTTCGGCCATTTTAAGCATCTGTTTCTTTGGCATGGCTGACTGTCCAGCAGAATGCTGTACTTGTTTCTTTGTCTTTACTGGTGTCTTTGTCTGTACTTTGGTTGCTGCAGAAGATTTAATAGTAAGCTGTGAAGGTCTGAAAACACCCTCAGAAGCTGATGCCTGCTCAGCGGCTCCGGACCCATCTGAGGGAATATTTTCCATAGGCCCAATGCCTTGAGTATCCAGAGGCCTAGTTGTCTCCACGTGGGAGTCGGAAATGGCCTGTGGCTCTGAGGTAGCGGGTGTCAGGGGCTGCGAAAGTGCCTCACTGAGAACTGGCGACTGGCCTAGAAGAGGCTTCGTCATCGGTTTTGGACCTCAGATGCCTGTTCTTTTCCTTGTCTTTGTGTTTTTTATGAATTCTGGTCGTCGGTTGTTCCGACGGCATTATATAGTTAAACCTTCGGCCAAAGTAATGAAATGCAAAATCAAACCGACGTTTAATAGTGCGTTTGTTGAATCTAGCACAAAACCGACAACTAGTAACGTTGTGGTCAGGGCCTAGGGAAGGAATACAGTAAGAGTGAAAGTCCTTATGAGGTATTTGCTTCCCACAAGAAATACAATTGTTAACTTTTACTGACATCGGTCTGGAGCAAGAAAAAGTTTCCCCAACGGGGTACTTAGCTTTACTGAAGACTTCGGTTCTGAAACTCTATTTCGAAAATCTCAGGAGTCGGACGACTGGCACTTGTGAACTGCTTCTGCTTTGGGGACCGCGTGGCAAGAAAGACTGAAGAAAATGTCATCGGTTGCATCTTTTATACCCCTGGCACACTGACGTCAGGGAAGAAGCGACAGCAACCGACGCCGGACCTAGACTTTGGAACTCGTGCCGACTGCAGGTCGCCTGCCAGCAGGATAAGCCAACTGCGGGTCGCCTGCTGGCAGGATAACCCAAGTTTAATGACTGCAACAGTGAAACACGATGAACATCGATAGGTTCAGATGAAGCAGTGAACTTAACTGGAGTGAAGGGAAACAATAAAGTAAAGTACAGTTGTGTACACTTACCATAAATGTAGATGTTCGAGTTTATTCACTGTTGCAGTCGTCACACTTGGGTTATCTTGCCAGGGGTAGCCCTCAGTCGGCCCGAATACCAGAGGCTTAGTATATCTGCGTCAGTTGCTGTCACTCCAGGACTGATGTCAGGTCGTCACTGGTATAAAAACCAGCAGCCAACGCCATTACATCAGTTTTTCTTGCCCCAAATGTCAGGAGCAAATGGTGGAATAACACCACCAGTAGAAAGTAGATACCAATAGCCCTGTAAAGAGTGAGGAAGAGAAACAGAGAGAAGGACACAAGGGGGCTGGAGGGAGGGAAACAAGGACTGCAACAGTGAATACACTCGAACATCTACATTTATGGTAAGTGTACACAACTGTACTATGTTCTTTGTGTTTCACTGTTGCAGTAATCACACTTGGGTTGATTCCCAAAGCTGAAGAATGGATGGAGGCAGTCAAGAAGAGTTGGGGCTGGCTAGTATGCCCTGCAGGACTGCAGTTGCAAAGCCTGCCTTGGATTTGGAAAAGATAGGCAGGTGGTAATGCTTGGTGAAGGTATGAACAGAACTCCATGTTGCAACTTCCAGGATGTGCCTGGTAGGGACCCCTCTGACAAAGGCTGCAGAGGTTGAAGTTGCCCTAGTGGAATTTGTTCTCACCCCTGTGGGGGTGGTTTCCCATGGTGTTTGTAACAGAAATGGATACAGTGTGCTATCCATTTGGAGATGGTTTGTTTTGATATGGCCTTGCCCTCTGCCCCTGGTGCAAAGCTGACTAGTAACTGGTCAGATTTCCTAAAGGGCTTAGTCCTAGCCAGGTAGAATCTTAGCTGTCTGTGCACATCTAAAAAGTGCAGGATCCTTTCCCCCTTATTTTGAGGTTTAGGGAAAAGGTGGGCAAATGAATAGATTGGTTGAGAGCCACACTGGACACCACTTTAGGCATGAAAGTTTGGTTAGTCCTGAGGGAGACCCTGTCCGTACGAAAAATGATGAAGGGTTCTACAGCCATAAGTGTTTGCAGCTCAGACACTCTTCTAGCTGAAGTGATGGGCAGAAGCAAGGCTGTTTTCCAAGAGAGGAATTTTAACTCTGCTGAAAATGCAGGCTCAAAGGGGGAGAGGGGTAGCATGAGCTTTTCCAACACAAAGTTAAGGTCCCAAGCAGGGGTAGGGGCTCTTCTTGGTGGCCTTAAGTGGTTAGCCCCTCTCAGGAACTGCTTGATGAGAGGGTGTGAAAAGAGAGGTGGCTCGGTGCTGTAATGTGCAGAAATGGCAGAGGCATGGATTTTAATGGAAGAGAAGGATAGTCCCCCCGTGGAGTAGTTCTTCTAGGTAATCCAGGATGAGAGGTAAGGAGGGGTGTGCTGGGTCAGATCTTTTAGTCTGGATCTAGGAACAATACCTTTTCAATTTGTCAGCATAGGATTTTCTAGTACTGGGTTGTCTGGCTTCACGTATAACATCCAGGACCTGCTTGCTTAGGCTGGCCACTGGAGGAGAAGTAAAGGAATAAGCCAGGCTGCCTGGTTCAGGGTCTGTAATTGTGGATGCAAGAACTCTCCCTCCTGCTGAGTCAGGAGAGTTGGAATCTGAGGGAGGTGCCATGGAAGTAATGGTGACAGACTGCGCAGTAGTGGGTACCAGTGTTGGAGTGGCCAGTCTGGGGCAATCAGGACTGCCCTTGGTCTTTCCTCCCTTATTATGAGTAATACTCTTGTAAGAAGAGGTAGAGGGGGAAATGCATAGATTGAGAGGTTTGCCCAGTGGAAGGATAGGGCATCCACTTTCCAGGCCTTGCTGTGAGGTTCCCTGGAGCTGAATTTGCTGAGCTGGTGGTTGTAGGGGGAGGCAAATAGGTCCACCTTCGGGATACCCCACTTCTGGGTCACAAGACTGAAGGTGTTGTGGTTTAATTGCCACTCATGTGGGTCTAGAAGAATTCTGCTTAACTTGTCTGCCAGAGAGTTTTGGTTGTCTGGCAGGAATTGGGCTTGCAGGTGAATATGCATGGCTGAGGCCATGTTCCAAAGGGTCATGGCTAGCCTGCACAGTGGGTAAGAGTGGGTTCCCCGCTGCTTGATGATGTACCACATCACTGTGGTGTTGTTGGTTTTGATTAGTAGAGGCCCCGGAGAGAGTAGGGATCTAAAAGCTGTCAGAGCATGCTGAACAGCTAGCATCTCTTCTTGATTGATGTGTAGATGAATTTGATTTGGGCTCCAGTGGCCCTGAATGCAGCTGCCATCCAGATGTGCACCACAGGCATAGTCTGATGCGTACGTGGTTAGGGTCTGGGTGGCATGGGGTTGTAAAAAGGGAAGTCCCTTGTTGTGGTTGCATGCTGCTGCCCACCAAAGAAAATCTTTCCTTAGACAAGGTATAATACTTTTCAGGTCCTGAGAATGTTGGCACCAAAGGCTTTTTAATTACCACTGAAGGTTCCTCATATGCAGTCTAGCATATGGAATTAGTAGAATGCAGGAGGCCATGAACCCTAGAGCTTGCAGGATTTTCCTTGCGGATAACTGGGTTCTGGTAGCCAGTTGAGAGAAGCAGCCTGTCAGATAGGCTTGTTTTTCTGGAGTAAGGAATGCCATCTGGGATGCTGTGTCCAGGCTTGCTCCCAGGAATACAATTTTTGACTGGGCACTAGTTTGGATTTCTTTTCATTGACAGTGCACCCCAGTGAGGTTAGAAGGTCCTTTACAAATGTCAGGTGCTGTAACAGGTTTTCTTGACTGCCTGCCTGAATCAGGCAGTCCTCCAAGTAGGGGTAAATTTGAATATTTCTTTGTCTGCAAAAAGCAATGGCTGGAGCCAGGCATTTTGTGAAAACTCTGGGAGCAGTGGATAAGCCAAAAGGAAGTGCAGAGAACTGATAATGCACAGATTCTGTCCTGAAACTTAGATATTTCCTGCAAGAGTCCCTAATTGGGATATGCAGACAGGCCTCCTTTAGGTCTAGGGTGGTTAACCAGGCATCTTTGGACAGCATAGGGAGAAGCTGCTGTAGGGTGAGCATTTTGAATTTTGGTACCACCAGGAAGGTGTTTAGAGTGGACAAATCTAAGATTGGATGCCAGGTGCCCTCTTTTCTGGGTACCAGGAAAAGTCTGGAATAGAAACCTTGGCCTATCTGTTCTGCAGGAACAGGCTGAATTACCTTCATGGAGAGCAGGGAATGAACTTGTTTTTTTGTCTCTGCCCACTGGTTTGGAGGAAGATCTGGGAACCCTTCTGGGGTTGGCAGCATGTGGAAATAAAATTTCTGCCCCTGGGACACTATGTTGAGGACCCATCGATCATTGGTGATGGAGGACCAGTTTTTTGCACGGGAGGCAAGTTTTTCTCCTAGAGGCACGAGCAATTGGGCAGAGGTGAGAGGAGGAGTTGTGAAGTCATTGGGAATTCTATCCATAAGGGGGTGGCTTAGCACTCACTGTTTTAGACGTGGAGGTACTCCATTGCTTAGATCCATTGCTTACCCTGAGACTGCTGTCTGGGGGGGGGGGTCTGCTTCCCCTAGGTCTAGTCTGAGGTGGCCTTGATGGGGCTGGGAAGGACCAATGCTTTGAGGGACAATGCCTACTGAATCTTGGAGGTTGGACTTGCAAAAAGTCTTTAACTGTCTGCATAGACTTAGCTTTTTCTTCCATCTTTTTTAAAACCGCTTCTGTTTTTGTGCCAAACAGATTGTCTTTGTTCAGTGGTGCGTCCAATAATTCTGATTTGACATGGTCTGGCAAGGTCTGTCCCTTAAGCCAAGCATGCCTTCTAAGTACAGAACCTGTGACTGCTGCCCTGCAAGATGCTTCTAGGGCGTCAAACCTTACTGACTTGGCTTGCAAAATGCATACATTCCCGTAATTCTTTATTTTCTACACAGTCAGGCAAGGTAGACAATTTTTGTTTAATAAGCTCCATAGTATGTTGCTGGTATTTCAGCACATGGAACTGACAATTTAATGCTCTAATGGCAAGAGTTGCAGAAGTGTATACTTTTTTACCCCATCTGTCTAAAGCTCGGGAATCCATGTCCAAAGGGGTGGGATTCTAAGCTGTGGTTGCTTTTATTCCTTTAGGTCCTTGGGAGATGACCTCTGGGTCAGCAGTAGGATTTTTGAAAATAAATTTGTGTGAGTCAGGGACTATGTAGTACCTGTCAGGTTTCCTGGGAGCAGGAGGCAGAGTATCAGGAGTAAGACTGGATTCCATAAAAACATCATCCACAACATCCAGAACAGGAGGAATAGCTAAGGGTCTGTGTTTTGGTAAATCTAAAAATGCCCTGAGTCTCTTTTGGACTTAGGATAATCCTGGCATTCCCAATGGAAATGCTCTCTCAAGGTATGTAGAATTTCACCAAAAGAAAAATCCTCTGGAGGAGAGGCAGAAGGAATGGATTCCTCTGCATCTGAATCCTCATAAACAGATAAGAGCATGTCTTCATAATCAGAAACCTCAGAGTCGTCGGACTCTTGGTCAGATAAAGCTGCTGGAGACAAGTCTCTTTCCCTTTCAGCAGGGGTAGGCTGGCTTCCCCTAATCAGCATGATAAGGTCTTCTGCCACTTTAAGCATCTAAGACTGAGGCAAGGGAGCAGGCACTTGAGTTTGGTTCGTCGTTTTTTTTGGCGTAGTTTGTACTCTGGGCCTTAGAAACTCGGTAGTTTTAGAAAGAACTGAAGACGTGAAAGAAGTCGTCGGTTTGTGTCAAACATTGGTAGTGTGAAGAACTTCCTCAGAAGCCGGTGCCTAAAAAGTGGCTCTAGACCCATCCAAGGGAGAGACATCCACAGGTTCCGTAGTCAAAGAAGAGTCTCGCAGCACACCGTACTCAGAAAGGGTCTCGTCAGCAGCCTGCGAATCCATGGAAGCGGGCATCAGGGGCTGCAAAAGTGCCTCACTGAGTACCAGCGAACTAGCAATTAGCTTAACGGAAGCTTCATCTGCAGTTTTGGGCTTGTGTGGTCTGTCTCTGTCTTTATCCTTACATTTTTTCGGAAGATCGGTAGTTGTATGGCTTACCAAACCCTTTTTGGAATACAGAGATCGACAGCGAAAGTATTTAGCTACGATAAGGGCCCAATGACGTATAGTTTGGGAGTTGAACAAAGCACAAAACCGACAGTGAAGGACATCGTGGTCTGGGCTGAAACAGGTGAAGCAGTAAGAATGGAAATCTCGGTGTGGTATTTGCTTTCCACAGGCAAGATAACTGTCAGCTTGACATCGGTTAGAGCAAGAAAAAGGATCCCCAATGGGGTACTTAGCTTTAGAAGACTTCAACTTCAGTTTCGGAAATGAAACCTCAGGTACCGGCTGACCGGCACTCTTGTGAACTGCTTCTGGCTCCTCGGCAAGAAAGACTGATGTAATGGCGTTGGCTGCCATTTTTTATACCACTGACGACCTGACGTCAGTCGTGGAGCGACAGCAACTGAAGCGGAAATACTAAGCCTCTGATATTTGGGCCGACTGAGGGCTACCCCTGCCAGGATAACCCAAGTGTGATGACTGCAACAGTGAAACACGAAGAACATCTCCCCTGTCTGCTGAAAGGAGAATGCATCTGTTTTCCAGGCTGAGGGGCAAGGAGTCCTGGTGTAAAAATGTAGAAGTTGCCTGTTGCTCTCTGAAGCAAATAAATGCACCTGAGTTGTTCCCCACCTGTGAAGAATGTCCAGGAAGAAATGCCTGTTTAAGAGTCCATTCATGCGGATCCCCAATAAACCTGCTTACTGAGTCTGCTAGAATGTCAGCTTGTGATGGGATGCACACAGCAAGCAGGGACTTAAACCTCTGGATAGCTACTTAACAAGCAATCTGAGCTAGTCTGCTTAACTCGTATGATCTGGCCCTCCTTGCTTATTACTCAAAAAAGGCCTGGTTTCTAGCCGTGTGATAATATCAGAAGTGCTTGGATGAGACTCTCATCTCTTTCAGGCTGATGTGGTCTTTCTTGAGTTTGAGCTGCCACTTGCCCTGGACTCTGTGGATACCTTCCAGACTCCCAAGCACCATCTGAGGCATCTGTGTACATCTTTTGTGCTGGAATCTGTGGGTTGAAGGGACGTCCTGGGTTGAGATTCACCTGGGCCATCCACCATGAGATCTCCTTTCTGAGACAAGGTATGAGGGAGATCTTTGTGGCCAGAGGATGATGGTGTTGGGATCAAAGTGTTTCAGGTACCACTGAATTTTCCTCATATATAACCTGGTTAAAGGATATACTGGGATGGTTGCTGCCATGAAAACCAGGTACATTAGAAGTTCCCTGGATGAGCATGAGTTGAGGGAGTAGATGCAGTAGAAGTAAGCTATAAGACTTTGCATCTTCTCCTGAGGCAGGTAGCCCAGCATCTTTTTGGTGTCCAATCTACTGCCCAGGAAAGTACAACTGTGCAAAACCTTAACATAATGGTAGATATCCTTATAGGTTCATAAGTTCATAGGATGATACTAGGCTATTGGCCCAGAGGCCCTTATAAGCCTAGCCAAGAATTTCGCCCATGTTCCATCAAAGTCAGCACCTGTTTCCCTGTCCAGCAGGGAGACAGGTGGGATCCCAGGGGTATATTTTCTGTTGCCCATCCAGTCGTCCAGGTTCCTCAAAGAGGGCTAGACAGGTACTCTGCTTGACATGGAGAGGGAGTCTATTCAACAGACAGGGAAGTCTTTGGGACACAAATCTATCCCGCCAACAAGTTCTATTAATGTCATAGATGAGGTTAAGGCCTTGCGTGCTGGCTGCGCGAGTGGAGTTTGTCTTATGGATATGCAACAACAACATCAAGGGTGGGTCTGAAATGGCCTTGTATACCAGACACAGGTCATCTCTGAGCAGTCTGTATGACACTGAGTAGAGGGACAGGGCTTTTAGCCTATCTGTATAGGACAGGTGTTTGAGACCCTGGATTTTCCTGGTCAGGAACCTCTCTCCAAACGTTGCATGTGCTTGGCAAGGTACATGCCAAAGGGGCCATCGTACTCGATAATGGGTCTGATAAGGGAGGAGTATAGCGATGTTAAGACCTCATTGTTCCTGGATGAAATACCCTTATTTATGAGGTGAGCCATGCAGAAAGCCTTCCATACAACGGAGGCAATTTGGTGGTCAAAAGTCAGGTTGTTATCAACCTGGGTGCCCAAGTCCCTCACGACTGACTGCATGCTTAGTACGTTCTTATTAATGTGCTAATTAGTGGGGATGACATTTTCCCCAAAGAGGATAATGATGCACTTCTTGACAGTCAGTTTGAGGCCATGCTTCTGACATTAGTCATTAGTTTGGGTAAGGCTCTCTTGGAGGATGTTCATATTACTAGGGAAATTTAAGACAGCACCCAGCTTGCAATCATCTGCAAACTTGGTTAGACACAGACCACTCGTTTTGGCTTGCACCTCAGAAAAGTATATCCCAAACAGTAGAGGCCCCAAGACCGATCCTTGGGGTACACTTCTCATTATGTGTCTACTACTAGAGGTGGCTTCCCCTTACTTTGAGTGGGTTCTATCAGTAAGCCAGTTAGCTACCCATCTGGTAACATACAGGTTGATGTCTAGCTGGGAGAGTTTATCTATTACGCCCACTTGAGGAATAGTGTCAAAGGCTTTGGCTAGGTCAAGGTAGGTGGTGTGCACCGTATTCCCCTCGTCCATGGCTTTGGTGACTGTTTCAAAGAAGTCGACCAAGTTTAACAAGCATGATCTCCCTTTGACAAAACCAAACTGTGTGGGGGTCATGCGTTTGGAGGTTGCCAATGTCCTTGTTTATAAGGTCCATGATAAGGCATTCCATGGCCTTGTAGATGAGGCTAGTTAGGCTGATGGGCCTATAATTGCCTGGGTCAGTGGATGCTCCACCTTTGTATAGAGGGACGACAGTGGCTGTCCTCCATTCAGCTGAGATTCTCTTCACTGTTGCAGTTCTCTACACTCTTGGGTCTCATGCCTAGGAATAGCTCAACGTCCGGCTAACATACCAAAGCCTTTATATCTTGTATGTGCAGTATGTCACACACATGCTCTCCATACAGGAGGCAGGAGATAAAAGTGACATACGGACACAGTTACTCATAACTGAATTGCCCCAGTAGAGAACAGTCTCCATAAGACAAAAGGAAGCTATGCATATACAGAAGAAGAAAATGCATTTGGAAAACGAGGAACCCTCGACCAAGAGGGTAACCAAAGCAAAGACCAATAGAAAAAAGGGATGGAGGAAGGGACCGAATATTGCAACAGTGAAAAGAAGGAAATCTGCTGTTATGGTAAGATTTTACACAACTATACTGTGTCCTTCTATATCACTGTTCTATTCTTCATCTTAGAGAGAGTACAAAAGCTCAAGAAAAAGAGAGGGAGGTGGAATGCTGGAAAAAGCCCACAATAATGGCCATAAGTACCTGTACCTGACAGCCTGGGAAGACACTGACAAGCCACAATACTTTGCCAGAGATAGCCTGCATCTGTCTCCTGGCAAAGGCTCTTGCCTCCTCCATAGTGCCTATTTTAGGCAATGCCATGAGGTCAAAGCTACCAATATGAAAATTTCATCATAATGCAAATTAAAGGTCATGCTGTTACACACTAGGAATCTAAACATGAAAATGCACTCACTGCAAGCATTCTTAACCCTGAAAGATGCTGACATTTGTGCAGTCACAGAAACCTGGTTCAAAGCTGCGGAGCGCACCACAAACATACCAGGTTACTCATCCTATCATACACTCAGACCCCAAACCATGGGCAGCAAAGCAAAAGGAGGTGGAGTTGCAATATACATATAAAAGACATACACACCTCCAGGCTGGCTAAACAGTATGATGCACAGGAGATTCTCCAGGTGCAGTTAACCATTGACAGGACTCCTATTGAAATCAAAGAAAGCTACAGGTCCCAACTTTGACAAGATGCCCACTCCACCTGTCCGGACCTCTTCGAATCTATCAAGATTCAACCCTTTAGCCTGATCCTGGGTGACTTTAACTATGCAACCACAGCCTAGAAGAACTACTGATGCCAAAACCCAAATGCCTACAGATTCCTTGATTTCATCAATGCCAATGCCTTGGACCAGCTGGTCGACACCCCCCAGAAGAGGTGAAAATATCTTGGACTTGGCATTAACCAACAAGAGTAAAGTACAGTTGTGTACACTTACCATAAATGTAGATGTTCAAGTGTATTCACTGTTGCAGTCATCACATTTGCGGTAATCTGCTGGCAGGTTGCCCTTAGTCGGCCTGAATAACAAAGTCTTGGGTCCTGCGTCGGTTGCTGTCCCTTCTTCCACGACATCAGGTCATCAGGGGTATAAAACATGCAGCCGACGCCATTTTCATCAGTTTTTCTTGCCCCAGATGTCAGGTGCCCTCCGAATGGGGAGCAATATATATATATATATATATATATATATATATATATATATATATATATATATATAAATATATGCATGTAATTCAGAACACAAAAAATATATATACCTCCAAATAAAAGCAAATACACCAAAAAGGCTTTTGAGCATAGTAAAAGAAAGAAGAGGTATAATACGAGAGAAAGAGGGGGCTGGTGGGTGGGTAACCAGGACTGCAACAGTGAATACACTCGAACATCTACATTTATGGTAAGTGTACACAACTGTACTATGTTCTTCGTTTTTCACCGTTGCAGTCATTACATTTGGGTAGAATCCCAAAGCTATGGTTGGGAGGATGGAATTATATAGCATTAGGAGCAGTTATAAGGCTCTGCAGGACAGCAGTGGCAAAGCCGGCTCTGGATTTAGACAAGAGAGGTAAATGGTAATGTTTGGTGAACGTATGAACTGAGCTCCAAGTAGCAGCTTCTAGAATGTCTCTGGTAGGAACCCCTCTGAGAAATCTGCAGAAGTAGATGCAGCCCTGATGGAGTGGGATCTGATCCCCTTGGGGACAGGTTTACCATGGTGCATGTAGCAGAAATGAATACAATGCCTTATCCATTTTGAAATAGTCTGCTTTGAGATAGCCTTTCCCTCTGCCCCTGCAGCAAATGCCACCAGTAATTGCTCTGATTTTCTTAGAGATTTTGTCCTGTTTAAGTAGAATCTTAGTTGTCTGTGTACATCCAATGAATGCAGAATCCGCTCCCCCTTGTTCTTGTGGATTTGGGAAAAAGGTTGGCAGATGAATGGTCTGATTAAGAGCCACACTAGATACCACCTTAGGCATAAAGGATGGATTGGTCCTGTGGGCCACCCTGTCCGGATAAAACATAATGAAAGGCTCCACTGCCATGAGAGCCTGTAGTTCTGAAATCCTTCTAGCTGAAGTGACTGCTCAAAGAAAAGCTGTCTTCCAAGAGAGAAATTTTATGTCTGCAGTAGTAGCTGGTTCAAAAGGAGGTAGGGTGAGTTTTTCCAGCACACAATTGAGGTCCCATGCAGGAGTTGGTGCTCTCCTGGAAGTTCTCAAATTTTTGGCCCCTCTGAGGTACTGCTTTAGCAGGGGATGAGAAAAGAGAGAAGGCTCTGTGTTGTAATGAGCAGAAATGGCATTGGTATGGATTTTTATAGAAGAAAAAGATAGGCCCTTGTGAAGCATCTCAGTTAAATATTGCAGAATCTGATGAATACTGGGCATTGCTGTGTTTATTCCTTGTGCTTGGTTCCAGGCACAGAATCTTTTCCATTTATCAGCATGTGATTTTCTAGTACTAGGTCTTCTAGCCTCCAAAATGACATCCATCACAGGTTTACTGAGAGATGTAACTGGTGAAATTAGTTGATTAGCCATGCTCCAAGATTCAGAGTTTGGAGCTGAGTGTGCAGAATTTGATAGTTCTGCTGAGATAATAGATAAGGTCTCTGAGGCAGGTACAACGGAGGAAGGTGTGACATATTGCGTAGGAGTGGGTACCAGTGTTGGCGAGGCCAGTCTGGAGCAATCAGAATCATTTTCGGTTTTTCCTGTCTGACTTTTAGTAAAACTTTGGAGAGCAGAGGCAGAGGGGGAAAGGCATAGACTGATATGTTTTTCCAGATGAAGGATAAAGCATCCACTTTCCAAGTTTTTTGTGATGGATTCTTGTGCAGAATTTGTCCACCTGATAGTTTTGGGGAGAGGCAAAAAGTTCTATGTCTGAGCTCCCCCATTTTCGTGTCAACATGCTGAAGATTTGTGGATCCAGTCTTCCATTCGTGTGGGTCCATAAGATTTCTGCTTAGTTCGTCTGCCAAAGTATTTTGCTTTCCTGGCAGAAATTGAGCTTGTAGATGTATTTATTAAGTCAAGGCTGTGTTCCACAAAGCCATGGCTAGTCTGCAAAGGGGGTAGGAATGGGTATCCCCCCCTGCTTGTTTATGTACCACATAACTGGGGTGTTGTCCATCTTTATCAGTAGTTGTCCTGGATGAAGAAAGTCCTTGAAGGCTGTCAGAGCATTCTGTACAGCTAGCATTTCTTTCTGGTTGATATGTAGGTGCATTTGATTTGGGCTCCATTCACCCTGAATGCATCTCCCTGCCAGATGGCCCCCCCCCAAGCATAATCCGATGCATCTGTAGTTAGGGTTTGGGTGGCAGGGGTGGAATGAATGACAGTCCCTTGTTTTGGTGACAGGCCTCTGCCCACCATAGGAACTCCTGCTGCAGGCAAGGAATGATAGGAATCATTGTTTCCAGGCTGTGACAATGCTGGCTCCATTAGCTTTTTAGGTACCACTGAAGTTTCCTCATATGCAGTCTTGCATATGGAATTAGTAGAATGCAGGAAGCCATGAACCCCAAGGCCTGCAGAATTTGTCTTGCAGATAGCTGGGTTTTTGTGGCCACTTGTTTGAAGTAAGTCATCAACTGAATTTGTTTTTCTGGAGTAAGGCAAGTCATCTGGGCAGTTGTATTCAAGCTTGCACCCAGGAATTTAATTATCTGAGAGGGTACCAGTTGTGATTTATTTTCATTTATGGTGTACCTTAGACAAGTTAGAAGTCTTTTTACAAACGCCAGATGCTGTAGAAGAGTGTCCTCATTTTCTGCCTGAATTAGACAATTGTCCAGATAAGGAAAAATGTTAATGTTTCTTTGTCTGCAAAATGCAATTACTGGTGCTAGGCACTGTGAAGATCCTGGGTGCAGTAGATAAGTCAAAGGGCAATGCAGAGAACTGGTAATGCAAATAGTCTGCTTTGAAGCGGAAGTATCTTCTGCAAGATTCCCTGATTGGGATATGCAGGTAAGCCTCTTTTAAGCCTAGAGTTACCAACCAGGCATCCTTGCCTAGCATAGGCAGTAGCTGTTGTAGTGTCAGCATTTTGAATTTTGGAATGTCCAGGAATGTATTTAGAATGGATAAGTCCAGAATTGGACACCATGATTTGTCTTTTCTGGGTACAAGGAAAAGTCTTGAATAAAAACCTTATCCCTTTTCCTTTGTTGGCACTGGTTGAATAGTCCGCATATTCATGAGGGACATAACTTGTTTCTGGGTCTCTGTCCACTGATTTGGAGGCAGATCTGGCCATCTGTTTGGGATTGGCAACGTGTAGAAATGAAATCTGTATCCCTGGGATACTATATTTAAAACCCACTTGTCCTGGGTAATTAAATGCCAATTTTGTGCATGAAGTGCTGGTTTTCCCCCCAAAGGGGCTGCCAAAAGATAAGTGCTTGGTGATGGCAGAGAAAAGTCATTGAGACTGTTTACCATAGGGAGGTGCCTTGTTACTTCCAAATTTGGAGGTGGAGGCACCCCATTGTTTTGTTCTGTAAGTTCCTTGTGACTGAAACCTGGAGCCTTTGGAGTGTCTGGGGTTGACATGAGCGGCTCTGGTGGGTACTGGAAAGGACCAATTCTTAGTAGGCCAGTGCCTACTGAACCTGAGCGGCTGCACTTGTAATAAATAGTTTACAGTTTGCATAGATTTAGTTTTATCTTCCATCTTTTTCAAAAGAACTTCTGCCTTATTACCAAATAGACTGTCCTGTTGTAAAGGAGCATCCAACAATTTTGCTTTAACATGGATCAGGCAGATTTTGCTCCTTGAGCCAGGCATGCCTTCTTATCACAGATCCAGTTACAGCGGCCCTGCAAGAGGCCTCCAAGGAAAAAAAAAACACACTGCAAAGTATGCTTTCCAACTTGTTCAGCTGAATGCAATAAATCCTGTAACTCTTTATTTTCCACACAGTCAGAAATCAACATCATTTTCTGTTTAAGTAAGCCCATGACATGCTGCTGATATTTAAGCATATGAAATTGACAGTTTAAAGCCCTGATTGCCAAGGTTGCAGACGTGTAAACCTTCTTACCCCATCTCTCCAGCGCCCTGGAGTCTCTATCAGAAGAGGTAGGATTTTTAGCAGGAGAATCCTTAATGTCTTTGGGACCCGGAGAAATGGTTTCAGGATCAGCAGTAGGGTTTTTAAAAAGGAATTTGTGGGAGTCAGGAACCCTTTTAATATCTGTCTGGCTTACTAGGAACCGGAGGCAAGGAATCAGGAACCATGCTGGATTCTGAGAAAACATCATCAACAATGTCTAGAACAGGAGGTATAGCCAAAGGCCTATGCTGAGGAAGAAGAAGGATATCCCTAAGCCTCTTTTTAGATTCAGAGAAATCCTGACTCTCCCAGTGAAAGTGTTCCCTTAAGGTATGCAAAGTTTCTCCAAAAGAAAAATCCTCAAGAGGAGAAGCAGAAGGGATGGATTCTTCTGCATCAGAGTCCTCATAAGGTGGAATAGATAATTCCTGATCAGGAGAGGAATCAGAAAAAATAGAAACCTGATCTGAAGATTCATAGTCAGTGCCTTGCCTAGGCCTCTTAGCAGGAGTGGGATGGGAATCCCAGATCAAGGTAATTAAATCCTCAGCCATTTTGATCATTTGTTTTTTAGGCATAGGGGCCTGTGCACATGGCCAAAGTGTTGTTTTTTTTAGACATAGAAGTTGATTTTGGCCTAGGTTTTGAAGATGGCGTCAGTTTAATATACAAATCTTTAGGCATGAAAACACCCTCAGAAGCCGGTGCCTGCTCAGCGGCCCCAGACCCATCTAAGGTAGAGACATCCACGGGTTCAATACTTAGTGTCTCACGGCATACCGGACTCTGAATGGGTCTCGGTAGAGGCCTGCGAATCAAAAGTAGTGGGCATCAGGGGCTGCAAAAGTGCCTCACTGAGTACCGGCGAACCGGCGACTGGCTTAGGAGATGCTTTGTCATCGGTTTTGGACATCGACGGTCTGTCTCTGTCTTTTTCTTTGCGTTTTTTGTGTATTCCGGTAGTCGGATTGTTAACTGACGACATTTCTGGATAGATAAATCTTGAGCCAAAATATTTAGTTGCAAAAATATACCGACGCTTAATAGTGCATTGATTAAATTTAGCACAAAAACGACAGCAAGGCACGTTGTGGTCAGGGCCTAGGCAAGGAATACAGTACAAATGAAAATCCTTATGAGATATTTGCTTCCCACAACTAATACAATTATTAACTTTTACTGACATCTGTAAGGAGCAAGAAAAAGTTTCCCCAACGGGGTACTTAGCTTTAGGTTGAAGACTTCGGTTCTGAAACTCGAAAATGAAAATTTCAGGAGTCGGCTGACCAGCATTTGCGAACTGCTTCTGCTTCAGGCACCGCACGGCAAGAAAGACTGATGAAAATGGCACCGGATGAATGTTTTATACCCCTGATGACCTGACGTCATGGAAGAAGGGACAGCAACTAACGCAGGACCCAATACTTTGTTATTCAGGCCGACTGGGGGCAACCTGCCAGCAGATTACCCCAAATGTAATGACTGCAACAGTGAAACACGAAGAACATCCACTGCAGCATCACTACAGTCTCATCTTCCCTGGTAAGATCTGACCACAAAGTGGTCACTTTTGAAGACCCCCCCCCCCCCCAAGCTCGGTTCAAAAAAAAAAAAAAGACTTCTCCAAAGCTGATTACAACCTCCTGAGGTAAAGTATAAACCACTTCACATCCCCCTCTCCCTCCACAGGAACTGGCACATATGTCCAAACCTACACCAAAGTACTATACAAGCATTTATATAGCTGCATGGAATCAGGAATACCTGACAGGACAAAATCATCCGCATCAAGGAAGAGTAAATCTGTCTGGTGGACATCTGCAATAAATAAACTATATAACAAAAAGAAAAAACTGTTGTCCATGACCAAGAAGGAGCAGGTGCCTAATTGGAAGTAATCTCTCCTTAGCCTGAACAAGCAAATAAGAGCACTAGTGAAATCCTCCAAAGCAAACTTTGAGTCCAAACTGGCCACATCTAATAAAGATGATCACAAGGCTTTCTCCACATATGTCCGCAATCTCAAGGGAAGCACCCAGACCTGCACAGAACTGGTGATCAAGGACACCACATACACAAATGCTGTAGATATAGCCAACCTGCTGGCAGACAGGTTCACTAAAAGCTTCACCCCTCTGTCTCCCCCATAGGTAAATCAAGACATCCCCAGCACCTGCCTCCCTCCCTTTATCTCTAGGGAGCAAGTCATCACTGTCCCCTCAAAGGCAAAAAAATACAGCCTCCACGGGACCTAACAACATCCCAGGCTGCATCCTACATGAACTCAGGCAGGAACTTGCAGCACCATTAGACACCCTATTCAACCAAAGCCTGAGTACCGGCTTCGTCCCAGCCAAGTGGAGGACAGCCACTGTTATCCTTCTGCACAAAGGTAGAGAGTCCACCGATCCAGGAAATTATAGACTCATGAGCCTAACTAGCCTGATCTGCAAAGCCATGGAGTGGATTATCATGGACTTCGATAACAAGGTCATTGGCAACCGCCAATCGATCCCACACAGTTTGGTTTTGTCAAGTGGAGGTCATGCCTGTTAAATTTGGTTGACTTCTTTGAGACAGTCACCAAAGCCATGGACGAGGGGAAGACGGTGCACACCACCTACCCTGACCTGGTCAAAACCTTCAATATTATAAATGTGATGATTGCAACAGTGAAACACAAAGAAAATCCTGGCTATGTCAACTTCAGGGACTGAAGAGAGGGATGAAGTTCCCCCGACGAGTGTGTTAGAAGATCTGGAACTGGGTCCAGAATCCAAGGGTCCTCCAATTGATGAAGTTGAAGGAAGGGGAACCAAATCTGATGAGGCCAATAAGGGGCTATTAGAATGATGGTCCTTCCCAGGGCTTTTGCTTTCTGTAATACTTTGGGTATTAAGGGAATTGGTGGGAATGCATAGAGGACACATGGAGGCCAATCGTGTACGAATGCATCCCTTGGGGATTCTCCCGGAGGGGGAATCAGGGCAAAGTAGCTTCTGCATTTCATGTTCATGTGGCTGGCAAAAAGGTCGCAGCAAGGCTGGCCCCACCTGCAAAAAATTCTCTCTGCTATTTGTTTCTTGAGGGACCACTCATGAGGAAACAAAATTACTCTGTTCAGCTTGTCTGCTATCACGTTGGATTTCCCTGGGATGTGCGTTGTTAACAGAAAGCGCTGAGTGGATGTAGCCCACTGCCATACTCTTAGGGCCTCGCAACAAAGGGGGTAGGACTTGGTTCCTCCTTGTCTGTTCAAGTACCAGACCACAGACATGCTGTCCATCTGAATCGTAATTGTTCCCAGAGGAAGAGAAACCTGGAAGTACTGCAATGCTAAAAGAACTGCTCTCATCTCCAGGGCACTGATATGCAGATGTGTCTCCTGTTCGGTCCATGTGCCTTGGGCTGTTCTTCCCTGAAAATACCCCCCCCCACCCTATCAGGGAAGTGTCCATGGCCATTGGTGGGGGTAGAACAAAAGGACGACCTATCGTAACATGAAGAGAGGTCAACAACTACTGAAGATCCTTTTTGCATGTGTTTGTGATTATTATTATATGAGACACTGGGAGCTGTTGGTAAGACCACTGAGTGAATAACAGCCATTGTAGAATCCGCATGTGCATGCGACCCAGCAGTATGGCTAACATTGTAGCTGCCATCATGCCTAACAATTTTAGTACATCTGATGCCGGAGCCTTGTCTTTGGATATGATATTGTGGACCTGCTGACAGAGTAATAAGAGTCTTTCTGCTGGAAGTTTCAAAGTAGTGGTGGTGTTCAATTCTGCTCCGATAAAAACAGTATGTTGTGATGGCGACAAGGCAGACTTTTTCTGAGTTTATTGTAATGCCAAGCTGACTGCAGGGAGTAAGAGTGGTGTCCCTGGCTTGTATTAGCTGATGCCTGGAGGTTGCGGTGAGAAGCCAATCATCTAGGTACGGAAACACCTGAAATCCTAAATGTCTCAGGTGAGCCATGACCACTACCATACAATTGGTGAACACTTTGTGGGCTGTAGTGAGACCAAAGGGCAGGGCTTGAAACTGGTAATGATTGGCTCCCAGCCGGAAGCGCTGATGAGCCCTGGATGGTCTGGCCATTTTTATGTGGTAGTACACATCCTGGAGATCTATCGAACACATCCAATAGTCTTTCCCTAAAAAGGGAAGTATCGACTAAAGCGTGACCATCCAGAACTTCTCTTTCTTTATAGATCTGTTTAGTCTGTTGAGGTCCAAAATATGTCTCCAGTCCCCTGTCTTTTTTGGAACTAAAAAGAATCTTGAGTAAGTTCTGGATCCTATGTGGTCTGCTGGGACTGGTTGGATGACTCTTTTTCTTAGCAACGTTTGGAGCTCTACTGTTGCCTGTTCCCTGTAACTTGGTGGAACGTCCGGGATTTTTGTTGTCAATGGAGGGGGTGTGGCAAAAGGAATGAAATATCCTCTAGAAATGACACTTTGCATCCAGTTGTCATTTGTTATTTTGAGCCAGGTGTCTGGATACAAAGATAAGCGACCCCCGCCTGCCTCCAGAGTAGGACAGGTGGGCCTCCTTTCAGGAGTGCTGGTAGGGCTTCCCAAAGAACTCATCTCTGTTGCCCTGATTTTGCGGACCTCCTCTGCTGCGAGGGCAGCGTCTTCCATTATTTCCCCCTCCTCTGCCCCTGGAAGGGGGTTTACCACGTGTCCTGAAAGGCTCCTTGGGCTTTTCGGAACCACATCTTTCCTCCCCTTTAACCCTTTGGGCAGGGTCTGGTAGGAGTGGAAAAAACGGACTCCGACTGCAGACAGAGTCTTTCCTTACTGTTCACACCTGGTTAAAGTTTCCTTAACTTTGGGCCAGAAAAGGGACGAGACATCAAAAAGGGTGTTGACAAAGGATGACTTAAAGGGCTCCGCAAAGGAACACAAGCGCATCCAGGAGTGTCTCCCAAGGGCAATTCCTGTACCTGCTGCCCTATTCGTTCCATCAGCTGCATATGACATGAGGCACATGGACGAGTTCACTATGGAACTGAGGGTAGCAAGCTGGGAGGCTACTTTATCTGAAGCTCCTGCAGCTACTGTACCCTGAAGAGTATCTCCAAGCTCTTTTAGGAGATCTCTTTGCAGTGTCATAAAATGTGTGAGATAGTTCAGTGAACGCAGTGCAAAAGCCGCTGAAATGTACATTTGCTTCCCGTATCTATCCATGATCCTAGAATCTCTGTTAGGAGGATGGACAAAGAAGTTTCCGAAATCTCCATTTTGGTGGCTGCCGCCACCACCATGGCATCAACTGGCACTCCCTTGGCAAGAAAAGACTTTTCCTGGGGGGCAGAAATAAATTTATTAGGCCTCCTAGGGACAAGCTCCATGGTGTCCGGAGACTCCCACTCCCTTCGTGAGACCAGCTCCATGAGCTCATCGAAGGGTGGAGACACCCAAGAGATGGAAGGTTGAGACCTGAAAGACTTCAGGAGAACAGACTCGTCTTCAGTAGGGTTGGTGGACTACCAGTCACCCCTCTGCCTAAGGATTTCTAGTATCTCAGCAAATGAGATATCCTCAGAGGGGGACCCTTCTGACTCATCCAAGTCGGTATCAGATGTGAGAGACTCCTGTGGGGAGTCTAAGTGCTTCGTCTTACAGATTCTCTTCCTGGGAACCACATCAGTGGGAACTTCTGGTGAGGTCTTGGAAGAGCAGCGGACACCCAATGGGGTTTCCTGAGGCTCTGGGTCTCTAAGCTTAGAAAGGATTTGTGAAGCAGAAGCGGACACAGATGCTTCTGGGGAGGAGGTAGTCGGACCTGAAGACGCAGATGTCTTGGGAGACATAACTCTCCTTATGGCTTCAAAGGCACCTCTGCACCGATGAGAAGGGACCGCAAGATCCGAAGAAACCATCTAACCCCCAGGCACCGGGACAGTGGGCTCCGAACCAGAGGTAGGAGCCGAGCTCATCCGAGCCGAAGCCCTGAGAGTCAAAGTCGGAACCGACAAGTCAGTCGACTATCCTCCCCGGACCAGACCGGAGAGTGTCTGCTCCTAGACTCCTTGATCGGCACCGAGGAAGTCCAAGTAAATGGAACTGATGGCACTGGAACGATCATCAGGTCTGGGTCAGAAGGACCGTTATAACTCGGAGGAGGAAAAGAAGTCGATGGCAATACAGATTTAGAGTCAGAAACTACCTGGGTCAGAGCCGACAAAAATTTAGCGAACGCTGGTGCCTGTAGCAACTTCTGCACCACACGATCCATATCCAAATTGGACAGGCTAACTGAGGACTGAGATGAATGGATGGATGGAGGTACTGACTGTAGAATAGGGGGACTGGGGACCGGCTCCGAAAAGACAAGATGCTCTGCTCCGAGGGCTGTGGAGCCGACGTCGACTCTTTTTTAGATTTTTTTTTTTTTTTTTTTTTTTTTTACTTCTGAAGAACCAGAAGCCTTGGAAGTCTTACTAGATGAACCCTGGTCACTCAAAGCTTCCTGAAACGATGGTTTAAGAAGTCCTCTATCAATAAGTTTTCTTTTTCTCTCCTGAAGGACTCTGGATGAAAAAGAATGGCAAATGGAGCAGCTTTCCTTTAAGTGCAGGGCTCCAAGGCAATACACACAATTAACATGACTATCCGTGACAGACATTTTCTGTCCACATTTTGGACACTTTTTAAATCCTGACTGAGGATGCTTATCCTTATCCTGGTCAGCCATACTCAAAAATACAGTATGTACTATAAAGAAACACACCCAAGCAATTAGCAAAGTTTAAGCTAAAGCTAAGATAAAGAAGTAAGCCCTAAATAACAAATGGGCTGAATATTAAACTATTCACAAAAACGCACACACATACTCAATAACTACTTATTTAACTACCCATATAATGATTTTAAAGCACACCAAAGGGAAAGGGAATCTTAAAGGCCTACAGAAAAAAATGAGGCCAAAAAAGGGAAGAAATATCTCTAACAATAAGCTATAAAGGCTATCAATATGAAAGATCGTCAAAACTAATTAAAATATCTTTAGAAAAATTTTCTTTTAAAAAACAATTTTCCTAAATAGTTTGAAAAAAAGAGTTATACTGGCCCGAGCTGTGCAAGGAACCTCCGATCTATTGCAGCGACAAACTAGATCTGAGGTAACTCTAGGTGCATCATGGGATAGGGACTTGGCCTTGAGCTGTCAGCAAACCTTGAGCTTTGTAGTAGATCGGCTCTGAACCCATCTGTAAGAATGAACGGCGAGAGAACAACTTCACATTGTAGGTTCTGTAAAACTGAATTGGAAACAGTTGCACACCTCGTTACTGGCTGCAACACACTGATGGCAGAAGGATGATATACTGAAAGGCATAATAATGTGGTGAGACTGTTGCACTGGGGATTGTGCAAATATTATGGCACTGAAGTGGCTGAAAAACACTGGCAACATGAGCCACAAAGCATCATAGAAAATGAAGAAATCTACATCACATGGGATCATCCATTACCAACAGTTCAAAAGAAAGATGCTAGAAAACCAGATATAGTGGTCTAAGAAAAAAGAAGACAAGAGTAGCATTGATCACTGAAATTGCCACACCCAGTGACTGGGTTCCATTCAGAAGCTCGAAATACTGAAATCTCGAATTTCAGTATTTCAAGACCAAGAAGCCGAATCCACATAATAGCGAAAGTTTAGATGTGCGAAATTCAAAACCTCGAATACCGGAGGTTTTGAATTTCGCGCTTCTAAAGTTCTGCTATGGTTATGTATTCAGGTAAGTGTGTGTGTGTGTGTGTGTGTGTGTGTGTGTGTGTGTGTGTGTGTTAAGGGGTTTAGGGCTATGGTGTGTGTCAGTGTGTTTTGTTGCTGTGATGTTTGTGTGCGTAGAGAAAGTAGCTTGTGTGGTGGTGTTTTGTGTGTGTTTGTATGTAGTGCGACCTCTGAGTGAAAATATTTAAGTAGGAGGGTTGTGGGGGGTACAGCCCCCCACATGGGGGGTGTAGGGGGGCTTTGCCCCTCAGCTTTCATGTAGTAGAGTGATAGTGATTGTGTGTGTGTGTGTGTGTGTGGTAAAACCGCGAAATTCAAAACTTCCGGTATTCAAGGTTTTGAATTTCGCGGTTTTTAGTTTTTGTTGTTTTGTGGATTCCACTTCTTGGGCGCGAGATACTGAAATTCGAGATTTCAGTATTTCGAGCTTGTGAAGTGAATCCCAGTGACTACAGTGTCTTGCGTAGAGAGAGACATAAAGTCATAAAATATCAGGATCTGCAAGCAGAAACAAGAGCAATGGGGAAGAAAGATACCCAGACAGTTCCAATAGTAGTAGGAAAAACTGGTCTGATAAAAAATAATTTACAATTGTATTTATTGTATTTAGATATGTTACCAATACATTTAACTCCATACGAACTGCAGAAGGAGTCATTACTGGGCACACTGCAGGTGCTGTGAAGAGCACTACTGGCTGACATCGAAGATTGAAACAATACTAATTTCATGAACTTTAATCGTAGTTTGACTTAGGAATGGGGTCCATTCCCGTCATGGCATTAGAAACCCAAAAGACTTGGAGAAATTAAAAAAATTATATTCATAAAGTCGAAGAAAGTATTCTAAGAACTAAGCCAAAATGGGAATAGAGAAGGAGACTCTACCAATAGGGATGACTGCAATTAGGGATACAGACAATAGGCAAGAAGAGACTGAAATTTATTGGCAAAAACTGGCAAAGGAACCAAGGTATCGGGAGCAAATAACTAGAGAAGGAAAGGTAACAGAATGGGAAGACGCCAAGAACTTAATCTGGACTGCAGGTTAGAGATTGCCTTCCCTGTCAAGGGCTGATATCAGAGTACAAGCAAAGAAAAAGAAATAGGGGGGTCCTAAATGAAAGATCAGCACTGGTAGATTTTTTAGTAGAATCTAGAACAGAAGCTGCTGTTAAGAAAGGAATAATTAGAAGAGCATATAAAATATTGCATTACAACCATAAGAATCAATAAAAGGAGGTTAGAAAGGATTTGGGAAGAGAGAATTGATAAGCAATTCACAAAAAAAAATGGTGGGATATTTGTATGTCTCCCAAATATTCAACAAAGTCTAAAAGATTTACGATTTTTGCTTGCAAGTGTTTATATAGGTATTTTTATACCCCAAGTAGATTCCAAAGAATTTTTCCTCAGGTAGACAGCAAATGTTGGAGGTGTGATGTGGAAGAAAGAGGTAACTGTGAACATATTTTCTGGGAGTGTAATGATTTGGCAGACTTTAAAGAGTCCCTGCAGACTGCTCTGTAGGAGATGCTGGGTGAGCAAATTGGTGTAACTAATTAAGTGATTTTTTTGGGCTATGCTACATAAGCAGAACTGCCTAGAGATAGTAAGGTCTTGCCAAGTCTGATTATGATGGCTGCCAAAAAAGCAATTACTAGAAAATGGAAATCAAAGTTTAAACCAACTTTACTAGAAGTATCGAAGACAGTAACAGAAATAAAACAACTAGAACTGGGACCTTTTGAAAAGGGTAGGAGCAAATTTCAAAGGAAAAAAATTAGAGAAGTGTGGGATCAATACATGCAGAGGAGAAATGAGGTTTAAATGATGGCAGGAAATGAATGCACTATGTAACGGTCGACTGACAATGGCTGGATATATTATAAGTGATGTATAATGTTTGCAGCTACAGCTATGTCGGCATGGTTCGTAATGTACAATGTTTGCAAAAGAGATTGTGTTGGCATGGTTTATTTTCATTTATATAAATATAAGACTGCTATGTTATATATGATAATTTAATAAAGATATTTCTTGTTTAAAAAACACTAGGAGAATGGCAGGCTTAAAAAGGAGGGGGAGATATGGTACGTTTATTACTTTTTGGACAAATTATTATACTTGGATAGTTTTTTTTTTCTTTTAAATGTGTCTGACCCTTAAACACAGTGCTGTAAGCAAGGCAAGGGTCGAGTGAATGGGACACCTGCCTCATGTGCCAATTTGTAGGGGATGCAAAGTATTTATTTACAAAAATAAATGTTTAAGAGGTCACAGTCACTTAACAGACAGTTATAAACTGTCAAAACTTCCTTTTTTTTAAATTAGTTAAAAAACCTTTAAAATCTAAAAAAAGAACACCTATGATCATTTGTAAAAAGTTTGACAAAAATCTGATTTACAAACTTTCTACAAAAAATCTGATTTACAAACTTTCTACAAAAAGAAATAAACAAATCAAAGCTAATTCTGCCCCATGGCTGACCAAAGAAACTAAACAAATTATGCGTCACAGAGACAAATCCTGGAAACTCTATCAGAAAAATAAACTGCCCTCTGCCTTGCTCCAATATACCCAACTCTGCAACCAAGTAAAAAAACTTATTACCAAGGACAAAAAAAAACTACTATAATAAACTTCAGTCCAACAACAATAAGAACCCAAAACAATTCTGGAAATCAGTCAACTCCCTTCTCCATCCTGGATCACAGAACAATCCCTGCCCTGACCCTAATCTATCTGACAGTGAACTGAGCTCCTATTCCAACACCTTCTTTACTGAATCCATAGCTAAACTAACTAAAACATTCCCAAATAAGAACCCACCTCACTCCCTCTTCACAACGCCCAACAACCCAAACAGCAATCCCCTTAATTTCCATCTCAAACCTGTTTCCACCAGTTTTATAAAAAAGCTTCTATCCAAGCTAAAGCCATGCTCTAATGCCTCTGACAACATTCCCTCCTCCTTCCTCAAACATGCAGTTGAAGGTATTGCTCTCCCAATTAGTATTCTGATTAATAGATCCTTAAATGAGTCATACGTACCGAAACTCTGGCGTTCAGCCTACATTCTACCTCTTCACAAAGGAAGCAAAAACACCACTATTTCCAACTTCCGCCCCATCGCCCTACTCTCTCCAATATCTAAAATTCTAGAAAAATGTGTCCACCACCAACGTTTGCCTTATCTAATTCAGAATCACCTCCTAACACCCATCCAGCATGGCTTCTGTCCTGGCCACAGTATCATAACTACCTTACTAGCCTTCCTAGAAACTGTCAATCAAGCACGAGACTCTGGACTCATTGTATCCACAGTACTGCTACATCTTTCGAAAGCCTTTGACACCATCTCCCATACGCACCTTCTTCATCATCTGACTAACCTCAATTGCTCCCCTAATACTCTATCCTGGTTCTCCAGTTACCTATCTGACAGATCTCAAGCTGTCAAATGGAAGAACTCCTCCCTCTTCCTTCTTGCCTACACCTACTGGCGTTCCTCAGGGGTCCATCCTTGGATCCATGCTTTTCAACATCTTTATAAATAACCTTCACACCGTCATCCCTGACACCACGGTCATCCAATATGCAGATGACTCTACCTTGGTCTGTTCCGCCCCCAACTTTCCTGAACTTCTGACCAAAACTCAATTAGCCTTTTCCACTACAGAGAACTGGATGCACCAAAACTACCTTTCACTCAACTCCAATAAATCTAAAATACTAATTTTCCTCCCCTCCAAGGTAACCTCCTTGGACAAAAACACTTTCAATGTCCTAAGCCAAATTAACACTGCCATTGAAGTGGTCCCCTCTGCAAAACTCCTTGGCATTACCATAGATGAAAACCTCAAATTTGATGTTCACATACAACAAAACATAAAGAAAACCCACCAAAAGCTAGGTATGCTATATAGGAACAATCATTTTCTTTCCAACTCCTCTAGGCATACCCTGGAAATCACCTACCTCCTACCTTCTCTTCTATATGGAGCCCATCTTCTAACCAATCTGTCTGCTACCAACACCTCTAAGCTTGCTACAATAAGATCTCTAAATTTGCCACCAAATCCAAAACATCAACTAACCACTGCCTCAGCCTACAATCTCTGAACTGGTTAGAACTCCCTAACCACCTAGACTATCTGCAACTAACCACCGCTCACAAACTAATATTCTCCCCTGATATATGCCCAGCCTTAAAGAACATCCTTCCTCCATACATCCCAAACAGATCACTAAGATCTGAACACCAAAACCTAATCTCCATTCACAAACCCAAATGTCCCGCTGGCCAGCTTCTACTCTCCTTCTCTCTAGGTAAAAAATGGAACTCTCTGCCTCCTTCTCTTAGGACCATACCCAACATTGAATCCTTCAAGACCCAACTTTTCCTACACCTATCTTCTAAATGGAAATGCTCCTGCTTTCACCCCGCATAAATTCTAGGGATTCCCCACTAAGCTCTCCCTACCCCCACTCCACTATACTCTCATACTTATTCTTATTGTTCCAAAGAACCAGAACTAGCAGACTTTAATTGACTCCAAGCATGTAAATATTGTAATCATCTGAAGAAAAAAAAATACATATATTTCTGTTGTTAAACTGTCTCATAATGTATATAACACTTTGCAATTCCTGAATATATTAATCCTACTCTTGTATTTCACTTTGTAACCTTTAATTGTATTTTGCAACCTTTATTGTATTGTATTGCTCATGGAGCTTTTCTCCCCGGGCCGCCACTGAAAATGGGCACTTCTTGGCCCAGTGGACTTCCCCGGTAATCAAACTGATAATAAATAAATATCACAATGGCAGTTGCTTAATGACCGCCACTAGGCTAACCACCACCACTGTCTTTACAAGTCTAACCATGCAATCCAACCCAGTTTAATCACAGTCTTCCCTGGATGCCTACATAGTGAGGTATATGTTAGTAAAGGGGCAGCAAAGGGATATGTGGTAGGGGGTATGTTAGCTAGGGATTCATTTACTTACTGTCAAACTAGTAAATGCTAGTGTCAAACTGTTCTTAAGAAGTTTGACAATTTACAAGATGTCATTATACAATAACCACTGCAATCACTTAAAGATAGTGGGTGGCAACTGGGTGTGCTTCCTAGGGCACTGAATTCTGTTGCTACAGTCCTGATTAAACAGGCTTTTGTCCTTGTCTTTTCAAAGTTAAAGAATCTCCAGAATGTGAGGGGTATACACAAAACTAGGGAAGAAAACATTCTGATGGAGCAGTTTTCCAGTTTTCACTAGCTTTCAGTCTTGCATCCCAAAGCAACTAATGTCTTAATGTATCCAATAAAAATACTTTTTGTTTTTATAGTGTGTGTGTGTGTGTGTGTGTGTGTGTGTGTGTGTGTGTGTGTGTGCGTGCGCATAACACACAGTCCTACACAGCTTATGTTAGTATCTGAAGGTGCTAGCTCATCAATCTCTTCCTGAAAAATTCTTCCATTTAAATGGAGGTATGCTACAGGTACACAGAATCCATACGGGAAACAAAGAAATATATTTTTTTTCACCTTGCAGTCAATGGAATTTTCCAGTCTAGGTCATATACAGGTGTCAGGGCAGTTATTTACTTCAGGTGACCTTAAATGCCCACAAGTTTGAGTAAACTTTTTGACTGCTGCTATACATCTAATGCCTTTAACTAAGCAGAAATGCTGTTCTAATGCACTTCTGTACTTAAATAACAATTTTATATTTGGTACTATAGCTTATGGTTAGAGAAACTTTCTGGCCACTGAATTAGGGATGGTCAACTGCAATCATGCCACACTGACCTGCTTTAAATAAGCTAAAAGCTACCAAAGACACTGATTATGCAATAATAATGCTATATGTTGTGAGCAAGCTGCTTCCCATGGTCCAAGGTTTGAGTCTTTCAGTCTCCATCTGCCTAACCGTTTGACTCTGAGTACGTCACATAACCAGAAAGTGCTCTCAGGATCAGTCTAAGAAAGGTGAATGTGGATCAGTGCTCTTCTTCAGTTAAGAAATACAAATTCAATCAATCAATCTTGCATTACACAACTTTCCTTATGTACATGACAGCATGTGAAAGACTTCATAAATGAAGGAGGAATTGATGAAAAATGTGGCTTAATCTTAACAGACTCAGAATTCACCCTCAACTCACAGGAACACTGAGCTATCCAAATTTTAATTAGTTCAGATTTGTATGCAGATTCACTTAAATAAACTCATGTGCAAAGAGATAAACTGGAGAGCTACAACTATTTTCAAGTTATGCCTGAAAACATGACAATCTTCTCATTAAACTTATAGCACAAGTCTGCTTAAAGAGTGAATTAAGTTAACTTGTAGCTGTCAAAAATGCTAAACTACACTTCTGTACCATTTCAGGGTACTATTATATAAAGTAATGCAAGATCCCACAACTCAGGGGATAACCCACTGACAGGCATTAGCAAGACTGATAAAATCACAGAGTAAAACATACCTGTTTTAGGGGCAGAACTAAAGATTGACATGGCATCTTTCCCTTCAGGCACTGGTGTGGTATGGCCAACTGGAAGAATTTCCTTACTACCAAATCCATCTTCAGGCTGAAAAGAAGCAAACAATTAGTTGGGAGGATGTTTTAAGTAATGACTATGCAGTGATGTAATGAAGGTGAAGTTGGAAAAGAAATTAACCTTAACACTGTAAGGCAAACACAGATGAACATTAAAACATTACATAAAATGTATTCAATTGATACTGTACTTGAAGTAAAAGATACATGGACTCTTGTAATGATACCACAGTGTAATATAAAACGGGAAGACATACTCTCATGACTTCTATGCTGTACAGCAAGCAAAAAAAAGAACAAATACAACAACAAAAAATGCATGTAGTACATGGAACACTCTGACTGCACTCCAAGGTAACTGTTGTATCCAGGTTTTTAAGTAAAACTGATACAACAAGCTTGTTACAGCAATAACCTTAAGCAAGAATCTTTTTTTAATATTTTTATGAAATCATAACTTACACAGTGATGTAGATATGCATGCATTAGCAGCCACAGTGACATTTTCATTATGTTCATACAACATACATATGTTTTCCTTTTAATAATTATCATTTACACCAACATTACATACATTTGCTAAATTCATGCCTTCCTTAAAGTACCACACTTTCCCCTGAACATGTACTGTTTCCAGAAATTCCATTTATTTCTATGTAATTTGCTTCTCTTTTCTGAAGATCCCACTTCCAGTTCTTTTATCTCCTTTACAATACTCAATACATCAGTTACAGTGGTTTAGATTGCAATGTTAATTTTTTAGAAATTTTTTTTTTTGGCAGCCAATTGCATTAAATGTACTGAGGCCTTAAGACGATTAGGCAATTCAGATCCTGTTCAAAAATAATAATTTCCTTCATTACAACCATTTGCTCCACCAACATTTCTGACAAAGTACCCTGTACAGAATTTTAAAAATCTGCCAGACATTTAAAACCCCATAAAGCATATTCCTACTTACCTTTCTCTTCCCCACCACATGTTCAGCATATGCTATCTACCCAAGGAAAAATTCTCTGAAGACTGCTTGCGGAATAAAAATAAATGAACAAACACTTCCAAAAACAAAAGTCCTAAATCTCCTGGACTTTGTTGCACACTTAAGAGCCATACATATGACCTCTCACTGTTCCTTTGTTAAAGCTCCATTGCAGTCTCTCTTCCCAATTTCTTCTACCTTCCTCTGACTGATTTGTTATTTTATCACCTTTATTAAATTATCACTTAAAACACAAGTGCACATACATTAATAGAAAAGAAAAACACATTAACATTTTTCATTTACATGCATTACACATTACATTACATAAATTGCTCAGTTCCTGGCTTTAGTTAAATCTCATTCCTCCTCCTGAACATTATTTTGCATGTACTGTTCCCACAAATTCAACTTACTTCTCTCTAACTTGCTCCTTCCTTTTTCTAAAGACCCCACCTCCAGTTCTTGTATCTCCTTTGCAGTATTTTACTAGATCAATTACAGATGGTTTACATTTTGATTTCCATTTAACAGTAATTTATTTTTGGGCAGCCAATAGCATTAACAAGGCCATACTATGTCTAGGCAATTCAGATCCTATGACCTAGCTCAAAAGAATAATTTCCTTAATTACAACCATTTGTTCCTTAAACACTGCTGACAAAGCACTCTGTAGGGAATTTTTAAAATCTGCTAAATATAGTTACACCCCAAAAAAAAATGTACCTGCTTATCGCTCTGTCTCCCTTTCCCATCACAACACCAGCACTTATCTACCTAAAGAAAAATGCTCTGAAAAGTCTACTTGGGGTATAAAAATACCTATGAAAACACTTCCAAGCAAAATCCTAAACCTTCAAAACTATAAAGATATCTTCCCTTTGTTGTTTTGTAAATTGCCCTTCCAGTTGCTCTTATCAATCTTTCTTGACCTCCTCTGAGTGATTCTTACAGTTATGCAATATTTTATATGCTTTGCTAATTATTTCTTTTTTTACTCAAATGTTATTTAAATGCATAAAAAACAATAAGATACAATACACAACAACTATTTAGAATGTATACATATGCCTGAGATAATGAATGAAACATACGTTAATTAAATAAAACATCTGTTTGTAAAAAATAAATAAATAAAATTACTTTTTAAAGAGTTTGAATCACTTTGGAAAGTCTCAATGAGAGATGAAACCTTTATCTAAGGATTGTTGATGAAGCTCTTTGGATGAATTCTTAGTTCTTTTGTTCTGGTTTCTTTAGATACCACTTCTTTCAACAAAGTCAGGAAATAATCAATACTTGGACAGTTGACAGAATTCCACTTTCTAGTGATATATTTTCTAGCTACAATTAGAATTGTGCATGAAAGACATTTAATTTTGTCCATACTAAAACCTGCATACATATTAAAGAAGATTATTGTTTTGGTTAATGGAAATGAATCTGAAAACAAACCTTTAAGAAAATCATCACTGTTTCCACAGTGCTGCCTTAAATTGGGACAGTCATACAAAATATGAAACCAATCTGTTTTACAAGGTTCTAAGCAACTCCAACAAATGACATTTTCAGATTTACTAAACGGCTATTTTGTCTGGAGTGAAAAAGGCTCTACTGAGAAATTTCCAAGTCAAAGTGCTCCAATGTTGAACCAGGGAAGTAGATTTAAGAGAGGATAACATTTTAGCCTTCTCCAACTGATAATTATTGGAATAGAGACATTTAATTATATATAATTATATATATCGAGTGTTTAGAAGTTAAAGTGGACTTATATTTTATTAGCATGCCATATAATTTGAATGCGATGTTACCGGTTTTAAAATGGTTACGCAATACTTCAGATAAACAGAATATTAAGGAGGGTTGATCCAGAAAAGTTTAGTTTTTAATGATTCTGCAAAGATCTTGTGTACAGGTTAGTATGGTTTGTAATAATAATAACAACCAATCTTGAGATGACAAACCATATTCATCAATAATTTGTTGAGTATCTAATATGTTTAGATTCTTTATACAGTGTTGTCAGCAAGTAAAATTCCTGCCTTCCCATGCATTAAAAGTGTTAAAGTGCAACTTATCTAGAAAAGACTTTGTGATTTTGAAAGGGATTAGTACATTGAACCAGATTTTAGCATCCACATTAGAATTAAAACAATTCCTAAAATTGTTAAAAATGGCAGCTGTTCAAGACTCAACTGACAATTCTATCAGAATTGGTTTTGGTCTTTCACTTAGCACTTCCCTATACTTCTCTCTTTTGCCTAAACTCTACTTGCTCGCATCCCACGTTATTGACTTTCCTGCTTTAGTTATTTGCTCCAAATACCTTGGTTCCTTTGCTATTTTTTCCAGTCCCCTCTAAACCTACTTTCTGTACCTACCTTGTTCTCATCCTTACTGGCAATATCTCCTTTCTCCATTTACTTATTAGCAGAGATTTTAGAATACTTTCTATTACATTATGAATATAATATTCTGTATGACTTTTTCCCTAAGGATCTGCAACCCAATTCCTACTCTCTCCATATTTCAAACTCCTCCCCTGTTTCAAGATCTTTAGAAAATTATAGGAATAAATTACACAGAAAAAAATGGAAACTGTGGGAAGAATACATGCAGAAAAATGTTTTGGAGGAGAAATGAGGTTTACGAGAAGGCAGGAATTGAATAATTTACATAATGTTGCTTAAATTACAGGATATATAAAAAAGTTATGTAGTCACCATAACGTTCCATCTGAGTTGCCCACCTTTATTTATCCTTGACCGAAGGGTTCGGTTCAGAGAATCTGAACCATCTCACCCGTTCCTACAGCTTGCACAGGCCAAAAACTCTCCAGCTTCAACCCTACTCACAATGCATCTCTCTTAGTTACCTCAGATTGAGTTGTGGTGGTGCTGCGGTAGCGTTGTCGCCTCACAGTAAGATGTTGTCCTGTTCGATTCGTAGCTAAAGCGTTTTCTGTGTGGAGACATGTGTGAATGGGCGTACCTTCGTTGAAGGTTGTGCGTCAGGGCTGGCAACTCGGTACGTAAAAATCTACTGCCAATCATTAGCGGACCGGAGTTCCACTGTGGCGATCCCTAATTGGGAAAAGCCGAAAGATACAACAAACAGAAGGCCTGACGAAAACCATATCTGTTATGTAACACAAGTCAAAACAGAGAGGTATGTGCCACATCCGTTCCACCAAAGGACATTCGAAAGGCTGGGGGAAGGAGGGAGGGGAGTCAATTATAAAAGAAGATGGACAACTCAGACTAAACATTATGGTGAGTACATAACGTATTTATCTGAAGTTGTCAATCTTCATTTTATCCTTGACCAATGGGACAGAGTCCCCAGCATCCTCAGATCTTGGGCGGACTCAAGGAAGGATATTCCTGAACACCACTGAACCAAAGGATGCTTTTCCCCTGTAGACCAGATCCAATATGTAATAAGTAATAAAGGTATGAGAAGAAGCCCAAGTTCCTGCTGAACAAATCTCATTCATGGAATCTCGAGACTGAAAAACTGCTGATGTAGCTATAGATCTTGTATAGTGAGCCTTTACAGGTCTAGGCAAATCAGTTTTCTTCTTGTTATAAAGGAAGGATATACAGTCTTTTAGCCATCTGGCTAAAGTTACTTTGCTGACTGGTCTGACAATTTTGGTACTTGAGAAGGAAACAAACAATTTTCGAATATCTTTTGTTCTGTGCAGGTAAAAATGTAACTGTCTATGAACATCTAGTAAATATAGGCAGTATTCTCCTTCATTGGAAAAGTTGTGAAAGAATACTGGAAGATTAACAGTCTGACTAATATTAGTGTCTGACACTACCTTAGGAAGACAAGAGGCAACTCTGTCTTTGTAAAAAATAAAGTATGGTGGCTTACAAGATAAAGCCTGAATTTCGGAAGTCCTCCTGGCAGAAGTTATTGCTATCAGGAATAAGGTTTTCCAAGATAAATACTTTAGGTCACATTCAGCAGAAGGTCCAAGGGGATTGGCTAAGTTTGGATAAGTTTCTGGTGTCATTCTAAGGGGATCCAGTACCTGTCTGCCTGGGATGAAATGATTGACAGACCTCGATGCTTTGTCAGAGATGGCCTACATCTGTCACTCCTGGGCTTCCAGATACTGGCTAAGGCTCTTGCCACCCCTATACTGCCTTTGTTAGGCGGTGTTCCAAAGACCAAGTTACCACCGTAACAGCTACAAACAAAAGCAATCTGCTCAACGCTAGAAGTCTAAATCTCAAAATGCACTCGCTCGAAGCACTCCTTAAAATGGAGAACACTGACATTTGTGCTGTAACAGAGACCTGGTTCAAGACAGCAAAAAGCACCCCTGCACTACTAGGCTATAGCTCATTCCACACCTTTCGGCCCCAGAACCTGGACTGAAGCTCCAAAGGCGGCGGTGGTCTTTCCATATTCATAAAAGATGTGCACACCTCCAGACTAGTAGCCCAACATAACGCATCTGAGATACTTCAGGTGCAGCTAACACTGGGTAAGACAGCGATTCAGGTCACAGCCTGCTATAGGTCCCCAACTATGTCCTAAGACTCACACTCCACGTTCCTAAGCACCCTGGAGAATATTAGGGTCCAACCTAAAAACTCTCATACTGGGCGACTTCAACTACCCCTCCATTAACTGGGAAAACTACTCATGTACCAATACACTTGCCCAACGCTTTCTGGAATTCATTAATTCCAATGCCCTGGACCAGCTCGTTCTTACTCGCACTAGAAGTAGCAACATCCTTGGCCTGGTCATTACTAACATGGGCGACCACTGCTCTACACCAATAGTCAATTCCTCCCTGGTTAGATACGACCACAAACAAATCACCTTGGAAATCCACCCCCCCCCCCACACACACAAAGGTAACCACCATGAAAAACTTCTCCAAAGCTAACTTTGGTCTCCTAAAAACAGAGTTGGCTAATTTCATGGCACCCATGCAAATGGGAGAATGACCGCCGAATCATACACCAGTGCACTGTACGAACATGTACACAAATGCATAGATCTCACCATACCCAATAGAAACAAGGCACTCTCCTCAAAAAAAGGAAGCCAATCTCGTGGTCCCCTGCCATAAACAAACTCTACAACAAAAGGAGGAAACTGATGCAGAATAAGGTGAAGTCCCAAGACTTGAAAAACTCCCTTATCAGGCTCAACAAAAGGTGGTAATCCCTCATCAAATCCTCTAAAGCTAGCTATGAAAACATAATTGCAATAGATAGTAAAGACAACCACAAGGCCTTCTACAGTTATGTAAAGAATCTCCACGGCAATATCCAGATTTGCTCTGAGCTACTGTATAATGGTACCTCCTATACCAAACCAACAGATATTGCCAATATGATGGCAGAGTCAGTGCCAACTTTACCCCCCCCACCCAAAGAACCAACCACAATACCAGTAGATTGCCAGGCACCCAGTATTACTGCAGCACAGGTTAAAACAGCACTGTCCAAGGCCAAGAATACAGCTTCCATGGGACCTGACAATATCCCTGGCTGTGTTCTACATGAACTACAGAGTTAACTGGCACCTCACCTGTGTGCCCTGTTCAATCACAGCTTCCTCTCAGGCTTTGTCCCTACCGAATGGCACACTGCTACAGTCATCCCTCTCCACAAGGGAGGAGCGACTACAAGAACACAAAAATATACCTTCAAAAAAAAAAAAAAAAAAAAAAAAATACACCAAAAAGGCTTTTAAGCATTGTAAAAGAAAGAAGAGGTATAGTAAAAGAAAAACAGGGGGCTGGAGGGAGGGTAACCAGGACTACAACAGTGAATACACTCGAACATCTACATTTATGGTAAGTGTACAAAACTGTACTATGTTCATCGTGTTTCACTGTTGCAGTCATTACATTTGGGTAGATTCCCAAAGCTAAGGTTGGGAGGATGGATTTATACAGCATTAGGAACAGCTATAAGGCCCTGCAAAACAGCAGTGGCAAAGCCAGCTCTGGATTTGGAGAAGATTGGTAAGTGATAATGCTTGGTGAAAGTAAGAACTGAACTCCAAGTAGCAGCTTCTAGAATATCCTTGGTAGGAACACCTCTGAGAAAGGGTGCTGTAGTACATGCAGCCCTAGCGGAATGAGATCTGATCCCCTGGGGGATAGGTTTTCCACGGTGCTTATAACAAAAATGAATGCAATGGCTTATCCATTTAGAAATAGTCTGCTTTGACATAGCCATCCCCTCTGCCCCTGCAGCAAATGCTACCAGCAGTTGTTCAGATTTTCTTTGAGATTTAGTCCTGTCCAAGTAGAATCTAAGTTGTCTGTGTACATCCAATGAATGAAGAATCCGCTCTCCCTTGTTCTGTGGATTGGGAAAGAAAGTTGGCAAATGAATGGACTGATTAAGAGCCACACTGGATACCACCTTGGGCATGAATGATGGATTGGTCCTGAGTGACCCCCTGTCCACATGAAAGATGATGAAAGGCTCCACTGCCATAAGGGCCTGCAATTCAGATATCCTTCTAGCTGAAGTGATTGCTAAAAGGGAGGCTGTTTTCCAAGAAAGAAATTTTAAGTCTGCAGTTGCAGCTGGCTCGAAAGGAGGTAGAGTGAGTTTCTCTAATACAAAGCTAAGGTCCCAGGCAGGGGTTGGAGCTCTCCTGGGTGGTCTCAAGTTTCTGGCCCCTCTGAAGAAAAAGACAGGCCCTTGTGAAGCATCTCAGTTAAGTATTGCAAAATCTGAGGTAAATTGGGCACTGCTGTGCTCATCCCTTGAGATTGATTCCAGGCACAGAATATTTTCCATTTGTCGGCATAAGATTTTCTAGTACTAGGTCTTCTCGCCTCCAAAATGACATCCATCACAGGTTTGCTGAGGGATGCTAAGGGGGAATTTAAATGATTAGCCAAGCTGCAAGATTCAATGTTTGGAGCTGAGGGTGCAGAATTTGGTTCTCCTGCTGAGACAGTAAGGAAGGTGTCTGAGGCAGATGCCATGGAGAAATGTGTGACACAATGCGCAGGAGTGGGTACCAGTGTTGGCGAGGCCAGTCCAGAGCAATCAAAATAATTTGACGTTTAGTAGAACTTTTGAGAGCAAAGGCAGAGGGGGAAAGGCATAGACTGACAGTTTTTTTTCCAGCTGAAGGACAGGGCATCCACTTTCCAGGCTTTTTTGTGATGAGTTCTTGTGCAAAATTTGTCCAACTGGCAGCTCTGGGGTGAGGCAAAAAGATCTATGTCTGGGCTCCCCCATTTGCGTGTCAACATGTTGAAAATCCATGGTTCCAGTTTCCATTCGTGAGGGTCCATGAGATTTCTGCTTAGTTTGTCTGCCAGAACATTCTGCTTTCCTGGCAGGAATTGAGCTTGTAGTTGTACTTGGTAGCTCAGGGCCGTGTTCCACAATGCCACGGCTAGTCTGCAGAGGGGGTAGGAATGTGTACCCCCCTGCTTGTTTATGTACCACATTACCATGGTGTTGTCCGTCTTTATCAGTAATTGTCCTGGATGAAGGTAGTCCTGGAAGGCTGTCAGTGCATTCTGTACAGCTAGCATTTCTTTTTGATTGTTATGAAGGTGCATTTGATTTGGGCTCCATTTGCCCTGAATGCACTTCCCTGCCAGATGAGCTCCCCATGCATAGTCTGATGTGTCTGTAGTTAGGGTTTGGGCGGCAGGGGGTGGTGTGAATGGCAGTCCCTTGTTTTGGTGGCAGGCCTCTGCCCACCATAGGAACACTAGGCGCAGGCAAGGTATGATAGGAATCATTGTTTCCAGGCTGTGACAATGTTGACTCCATAAACTTTTTAAGTACTACTGAAGTTTCCTCATATGCAGTCTTGCATATGGAATTAGAAGAATGCAGGAGGCCATGAACCCTAAGGCTTGCATAATTTGCCTTGCAGATAGCAGGGTTTTTGTGGCCACCTGTTTGAAGTAAGTCACCAAATGAATTTGCTTTTCTGGTGTAAGGTAAGCCATCTGGGCAGTTGCATTCAAGCTTGCACCCAGGAATGTAATCTTTTGAGAGGAAGCAGTTGAGATTTCTTTTCATTTATGGTGTACCCTAGACAGGTTAGAACCCTTTTAACAAATGCCAGATGTTTTAGAAGAATGGCGTGGTTTTCTGCCTGAATTAGACAACTGTCCAGGTAAGGATATATTTGAATATTTCTTTGCCTGCAAAATGCAATTACTGGAGCCAGGCATTTTGTGAATACCCTGGGCACAGTAGACAAGCCAAAGGGCAGTGCAGAGAACTGATAATGCATGCAGCCTGATTTGAAGTGTAGGAATCTTCTGCAAGATTCCCTGATTGGGATATGCAGGTAAACCTCTTTTAAGTCAAGAGAACTGGCGACTGGCTTAGGAAAAGCGTCGTCGGCAGTTTTGAACCTCAATGGCCTGTCTCTGTCTTTTTCTTTGCGTTTTTTCGGTATTCTTGTAGTCGGATGGCTAACCAATGTCATTTCTGGATAATTAAACCAAGAACCGAAATATTTTGAAGCAAAAATTTACCAACAACATACAGTGCGCTGATTAAATAAAGCACAAAACCGACAGCAAAGTACGTCGTGGTCAGGGCCTAGGCAAGGAATACAGTACAAATGAAAATCCTTATGAGGTATTTGCTTCCCACAAGTAATACCATTATTAACCTTTACTGACATCGGTAAGGAGCAAGAAAAAGTTTCCCCAACGGGGTACTTAGCTTTTAGTTGAAGACTTTGGTTCTGAAACTCGAAAACGAAAATTTCAGGAGTAGGCCAACCGGCACTTGCGAACTGCTTCTGCTTCGGGCACCGCACGGCAAGAAAGACTGATGTAATGGCGTCAGCTGCATGTTTTATACCCCTGACGATCTGGAAGAAGGGACAGCAACCAACGCAGGACCCAAGACCTTGCTAATCAGGCCGACTGAGGGCAACCTGGCAACAGATTACCCAAATGTAATGACTGCAACAGTGAAACACGATGAACATCTAGAGTTACTGCAGCTGCCACTGAACCTAGGGCTTGTAAGACAAGACGGGCAGGTATTTTCTTGCTGTGTTGTATCTTATGAACTTGTTCCCTGATTTTTTTGTAATCTCACTGATGGAAGGGAGGTTAAGAAAGCTTTCGTAATTAGCACTGCTCCTATAAACTCTAAACTTAAGAGTTGTAGTCAACTGACATTTTTCATAATTCACAGTTATTCCTAGGTTTGAACAAGTCTGGAGAATGCAGTCTCTTGCAACTACCAACAGATGCCTGGTTGGAGTGGTAATGAGCCAGCCGTCCAAATATGGAAACACCTGGAATCTTTGCAGTCTCAAGTGAGCTGCTACATACTGCCATGCATTTGGTGAACATCCTGGGGGCTCTGGTAAGAACAAAGGGCAGAACTCTGAACTGACAGTGATTGGCTCCCAGCCTGAAGTGGAGGAATCTTGTGGAGCACTTGTCCATTTTTATGTGACAATACGCATCCTAAAGGTCTATCAAGCACATCCAGTCATCCTTCTCCAAAAATGGAAGAACAGACTGTACCGTGACCATCCGGAATTATGTTTGCTGAACTGATTTGTTCAACAGGCTGAGACACAAAATCGGTCTCCACTCCCCTGTCTTTTTGGGCACTAAAGAGAATCTTGAGTAAGTTCTGGACACTATCTGGTCTGGTGGAACTTTTTAGATGACTCTTTTTTTTCTAGCAGTCTTTGGATCTCTAGGACTTTTGGTTCCCCCTGACTGGGTGGAAGACTGGGGAGTTTTTTGAAAATGGGAGAGGAAAGAGAGAAGGGAATGGTATAACCTCTGGATATAATCCTCTACACCCAAGTATCTGATGTGATTTCTAGCCAGGTGTTTTGGTGCAGAGACAAGTACCACCCAGACTCCAGAGGAAGGCAATCTGGCTTCCGTTCAGGAATGCTGATAGGGTTTTCAAGGAAAGGAATCTCCGAAAATCTTATTTTGCATGCCACCTCTGCCGCATGGGCAGAGTCTTTCACCCTAGTTCCCCCCATTTCCCATAGGGGAACTTCCACCATGTGGGCACTGAAAAGGCCCTTTTGATTTTTTTGAAGCACATTTTCCCACCAACTCTCTGATTCCTGGAAAAGGATCTTTGAGGCATGGAAAAACGCATGCCCAAAGAAGAAAGGGTCTTTCTATTTCCATCTTTCTCACACCTGGACAATGTTTCTCTAAACTTTGGGCCAAACAAGGATGATCCGTCAAAGGACAGATTGAAGAATGAAGACTTAAACAGCTCTACAAAGTCAAATCCAAAAGTTTCCTTATGGCTACGGCTAAACCCATTGCTCTGGTAGTCCCTTTGGCTGCATGTGCAATGAGCAGCATGGATGAATTAGACACAGAGTCTATGGTAGCTAGCTGAGAGGCAACTTTGTCTTGTACCTCATCAGAAACAGCTACTGCCAGGGTATCTGAGAGCTCCTTGATCAGATCCTTTGGAAACCTGGTGAAATGTGCCAGAAAATTCAAAGACCATAAGGCAAAAGTCGATGAAGCGTAAATCTGCTTGCCAAAGCAATCCATCATCCAGGACTTTCTGTTGGGTGGATGGATAGAGGAACTTTTCCTCAGCCAGTTCCTTTTTCGTGGCAGCCACTATGACTATGGCATCAACTGCTAAACCTTTTGTCCAAATTTTTTTATCTTCTGGAAGGGATAAAATTCTATCTAGCCTCCTAGGGATAAGTTCAATGGAGTTGGGTACCTTCCACGCCCGCTAAGAAATCAACTAAGTTCATCAGCGGGTGGAGTCACCCAAGAGGTAGATGGGTAAGTGCGAAAAGCCTGCAGGTATACTGACCCCTCATGGGTAGGGTTTTGGGACTTCCAATCACCCCTATGTTTCAAAATTTCCAAGATGTCTCCAAAGGAAACATCATCAGGTGGTGATCTGAGGGACCCCTCCTCTTCATCAAAATCAGTATCTTCGGTGACGGATTCCTGTGCAGAATCTAAGTGCTTCCTCTTGCACTTTTTCTCCAGAGGGACCTCATCAGGGAGATGGTCTGGTGAGGTATCAGAAGAAGACAGAATCTGTATCAGAGTCTACTGAGGTTTTTGCACTTGTTGGCCCAGTGGAGGAGCAGGATGGATAACTGGACTTGAGGAAGGAACATGCTTTAGGGAGGAAGAGGTCAACTGAATGGCTGAGGCTCTCTCCAGAGTCTTGAAGGCTGGACCTCCCCCAAAGAGGGAAGGTAGCCTGAAACAGTGACAGACTGCCTCAGAACAGTGGTCACTCCCTACTCCGAGATGAGACCGCTTCCGAGACAGAAGCCGGTGCCGAAATGACCCAAGCTGAAGCCCCAAGGTGCATCGATGGCTCCTAAAAAATTGGAGTTGAGTCTTGCCCCTCAGGGCAGACTGGGTAAATATAGCACTGAGACGTCTCTAGATCCAAGAGAGCCAAAGAACTCAGATCCTGAACTGGTGCCAGAGTAACAGAGACTGTTGAAATGGATGCAGCTGATGCCATACAACTCAAACCTGAAATCCCCAAGCCCTCGGAGGAGGTTGGAGGACTAGTCCAAAGGGGTGAAAGAATGCTCAGCAACCGAAGGGGTCTGAGCCAAGGGGACACCTGAAATTCCCATAAAACTTTCTCCATGTCCGTCTCTGTAAGGCTTTTGGTGGAATGTACAGAAGACACTGAGGGAGACTAGGGTCTACTTAAAAAGACCTCAGGTAACTCCCTAGCAAAAAGGGTTAATGGGTGGGGGAATACTGAAACCTAGGTAACTTCCAACTAGAAGCAGTCTGTGCAAAATCAGTCGGCACTAAAAAAGTTCGGAGCTGAGACCTTTGGATCCAAACTAGGGGCTTGAATCTGCAATGAAGCCCTCAGCTCCGAAGGATTAGAATGGAAGGTGTAAGTGCAGACACTTCAGTACCAATGTCTGTTGGTGCCAAGGAGCTTTTTGGCACAGAGGATTTAACTCTTTTGAATGTTGGTGCCACTGAAGAAGATGTCATAGACATGCTTCTTTTCTTGGGCTTCCCAGAGGAAGGTAACAAAATGTCAGCTTTGTTTTTTTTTCAGCAGATATGCCCTCAACAAAGACAGTCGGAATTAAACCTTTTAAGAAATGTTTGTTCTTTCCCTCTACTGGAGCTCTGTGGCTAAAGCCATGACATACACTGCAATCTCTTGCAGGTGGTGCGGTCACAAACAGTAGACACATAATGCATGTGAGTCTGAAGAAGAAATTTTATGGCCACACTGCTAGCATTTCTTAAAGCCGGAGGGGCCTTTAGGTTTTTCAGCAATAACGAAGTAAAAAAGACGTTATGTCTTACCATACCATTCCAACTGTGTTGTTGATCTTCTTTCATTCATCACTGATGGGTTCGGTTCCAATTCCTCGGAACCATGTCGGCCTAATATCAAACTCGCGTACTCCAAAAACTCTCAAGCTAAGCTGCTACCCACAATGCCCTTCTCCCTGTTACCTCAGATCGAGTTTGCATAAGACATACAGAAGTAAGGTAGAGGCCATTTCTGTGCAAAAACCCTGAGAACACCACAAGGACCCATGAAATCCATCAGGAGCCTTTGGTGGGGGACGGAGGCTGGGATGTGATGAATGGAAGAAGATCAAGAACACAGATGGGGTGTTATGGTAAGACATAACTTCTTTATCTGATGTTGTTAATCTTCTTCTCATTCATCACTGATGGGACAGAATCCCAAGCTACCTGAGAAACCTGTGTGGCCTTTATGGAAGAACATTCCTGAGCACTATTGAGCCGAAGGCCGCTCTTCCCCTGGAGAACATATCCAACTTGTAATGTTTGATGAAAGTGTGAGGTTTAGCCCAAATGGCTGCTGCTCAAATGTCACCCATAGAAGCTCTGGAGTGAAAAGGAACAGAAGTTGCTATACCTCTAGTTGAATGTGTTTTGATATTGTGAGATTTAGGCTCATTTATACGTGAATATGAAAAAGCAATACAATCTCTGAGCCACTTTGATAAAGTGACTTTTGATGCAGCATATCCCATTTTTGGACAAGAGAAGGAAATGAAAAGTTGATCTGACTTGCGGATAGATTTAGTCCTGTCGAAGTAAAAACATAGTTGCCTATGTACGTCCAATGAGTGTAGGCAGTATTCTCCTTTATTGGAATAGTTCGGAAAAATCACTGGGAGCTCGATGGATTAGTTCACAGAGAAATCAGAAATCACTTTGGGCGAAAAGATGGATTAGTACATAGTGATACTCTTGTCTTTATGAAATATTAAGTACGGTCTCTTGATGCATAAGGCTTGTAATTCTGATATCTGTCTAGCTGACGTGACAGCTAACAAAAATAGAGACTTAGGCACAAAAGGGGGTAAAGAGAGAGACTGTAGTACTAGGGAGAGATTCCATGCCTCTAACGGACGCCTGATTGGAGGTCTGCTATGAAACACTCCTTTGAGAAAGGTCTTCCATAGGCGGGTGGAGATAAGTGGAGTGCCCTCTAATCCATTCCGAAAGTTGAAAATAGCTGCTAAATGAATTCGTATGGCAGAAGATGATGCTATTCTCAAAAAACTCAGAAAGGTATTGCAGTATAAGAGACCGGAGCTGAGAAAGGATCTAGCATCCGTTCTTTAGACCAAAGAGCAAACCTTTTTCATTTCTCTCTGTAAAGTTTTCTGGTGGATGGCTTATGGGAGGCCAGAATGATATCGAGAACAGCCGAGGAAAGGGTTTCCTACCTGGCGACTAACAGAAGTGGAGAAACAAAGCTGTCAGCTTGAGAGTGGACAGATTTGGGAGAGTCAACCCTTGGGGGTGAGAAATTATGTCTGGAAGAGTGCCCAGGATCCATGGAGGTTGTAACAGGTGAGGCCGGAGGAAGGGGAACCACACTTGATGAAGCCAGAATGGGGCAATGAGGATCACCCTGCATCTCAACCAAATTGCTTTCTTTAAAAATAGGGGTATCAAGGGAATTGGAGGATAAGCATAGAGGAGACCTGTGGGCCAATCGCGAGTCAGAGCGTCTCTCGGAGACTCCCCCTCTGGGAAAGCAGTCAAAAAAGCTGCTGCAATTGTTGTTAGAAGGGAAGGCAAAGAGATCACAGCAAAGCTGGCCCCATCGGCTGAAAATTTCTGCTGTCACTTTTGGATTGAGTGACCACTCGTGTGGAAGAAGAATGCATCTGCTCAGCCTGTCCGCAATCAGGTTAGAACTCCCTGGGATATGCGTTGCTATAAGAAAGTGGTCGGAAGCTATTGCCCAGTGCCAAATTCTCATGGCCTCTCGACATGGGGTAGGATTTGGTTCCTCCTTGTTTGTTTATGTACCAGACTACTGACATATTGTCTGACTGAATTACAATCGTTCCCAATGGAAGGAGCGGATTTAATGCCTGCAATGCCAACAGCATCGCTCTTAACTCCAGAACACTGATATGCAGGTTGGCCTCTAAGCTCAACCACATGCCTTAGACGGTCTTTCCCCGAAAATCCCCCCCATCTGGGAAATGCCAGTGGTCATAGCGGTGTTGGGTTGATGAGTCTGAAAAGGGTGACACCAAAGTTCTGTGTCTGGCCTCATACACCAGAGGAGATCTTGCTTGCAAGAGTTAGTTATGAGGATCTGTGAGTTTAGGGGGTGAAGATTTGCCAACCACTGGGACAATATGAGCCATTGTAACAGTCTCGTGTGTAATCTAGTCAGAGGAACTATCGGAATGGCTGCAGCCATGGACCCCAGAGCCTGGAGAACTTCCCTTGCTGACACCTTTCTTTGACAAAGTATCACCCATACTTGCAATCTTAACCTCTGAAGCCTGTGAGCCGGTAGAGATACCAGGCATGTTCGAGTATTGAAAACTGCCCCTATAAATTCCAGCTGTTGGGTAGGTTGTACGTTGGATTTTTCCCAATGTACGGTGATGCCTAGGGACTCCACTAGTAAGAGTGTGTAATGGAGGGCCATGGTCAGAAGATGCTTGGTGGGGGTGGAAAGGAGCCAATCGTCTAAATATGGAAACACCTGGAATCCTTGAAGTCTCAGATGAGCTGTCACCATTCCTAGACATTTTGTGAACACTCTGGGGGGCCGTCGAGAGACCGAATGGCAGGGCTCAGAACTGGTAATGATTGGCTCCTAGCCAGAAGCAAAGGAGACTCCTGGAGAGTTTGTTCATTTTGATGTGGTAATACGCATCCTGGAGGTCTATCGAGCACATCCAAATATCCTCCCGTAAAAAAGGGAGAATGGACTGAATAGTAACCATGCAGAATTTGGTCTGAAACACTGATTTGGTTAAATGGCTGAGATCCAGAATGGGTCTCCAGTCCCCGGTCTTTTTTTGGCACCAAAAAGAATCTTGAGTAAAAAACGGATCCGCATTGGTCTGGAGGGACTGGTTGGATGACTCTTTTTTTGACACAGCTTTCTTATCTCTGAAGCCGCTTCTTCCCTTTGATTGGGTGGAACATCGGGAAGGTTTTTCAAAGGTTTTGGACGGGAGGATAGAGGGATGTAGTAACCTCTGGAGATTATCCTCTGCACCCATCGATCGTTTGAGATAGAGCGCCAGGCAGTTTGGTGCAGAGAAAAACGAGTCCCGACTGCATCCAGAGGAAAGCAATCGGGCAATGCTTCAGGAGCACTGATAAGACCGTCCAGAGAAAGAATCCCTGGAGTACTGGTTTCGGGGACTCCCTTTGTCCCTAGAGGGGCATCTTCCACCTCTGAAACCCCCTCTGCCTCTAGGGGAATCCTCTTCACGTGCGTTACGGAAAGGACCTTGAGATTTCTTGTGCCAGATTTTCCCACTCCTCTGGCTCCAGGAAAAAGAACGTTGGGGCTTGGAAAAATGTAGGCCAATGGCAGACAAAGCCTTTCCGCCCTGCTCGCACCTGGCCAGTGTGTCCTTTACTTTAGAACCAAATAAGGAAGATGGTTCAATAGGGGCATTCAAAAAGGAGGACTTGAAGGAGTCCGCGAGGTCACAGATGCGCATCCAGGCATGATGCCTCATGACTATGCCTGCACCCGCAGCTCTAGCCGCCCCTTCTGTTGTGTGGGAGGGCAACTTCATGGACGAATTGGAGATAGATTCAAGGGTGGCAAGTTGAGAGGCAACCTGGTCTCGTGCCCCATCAGAAACGTGACCCGTGAGGGCTCCAGAAAGTTTGGTAATCAAATCTCTTTGAAGTCTCGTGAAATGTGCCAAGTAGTTCAGGGACCTGACAGCAAAGTTCATTGAAGCAAAAACTCACTTCCCCAGTCTATCCACAGCCCGGGACTCACTGTTGGGCAGGTGAACACAGTAGGACTTTCTTCCACTAGATCCTTTTTAGTGGCCGCCGCGACCACCATAGCGTCAACTGGTAAACCTCTGGACCAGTGGGGGTGCTCCTCCGGGGGGGGGGATCTTATATGGTCTCCGTGGACTGGCCTCAATAGAGTCAGGGTTCTGCCACGCACACTGCACGATGAGCTGGACTAACTCATCGGCAGGTGGGGTCATCCACGAGGTAGAAGGCCGACAGCGAAAACCTTGTAGGAATACAGACTCCTCCGAGGAAAGGTTAGGGGGCTTCCAGCCACCCCTCTGTTTCAATATTTCCAGAGTGTCTCTGAAGGAGACATTGTCAGGGGATGACTTGGAAGGATGGGTACCCTGAATTGGGGTTTCCTGAGGCTTCTGCTCTCGGTGTCCTGGGGAGGTGGTCCATGGTAGCTGTAGCTCAGAGAGAGCAGGATGAAGTTCCAACATCTGAGGAGCACTTCCTGAAGCAAGCACCCTCTCCATCACCCGGAAAGCAGGCCCGCCCGAAGAGGAATGGGAGCCCGGAACTGAAAAGGACAATCTCAGAACTGGGGTCACACTCGCTCCATTGGACCTGCTCAAGCAAGATCGGGGCAGACGTTATCCCCGGATCAAAGGAAGGAACCGATAAAACACTTGTAACCGTGATCAGGACCGAGGACTCCGTCCCCCAACCATGAGTCTGAGAAACAGATGGTTCCGATGGAACCAAAACCCAAAGGGGTGGCCTCAAAGCCTCAGTGAGACTCACTGTCGGCACCGAGAAACGGGTTTCCACAAAGGACGTCGGAGCAATGGGCTTCAGAACCGACGGATCCCAAGGAAAAGTACACGTCGGGAGTCCTGGGAGAGACAGACCCAAACCCCAAAGGGGGGTGAGTCTTAGGAACATTTGTTATCCCTCTGGCTGTCAAAAGCTGATCCAACAGGCGCACCACATCGAATTCAGAGACTCCTAGTGGACCTCGTGGACACTCCTGAAGGGGAGTTGGGTTGGTCCAGAAAGGGGCTGTATGTCTGATCTAGGAAAGGCTCCAATGGATGGGAGTATCGGGTCTGTGGTGTCTGAGCTAGTGGCACCGTAGTCTCTAATTCGGAGACAGGTAGTAAATGAATCAGTGGAGTAGAAAAAGGACTCGGTGCCAAGGAGGCACTCGGAGTCGAAGTTCCAAAGGAAATGCGTGGGTCAAAACCGCTTTCGGTGTGGTGAAAGGCAAAGTCAGTGCCGTAGCTGTTGCTGAAGTTAAGGTCAGAGCCGTAGCTGACATGGAAGGCAGGGTCAGTGCATACAGGTCTGTGCTGAAGGTGGCGCCAATGTCAAAAATCCTGTAATGTCCATGACTTCAGTCAATGTGGCAATTGGAGCAGAGCTTGGAATGGAAGCAGTAGTTGTAGGAGCCGATGAAGCAATCCTGTGCTCCGATAAAGATTTGTGGGCCTTATGTTTGTGAGACTTGCCCTTATCACCAGCAGGTGAAGAGGGATCCGAAAGGGGACGTTTCTTGTCCTTCACTGGAGGGGTTGAGACCACCAACACAGAAAGGGCCTCTGAGAAAGGAGAAACTAAAAGGCCTTTCAAAATCAATTTGTTTTTCCTTTCGTTCAGCGTCCGCTGACTAAAACTTTGACAATTTTAAACAGAGAGGTGAGAAACCCCCAGACAATAAACACAGTCATTGTGCGAGTCGCTGCTGGGGAGTTTACCACTGCAAGAGGTGCAATGTTTAAACCCCAATGTCCATTTTTTGTCAGACATTTCCATACACACACACTACTAGTACCTAAAAAGGAAGAAGAAAAGGAAAGAAGATACCAACGATAGTATTAAGCGATACCACAAGGGTAACGAGAGGGCGTACCAACAATGGTATAAGAAATACCCCATGGGTAAAGCTAGTTAGATAAAATAAGGGTAAAAGAGTGAGATTAGAAAAAAAGTTCAAAAATACACAATTAGCAATAAAATATAACACTTAGCTTGAGAGCTCGGTGAAACACTGCTATATGGCTATGCGTCAAACGAGAGATGAGGTAACAGGGAGAAGGGCATTGTGGGTAGCCGCTTAGCTAGAGAGTTTTTGGTGTACGTGAGATTGGTATTAGGCCGACACGGTTCCGAGGGATCAGAACCGAACCCATCAGTGGTGAATGAGAAGAAGGTTAACAACATCAGATGAAAAGTTTCACTCACACCACACATGCACATGACAAAAAAGAGGAGGAATTACACAAGAAAACAAGCACTCATAATCTATTTAAACACAGTAAATAGTATAAGATTTTTATTTATTTATTTTTTGTTTTAGAAAAGACTTTAAGGAAAGGGTAGTGTACACCAGAGTGTATGGAAAGAGAGCTTTCTACCAACAATGGTAGGCGAGATACACAAAGTATACAGGGAAAAAAGGGAAATTAGCAACAATGGTAATTAAGAGCTACACAAGTAAGAAGGGTAAAGATAACTATAGAAATACATTTAGTGGTGAAGAAAGAAGAAAATATGCAGTAATAAGAAAAAAAATTCCACTTAGCTCGAGAGCAAAGGCTAGCGCGTCTGTCCAGGAAAGCAGCAAACGAGATCCCGGCTAACTAGAAGAGATGCACTGTCTGTGGGGTTGAAGCTCAAGAGTTTTTGGCCTGAGCAAGTGTATAAATGGCCGAGACAGTTCAGATTCTCAGAATCAAACCCTTTGGTCAAGGATAAAATGAAGAGTGACAACTTCAGAGCAATACATGTGATGTACAATGTTTGTAAATGTGAACTTGTTAATATGATTTCACTACTTTTTACATAAATGTAAGCTTGCCTATGTCACAGGTGATAATTCAATAAAGGTGTTTAAAAAATACCTCTATCCAGTTTCATCACCATAACTTTACAATTTGATTTATAATCTACTGCGTGTGATATGTACAGAGTCTAAACAGTGTAGCTCTAAAATATCCATTTAAATCAGTGAATTCTAAAGGTAACCATCTGAAAAACTGGGACCTGCTATAGTGAGTCCTGAAACATGGGGAATGAATGGTTAAAAAACAGACTTCAATAAACTAAGTCCGAGATGGCTTTTACTCAGGATATTCTCTTTTCTCTGCGGTATAATGATCTTGGAGGTTAGCGATGGCTTGTACCATACATAGGTAAATAGGCACGGACTAGGCCAGCTGCCTTTTGGACCATTTTAAGACTAGCAAATTCACATTTCAAAGGTGAAAATCGAACCCTGTACCTTGTGTCTGAAGGTTAATACCTTAACCATTATACCATCCCCGCTTAATGCATTGAGAATATACACATCAATGTAAAACAGGTACATACACATTGTTGTTTGTCTTTCGGCTTTTTCCCGGTAAGGGATCGCCACAGCGGAACTCTGGTCTGCTAATGATTGGCAGTAGAGTTTTTTACGAAACGCTGAGGTGCCAGCTCGATGCCCAACCTTCAACGAAGGCATGCCCATTTACGCACGCATGTCTTTCAAACGCTACCCAACCGCGGGGAGGACATGCAGACTCCACACAGAAAGCACTCCCACCAAGCCAAGCCGAGAATCGAACGGGAGAACCTCTTGCTGTGAAGTAACAACGCTACCGCTGTATCACCACTATGCTAAGCAGTCTGTACTAAGTGCTAATCATTTACAAAGCATATATAAAATAATACATATACCATGTTTATTTTATTTTATATATGCTTTGTAAATGATTAGCTCTTAGTACAGACTGCTTAGCATAGTAATGATACAAGGTATAATACCTCAACAGATTAGAACCCTGTCTAGCTGCTATTTCTTAGACCACAGCATTAGCTTGCCCCATGCAAAAACATAAGTTTAAAGGAAAAGAGTGATGTTTGATGTTATACATTCGTTCTTCTGTATTTCTGATTCTCTCTTCCCAGCTTGTTGGCATGTGGCATTTCAAGTACCAAGAATTTCATTATGGAGCCAATACTAAATCACTTTGATCTGATATGAGGATCACCATATCCCATTTAACTCTTCTCCTCTTTCCCTCCCAAATGAGTTCCTTCAACTTTTTATTAATTACTGTCCACAAATACTCATCTGGTTAATAAAAAATATGCCTAACCTAGACAGAAATGTTGCTGTTTATGAACATCTAAGCAATGAAGCAAAGATTTCCGTTTACTGGAATGTTTATGGAAGAACACAGGCAAATGGATATTTTGATTTAAATTAGAGTGAGTAGCCACTTTAGGCATAAAAGAAGTTTTATTTTAATAGAAACCCTGTCCGGGTAAAAAAAATAATCATGAATAATTGCAGGACAGAGCCTGAAGTTCTTACACGAACTTGAGATCTGCTGACGAAGCTAGCTCAAAGGGTGAGCAGGTTAGACATTTTTCAAATACAAACTTTAGATCCCAAGCTTGTGTTGGTAGGGTCAATGGTGGTCTAGAGAGAGACACTCCTTTGAGAAAAGCTTAGCAGGAAGGATGAGATGCCAAAGAATGATTTAGAGTGCCTTTATGACAGCAAGAAACTGCTCATAAGTGTACCCTGACTGAAGGATAATTAGCTTCTTTCTTCAACAATTGTGATGATGTGCAATCATGTTGCAAGACTTGAGTATATGCATTGCTATCAGAAAATGTTGCAAGTTCAGAGCCAGTTCCCATACTCTCACTGCTTCTCTGTTCAGAGGATAGGATCTGATTCCCCCTTGTTGATCAAAACCATTATAATGTCAAACTGTATGGAGACTGTACCTCACATGAGCTCATCTTGAAATGCAATCATCTTAAGTACACTGCTGGGCAAGCCAGCCTCCCCTGCATTCCATAAACCCGGAACCATCTTGCCTGCATAATTCCTCCACCACGGGCAAACGCATAAATGGTCACTATCACCAGCAGACCAGGCTTGGTAAAATGGCGCAAAAAGTATCTTGCAAAGAGGATCCTAGGCCTTAAACACTTGTCCTATACGGAGAGATTCAAAAAAAACTCCAACTATTCTCTGTCCCATATCGCTTACTTAGAGGCGATCTCTGCTTGACTTACAAAGTCATGTCTGATCCAGCTCTGTTAGAAATGCTACATCTAAAGAAATCCCAACCACACGCTCCAGAGACCTCAACCTCATTACCACAATCAACAGAACATGCTGGAGGGACAGGTTCATAACCCAGAGACTGTCCATCCTATGGAACAGACTTCCCATACATGTCAAGCAGAGCATCTCACTGGCCCTCTTCAAGAGGAATCTTGATGAGTGGATGGGAAATAGAAAATTCACCTCAGGGATCACTCCAGTGGCTCTACTCGACAGAGGCACTAGGAACTAAGGTTGGGTGGCACGATGACAGGGTAATCCTATGGGCTAGGCTTGTAAAGGCTCCAGGGCCATTAGCCTACTACACACCTATGAACCTACTGTGATGCTAGCTGGCTCCAACCACCATGCCAGGGTTTGCATGCCTAGCTCAAAAGAGGTTGGACAGAAGCTGCCAGGAGTAACAGGGAATGAAGGACTGCCTCACTGGATGGGGCTCCCTTGTGCCTATCAATCAAGAAGAGTGGTCTTCTGCTTTCTGACATCCTTTTTGAGGGTCCTGTCCTTCAATTTTCTTCTGTTTTTTTTTTTTTTTTTTTAAATCCACTTTTTTCTCCATGCAGCTGATGATCAGTTGTACCTGTGCTGCTCCTTCTTCTCTAGGTCTCTGGGTCAACCTACTCTCCTGGGCATTCTTCAACAAAGGCGGGAGCCAATGAGAAAACTGAGGAATTCTGGGACAGCATCATACTGCTACTATGGGGTTTTCTACTTAATTCTCACCCCTGCCTGCAACCAGCAATGTTCTAAAGATATGAAGTGCACTGAGCATAAGCGGAGAACCATATCTCGTGTTCACAAAGGGCTGCTGTCAGCAGGCTACTCCTTCCATCCTTTGCAGTGCTCTTTGAGAGTTTCCCCAGTCGCCACTAGAAAATAACAGCTTTCCTGTGTTCTGGACTTGTGACCCTCCCTCCCTTCTCCTACAATGGGTGTGCCATACTCCCTAGCCAGTGCCACAGATGCCAGAGCCGCTAATCAAACCTTGTCACTTATGCCATAGTTATAGATTTACCCTCTACACCATGGTGTTGGCTCCTTCATCCTTCTTGTGGCTGTGTTCTTTTGTGCAATATCTTCAGGATCAGGGATTACCCTAAAGATTCTCATAACTGTTCTGCAGCTGCTCTATGGCTTCAAATTTTTTTCTGCATCAAACTCATACACAGCATGGTCTCCCTATTCCTTTGAATTTCCCCAGTATGACCCAACAAGTATGACAATCAGTCTATAGACAAGACTCCCCTAAGCAAAACACTTAGAATGTGAATCCTTGTACAGTATCTAGCAGCCCCAGCCCTGCCACAAAGGCTTTTCAGGTCTGCACAAGGCATGCTCCAGAAAACGAACAGAGTTTCTCTGCAAATTATACCAGGAAAGCAATAAGACACTACAGTGAAATGTTACAATGACAAGAAAATTTCCCCAGAGGGGCATTTACCTTTTTGCAGATACTAGAAATTCAGAGATCTAGTGCAGACTGTGCATGGAGTGACCTTGAATTTTTTTTTAAAGATTTGCACGTGCTTGTGGCAAAAGGAACTGAAGATGGCATGTGTTGATTGTCTTTTTATTGAATATGGAACAATGAATTCCAGCACTTAGAAAGAATCAGTCCTACCTAATATCCACCGAGTTGGGGGAGTCAATTTGATCAGGCAGACATCCACCTTCAGCTAATTATGACATGTCAACAATTCTATTCAGCGAAACCAAAGAGACCAACTGTTGAAATACAAACACAAACAACGCCAACTCCTATCCCAGGACAGCTAGGTTGGATGCAAGTCTTGCAAATTATTTCTTTAAAAACGATCCCAAATAATGTCCAGTTAAGAATGAGTAAAAAATGAGTAAAATAACGCTTTTATTAACTCAATAAAAAGAGCGTTTTCGCCGTGTTATTACCACAGCTTCTTCAGCAAAGTAAACAACATTTAAAAAACCCGCCAATTCTATATATATGCTGTGCATGACGTAATGGAAGACATACACTCTTTTAAAGAAACATGATCAAAAACACCATCCTATACACATCACGATTACTACTTAAAAATAATGTTAAAAAACATTTTGAATTCTAGAAACAGTTTAAAATACATCAATCTTCATACTACCTGTTACCATTTAATAAAACTAGGCTTTTTATTAGTTAATAACTCTAAATTCATATCAAATACCCCTATGGTGTAAAATACTTCCTACCTTCAGTGACAACTTTTACTTATATTTATCTCATATTAATGAAAATAGCTAGTTATAATTAGTTGATTAAAATAATCTAAATATACTTAAAAATTAAACATTAATAATAATTCATTACTTATTTTTATGTTATTGTTTATTAAAATTATTGTTTCAAAGGAATTTCTTATTAAATAAAAATAAGAAAAAAATATTTATATAAAAAATCATAATAACATATCTTATTTCCATTTATGTCTTAAATAATTTCTCATTTTTAAGACACATGAGATATTACAGCTCTCATTTAAGCCTGGAAAACAAAATGAATTTAAACGCAGCTGCCATTCTAACTCTCGAACCTCTAATTGTATATTAATTGGTCCTCCCCTCAATGTTTGTTGTACTGAATCAATGGCTAAAAAGTTAAAGCTATGACCTTCATATTTCTCACAATGTTTGGCTAAGGCGTTTTCATTTTTTCTTTTTCTTATTGCATACAAGTGTTCATATATCCTGTCGCGTAATCTGCGATCAGTTTTTCCCACATAGTATGCTTCACAGCTTAAAGAATTGGGTGCTACACTGAGGGGAGGACCAATTAATATACAATTAGAGGTTCGAGAGTTAGAATGGCAGCTGCGTTTAAATTCATTTTGTTTTCCAGGATTAAATGAGAGCTGTAATATCTCATGTGTCTTAAAAATGAGAAATTATTTAAGACATAAATGGAAATAAGATATGTTATTATGATTTTTTATATAAATATTTTTTTCTTATTTTTATTTAATAAGAAATTCCTTTGAAACAATAATTTTAATAAACAATAACATAAAAATAAGTAATGAATTATTATTAATGTTTAATTTTTAAGTATATTTAGATTATTTTAATCAACTAATTATAACTAGCTATTTTCATTAATATGAGATAAATATAAGTAAAAGTTGTCACTGAAGGTAGGAAGTATTTTACACCATAGGGGTATTTGATATGAATTTAGAGTTATTAACTAATAAAAAGCCTAGTTTTATTAAATGGTAACAGGTAGTATGAAGATTGATGTATTTTAAACTGTTTCTAGAATTCAAAATGTTTTTTAACATTATTTTTAAGTAGTAATCGTGATGTGTATAGGATGGTGTTTTTGATCATGTTTCTTTAAAAGAGTGTATGTCTTCCATTACGTCATGCACAGCATATATATAGAATTGGCGGGTTTTTTAAATGTTGTTTACTTTGCTGAAGAAGCTGTGGTAATACCACGGCGAAAACGCTCTTTTTATTGAGTTAATAAAAGCGTTATTTTACTCATTTTTTACTCATTCTTAACTGGACATTATTTGGGATCGTTTTTAAAGAAATAATTTGCAAGACTTGCATCCAGCCTAGCTGTCCTGGGATAGGAGTTGGCGTTGTTTGTGTTTGTATGTCAACAATTCTACTGCGACAGTGTTCTACAAGACCTCAAAACCACTACATTTTTATCAGTCTCAGAAACAAATACCTCCCCCCAGTAAGGAGGGGACCCTGAGCCCCAGATTCAAAGGTTTTAATAGTGCTAGGGCTCACACAAATAAGTAATCACTGAACATACAGAATCAAACTGGGTAAGGCCTAGCTGCACATCAGCCAACAGAGGCATGCAAGGAAGAAGAAATGCCTAAGCCATGCCAAATACTGGCACTAAACCAAGATCTGTATAAGTCAGGACTGAACAAATGCCCATTTGCTTTCACCTTCGGCTCACTCTACAATTTCTCCATTACAAAGGCTGACCATTCCATATCTGGGAATGAACAGAAAATGAAGCCACAGCCCTGAGTACCCTTAATCCTAATTGGATGACTCCAAAGACTACTCTGCTGACTCAGTTAAGTGGGAAAAGGATAAGGCAATCAACCGAGGGAAAGATGGCATACACCTCATGGTGAAATAGAGGTACAGCTCTCCAAGGCCATAAATTCCACTAAGAAACTGAGGACCACAATGAAATTCAGCATCTGCTAGGCAGGGATCACCCCCCCCCCCCGAAAGATTTGAAAGACTACAGACAATGCACACTTACAACTAGTAGACAGAGGCCTCAGCCAGTACATCAAACAAAATCACAGTTTAAACTCCAACCCACCACCAGATGTTGAAAAGAAGAATCATACAGGTTTCAAATGGAACTTAATTCCACCATTCATATCAAATTCAGAAATACAGTCATAGGCCATCTACATGGCATGTTCAACAAGGATAAGAGGGATGGACATTAAATTCTGCAAGTGGCAAAAAGTGGTGGGAGAATGGGATGTACTCATTAATGCAGTCAATGCAACATATCAAGGAGGACATCAAAAAGACATGCAGTTGCCCCTCACCATAGGACTTTCTGGAAAAAGATGTTGAATACTGACTAGTAGAGATGATGAACCCAACCACACGAGGGTCTTCAATGTTAGATTAGCAGGTATGGGAGAAAGTACAGTTGTGTTACACTTACTATAACTGTAGATGCTCGAGTACGTCAATGTTGGAGTACTGATTCTTGGGTCTTTCTGCCAGACGGAAGTCCGCAACTGGCCCAACTTCTTGAGTTTTTGCAACATCCTTATCTGAAAGACAGTCGAGGATGGAACAGGTGTTAGGGTGTAAGAGGGCTGTCCTTTGGCGCTGCCTTCAGGTCTTCCTAGGCTGTTACACAGTTTGATGTTTAAGAACAACATTCATGATCTTTCCAGCTGTCAAAGTCGTACAGATTTTTCGCTGTGTACTTGGAGTTCAGGGAGGGGATGATGATGGACGAGAGATACCCAAGCCACAAATTCCCCTAGGAATGTTGGAATGGCCAGCAGGTAGAGGGGTAGCAGGGTGGGTATTTGTACAGCAACACTGATCTACTCAAACGTCTACAAATCTGGTAAGTGTAACACAACTGTACTATGTTCTTCATAGTTAGTGCTGCATTACTGATTCTTGGGAGGACTCCCAAAGCTGCAAGTCGGGTGGTAGGCTGTCTGGTGGCCCCTAGGACACCGGGTTCTTTAAAACAGCAGTAGCAAATCTTGCTCTAGCCTTGGAGGCACTGCCTAAATGGTAGTGCATGGTGAAGGTGTTGACAAAGATGTGGATATAAGTCCATGTGGCAGCTTTCAAAATGGCCTGAGTAGGTACACCTTTAAGAAAGGTAGTGGTGGCTGTCCTGTGTCTTGTTGAGTCAGCCTTGCAATGAGCTGGTAGTGTCTTACCATGATGACTACAACAGAAAGTAATGCAACTGGCTATCCTCTTTGAAACAGATCGTTTGGAGACAGGTCTACCTTCTTTCAATTCTGCAAAGATCAATAAGCAGTTGTTCTCCCTTATTTGGGAATTTTATTCTGTTCAAATACCCAATCTGTTGATGAACATCCAGGAAATGCAAGGCTTGTTCAGTTTTAACTTGAGAATTTGGAAAGAATACTGGAAGGGAAACAGTTTGATTCAATAAGAATTCTGATACTAGGTGGCTGTCTGTGTCTTAAAAGGAGCAGAAGCTGCTGGCGCAAAACATGGCAAGGTTAGTTTTTCTAGAACACAGTTTGAGGCCCAAGAAGGGACCAGGTTTCTCCTGGGTGGTCTTAGATATATAACTCCTTTTAAGAACTGTTTTAAGTGGGGGTGAGAATAAATAGAGGGAGTCAGGCAGAGATGGTGGAAGCATGCACCTTGACAACAGAAAAAGACAGGCCCTGTTGAAATAACCCAGAGAGAAGTTCCAGCACTAGATTTATGTCTGCATGGGGAGGCATGATACTCTCAGTCTGGCACCAAGAAAAACACCTCTTCCATTTGGACGCACTTCCACTGAGTAACTTGCATTTTTTGGAGTTAGAATCCCTCAATGCTGTTAGTTTGAGTGTGGACAGGTTAGGATGTATGACAGACCTCTTTAACTGGGTGAACACATCTATCACCGATGGAAAAATAGGCATCTCCCTGAGGATGGAGAACCTGGGCTGCCTTGGCCAGGAGGAGGGAATAAGTATCATGCTTGACCTGTCTGATCTCACTTTTATCAGTATCCTGCGAATCACAGGTAATGGAGGAAAGGCATACAGGAAGAGGTGTTTCCATTTGAAGGAAGAGTCCATCCTCCACATCCCTGTTTGTTGGGTTCTTGATAAAACCTTTGCATTGCAAGTTCTGATGACAGGCAGAGAGATCAATGCTTGGGTGACCACTGATGGGCGAGTTCCACAAAGACCTCTCTTCAGCATTCATTTCCTGGGGTTCAGAAGTTCCCTGATCAAGCAAGGGTGTTAACAAAATAGTAATGTTTGTTTCCTTCTGAGGATGTGTTGTTCAAGGTGGTAAGCCAGTTGGCCCCATCACATCAACTGCATTACAGAAATTAATTCCTGTATTTATTAAGAAACCACTTACAATTTCAGTGCATTTACTGGTGGCAGTGTTCTGTTGCATATAGTTCATTCCACAGTAACTTAAATGGATTTCTACTGAACATTGAATATATAAATTTTTCTCTCTTTTTTTCAAGAGGTTCATAGAAACATCCCTAAAGCATAGACACAGCAGGCTCATCCAATATGCAGTCTGAGTCCACTGAATCCACCATCCATTTATTTAGGACAAATTGTGTACCACCTCTACCCTTACGCTTTAAGTAAGTGTTAGGGGGCATCTAGTCTTCTGAGTGTATTTTAGCCTGCATAGTGACTGGTCTGAAGATGAGTGCTTCCGTGTCCTAGTTTGTAAGCAACATCCTGCTGGTCAACTTTTACACTCTATTTCCTAACAGACACTGATATTTACTCATACTGCCCTTTCTCAGACTGTTTCTTTCTCTTATATTTCCTTTCACTCTTCTAGACTTGCTATTGACATTATTTATATCCTCTTGTCTTTCTTTAGTGGAACTGCATGCCTTCAAGGAAGTCACCCTTGGTCTTCCCCCTTCACTTCTTATTTTGCCTTGCCCAAGACAGTTATTAAACCACTTTCAGCTCTGAGCTACTATCCTGTGCACAGTCAACACTGACTCAGTGCAGTCAAATGTCTCTAGTGGGTTTTTTTTATTTTGTTCTAAAAAGTGTCCCTGCAAGCAAATAGAAATGTATGTAACAGTGAAGTCTGCAGTTTGAACACCAGTCTGTGGGCTATATTTTTATGTAAATTACAAATATTATGGCAGCCTACAGCAAAGAACTTTGTCCATTATAATGACTCAATTTTCTTAATAGCAGTGCCGAGAACTTTGGCTACTACAATAGTTCCATTTTCTTACACCACAGCATTGCCACAGGTACTTTTTCCTTTGTGTTCCATTTATTGCTTTTAGCAGTCCACTGTCTCCCTTCCTTAAGATTATTTCTCTTCTTGTGTAACCACGTTCAGTTCTGAGTCAGTATTTTTCCACAGTCGCATTCTGGCTTACTTTTTCTCATTGCTTTACTAATCTGTGGGGCGGGGGGTTGGGGTAGCCTTTGGACTTGTTCAAACAGTCAAGTGCAATTTTTTTACTGTTATCACCATTAGTCAGGTTAAGGCGATACTGGACTATCTCTTCTACTAAAACTGTGTTCGACAGCAACAAAATCAAGACTTTCATGTACTAGCACATGCCTTTTAAACCGCATTGCTCCTTTTACTTAACTCTCTCAGCAGATTTGTGGCTATTCAAGTTCAGTTACTGACTGTTTTTTCTCTGTCTCTTTGCCAAGTTTTCAACCTGTTTTTCTCTGATCTTTTCCAGGTTTTCAACCTGCTTTGTTCATCCTCGCTAATGTTTGGGCTTACTTTACTCCCCCACTCTACCCCGCTCTTACTCTACATTTATACTTCCATAGCACCATCAACATACTCCTCAAACCAATACCATCAGTTCCCGCCAAACAAAAAACAATGAAAAGAATTATTTCCACCAGTAACACCGACTCTAGTTTACCACCCAAGACCCTCTCTCAAACTGTCTTAATCGTTGCCCCCATAACTATAAAATTACATCTCTACAGCCAACCCAGTACCCTCCTAACATTTTCTAATCTTAACTTACAACAAAGACAAACCAAAGTTAAATAAAATGCCCCTAACTCAGATTGTTACTACTCCTCCTCACTCTACTAGCCTTCATTACCAATTATCAAATCAACCTCCTTCAAATACTTAGGACTTCAACCAGTCTTCACAAAGAATAACATCATATACCCAGCCTGTCTTTCTCCATAACACCCTTTCTCTACAAACAAACCACATTTGATTTATTTGCGCTTATAGGCTCATAGGAAGTTACTAGGCTATTGGCCCTGAGGCCCTTATAAGCCTAGCCAAGAGTTTAGCCAATGCATAGACAAATCAGCACCCTGATGCCCCTATCCAGCAGGGACACGGGTGGAATCCCAGGGATGTATTTTCTATTTCCCATCCAGTTATCGAGATTGTGTTTATAGATATCTACAAATATCTCAAAACTAAGTATACAAAGTTATGATCAAATACCAAACCAAGAACAAACTATAACTGTCATCACTCTTCCCTCTGTAAAATATCAGTTCATGAAGTTAGGGAGATATTCACCATGACCCAGGTCCCACTGTTCATAAAACTATCACTTCCATCCCCAAAATAAACCAGTCACCTAATACATCTCAACAAAAAAGCAGAACCCAAATTCAGCTTAATAAATACGAACCTAAGTATATACAATAAAAACTATGACGTACATGCCTACCTTGACAGATACACTACTGATGTAGTCATAGCTACTGAAACCTGGTTAAAAAAAGAAATAAACATGACCCCCCCCCCCCCGATACAAGATACTCAGGCATGACAGACAAAACACGCATCCAGGCAGTGTAGCAATCATATATAAAAATTCCCTAACCATCACCTTACTTCCACAGGAAATACCCACATTTAACAATGCATACAGGAAAACTATATGTTTAACAGCAATTTATATACCACCACGGAATAACACTGATACTGCTGAAAGCATCTTGTATTGGACATCCCAACAAATTAACTGTGAAACTACAATACTTGGAGACAAATACAGACTGGCAACGTATAAATTCCACTATCCCCACTGAGTCCATAAACTTGTACAACTTCAGACAATTAATAACCACAGGGAGACACTCAACATTAGACTGGAATATTACAAACAAACCAGACAAAATGACAAATGTAGGCTGCCTCTCAGATAGCACAAGTGACCACATACCAACATATCCCATTAGAATTCACCATAACCTAGATAAACATATTATCTATAGTTAAATATGAAATACAACCAAATTCAGCAAAGATATTTTCAATGAAACACTAAAACAATACAACTGGCAAGTACTTAGAACAATGGCACTAGATACTCTTGTAAAAAAAATTAACAACATATTCTTACAGACCTTAAATAATCTAGCACCAGTGCATAATAAGAGAGTAAATTCCAACTCCATAACACAGTTGACAAAAGAAACAACAACAAAAAAAACATGATAAAAAGGGATAAAGCCTGGAAAAATTGTTATAAAATCGAACTCAAAGTGCCTACCAGCAATTCAGACATCTTATAAATCTTGCAAAATTCCAAGTCAAACAGGATAAGCAAGCATATCATACCAGCCTACAAGACAAACATAAAAATAACCCCAAACTTTTATGGCCGTCACCAAATAAACTACTCCACCCTGGCAAGCTTACCAACTCCATCTCCAAAAACAGTCAATGTGACAGACTCTGTCCGCACACAATTTAATTCCTACTTTAAACAATCAATATTACTTCTCTCAGACACTGACACATCTGCCTCCCTCTTTCTACCCCTGTCCAATCAAAACCATCCACAGCTCTTCAGTTTTAGATCCTTATCTACCTCACTCATAATGAAGTTGCTCCTTAAACTAAAAACTACTTCCACTGCTGTAGAACAACTACCATAACACTACCTAAAAATGTCTGCAGAAGTCATAGCCTTCCCTGTGTCCATACTAATTGATAGGTCCATAGCAGAAAGACACATCCCATCACTGTGGAAAAAAATCCTACATCATACCACTGCACAAAGGCAGAACATCTACAGAGTTTAATAACTACAGAGCAATAGCGATTCTCTCCCACCTCTCCAAAACATTAGAGAAATGCACCCATATGAAGCAAATGCAATACCTAACCTCAAATAACCTGCTCTCAGAAACACAACATGGCTTTACGCCCCAGCACAGCACCACTACTGCATTACCACATTTTTCCAGTATAATAAACCAACACAGAAACAATGGTCTGCTTGTGTCCACAATGACCTTAGACTTGTCAAAGGCATTTGATACTGTCTCGCACCAGCAACTGCTCGTTCAAATCTCTTCAACAAGACTTTCGCAATACTCCTTGTTGTGGTTTCTTAGTTAGCTATATGGAAGGCAACAAACCTACTCATCTTTTCAACCAGTTGCTACAGGTGCCCCTCATGGCTCTATCCTGGGTGATCTCCTTTTAATATAATTATTAACAACCTAGACTCATCCTCTAACCATGCTAGTTTAGTTTAGTATGAAAATGACTCAACATTAATGTGTGTGGCCTCAACAATAAATGAGCTGCAAGACATTACCCAAAAATCTTTTTCCTTTGTAGAAACCTTGCTCAAAGAACCAAACCTCCTACTCAACCCCAGGAAAAAGAAGTTATGTACTTACCATAACTTAGCATCTATGTTATCTTACTTCATCATTCATCACCATAGGGTCTAGGATCCGACATAGGATCTGAACCAGCAACCTTCAAGAGACAGATCCAACGCTCTAGCTCCTCCTTCTTCCATAATTCCCTGCTGCTCTCTAACCCCCAGATCGAGTTTGTCCACATATTCCTAAAGGCTACTCCTGCACGGTGGAAGGAAAAGTACAGTTTTGTACCTACCATAAATGTAGATGTTCGAGTGTTCACACTGCTGCAGTCATTACACTTGGGTTATCCTGCCGTCAGGCGGTCCCGCATTTGGCCAGAGTTCCAAAGTCTTGGTCCGGCGTCGGTTGCTGTCGCTTCTTCCCTGACGTCAATGCGCCAGGGATATATAAGATGCATCCAACGCCATTTTCTTCAGTTTTTCTTGCCCCAGATGTCAGGTGCCCCCAAGCAGGTAGGCAATACATATTGCTAATAAAACATATATAAAAAATAAAAACAGTACCTTCAGTTGCAAGCAAATACACCACAAAGGTTGTATAGGATAGAAAGGTATAGATAAGTCCCTCTAGGACAGAGGGGATGGAGGGAGGGTAACCTGGACTGCAGCAGTGTGAACACTCGAACATCTACATTTATGGTAGGTACAAAACTGTACTATGTTCATCGTGTTACACTGCTGCAGTCATTACACTTGGGTAGAATCCCAAAGCTAAGGTTGGGTGGCTGGTCTATAAAGAGTTAGGATTGGCAATGAGGCATTGCAGAACTGCAGTGGCAAATCCTGCTCTGGATTTAGAGTAAAGAGACAAGTGGTAATGCTTAGTAAAGATGTGCACTGAACTCCAAGTTGTAGCCTCCAAAATTTCCTTGGTTGGTACTCCTCTGAGAAAGGCTGTTGAAGTGGCTGTTGCTCTGGTAGAATGTGGCCTAATGTTATTAGGGACTGATTTTCCATGCTGTGTGTAGCAGTAATGAATACAGTGTCCTATCCATTTGGAAATAGTCTGCTTTGAGATAGCCTTGCCCTGTGATCCTGCAGCATATGCTACAAACAGTTGCTCAGTTTTCCTGAAAGCTTTTGTTTTGTCCAAGTAGAAGCGTAGCTGCCTGTGTATGTCCAAAGAGGGCAAGTTTCTCCCCTTTATTCTGGGGGTTTGGATAAAAAGTTGGCAAATGGATGGTTTGGTTAAGAGCCACACTAGATCCCACCTTTGGCATAAAGGTAGGGTTTGTCCTTAAAGAAACCCTGCCCTGATGAAAAATTATAAAAGGTTCCACTGTCATTAATGCCTGTAGCTCTGAGACTCTTCGTGCTGAAGTTACTGCCAGGAGCAGAGATGTTTTCCATGATAAAAATTTTAGATCGGCTGTATTGGCTGGCTCAAAAGGTGGCAAGGTCAGTTTTTCCAAAACAAAATTGAGGTCCCAAGTTAGTGTTGGTGCTCTCCGGGGCGGTCTTATGTTTTTAGCCCCTCTGAGGTACTGCTTTAGCAGGGGATGAGAGAATAAAGGAGGATCCGTGTTGTAATGTGCTGAAATGGCAGAGGCGTGGATCTTAATTGATGAGAAGGATAGGCCTTTGGTCCAGCATCTCAGTTAAGTATTGTAAAATCTGAGGAATGTTTGGGACAAGAGGGTCAAGGCTTTGAACTTGGTTTCAGGCACAGAATCTCTTCCATTTTTCTGAGTAAGATTTCCTGGTGCTAGGCTTCCTGGCCTCCAAAATGACATCCATAACAGCTTTAGAGAGAGGTGTTGCCTGTTTGACTAATGAATCTGCCACGCAGCCAGGTTTAGGGTTTTGAGCTGACAGTGCAGGATCTGTTTGTTTTGTTGAGTCAGAAGGTGTGAAATTTGAGGCAAAATCCATGGTGGGCCTTGAGCTAAGTTCTTTAACACTGGGTACCAGCGCTGGCGTGGCCAGTCTGGAGCAATCAGGATCATTTGTGGTTTTTCTTGTCTGGCTTTTAGGAGTACCTTTGAAAAGAGAGGCAGTGGTGGGAAGGCATAAACTTTCAGGCTTTTCCAGCTGAACGAAAGAGCATCCACTTTCCATGCTTGTGTGTGGTAAGTCCTTGTGCAGAATTTTTGTAGTTGGCAATTCAGTGGGGAAGCAAAAAGATCTATGTCTGGGCATCCCCATTTTTGCGTTACCATGCTGACGATTTGTGGATTCAATTTCCATTCGTGAGGGTCCATGATATTTCTGCTTAGATCGTCTGCCAGAGTATTTTTCTTTCCTGGCAGGAATTGTGCTTGCAGATGAACTTGATAAGTTAGAGCTGGGATAAGAATGAGTGCCCCCTTGCTTGTTTATGTACCACATTACTGTGGTGTTGTCTGTCTTTAATAATAATTGTCCTGGATGCAAAAGGTCCTTGAAAGCTGTTAGGGCATTTTGAACAGCCAACATCTCTTTTTGATTGATGTGAAGATGCATTTGGTCTGTGGTCCACTTGCCCTGAATACATTTTCCTGCCATGTGTGCTCCCCAGGCATAATCCGAAGCATCTGTTGTTAGAGTCTGCCTGGCTGTGGGTAGAGTGAAAGGCTGACCCTTGTTGAGGTGACATGCCTGTGCCCACCATCAAAACTCCTGTTGTAGGTAGGGAATTATTGATATTACTGCTTCTAAACTGTGAGAGTGTTGAGTCCAAACACTTTTTAGGTACCACTGTAATTTCCTCATATGCAGTCTGGCATGTGGAATTAGTAGTATGCAGGATGCCATGAATCCCAGGGCCTGCAGAATTTTTCTTGCAGGGAGATGGGACTTTTTTGCCAGTAATTGAAAATATTGAGTCAGTTTTCCTTGTTTGTCTGGCTTGAGATAAGTCATCTGGGCCGTTGTATTTAAGCTGGCACCCAGGAATATTATCTGTTGTGAGGGCACTAGTTTTGACTTCTTTTCGTTTACTGTGTACCCTAGAGAAATTAGCAACCTTTTTACAAATGCCAGATGCTTTAGAAGAATGTCCTTTCTCTCTGCTTGAATGAGGCAGTCGTCCAGGTATGGATATATTTTAATTCCTTTTTGTTTGCAAAATGCAATTACTGGTGCCAGGCACTTTGTAAAGACCCTGGGTGCAGTAGATAAGCCAAAGGGCAGTGCAGAGAATTGGTAGTGCATTGTACCAGCTTTGAATCTGAGGTATCTTCTGCAATCTTGTCTGATAGGGACATGCAGGTATGCCTCTTTGAGGTCCAAAATAACAAGCCAAGCCTTCTTGCCCAGCATGGGAAGAAGCTGCTGTAGTGTCAACATTTTGAATTTCGTAACATCCAGGTACGTATTTAGAGTTGAAATGTCCAGTATGGGTCTCCAGGCTTTGTCCTTTCTGGGGACCAGGAAGAGTCTTGAGTAAAATCCTTGTCCTTGTTCCTGCTGTGGTACGTTTTGAATAGCTCTCATGTCCATGAGGGCTGAAATTTGTTTTTGAGCCTCTGCCCATTGATTTTGTGGCAGGTTTGGCATTCCTTTTAGCCTTGGTAAAGTGTGAAAGTGGAACCTGTAACCTTGAGACACAATATTCAGAACCCATTTGTCTTGGGTGATTGTTTGCCAATTTTGAGAAAAAAGTGCTAGTTTTCCCCCTAAGGGGGCTGCCAAAAAGGAAGTGCTTGGCATACGAAGGGGGAAGTCATTGGGACTGTTTCCTGTAAGGTTGAGACTTGTCCTCACCTCCTTTTGGGTTTGAGGTACCCCATTGTCGTTGTCTGTTAGAGCCTTGGGGTTGAGATCTGCCTCTTGGGCATCTGTATCTGCCTCTCTGTGGCCTGTCTGATACTGGAAAGGACCAATTCTTTGTAGGCCAATTTCTGCTAAATCGAGGTGGCTGTACCTGTAAGAAATCTTTGACTGTTTGCATAGATTTAGCTTTATCCTCCATTTTCTTTAACACCTCTTCTGCCTTAACACTAAACAAGGTATCATGCTGTAACGGAGCATCCAATAATTTTGCCTTAACATGATCAGGTAAACTCTGTTCTTTTAACCAAGCATGTCTTCGAATCACAGAACCTGTAACTGCGGCTCTACAAGAGGCCTCTAAAGAATCAAAACCACATTGCAGAGTATGTTTTCCCACATGTTCAACTGCATGCAATAAATCCTGCATTTCTTTATAGTCAGGAGCTTCTGAGCTTGCAAGCATTTTCTGTTTTAACTGAGCCATTAAATATTGTTGGTACTTAAGCATGTGAAACTGGCAATTTAAAGCCCTTACTGCTAAAGTTGCAGAAGTGTAAACTTTCTTCCCCCATCTATCCAATGCTCTAGAATCTCTGTCAGAGGGGACTGGATTTTTTGCAATGGAAGCCTTAACCCCTTTGGGACCCTGGGAAATGGTTTCTGGGTCAGCAGAAGGGTTTTTATAAAGAAACTTGTGAGAGTCAGGGACTCTATAACACCTATCTGGCTTGGCTGGTGCAGGGGGCAAAGAATCAGGAGATAAGCCGGATTCAGAGAACACATCATCCACAATATCTAACACAGGCGGAATAGCCAGGGGCCTGTGCTGAGGCAATAAAAGGAAGTCCCTGAGCCTTTTCTTGGATTCTGAATAATCCTGACTTTCCCAATGGAAATACTCCCTCATGGTATGTAAAGTTTCCCCTAAAGAGTAATCCTCAGGAGGAGAGGCTGAAGGGATAGATTCTTCAGCATCAGAGTCCTCATAGGGGGGGGTAGAGAGTATCCCTGGTCTGAAGAGGAATCAGAGGAAATGGAAACCTGATCAGAGGAATCATAGTCTGTATCCTGCCTAGGCCTTTTCTCAGGAGGGGGATGGGAACCCGTGATTAGAGTAATGAGGTCTTTGGCCATTTTGAGCATCTGGCATGGAGGACTGTCCAGGAGAATGCTGTACTTGCTTCTTTGACTTTAATGGTGTTTTTGTCTTGGCTGTTGCTTTAATGGTAAGTTGTGAAGGTCTGAAAACACCCTCAGAAGCCGATGCCTGCTCAACGGCTCCGGACCCATCTGAGGGATTAGTTTCTGTAGGCCCAATACCTTGTGTTTCCAGAGGCCTAGTTGTCTCCACGTGGAAGTCGGAGGCCGCCTGTGCCTCTGAGGTAGCGGGTGTCAGGGGCTGCGAAAGCACCTCACTGAGAACTGGCAAACCGGCGACTGGCCTAGAAGAGGCTTTGTCGTTGGTTTTGGACCTCGGATGCCTGTCTTTATCCTTGTCTTTGCGTTTTTTTAAGAATTGCGGTCGTCGGTTATTCCAATGGCATTGTATAATTGAACCTTCGGCCAAAGTAGTGCAAAGCAAAATCAAAACATCGTTTTATAGTGCGTTTGTTAAATCTAGCACAAAACCGACAACTAGTGACGTCGTGATCAGGGCCTAGGCATGGAATACAGTAAGAGTGAAAGTCCTTATGAGGTATTTGCTTCCCACAAGAAATACAATTATTAACTTTTTCTGACATCGGTCTGAAGCAAGAAAAAAAGTTTCCTCAACGGGGTACTTAGCTTTATTGAAGACTTCGGATCTGAAATTCGACTTCGAAAATCTCAGGAGTCGGCTGACTGGCACTTGTGAACTGCTTTTGCTTCAGGCACCGCACGGTAAAAAAGACTGAAGAAAATGGCGTCGGATGCATCTTATATACCCCCTGGTGCATTGACGTCAGGGAAGAAGCGACAGCAACTGACGCCGGGCCAAGACTTTGGAACTCTGGCCGACTGCGGGACAGCTTGACGGCAGGATAACCCAAGTGTAATGACTGCAGCAGTGTAACACGATGAACATCTACTCCACTTCCTCTGAGATCCAACAAGGTAAGGAGGATGGCAGGTGGGAAATGTGATGAATGATGACTTAGGATAACACAAATGCCAAGTTACATTAAGTACATAACTCCTTATCTAATGTTATCCATTACATCATTCAATCACCACAGGGTCAGAGAGTCCCCAGCTACCATGTATCCTGGGATGCCTCAAGGAAGGACATGCCAGAGCACAGTGGAGCCAAAGGAAGCCATGCTCCTAGAAATCAAATCCAGCTTGTAATGAGATACAAAAGTATGAGGATTAGACCAGGTGGCAGCAGCACAAATGTCATCAATAGAAAGTCTTGCTACAAAGGCCGAAAAAGTTGCCACAGACCTAGTAGAATGAGCTTTGACTTTTCCTGGGACCTTAAGGAGGTTAAGGTCATAGACAGTAGAGATGCAGCTAGATATCCATTCATAAATAGTGACCTTAGAAACTGGAAAGCCATGTCTGTCAGGAGAAAAGGCCACAAAAAGCTGTTCTGACGTAAGAAAAAGTACAGTTGTGTACACTTACCATAAATGTAGATGTTTGAGTGTATTCACTGTTGCAATCATCACATTTGGGTTATCTGCCTGCAGGTAGCCCTCAGTCGGCTTGAATACCAGAGTATTGGGATTTCTGCGTCGGATGCAGCCGCTTCTTCCATGACGTCAGGACGTCATGGGTATAAAACATGCAGCCGATGCCATTACATCAGTTTTTCTTGTCCAAGATGTCAGGAGCCCCCTAAGTAGGGAGCAATTACATGGTGTGGAACACCCCCAGCAGAAAGCAAATACCAATGATATAAGGTATGCCAAACAAAAAGGATAGGTAGAAGTAAAGAGAAGTCAAGGGCTGGAGGGAGGGTAACCAGGGCTGCAACAGTGAACGTACTTGAACATCTACATTTATGGTAAGTGTACACAACTGTACTATGTTCTTCGTGTTTCACTGTTGCAGTCATCACACTTGGGTTGATTCCCAAAGTTGATGAAGGGTGGAGGCAGTCAAGAAGTATTAGGGCTGGTTAGAAGGCCTTGCAAGACTGCTGTGGCAAATCCAGCTCTGGATATAGAAAAGATAGGTAAGTGGTAATGCTTGGTGAAGGTGTGTACAGGAGCAAGAAAAATGTTTCCCCAACGGGGTACTTAGCTTAAATGAAGACTTTGGTTCTGAAACTCAAACTCAAATATTTCAGGAGTCGGCTGACCGGCACTTGCGAAATGCTTCTGCTTTGGGCACCGCACAGCAAGAAAGACTAAAGAAAATGGCGTTGGCTGCATGCTTTATACCCCTGACGACCTGACGTCATGGAAGAGGAGACAGCAACCGACGCAGGACCCAAGACTTTGGAATTCAGGCCGACTGAGGGCAACCTGCCAGCAGATTACCCAAATGTAATGACTGCAACAGTGAAACACGAAGGACATCTCCAGGTTTCAGCTTCCAGGATGCCCCTGGTAGGGACTCCCCTGAGAAATGCTGTAGAGGTTGAGGTAGCCCTAGTGGAATGAGGTCTGATCCCCTGTGGGGTAGGTTTTCCATGGTGTTTGTAGCAGAAATGGATGCAGTGTGCTATCCATTTGAAAATGGTTTGCTTTGAAATGGCCTTGCCCTCTGCCCCTGTAGCAAAGCTGACTAGCTGCTGGTCAGATATTCTGAAAGGTTTAATCCTGTCAAGGTGGAACCCGAGCTGTCTGTGCATATCCAAGGAGTGCAGGATCCTTTCCCCTTTATTCTGAGGATTACGAAAAAGGTTGGTAAATGGATGGATTGGTTTAAAGCCACACTGGATACCACCTTGGGCATAAATGATGGGTTAGTCCTGAGGGAAACCCTGTCTGCATGGAAGATAATGAAGGGTTCCACAGCCGTAAGTGCTTGTAGCTCAGACACTCTTCTAGCTGAAGTGATGGCTAGAAGTAAGGCTGTTTTCCAAGAGAGGAATTTCAACTCTGCTGTAGCAGCAGGCTCAAAACGGGGAGCATGAGCTTCTCTAGTACAAAGTTAAGGTCCCAGGCAGAAGAGGGAGCTCTCCTTGGGGGTCTTAAATTGTTAGCTCCTCTCAGGAACTGTTTGATCAGAGGGTGAGAGAAGAGAGGTGGCTGAGTATTGTAATGAGTTGACATGGCAGAGGCATGAGCCTTAACTGATGAGAAGGATAGGCCTTTGTGGAGCAGCTCTGCTAGATAATCTAGGATTTGAGGTAAGGTGGGCACGACTGTGTCCTTTCCTTAAGACTGGCTCCAAGAACAGTATCTTTTCCACTTTTCTGAATAGGATTTCCTAGTACTAGGCCTCCTGGCCTCAAGGATAACATCTAGCACCTGTTTGCTGAGGGTTGCTGGTGATGTATTGAGGGAATAAGCTAGGCTGCCAGGTTCAGGGTTTGCAGGTGAGGATGCAAAATCTGTCCCTCCTGCTGGGTCAGCAGAGAGCGGGTCAGATGTATGTGCCACGGTGGCACTGCTGTCAGACTGCATAGGAGTGGGTACCAGTGCTGGCATGGCCAGTCTGATGCAATAAGGATTGTCCGTGGCCTGTCCTGTTTGATCTTGAGTAGTACTTTTGAAAGGAGGGGCAGAGGGGGAAAGGCATAGATTGAAAGGTATTCCAATATAAAGGATAGGGCATCCACTTTCCATGCTTGGCTGTGGGGAATTCTAGTGCAAAATTTGCTCAGTTGATGGTTTTGGAGGGAAGCAAAGAGGCCCACTTCTGGTACCCCCTACCTGTGTATTAAAAAATTGAATGAGTTGGGTTCCAGTTTCCACTCGTGTGGGTCCATTAGATTTCTGCTTAAGATGTCTGCCAGTGAATTTTGTTTGCCTGGCAGGAATTGAGCTTGCAGGTGCACTTGATAGCTCAAGGTTGTGTTCCACAAAGCCATGGTTAACCTGCAGAGTCGGTAGGAATGCATTCCCCCCTGCTTGTTTATGTACCACATAAATGTGGTGTTGTCTGTCTTTATCAAGAGTTGTCCTGGCAGGATAAGGTATTTGAAGGCTGTCAGTGCATTCTGTACAGCTAACATTTCTTTTTGATTGATATGCAGGGGAATTTGTCCTGGGCTCCATTTGCCTTGAATGCATTTGTCTGCAATGTGAGCCCCCCATGCATAGTCTGATGCGTCTGTTGTCAGGGTTTGGGCGGCGGGGGGTTGAGTGAAAGGGAGTCCCTTTTTGTGGTTGCAAGCCTCTGCCCACCAAAGGAACTCTGCCCTTAGGCAAGGAATGACAGGTAACACTGTTTCCAGGTCCTGATAATGTTGACACCAGAGACTTTTTAAGTACCACTGAAGTTTCCTCATATGAAGTCTTGCATATGGAATTAGTAGAATGCATGAGGCCATGAACCCTAGGGCTTGCAGTATTTTTCTTGCAGATAGCTGGGTTTGGGTGGCCAGTAGTTTGAAGTAATTTGTCAAATAAACCTGCTTTTCTGGAGTGAGGAATGCCATCTGGGAAGTTGTGTTCAAGCTTGCTCCCAGGAATACAATCTTTTGGCTGGGTACCACATGTGATGTCTTTTCGTTGATGGTATACCCCAGAGAAGTTAGGAGTCTCTCTACAAACGTCAGGTGCTGAAGTAGCAATTCCTGACTGTCCGCCTGAATCAGGCAATCGTCCAGGTATGGGTACATTTGACTATTTCTCTGCCTGCAGTATGCAATGGCTGGAGCCAGGCACTTTGTGAATACCCTGGGCGCAGTAGATAAGCCAAAGGTAAGTGCAGAGAACTGATAGTGCATACAGCCTGCCCTGAAACGTAGATATTTCCTGCAAGATTCCCTTATGGGGATGTGCAGATAAGCTTCTTTTAAGTCTAGGGTGACTAGCCAGGAGTCCTTGGCTAGCATAGGAAGCAGCTGCTGGAGTGTAAGCATTTTGAATTTTGGTACCACCAGGAAGGAGTTGAGAGTCGACAGATCCAGAATAAGGTGCTAAAAGTTCTCTTTTCTGGGCACCAGGAACAGTCTGGAGTAGAAACTCTGTCCCCTTTGCTCTGTTGGAACAGGATGAATAGCCCGGATACTGTGAAAAAAAAGTACTTGCTTTTGGGCCTCCGCCCACTGGTTTGGAGGAAGGTCTGGCAATCCACTTGGGGTTGGCAGTGAGTGGAAGTAGAATCTGTATCCCTGGGATACAATGTTTAAGACCCATCGGTCCTGGGTAATATACTCCCAGTTTTTTGCATGCAGGGCGAGTTTTCCTCCTAGGGGTGCAAGTACTCGGACATGGCTGGGAAGGATGAAGGACAAGTCATTGTGAACTTTTTCCATAAGGGGGTGGCTTTCCAACCCTTTTTTTTGAGGAGGGAGCACTCCATTGTTTAGATCTGTGCATACCCTGAGACTGTAGTCTTTGTGGTCTGTTGCCCCTGGGTTTGGACTGAGAAGGTCTGGGAGGGACTGGAAAGGACCTGTTTTTTGAAGGGCAATGGCTGTACCTGTAAGAAAACTACAGTTTGCATATATTTAACTTTTACCTCTATCTTTTTAAGAACTTCTTCTGCTTTTGAGCCAAACAAACATTCTTGGTTTACTGTAGCATCTAGTAATTTTGCTTTGACATGGTCTGGCAAGATTTGTTCCTTCAGCCAAACATGCCTTCTCAGAACAGACCCAGTGACAGCAGCCCTGCAAGATGCTTCTAAGGCATCAAAACCACACTGCAAAGTATGTTTACCAATTTGGTTTGCAGAATGCATTAAGGCTTGTAAGTCTTTATTTTCTGCACAATCAGGAATCAACAACATTTTTTGTTTAATTAGTTCCATAATATGCTGCTGGTACTTCAACATGTGACACTGGCAATTAAAAGCCCTGATGGCAAGAGTTGCAGAGGTATATACCTTCTTACCCCATCTAAAGCCCTAGAATCCCTGTCCGAAGGGGTAGGGTTTTTGGCTGTAGTAGCCTTAATCCCTTCAGGTCCCTGAGAGTCAGGTACTCTGTGGTACCTGTCAGGCTTTCTAGGAGCTGGTGGTAAAGTAACAGGGGTAAGACTGGATTCTATGAAGACATCATCTACAATATCCAGGACAGGGGGTATAGCTAGAGGCCTATGCTGAGGCAAGTCTAAAAATTCCCTGAGTCTCTTTTTGGGCTGTGGGTAGTCCTGGCATTCCCAGCGGAAATTCTCTCTTAGGGTATGCAAGGTTTCACTGAAAGAAAAGTCCTCTGGGGGGGAGGCAGAGGGAATGGAATCGTCTGCATCTGAGTCCTCATAGGTAGATAAGGGTATGTCCTGGTAATCACAGGAGTCAGAGTCATCGGACTCATGGTCTGTAGAATCAGAAGGAAAATAAATTCTTTGTCTTTTAGAGGGGGAAGGCTGGCTTCTCCTAATTAAAGTAATAAGGTCTTCAGTCATTCTAAGCATTTGTTTCTGTGGCATGGGAGCTTGAGAATGCACTTTAGTTGTCGGTTTCCTAGGCGTAGTGCGAATTCTGGGCCTGAGAAATTCGGTAGTTTTAGTCATTAACAAAGTAGTCGGTTTAATACGAACATCGGAAGGTCTGAATAAACCCTCAGAAGCCGGTGCCTGCACAGAGGCTCCAGACCCATCCAAGGTAGAGACATCTGTAGGTTCCATAGTCGAAGAAGCATCTCGCGGCATACCGGACTGCGAATGGGTCTCAGTAGAGGCCTGCAAATCTGTAGAAGCAGGTAACAGGGGCTGCGAAAGCACCTCACTGAGTACCAGCGGACTGACTAGCTTAATGGAAGCGTCATCAGCAGTTTTGGACCTATGCGGTCTGTCTCTCTTTAGCCTTGCGTTTTTTTCGGAAGATCGGTAGTCAGGTGGCTTATCGAAGCCATTTTGGAATACGGTGAACGAGAGCAAAAGAATTTAGTGACAAAAATAACCCAACGATGAATAGTTTGAGTATTGAACAAGGCAGAAAACCGACAGCGAAGGATGTCGTGGTCTGGGCCTAAACAGATGACGCAGTAAGAATGAAAATCTCTGTGAGGTATTTGCCTTCCACGGGCAAGACAATTGTTAACTTTTTCTGACATTGGTTAGAGCAAGAAAAAAGGATCACCAACGGAGTACTTAGCTTTAGAAGACTTCAGGTTTGAAACTCGAAAAACGAAAATTTCAGGAAGTGGCCAACAGGCACTTGCGAACTGCTTCTGCTTCGGGCTCCCGCGCGGCAAGAAAAGCTGAAGAAATGGCGTCGGCTGCATTTTTTATACCCTTGACGATCTGACTTCATGAAAGAGGCGACAGCATCCGACGCAGAAATCCTACGACTCTGGTATTCGGGCCGACTGATGGCTACCTGCAGGCAGATAACCCACGTGTGATGACTGCAACAGTGAAACACGAAGAACATCTACAACACTGAAAAACTCAAACAGTAAGCACTAAAAAAACTACAGTCCTAATGGCTAACAAAGAAAGGGCACCAAAACCCAACACACACAAACAACCTAAACCTAAGCTAAGGGAGAGGAGTAGTTAAAAGTACAGGAAAGCTAACTGACCCAAACTACACTAGAAAAAATCTACGGTAGAGAAAACTACCTGACCTAAGGTACAAGAAAAGTGTGTGTGTGTGTGTGTGTGTGTGTGGGGGTCACTTATCTAGCCAGAGCCCAAAGAACACATGTCTGCACAGGAAGTATGGCAAATGAGATCTGGGGGTTATGCCAGCAGGGCATTATGGGAGAGGGAGGAGCTAGAGTCTAGGATCCATCTGTTGAAGGTTGCCAGCTCGGATCCTATGTCGGATCCTAGACCCTATGGTGATGAATGATGACATGGACAACATCAGATACTAAGTTAATGCTTTTTACCTCAAAAAGTTGCCAAAATCAAAAGCAATCTTTTATCATAAAGTCAGCAGAAATACTGTCATTGAAACTGTAACTCACAGGAAACTTCTAGGAGTTATAATAGATGGCAGCCTCAAATATGACCTGCATATACTGCACACCATTAAATCTACACACCAGAAACTAGGCTCCCTTTATAAGATCAATGAACTCCTTACACATACTGCAAGAAAAACTCAAGCTACCACCTTCTTATTGCCAACTCTCTTATATGCCACTCCTATCCTAGTAAACTTAAACAATACTAAAATGAAGAAACTTGCCTCTTGCTACAACAAAATGTGCCACCAATCTCCTTCATAGGACCCACCATTGTCATAGCTTAAAGCAATTAAACTAGCTTGAATTACATAACTACCTAACATATTCACAACTAACTACAACAAGCAAGCTCATTCATCATCTAGAGAAATGATCTGCACTACAAAACTTATTACTGCCCTACTGTCCAGCAAGGGACCTCCGCTCTTGTAACACATTCTTATTAGTTACAAAAAAGTCAAAAAATGTTGCAGGAGACTTGCTCTACTGACAATAAATTGCTAAACTCTGGAGTAGTATCCTCACACAAATAAAACTCTCCAACAAACTCAATAATTTTAAACTACTGCTTGAACAACATCTTAACCAATCTTGATCCTACAGATGCTAATCACAAGGTTAAGACTTTGTGTTCATGGTATGGTACTCTCCAAATACTCTTCTTAAACAGAATACACTCAACCTCTCACTAAAATGACAAAATAATAAGTTATGTACTCGCCATAACGTTCAATGTTTGTTGTCCATCTCGCCTTCATTCTATGCTGGTTTTGTTCGGAACCGAGCATCGGTTCCGACTCAGCCTAACTCAAAAGCTCGAGAGCTTCCACTGACTCGAGGCTATGCCCTATCCCATGATGTTCAGGGAAGATTACCCAGATCCTGTTTGCAAGAGAAAGCATAAATATCATAAAACAATGAATCAACTTGTATAGATAAGACCCAGGAGAGAATCAGAGACTCCATAATCCAATTAAAAATGGAATTATCTGCCCAATCCTCCAAGAGCGAAGGAGGGGGGGGAAGGAGGGTGAGACGCAAGAATGAAGGCAAGATGGACAACAAACATGGAACGTTACGGTGAGTACATAACTTCTTCATGTTATGCTGTCCTATCTCGACTTCATTCTATGTTGGTTAGGACAGCGTCCCTAGCACCTTCTTTCTTGGGTGGCTCAAGGGAATAAACTCTTCAGAACAGTGGACCCAAAGGAAGCCCTGTTCCGGGAGGCCACAACTATGTTGTAATGTGTGATAAAGGTATGAGGTCTTACCCATGTGGCTGCTGCACAAACAGAATCCAAAGGGAGTCTAGCCAGGAAAGCAGAGGAAGTTGCAATAGCTCTTGTGGAATGGCCCTTCACTTTGCCTGGTAATTGTCTGTTTTGAGTGCTATATGTGAAGGCAATACAATCTGTAAGCCATTTCGACAGTGTCACCTTTGAAACTGGCAGTCCTTTCTTCTTATCCGAAAAAGACACAAAAATTTGGTCCGACTTTCTGAAATCTTTAGTTCTATGCATGTAGAAGTGCAACTGCCTATGCACATCCAGTTGGTGTAATCAATATTCTGTCTTGTTGCCATAGCTGGAGAAGAATACTGGTAAATCAATAGATTGATTTAGATTGGTTTCTGAGCATACTTTAGGCAGAAAGGAAGGATTAGTAGTAGGGAGACTCTGTCATTGTGAAAAAACTATGTAAGAAGGGTGTATAGATAGGGCTTGGAGTTCAGATACTCATCTGACGGAGGTAATGGCCACCAAGAAAAGTGTATTCCATGACAAAAATTTTATGTCACATGATGATGCAGGTTCAAAGGGAGGTAAAATTAAGGAGGACAGAACAAAATTTAGATCCCACAAAGATGGGGCTTCTCTGATTGGAGGTCTTACTCTAACTGTAGCGAGAAAGTCTAGCACGGCTGTGATGGGAGCCGTAAAGGGATCTATATTGTTTCTGGAAGCCCAGTTTGCAAATCTTTTCCATTTGCTAGAGTATAGTTTTCCGGTAGAAGGCTTATGAGAAGAAATCAAAATATGTCTAACTGCCGGGGAGATGCCACGGAGCCTAGCTATGTGTGGAACTGGAGCAGCCACACAGTTAACTTCAGAGTCTGGATCGATGGATGAAACATCCCTGAAAAATGGGTCAGAAGGTCTGGAACTGGGTCCAGGATCCAAGGTTCCTCCTGGAGATGGGTCCACAGAAAGGGGAACCAAATTTGCTGAGGCCACTATGGAGCAATGAGGATCAATCTGCTTCTCAATGTGTTGGCTTTCTGAAGAACCTTTGGTATCAAGGGAAAGGGTGAGAAAGAGTAAAGTAGTCCCAGGGACCAATCGTGTGTGAGCCCTCAGTGACTTCCCCGAAGGGGGAATCAGGGCAAAGTAGCTCCTGTATTTGGTGTTCATGGATGTGGCGAAAAGATCGCAGCAAGGCTGGCCCTATTTGTGGAAAATCTCTGCCACAACCTCTTGTTTTAGGGACCACTCTTGATGCATCAGAATAGCTCTGCTGAGTTTGTGCGCTATCAAGTTGGACTTCCCCAAGATGTGTGTTACTGTCAGAAATCGTTGAGAAGTAACAGCCCATTGCCATACTCTCTGTGCCTCTCGACAAAAAGGATAGGATCTGGTTCCTCCTTGTTTATGTACCACACTACTGACACATTGTCTGTCTGAATTCCAATAGTTTCTGTCAGGAGAGAGCCCTGGAATGCATGCAACACGTAGAGTATTGCTCTCATCTCAAGGACATTGATATGCAAGTGGTTTTCGTGTTCTGCCAGATGCCTTGGACAGTCTTTCCCAGATAATGCTCCCCCCATCTGAGAAGAGTCTGTAATCAGTGTGCCTGTTGGTTGTGGAAAAACAAACGGGCGGCCCATGGTCAACTGAGTCGTTTTTTTAAGCCGCCACCGCAGATCTTTTTTGCATGACTCTGTGATAACGATCTTGTGTGACAGTGGTAGGTCTTGCATGGACCACTGGGAGAAAAGAAGCCACTGAAGGACTCTTATGTGCAGACGTGCTAGAGGCACTAAAGTGACTGCAGCTGCCATAGTGCCCAGAAACTGCAAGACAGTCTTTGCCTGTACTTTTCTTTTGGATATCAATCTCTACAGCAGAAGTTGGGACTTGTGGAGGCTGAGAGTGAGGGCTCCTTTCTGAAAGCAATCCATGGTAACTTTCAAGGCTATATATAGCCCCAGGAAGGATCTTCCCTGCATGGGGCAGTTGTCCAGGTAACAGTAAATGTGCACCCCTAATGTTGTGCAGTGTACTATAACCAGAGCTAAACATTTAGTGAAAACTCTGGGAGCACTGGATAAACCACATAGTAAAGCACAGGATTGGCAGTGCAAATATGATGCCACAAACTGAAGGTAACTTGTGTTCCTTTGCAATAGGAAAGTGAAGACCGGTGTCCTTCATATCTAGTGTAACCATGTAGGCTCCTACAAAAATCATAAGTAACAGTTTTGAAGGGTTAACATTTTGAATTTGGGAAAATATATAAACTTATTTAACTCTGACAGGTCTAAGATTGGTCTCCAGGTGGTTTCCTTTTTTACATTTTTAGGACTAGAAAGATCATGGAGTATAACCCTGCTGCATCCTCTCCACATGGCCTGGCTGAATGGACTCCTGTTGCAGGAGTTCTTGCAAGACTGGTGGAAGAAGACACTCTCTTGGTCTTGTGGTGGCTTTGGCATCCATAGAGTGGGGGGAGGACTTTCCCCTAAACTGGCTGAAATAGCCCTTTTCTATGATGTTTAACTCACTAATCCCCAGTAATGAGCTTCTACTGCTGTAGGATAGAAGAAAACCTTCGTGCTAGAGATGTGGGAAGGGAGCTATGCATAGTCACTGCTGCTGTCTTCAAGGAGATAGACAGTCTTTGGATCACCCAGCTCTAAAGTATTACTCAAACTGCCATCTTCTAGACTGTCCAGGTTCACAGGCTCATGCTAGGCTATCAGTCAGCAGACTATTAGAAGGCTAGCCAATATTAAGAAGTCAGACTCTAACTCTGTACCTTGTACCTGTGAGGTAAAGACCCTAACCATTATGCCAACCCCACCTCTAAATTTCTTTATGTATTTATCATCTGTTGACCGAGTTAGTCCCACTAAGCTAGTAGCCTCTTTTCAGGAAAGACTCAAGGTGGCATTTATATGACTAGGGGAAGCTTGGCCAGGGCATAAGGGAACTTCCCCTACTCTTTATTATAGGTGCTGTGGGATCTTTACAACCACCTGGCCTATGACCAGATCAGGCAGATGGGCCTTGGTTTAATATCTCATCTGAAGGAGGACACACACAAGTGCAGCACTCCAATTATGCTGCACTGCAGTGTCAGCAATCCAACTATCTGGTGTGGGAATAGAACCCATATCCTTCTGCACCAAAGGCGAGTGTGCTACCTGTTGCACCAATGACTTGGTTTCTTTGATCTGGGAGGCCTGTCCTTTACCTTGCCAAGAGGGCAGAGGCCAAGCCTTAGAAGAGCAAATCCTAGTATATGTAGGTGTAGAAAATTAATCAGGTGAAGTAAACAAATAGAATTATTTCACAGCTTTGAATATCTTCCCCTTTTTGTCCAATTTCTCAAAAACTTTCACTTCTGAGGATCCAAAAAGGAATTTTTTACCCAGTGAGGCATCCAAGATTTCGGGCTTTACTTGGTCAGAGAGTGTCTTGAGTCCTCAGCCAGACAAGTCTATGAGTGACCTAACCCATAGCAGCTGCTCTACATGATGCAGCCAATGCATAGTAACCACATTTTAGAGAATATATGGATACCTGCAGTGCTACTCTAGCTGTCTCATGTATATCTCTCTGTAAGACCTTGTCTGCAATGCCCTCTGCCTTAGAAATGATCTGCTCCTGTAAGGGCTCAAGTATTTTAACATGTGAAACTGGTAATTGAGAGCCCTCAAAGACAGGGTAGCATATGTATATATGGTTTTGCCAAACCTGTCTAGCAATCTACTTTGTCATTAGATAAGGGAGTGTCTAGCTGCACTCTTACGGGCACCTTTATTGCATTAAATGGCACTACTGAAGGATCATCTTGTGGGTTCATGTAGAGGTGCTTCTGAGTGTCAAGAACTCTATGGAAAAGATCTGGTTTCCTTGGGTAAGGGGCACAGTGTCTTGGTGCAGAGAGATGTCTTCAAGGATATCATCCAGAACTTCATGGACTGGAGGAATAGCCAATGGTCTAGAAGACAACAGACTTAGAAGCTGTATGTAATGGGTTTGGGCCTGAGAGAGTTCTTTGCTCTCTCAATGAAAGGCCTCCTTAACCTTATGCAAGGTATCCCGCAAGGGATAAGTCTTAGAGAGAGAAGGAGAAGACAGGGTATCATCTGAGTCAGAATCAGGGTATGACTGAGGGGGAGGTGTTCAGAATAAGACAATTCTTTCTCAAGCTCAGATCCTGAAGAGTCAGACTTCTCCTGAAAAGAGACATCCCACCACCTTTTATTGGAAGAAATTCAAGGGTAAGTAGTTGTGACTGGCTTGTCTCCCTAGACTTTATAAAGGCCATGAATTCCTGGGCTATTTTACAATGGTCCTGAGTTTCTGCCTGCTCAGTAGTGACTGAAGACTGGGAAATAGGCTGAGGCAAGCAGGCTGGTCTTTCTTTGGTTTAGGCATCTGTTTAGAAAGTGCACCTCAGTCCATGCTCCCACAGTTTGTTCATGCACAACAGCTGAAGAAGATACACCATCTCCCTCACTAACCAATGCCTGGACATCAGAAACCAAAGCTTTTGGATCTAAATGTTGTTGGCACTGTAGAAACCAAAACTATACAGCCTGCTGGTTTACTATCAAATTTTTGAATGTAACTCCATCGACTGCACTTTTGTCGAACACGAAAAATCGAAAACGGTAATGTCGAACTCCAAAAGCCAACCTAGGAATGGGTTTTAACATGGGTCGAGATAGGGGAGAGGTTTGTAGTTCTCGACCCATGTTCAAACCCATTCCTAGGTTGGCATTTGAAGTTCAACATTACCGTTTTTGATTTTCCATGTTCGACAAAAGTGCAGTCGATGGAGTTACATTCGAAAATTTGATAGTAAGCCTAGCCTGCCATCACGGTGGACTCCCAAGGGGTCATGCCAGAGGACTCAGGCCTAGCAGTCAGACTAGGGGGATGCATAAGTGCCTCACCTGAGTCATCACAGTCGAAAGTGAATGCAGAATGATCACAGTCATCTGCTGAATCCTTTTCCTTCAGATTTTTGCCTTTGTGTTTCTTCAGCAAGATAGTGGCTGAAGCTGAGGTATGAGAAGCAGAATGAAATGGGTTTGAGGACTCCATGTGGGCTGTGAGAACTTCGTCCATATACGCTTAAGAGTCTTAGCGTGAAACATATCACAATCCTGACAAATAAAAACATTGAGCTGAGGTCGCAAACAAAAAAGAGAAAAGGAATGAAAAGTCTTTATGCAAAATTTGTTTCCCACACTTCAAGCAGTTATTCTTCCTTGTTACATATTAATCAGAAGAAATTTTTCTCCAATTGGGTATTTATCTGAAAGTAAGTTATTTATTTATTTATTTTTTTAATTTAAATTTGTTGACCGAAATTCTGGAGCAAATGAGCCAACTAACAGACTGAGAGCGTCTGATAAAACACAGTAGAGCAATGGACTGTATGGCTAGAAAGAACTGATGATGATGTTGATGGATGCCTCTCTAATACCCTGAAATCCAGGCATGAGTCCTTGAATGTCCATTGGCTAGGGATGACTCAAAGACTCTGGAAATCAGGCTGGTCACATGCTTCTGCATGGTAAGAAGACCCAAGAATCATTACTGCAATACTAACTATGAAGGAGATCTCGCAATACTATTCGGTCTTTCAGAAGGCCCTCTGAAGTGGTTGACAGATGAAATTATGAATTATTACTACAGATTCATTCACTGATACTATACTGCTCCAAAAAAAGGCTGGAACATGTCTGGTGTACTCAAAACAGTCTCAATCTAAATGCAAAAAAGTGCTGCACAGTAGTGTTCTGCAGAAAACTATTCCCACATCATATGTTATAAGTGGTACTCCTCTTCCAACAGGTGCAGTTGCAAGAGACCATGGTATTTACATGGACAACTCTCTCTCATATGATCAAAATGTTTCTACCATATTTAGAAAATCCTTCTATAGTGGCCGTATTAATTTCTAGAATATCCTCATAATCCAACAAAGTCATATTATCACTATACTCTTCCCATATCAGACCCATCAGCAAATACAATGCCCCCTTTAGTACGTACAAGTCCAAGCATACTGCTCAATTAGAAAGGACCCAACAACTTTTAATATAAAGTATTAAAATGTCTTAAACCCTTCAACTACTCAGACAGATCAGATTAGCACAACTCTTCGTATACTCAGCAGTCAACCAATTGCTCCAAAGTGACCCATAAGTCACTTTTTGAGGAATGAAAAATCCAAACCTACCTGCCCTCATTTCTTTATAAAGCCAGTGGCTCTACAAACTCATACTAGGAACCAAAATTTACAGTGAAAAACAAAACTCACTGAAGGGCTAGGTTCCTAACTCAATGTATTCCTATCCTTCCCTTCCTGTCATCAAGACAAGCTTTAAAGGCAGACAGAGTAGTATTTTGCTTAACCTGTAGTTTCCACTATAGGTCAAGCAAAGCATTACTTGGTCTGCCTTTAAGGCTAGTCTTGATAATTGGAAGGGTAAACATAAATATACAAGACAGTTATCATGTCTGGTCCTGCTTGATTTAGGGGGTGGGCACTATTAAGTATTTGCAAACAGTGACAATACGTTTAAAGTGTCTACTTACAGGTATTTATAACTAGGCATCTAATGGCCCTGTGAAGACCTGCCTATATTCCTAAGTAGTGATCATCTAATCCACAAATTAGTTACTGCACAGTTTCAGTGGGTCACAGGCAAACACTGGTTTAACACAAAAAATTATTTACAGCATGCCATGAAATAAAAACTTTTCAAAAAGCCAAAACAAGCTCACCTTGACCTTCTTTGATAAGTCCTTCTCAGCATACAGCTTATTCTTCGGACGGTCAGTAAACCGGTACTCTATCTCACCATCTACAAAAGTATAAGGGTCACCAGCATCTCCCAAACTGTCAACCACTTGAGGTGTCACATCCAAATGGTCAAAGTAGCTCGTTGTCTGCATCTTACCCTGCCTCTGTTCTTCCAAGATCTTGAATCTCTTATTGGGTTGTGCCAAAAGTCTAGAGTTAAAAAAGCATGTGGGTAAAAGTGAAAAAAAATATCTTCTTATTAAAAACAAACTTATAAGATTTAAAAAAATAAAGAAAGGTTTACAATATTAAGATACGGAAAAATCACAAAACATAATGAAGTGTATTTCAGATTGATGAAAGACTACTGATTTAATAAGCAGTCCACCACATCTCATCTGCTGGTCAGCATACTCTGTTGCTACAGGAAAACAAAGGTTTATGAGAAACTTACCATAAGTACAGTTGTGTGAAAAAGTCACACAGCAGTACCATTTACCACAGATGGGAATTAAACAACAAGAGGATGACTACCCATTTGGACTACCAGGGCTTTAGGCATCCCTAGGACTGACTGTTCTCCTCTCTAAGCCATAAACATCAATCTGAAACTGGGAAGAAATGGAAGACCAGCCTGCTCCATCTTCAGTTCATTTTTTTGTGTGAAAGGAAGAGTAGTCTCCTCAGCAAATGTGGCTGTTAGTACTGGCTCTATGGTCAGATATGCCCCATAGTAACCAAAGGTGGTGCCACAGACAGTGTTGATGAGAAATAATTAAACTATCTCAAAAACGAAGGGAATGCACACCAAAAAGGCAAAGTGGGACAGGGATGAAAGTCCACACTGCAGCAGAGAACCCTGCATACATATTATACTGCTACAGTGAGTTTATTACACAACAGCACTGCATTCTTCATTCATCACAGACAGCAAAATTATTAAAGAAGTGACCAACCACAGGCTATGAGTTAGCATGTCAGCTGGTCATCAATGGCAAGACTTGTTCTATCTGTGAAAGAGGAATTTAGCTTGTAACACTTAAAAATGCATACATGGAGAGCCACACAGTTGCCTCACAGTTGAGTTGTATTGGCTCCAAAAGAATGAACCCTCACATGTTGGCTCAGTGGTTTTCCATGGTAATCAGAACAAACAGCAATATAATTTGCCAGACACTTGGCCAGGATTTGTTTTGACACTGGTCTGGCTTGCTTCCTTTACTTAATGGAAACAAACAAGTAATCAGAATGTCTAAACTCTGGTTTGGACTGAACAGTATCAAATTTACACGTAAACAGTCAGTAAGTGCAGTAACATCTCTGCTTTGTTTTGTGCTTTTGGAAAAATACTGGTAGCCTGTCAGCTTATCAGCTTAGTTCAGAGACTGTACTGGGCAAAACAAATTAGTAATTGCAGCTTGTCTTAATGAAAAGTAAAACAGGACTCTATCCCTACTGGACCTTATAGCTTAGACATGTTGCATGCATGCAGACATACTAGCTATCAAAAAGATTTTATCTCCCAAGACCGAAACTTTACGACACAGTTACTGGCTGACTCTAAAGATGGTTGAGTTAGTTTTTCAACAATAAGGTAAAGTTCTCAAGATGGAGAAAACTGTTTCTCAGAGTTGGAATCACCCCATCTTGAAGAACAATTTAACTACAGGTAAGGCAGAAACAGGAGGAGCCATGGCTAAGCAAGATGAAGTAGCAGACAGGTGGACTTTCACAGAGATGTAATCCTCTCCTGTATTAAGCAGTAAGATTAAATCATTCCCTCCAGTACAGCTCTTGAGTATGTACCTTAAACTCTCAGTGGGTGTGGCTTGAGCCTTTAAAAATGGCATTATCACCTTACAGTTCAAACAAATATTCATATCTTTGGAACCATAGGTGTTAAAACTGTAAATGGCAAACTATTCAGGATAAATTAATCTTTACGTTAGTGGCATTCATTCAGTTTGACTGGATTTTATAAGCCAAAATAAAGACAGTGAATACTAAATTTGTAATGTTGTATAAACAGATTATGATATCTCAGCAAGCATTCAAGCCAAGACACACACTGCCAGCAGGGTTTTCTTTATATAGCTGTGAGCTTCCAAATGAGGTTATGCTGTTCTATCTGTGTTACCTGAATGTTGATATATTTAAATAAATATGAAAGTTATTACAAGACAAATAAACAGAATACAAATAGTATTCAATATCTCTTTAGCTGAATTAGACAAAAGTCAAACATCAATGCAATTGTGTTTCCCATCATGTATGCTTCAACATGAAATCTTTTGATACCTTGTATGTAACATGGTTTTGGAATTAGTAATGCAAATATGAACAAGCAATATTTGATGCCTAGAGACGCAGTAGGAGTTAAGTGCAGAAACACCTGGAGGTGCACTAAGATTTCCTGAACTGAAACTTTTTCTGCTCTGATTTGGGAAGATTCACACCAGCAGAACCTCTTCCATTTGTCCAGGTAGAATTTCCAAGGTGAAGCTCTAACTGCCTCTTCCAGAATGGCTCACCACAGCTGTTGGTTAAGCCCAGTGGGAAATATGTGAATCTAGCCGCTACACAGTCCAATAAAATACCACCTGGAGAATTAAGCATCCAAAAAAACAACTTAAAAGAATGTAAATGCTGCTGCTGCCACAAATGTTGACAACTCTGGATCAATTTAAAATAACTGACAATGCAGGATCTATGCAGTCAACCCGAGCCTGCTGAGAGAGTGAGATGTACTAATATGCTCTCCTGGAAGTGCTAGCAGAGTACAAGACAAAGGGAGCGCAAGGAGTTCCTCTTTAAACATCTGCATGAGAAAGCATAATCAGAACACTAGCCCCGCCTTCCCTGCTTTTACTAAGACAGTGGAATAAGAGAGAAGACATACATCAGATCTTGTCACAAATCTAGGAAAAGCATTACATGACCAAGTCTGTTTGCGAGGGATTCACTGTAGGGTAATTAAAGAGAATGCAAAATGTTCTATTTCTGGCAGCCCCCAACATGGGGTTAAAAAGAGGAAAGCCCACGGGGCAAGTCACCATTTGTGAGGACTGGTAGAGATCTGCTTAAGTGGCTGGCCAGAAAATTCTCCTCTAATGGGATGGAGACTGCCCGCAACAAAAAAATTGTTCGGACAGCTGTTCCAAGTGATTGCTACTAATCTATTAAAGTGATAAGAATTGGTGCCACCTACTTGTTTGACTATCACATGTCCACGGTGTTGTTTCTTACTATTAAAAACACTCCTAGCATCTACACATTGCTAAAGACCTCAACAGCGTAAACCAGTGTCAGCATTTCCTTAACATTGCCCATATGGGTCCACCTTCCTTGCACCTTAAGGAAACTCGTGCACTCTCCAAGCTTGGTCTGATGCATTCACCTACAGATTACAATCATCCTATAGAGGAACAAAGCACATTTTTAAACTGAAACAGATATGGTTTACCAACCTCATTTCTCTTTGACAGTGACTCAGCAGGTAACAAATACTTGCCTTTGTGGCTACAAAAACAAAATACTGTGGGTTCTAGCCAGTGCCGCGACACAAAGGGATAACATCTTAACTACGGCTCAGGTGATCCATGTTTGATTAGTTGCTTGGAAGTCTGAGACACTGGCAGGAAGGGATGGGCATGTATTCTCTGCAGAGAGGCTTGGTCCATAGATGGGAGTGGCCCTCGGAAGTAACGGGAGGGAGTGAGGGGGGTGGGGATCAATAGATAGGTCATAACTGAAAAATCCACTGGTGGAAACAGTCAATTGCACATCTTAGGGCACCCTTAGGTTCCACACTGGCCTCAGCCTTAGAACATAGAGACTCCAGGAGCTGTAGGAGAGGCTGGTACACCCAGTGATGGGCGAGGACACAGGCCAAAGCCAAAAAGAATAAAGCAGAAGGGGAACAAAAAACAAAAGGACTACTGATCTGTTCCAAAACCAGTTGCTTAGATTAATTTTCCAAGACTGACATCGTACAGTAGGACAAGAATTAAAGGGGCTTCTGCACTTATGAAGTGCTGTCCTACTGAAAGGATGTTAAACTGACGTTGCATCTACCTGAACTGGTGGTAGCTCAAGTGGATGTAAAAATTCCATAGCATTTCGTGAAAAATAAGTTGAATTTGTATGATGTCTTGCACAAACTTCCTCCTAATGAGTACAGAGACCTTCTCAGGTCTCCCTTGAGAATGGGCCACAAGTCTAGTGGGACTAATACAGTCAGCAAAACATACATACATGAATACATACATCAATAAGTAATGGCCAGGGAGACTTCCAAGATAGCTGCATGCTGAGCAGGTTGATAACTGAAAAAAATTAAAAAAAAAAACTGTAAAAGTTATCAACTTGGGAAAAAATAACTTACTAGCTAGTGATTACAATGAATGGATGCCAGCAAAGAAGATACTTGGATAAAGTAAGAGGGAAACAAAAAGAAAAGAAGAAAAATCTCTAGCTAAGAAGAATCTTGCAGCTGTTCAGGAAAAATCAGTTCAAGTGTCAGCTCGGGTACAGCAGATGGCATCTAGCAGTTTAGAGGAAAAAAATAGATACATTTACTTAGATGGGGCTAAAATATGTGAAACACTGAAGGAATTTATAAGGTCAAATAACAAAAGGCTAGTAAAAATAGAAGAAAAGTACAGTTGTGTACACTTACCATAAATGTAGATGTTCGAGTGTATTCACTGTTGCAGTCGCCACACGGGTTATCTGCCTGCAGGTTGACCTCAGTCGGCCCCAATACCAGAGTCTTGGGATTTCTTTGTCGGATGCTGTCGCCTCTTCCATGACGTCAGGTCATCAGGGGTATAAAACAGGCAGCCGACGCCATTACATCAGTTTTTCTTGCCCCAAATGTCAGAAGCCCCCCAAACAGGAAGCTAGTATACAGTGTGGAACACCACCAGTAAAAATTAACTACCACTGCCATTAAAAATGGCCATAGAGAGGACAGGTAGAAGGATAGAGAAAACCGGGGGGGGGGGGGACCAGGACTGCAACAGTGAATACACTCGAACATCTACATTTATGGTAAGTGTACACAGCTGTACTATGTTCTTCATGTTTCACTGTTGCAGTCATCACACTTGGGTTGATTCCCAAAGCTAAGGAAGGGTGGAGGCAGTCAATAAGTGTTAGGGCTGGCTAGCAGGCCTTGTAAGACTGCTGTAGCAAATCCAGCTCTGGATTTAGAAAAAATAGATAAGTGGTAATGATTGGTGAAGGTGTGTACAGAACTCCACATTGCAGCTTCCAGAATGTCCCTGGTAGGGACTCCTCTGAGAAATGCTTTAGAGGTGGAAGTAACTCTAGTGGAATGTGTTCTGATCCCCTGTGGGGTAGGTTTTCCATGGTGCTTGTAGCAGAAATGGATGCAGTGTGCTATCCATTAGGAAATAGTTTGCTTTGAAATGGCCTTGCCCTCTGCCCCTGTAGCAAAGCTGACTAGAAGCTGGTCAGATTTTCTGAAAGGTTTAGTCCTGTCAAGGTAGAACCGGAGCTGTCTGCGCATGTCCAAGGACTGCAGGATCCTTTCCCCTTTATTCTGAGGATTAGGGAAAAAGGTTGGTAAATGGGATGGACTGGTTTAAAGCCACACTGGATAACACCTTAAGCATAAAGGACGGGTTAGTCCTGAGGGAAACTCTGTCAGCATGGAAAATAATGAAGTGTTCCACGGACATTAGTGCCTGCAACTCAGACACTCTTCTTGTTGAAGTTATGGCTAAAAGCAAGGCTGTTTTTCAAGAGAGGAATTTTAACTCTGCTGAAGCAACAGGTTCAAAAGGGGGAAGCGTGAGCTTTTCCAGTACAAAGTTAAGGACCCAGGCAGGGGTGGGTGCTCTCCTAGGGGGCCTTAAGTTGTTAGCCCCTCTCAGGAACTGTTTGATGAGAAGGTGAGAAAATAGAGGTGGCTCAGTATTATAATGAGCTGAGATGGCAGAGGTATGAATCTTAATGGAGGAGAAGGATAGGCCTCTGTGGAGTAGCTCTGCTAGGTAATCCAGGATTTGAGGTAAGGATGGCACTGCTGTATCCTTTCCTTGAGACTGATTCCAAGAGCAATATCTTTTCAACTTTTCAGCATAGGATTTCCTACTACTAGGCCTTCTGACCTCAAGAATGACATCCAGCACCTGTCTGCTGAGGGTTGTTGGTGGTGTATTCAGAGGATAAGCCAGGCTGCAAGGTTTAGGGTTTGCAACTGCGGATGCAAAATCTGTCCCTCATGCTGAGACAGCAGGGAAGGTGTCTGGTGAAGGTGCCAGGGTGGCATTGTTGTCAAGACTGCGTAAGAGTGGGTACCAGTGCTGGCGTGGCTAGTCTGGGGCAATAAGAATTGCCTTTGGCCTGTCCTGTTTGATCTTGAGTAGTACTTTTGAGAGGAGGGGCAGAGGGGGAAAGGCATAAATTGAGAGGTTTTCCCATTTGAAGGATAGGGCATCCACCTTCCAGGCCCTGCTGTGAGGGTTCCTGGTGCGGAATTTACTCAACTGGTGGTTCTTGGGGCAGGCAAAGAGGTCCACCTCCGGTGTCCCCCACCGCTGGATTAGAAGGTTGAAGGTGCTGAGCTCCAATTTCCACTCGTGTGGGTCTAGGAGACTTATGCTTAAGTCGTCTGCCAGTGAATTTTGTTTGCCTAGCAGGAACTGAGCTTGTAGATGCACTTGGTTGCTCAAGGCTGTGTTCCACAGGGTCATGACCAACCTGCAGAGTGGGTAAGAATGAGTTCCCCCTGCTTGTTTATGTACCACATAACTGTGGTGTTGTCTGTTTTTATCAGCAAGCTGTCCTGGAAGGGTTAGGTATTTGAAGGCTGTCAGAGCATTGTGTACAGCTAGCATCTCTTTTTGATTGATGTGCAGAAGAATTTGTCCTGGGCTCCACTTGCCCTGAATGCATTTGCCTGCCATGTGAGCTCCCTATGCATAGTCTGATGCATCTGTTGTCAGGGTTTGCTCAGCCAGGGGTTGAGCGAAAGGCAGTCCCTTGTTGTGGTTGCATGTTTCTGCCCACCAAAGGAACTCTGCCCTTAGACAAGGTATGATAGGAATGACTGTTTCCAGGTCCTGAGAATGTTGGCACAAAATACTTTTTAAGTACCACTGAAGTTTCCTCGTATGCAGTCTTGCATATGGAATTAGCAGAATGCATGAGGCCATAAACCCTAGGGTTTGCAGTATTTTCAATGCAGATAGCTGGGTTTTGGTGGCCATTTGTTTGAAGTAGTTGGTCAAACAGACCTGTTTTTCTGGAGTGAGAAATGCCACCTGGGAAGCTGTGTTCAAGCTTGCTCCCAGGAATCCAATTTTTTGACTGGGCACCAGTTGTGATTTCTTTTCGTTGATGGTGTACCCCAATGAAGTTAGGAGTCTTTTTACAAATGCCAGGTGCTGAAGTCGCAATTCATGACTGTCCACCTGAATCAGGCAATCTTCCAAGTATGGGAAAATTTGGATATTTCTCTGCCTGCAGTATGCAATGGCTGGAGCCAGGCACTTTGTGAATACTCTGGGTGCAGTAGATACGCCAAAGGGGAGTGCAGAGAACTGATAGTGTATACAGCCTGCCCTGAAGTGCAGATATTTCCTGCAAGACTCCCTTATGGGGATGTGCAGATAAGCTTCTTTTAAGTCTAGGGTAACTAACCAGGCATCCTTGGCCAGCATAGGGAGAAGCTGTTGCAAGGTAAGCATTCTGAGTTTTGGGACCACCAGAAAGGTGTTGAGAATTGATAGATCCAGGATTGGGTGCCAAGAGCCCTCTTTTCTGGGCACCAGGAAGAGTCTGGAGTAGAAACCCTGTCCCCTTTGTTCTACTGGAACAGACTGAATAGCCCTGACAATGAGCAGGGAAAGTACTTGCTTTTGAGCCTCTGCCCATTGGTTTGGAAGAAGGTCTTGAAACCCGCTTGGGGTTGGCAGTGAATGGAAGTAGAATCTGTACCCCCTGGGATACAATGTTAAGGACCTATCGGTCCTGAGTAATGGACATCCAGTTTTTTGCATGAAGGGCAAGTTTTCCTCCTAGGGGCGCAAGTAATTGGGCAGGACTGGGAAGGATAACTGAAAAGTCATTGTGAACTTTTTCCATAAGGGGGTGGCTTACTACTCCCTGTTTTTGAGGTGGGGCACACCATTGTTTAGATCTCTGCATACCGATACTGTAGTCTGGGTTTTCTGTTTCTCCTGGGAGGCCTGGAAGTGGCTGGAAAGAACCAGTTATTAGAAGGCCAATGCCTACTGATTCTAGGTGGTTGCACTTGTAAGAATTCTTTAACAGTTTGCATAGATTTAGCTTTTTCTTCCATCTTTTTAAGAAACTCTTCTCTTTGGTGCCAAACAAACAGTCCTTATTTAAAGGAGTGTCTAGTAGTTTTGATTTGACATCATCTGGCAAGGTTTGTTCCTTCAGCCAAGCATGCCTTCTTAGTACAGACACAGTGACTGCAGCCCTGCAAGATGCTTCCAGGGCATCAAAGCCACACTGCAAAGTATGCTTACTAACTTGGTTTGCAGAATGCATTAACTCTTGTAAATCTTTATTTTCTGCACAATCAGGAAGTAACACCATTTTTTGTTTAATTAGTTCCATAATATGTTGCTGGTACTTCAACATGTGAAACTGGCAATTCAATGCCCCGATGGCAAGAGTTGCATTGATATATACCTTCTTACCCCATCTGTCTAAAGCTCTGAAATCCCTGTCTGAAGAGGTAGGGTTTTTTGCTGTAGTAGCCTTAATACCTTTAGGTCCCTGGGAAATGGTCTCTGGATTCGAAGTAGGATTCTTAAAGAGAAATTTGTGAGAATCAGGTACTCTGTAGTACCTGTCAGGCTTTCTAGGGGCCGGTGGTAAAGTGTCATGAGTAAGACTGGATTCCATGAAGACATCATCTACAACATCCAGGACAGGGAGTATAGCTAGAGGCCTGTGCTGAGGCAACTCTAAAAAATCTTTGAGTCTCTTTTTGGACTAAGGGTAGTCCTGGCATTCCCAGCGGAAATGCTCTCTCAAAGTATGCAAGGTTTCACCAAAAGAAAAAATCCTCTGGAGGGGAGGCAGAAGGAATGGATTCCTCTGCATCTGAATCCTCACAGGTTGATAAGTGTATGTCCTGGTAATCAGAAGGGTAAGAGTCATCGGACTCCTGGTCTGTAGAATCAGAATGAAACTCGATTCTTTGTCTCTTAGCAGGGGAAGGCTGGCTTCCCCTAATTAGGGTAATAAGGTCTTCAGCCATTCTAAGCATTTGTTTTTATGGCATGGGAGCTTGAGCATGTGCTTTGGCTGTCGGTTTTCTAGGCATAGTACATACTCTGGGCCTGAGAAACTCAATAGTTTTTGCTAAAAACGAAGTTGTAGGTTTAATCTGAACATCGGTAGGTCGGAATACACCCTCAGAAGCCGGTGCCTGCACAGCGGCTCCAGACCCATCCAAGGTAGAGACATCTGCAGGTTCCATACTCGAAGAAGCATCTTGTGGCATACCAGACTCCGAATGTGTCTAAGCAGAGGCCTGCGAATCTGTAGAAGCAGGCATCAGGGGATGCAAAGGTGCCTCACTGAGTACCGGCGGACTGGTGACTAGCTTAACGGAAACGTCTTTGGCAGTTTTGGACCAATGTGGTCTGTCTTTATCTTTACTTTTTTTTGGAAGATTGGTAGTCGGGTGGCTTATCGAAGCCATCTTGAAATATGGAGAATGACAGTGAAAGAGTTTAGCGACAAGGATAGCCCGACGACTAATGGTTCGGCCGTTACACAAGGCACAAAACCAACAGGGAGGAATGTCGTGGTCTGGCCCTAAACAGGTGACGCAGTAAGAATGAAAATCTCTGTGAGGTATTTGCTTACCACAGGCAAGACAATTGTTAACTTTTTCTGACATTGGTTAGAGCAAGAAAAAAGGATCCCTAACGGGGTACTTAGCTTTAGAAGACTTCAGGTTTGAAACTTGAAAAACGAAAATTTCAGGTAGCGGCCGATTGGCACTTGCAAACTGCTTCTGCTTCGAGCTACTTCTTGGCAAGAAAGACTGATGTAAAGGCGTTGGCTGACTGTTTTATACCCCCGACGACCTGACTTCATGGAAGAGGTGACAGCATTCGATGCAGAAATCCCATGACTCTGGTATTCGGGCCGACTAAGGGCTACCTGCAGCCAGATAAACCAAGTGTGATGACTTCAACAGTGAAACACGAAGAACATCTTTAAATACTTTTTCAGATGAACTGATAAAATGCAAAAATCCAAGGCCGAAATGAAAAAAAGTCTGGCTGGTCATGAAGCTTCTCAAGAAGAGCTGTTGCAAAAAGGGTTCTGTTATGGCAGCTAAAGATATGTGGGAAGAAACTAATAAAAAGATGATACAAAAAACTGGAAAAATGGAAGCTCTAGATTATGGATATGAATAGCAAAACATAAGCATTGAAAATGTTTTCCGTCCTCTTAGTCTTACATACATGTCAGGTATGCTTTTATTAAGTAGAATGATACTGTAGCAGTGACCCACCATGATAAGGATCAGTAAATGCTCAAATGCAAAACGATGCTCAACACCTATGGTCACCCCCTCATTGGTCAGATCTGACCATAAGCTAATCACCCTTGACATCCACATCTCACCCCCACACCCCAGTAAGGAAACTTCCGTAAAAAAACTTCTCCAAAGCCAACTTCATGCTACTCAAGTCAGAAGTGACAAACTTCATGACACCCATGCAGACGGGAACTGAAAGTTCGACTGCTGAATCCTACACTAAGGCACTGTATGAGCAGATCCACTCGTGCATGAATCGTGCCTTCCCCAATAGAACCAAGACGCTCTCCTCCAAAAAAAGGAAGCCAATCTGGTGGTCTCTTGCCATAAAAAACTTTACAACAAAAGGAAGAAACTGTTGCAGAAAAGAGGAAAATCCCAGGATGCAAAAAACTCCCTTACCAGCCTCAGTAAGAAGCTGAGATCCCTCATAAAATCCTCCAAAGTTAGTTAAGAAAATAATACTGCCAAAGATTCCAAAGACAACCACAAGGCATTCTATTAGCTATGTCAAGAATCTAAATGGCAATGCTCAGATCTGCTCTGAGCTACAACAGAATGGCATTAAATATACTGACCCCAAGGATACTGCCAACATACTGGCAGATCGATTCAGTGCAAACTTCACCCCCCTCTCACCCCCTAAAGGACCCATTTCAATACCAAAAGATTGCCGAATTCCGGTAATAACGGCCACACAGGTAAAAAAAATGCACTCTCCAAAGCTAATAATACAGCATCCACGGGACCAGACGACATCTCAGACTGTGTACTACATGAACTACAACATGAACTGGCACCTCACCTAAGTGTCATGTTTAATCATAGCCTCATCTCAGGCTTCGTGCCCACTGAGTGGCGCACAGCTACAGTTATCTCACTCCACAAGGGGGGGGGAACTACTGCCCCATCATTCTGACAAGCCTGATCTGCAAGGTCATGGAACGTATTATCATGGAACTTATAAACAAAGATATTGGCAACCTTCAAACACTGGACCCCATGCAATTTGGGTTCGTGAAGGGCAGATCATGTCTCCTGAACCTGATTGACTTCTTCAAATCAGGTCTCCAGAGCCGTGGACAAGGGTAAGGTGGTCCACACAGCCTATCTGGACCTCGCCAAGGCCTTCAACACCATCCCCCACTCTGGAATCATAGATAAACTTACTAAGCTGGGCACTGATCCCTACATCACTCGACAGGTTGCCAACTGGCTTACTGGCAGAACCCACACTGTAAAAGTAGCTGACTCCAAATCCAGCTCCAGACAAGTGACAAGTGGAGTACCTCAGGGATCAGTCCTGGGACCGCTCTTGTTTGGCATCTACTTCACTGAAGTACAGGCCAACACTAAGGGACTCTGGCTAACAAAGTTCGCAGATGACTGCAAACTGGGAGCCATTATTGAATCCCCAAATGATGTGGATATTCTATAAAAGGGCCTTACAGAAACAGATGCTTCGTGCCAGAACCATGGGCTCAAGCTCAATGCCAAGAAATGTATAGTTATCCCCTTTGAGAAAAAACATGTACCCATGAATTACCACATAGGTGGCAGTACACTAAACACTGAAAGTGTGATAAGAGACTTAGGGTCACAGGTGGACAGTGGTCTCACCTTCGATAACCATATTGCCACAACAGTCAGGAAATCCTTGTATGTGGCACACCTCATCACTAAGGGCTTTTTATCCAGAAAAAAGGAGATCACTGTCCCACTGTACTAGTCCCTGTTTTATTTTATTTTTCTTCTATTCCGCAAATGTTCTAACTTAAAGTTTACCAAGTGTAAAGAAGAGGCTCAACACTTCAGTTACTTTCAATGCTTTACTTAGACATCAAAATTCATATTATTATACAATACAATACAATAAAAGAAAAAGAAAGAACATCACCGGTTAAACTATGAAACTTAATTAGAGTCTTTCAATGACTGGGAAATCCCGGAACAGTCAGAGACCGAAGATTAGTTCATCTGGAAGCATAAATCCTATGCGGTGTGTCCATCTGTAGGTGAGATTTCAGTCTGCTGTCTGGAAAATCCCTTCTTTTATGCAGGCAGGAAAGTAATGTAAACAACTATACATGACTTTAGGCATGCATCCCTCAAGCTGATGTGGCATAGTGACTGGGTGTTGGCCAGACAACCAGACACCATGCACATTTCAAACTTACACATTCCAAACCTAATATAACATTCTGTTCCCATAACACATCTGTTACTGCATAGACATGTGAAATTGCACACATTAGCACCCTAATATCTGCTACTAGATAAACAGATACCATGCACAGCACATTCCAAACTTAATACAAGATTCTGTTCCCATAACCTTCCTGACATCTGTTACTGCATAGACATGTAAGATTGCACACATAGCTGTTCTAACAAATTCATAACTGGACTGTTTTCATGACTGGATTCAATGAAGCTATCCTTCAAGCATATATCTCACCAGACATGTCACATTTGTATCACAATCCCTCATTAGACCCATTATAGAATACAACAACCCATTTGGTATGTACCTCTCAAGACATCTGCAACAACTGGAAAGGCAGCAGAAATACCTCACTAAAAAAATCACAGGCCTAAAGCAGATGCCCTATGCTGACCATCTAAAAAAACTCTACTTATACTCTGTCGCATATCGTCTACTCAGAGGCGATCTCTGCTTAACATACAAGGCCATGTCAAACCCAGAGCTGTTGGACATGCTCCCTCAGAGACACACGCTCCAGGGATCTAAACCTTGTCATCACAGTGAAAAAAAGATGCTGGAGGGATAGGTTCCTGACCCAGAGACTCCCCAGACTCTGGAACAGACTGCCCATACATGTCAAGCAGAGAGCCTCTTTGGCCCTTTTCAAAAGGAACCTTGATGATTGGATGGCAGATAAATTCACCCCGGGGATCACATCAGTTGCCTTGCAAGACAGGGATCCAGGGAAGTAAATACCGTGGGAAGAAATAGCCAGGGAATTGTTATGGCTAGGCTTGTATAAGCCCTAAGGTCGACAGCCTAATACCAACTTATGAACCTATGAAGAGATGTAGTGGATGATAACTAATAGTGCTGAAGGAATTTATTTGGAAGGGGAAGAAAGCAAGAGCTAAGTGAGATAAGCCAAACATCAGCATAGAACAAGGTAGTTAAGGGTTACCTGATTTGAAGGGGTACTTTAAAGATAAATAGTGAAGGCTCGTATAAATAACTCAAGCAGATGGATATAAATAAAGGTGGAAGAGGATGACAATGAAACTGTGAGAGATTGAGAGAAAAAGAAAGACTACAATTTTGTATTCAAGTATTTAATGAAAATAACAGTAACCAAAGACAATACTACATTAATAAAGTGACAGGATCAACTGTAAAGGTACTTGTCCTCTACTGTAAACAAAAAAAAAAAAAATGTCATACTTTCAGAAGATGGAGACTGGAAGTCTGGTTACAGGGAGGCATTTCTGAAAGCATCATCAAATGCAGGGGAGGAGAGGAAGGCCTGGGCTCATCAGTCACATTCATTTTCAGACCCATTTTCTGGACATTAGACATATCTTTTCATAAGACTGACGGTTTCATGAAAGGAAACCTCTTTAGGTGGACCCTATAAAGAGACTATCCCTCAGCTGTTTTATATCTCATGGTAGAACACTTCTGCACAGCACATGCTAATTCCCTGTCCTTCTCCTTACTAATGTCCATGTCAGATAAGGGATCCAGTGAAGCAAATCTACATGAAGTGCTAGTCTCCACAGTAGGGACTGAGTGGGCTGCTGGTCCTTTGCCATGCCAGCACACACTCCTCTGAGAATATGTAATATAAGTAGGCTGAAACAAAAAAAAACAGTCTGAGGGAAAGTATATACATTCCGCAGCAACAAACACCACTCTGTTCTGGTGGCTTAAAATATTTCAGAAAAAAGTGGCTACTTATAACTGAGTTTCCTGCATAAAGACAGGGAATATTCAGTGGGGGCAAGACCATCCTCTGGGGCCTGTCATGTGCAGGCAAGCTAGATGCTAGAGAACCAGTGTCTAGCTGTGATGCATTACTAATTTCTGGTGTGGCCTAGTGCAATACTGACACAGCACTACCCCACACTCTAAGCCTTGAATGGTTTCAACAGGAGGTGGTACAATAAAAACAGGCATTGGCAACGGGTGTCTATCACATGGTACCTCCTTGCAGATACTGCAAAAAAAGAAACAAAGAAGGTGCAAGCTGCTCTATCCTTGTTACCCAACATCTTCCTGATATCTCCAATACGGTAAAGAGACGGGGCAAACTTGGAGTCATCCAGAGCTCTGGAAGTTGGACTGGATGGGTGGACATCCACCAGTGGCTAAATTGTATTCTGTGATGAATGATACTGTAGCAGTGACCTACCATGATAAGGATCAGTAAATGCCCACATACAAAGATCACTGCTACAGTAAGCTTTATCATAAATTGGTATTTACAGCAGGTGGCTTGTCCACCCATCTGACCAAACTTACAGAACTTCAGATGCCCTCAAAGTGGCGCTGACCTCCTCTCTATACAAAGGACATCTGAAGGGATGCTGGATATAATACAGAACGCAGTCTACATCAGAGTGTGTCTGTGTGTGTGTCTGTGTACAGGAGACTGAAGTGTTACCAGCAAATGGGCCTGTCAGTGTGTACGTGTTGGGCAGTACTGAAACAGTTTGGCACTCAAATTATTTCCTCTCCAAAATGTTTGTGTTTTGGTGCTTTGTAGTAAAAAAATGGAGAGAGCCTCTAAACACACAGTATTCTGAATATTACAGGGCTTGAGGGAGGGAGCCTGCACTGCAGCAACAATTGTTGTACTCTAAGTCTACTGCTACAGTGAGTTGCTCACAAAATTGTGCTACATTTATCTTAAGGATCACTACTGCAATGTTATCCATCATTAATAAGAGTTGTACTATTATGGTGCATATTCTGACCACAGGTCTAAGGTGGAGAAGACAACATGCCATGCCAGAAAGCAGCAGTAAACCTTGCTCTGCTTGTGAAATACAACTCTAACTTACAATGACTAGAAAAAGTGTGCATGGAAGTCCAGGTAGTTGTTATAACTAAGTAATCTTTGACCTGTACATGAAGACTTTCACCACAACAGAGGCAGCAAAATTTGGGGATGTGGGAGAATTATAGACAGAAACGAACAAAGCTATTAAAGGGCTAATGGGGTCACTAAGGCCTTATGCATCCTATAATCCCTAACTTTCCAAATTTAAATATATGCCACAAGTGCCAGCTGAGCTACGTAATTAAACACCCCCACACACCCACATGGGTCATAACTATAACACAGACAGAAAACCCAATAACTTCAATATGGAAACTTTTACTTTGAGCCTGCTGCAGATCAGCTGGGTACCACATAAAACTCTTCCCCTTGATGGAGTAGACAAATATAATACAATATTTCTAAATACTCTGACAGAGCAAGCACCAAAGCACCATTACAAACCAAAAGAGTTAACAAACTAGCCCCATGGTTAGCTAAAAAAAAAAAAAAAACTCAAAGCTTGAGAGAAAAAAGCCTGGACACCATGGCTACAAACCAAGTCTCAAACATCACTGCAACAATACAGGCAAACAAGAAACCACAGCAAACGGTGCATAAAACAAGACAAAAAAGCTTATTACAGCAATACCCAAAATTCATCATCAACCAATCAAAAAAATCTGGAAATCAATAAACACATTTCTCAGTCCTGGCAAATCAACTCAAACCAGCCTATTCCCACCAATAACTTCCAAAGCATTGCTTCATAGTTCACCTTATGTTTTATAAGTACAGTATCCTCCCTACTACAAAACTACTACTACTAATCCAGCCATCCCACCCCAGTCACGTAAGCCACAACATACCGTCAACTCCAGTACCAACACCAACAATTTAAAAATACATATGCAACCTTACAACAACCGTTGCCCCTGACCAAATTCCACCTCAAACTCACTGCAGACAGCCTTGCATATTCAGTCTCTATTCCAATAAATCCCTCTATTTAGGAAAAATATGTCCCCACCTTATGGAAAAAATCCGATATAATATCCCTTCATAAAGGACGCTCATCAACCAAGCTCACAAACTATAGACCAACTGCCATTCTTTCACCCTTATCCAAAAGATGTAGTCACTCTCAACTTACTGCATATATTACTTCTCATAATCCTTTATCTCTCATAGCCTTCTTTTAGACTCAATCATAGTACAACCACTGCCCTTCTAAAGTTCACAGATAAAATAAATCACAATAAAAATTCAGGTCTTCTAACCTCAGCCCTATTTCTGGATGGATCCAAGGCATCTGACACAATCAATAAAAAACTCTCATAACTAAACTCTCCTCCTATGGACTACCACCCTCCACACTTAACCGGTTTCTTAGATGCCTCACTTATAAGTCCAAGCAGTGATACGGCAAAATGATTTCTCCTCTTTCCTTCCTATGTCCATCATGGCTCCATCCTAGGACCACTAATGTTTAACTTATTTATTAATGACCTAAACATGGCAGCCAAAGAGGGTACCATTGTACAATGCGCCAATGAATCCACTCTAGTATGTGCTGCTAGGACACTACCCAAGCTCTAAATATTTACCCAGAAAGACTTCTACAGCTCGACAGCTCACAACTCCTGACTCTAAAAAAAAAAAAACTACTACTGTTCACCCCCAACTCTCCTCTCCTCTCCGAAACTTACATTTAACACACAGTCATCCAAGACCAATGTAAAACTAGTAACCCACACAAAACTACTAGATGTGATTACAGACCACCTAAAATTTTATCTCTACCTTCAGCAAGCTATAAGGAAGACACACCAAAAACTAGGCTGCCTCTACAGAGTAAAATACTACCTTACTGACTCTGCTAGACAAAACACAGCCACTTCTTTCCTACCTTGTTATATGCCTTTCCCATTCTAACCAATCTCATTTCCTCTCTATCAGCTAAACTATAACAATGCTACAATAAAGTACCCAAAGTCACAACCAAAGAACAACGTAGAGCACATCGCAGAGTCTCTCTAAAACAACTAAACTGGTTCAAACTAAATACTTCTCTATTGCACTCAATTTTATAACCTTCAAACTACTGCACAACCCTGAACAATTTCCATCTCTTCACTCCATCACTCAGTCTTACACTACTAAGAAACCTATAGGCTCCACTGAGAAATCACTATTCTCCATAACTACACAAACAAAGCAGGACAATCCAGGCATTCACAATGTATTGCTAAAAGCTGGAATACCATCCCAATCCACTTAAGAACAGTTTGCAACCTAAAAACTTTATATGCTATCTGAAGCAACATGTGACAGATAAATGCATCTCCACCTGCACCACCCCTGCTTTAATTGGCACTAATATAGCTACATGAATTCATGACTTAACTCTCTATGGCTGATGACATCCTTTTGCAAAAATCAGCAAATGAGATCTGGGGTATGTTGGGGGTTGAGGCATTATGGGTAAGGGAGAAACTCAAGAGCATTTTGGTTACCATGAGCTTTAGTAACGACCGAGTTGGACCAAACCCAACAGTTGAGAAGAGAATGAAAACTGACGACATTGGATTTAAACATTGTGCATGCTGCTCTCCCTTTTTACAGTGTGGCCTACTAAAGTTCTTGATGAAGTGAGGGAACCATTACCAAACTATGGATGTCTGAAGCTCTATAGTCTGTCAGGAAGGACAGATATCCACCTGTGACTGATGTTCACTCTTAATGACACTTAACCACTGCAATGATCCTTCTGACATTCATCTACAGCTTTGCAGAAATCAGACCATTTGGGTTTAAAATTGTCACTGCATGCAGCAATACACAGAAAAGACAGCTTATTTAACAGCATTCATTTCAAAATGAACTGATCTTCATTTCTGAAATAATGAAAGCATTTCTAAATTTCATTTCGGCAAGCCTTACTACAGAGTGGCATATGAAAACACTAATGACTGCATAGTGGGAGACCCAGGCATACTTACTTTAATGAAATAAAGTATAGTTGCATGGGCACACTTACCATAGCAGCATATCTTTGAACGGGAGAAAAAGTACAGTTGTGTATGCTTACCTTAAATGTACATGTTCGAGTGTATTCACTGTTGGAGTCATTACATTTGGGTTATCTGCCTACAGGTAGCCCTCAGCTGGCCTGAATATCAAAGTCTTGGATTCCTGCGTCAGATGCTGTCTCTTCTTCCATGACGTCAGGTCGTCGGTATAAAACATGCAGCCAGCGCCACTACATCAGTTTTTCTTGCCCCAGATGTCAGGTGCCCCCACAATGGGAAGCAAATATATGTATGTTACACCTCCATCAAAAAGCAAATACACCAGAAAGCTTAAAACAAAGAGGATAGGTAGAGCCAAGAGAAGTCAGGAGGTTGGAGGGAGGGTAACCAGGACTGCAACAGTGAATACACTCGAACATCTACATTTATGTTAAGTGTACACAACTGTACTATGTTCTTCATGTTTCACTGTTGCAGTCATTACATTTGGGTAGATTCCTAAAGCTAAGGAAGGGAGAAGAAGTCAGAGAGCATTAGGACCAGTTATTAAGCCCTGCAGTAGTGCAGTGGCAAAACCAGCTCTGGATTTAGAAAAAAATAGGCATGTGGTAATGCTTGGTGAAGGTATGAACACAGCTCCAGGTAGCAGCTTCTAAGATGTCCCTGGTAGGGACCCCTCTTAGAAAGGCTGTAGAGGTAGATGCAGCCCTGGTGGAATGTGATCTTATCCCCTGTGGGGTAAGGTTTCCATGCTGCTTATAGCATAAATTAATGCAATGGGCTATCCATTTAGAAATGGTTTGCTTTGAAATGGCCTTCCCCTCTGCCCCTGCAGCAAAGCCAACTAGCAGCTGTTCAGATTTTCTGAGGGGCTTAGTCCTGTCCAAATAAAATCTAAGTAGTCTGTGCATGCCCAAAGAGTGCATAATTCATTCTCCTTTGTTTTGTGGATTAGGAAAAAAGGTAGGCAAATGAATGGACTGATTTAGGGCCACACTATTCACCACCTTGGGCATAAAGGAAGGATTGGTCCTGAGGGGAAACCCTGTCTGCATAGAAGATAATGAAGGGCTCCATTGCCATGAGGGCCTGTAATTCAGACACTCTTCTTGCTGAAGTGATGGCTAGAAGGAAGGCTGTTTTCCAAGAAAGGAATTTCAACTCTGCAGTTGCAGCTGGTTCAAAAGGAGGGAAAGTGAGCTTTTCCAATACAAGGTTAAGGTCCCAGGCTGGAGTAGGGGCTCGCCTGGGGGGGGGGTTAAACTTTTTAGCCCCTCTGAGGAATTGCTTTAACAGGGGGTGAGATAAGAGGAGTGGTTCAGTATTATAATGTGCTGAAATTGCAGAGGCATGAATTTTAACTGACAAGAAGGACAGGCCCTTGTGGAGCACTTCTGTTAAGTACTGAAGAATATGAGGTAAACTGGGCACCGTAGTGCCCATACCCTGGGTCTGGCTCCAGGAACAATATCTTTTCCACTTTTCAGCATAGGATTTTCTAGTACTAGGTCTCCTTGCTTCCACAATGACCTCCAGTACCTGATTACTGTGGGATGCAATTGGAGAGCTCAAGGATTTAGCCAGGCTGCAAGGTTCAGGGTTTGAAGCTGAGGGTGCAGAATCTGGCCCTGAAGGGTGTCTGAAGGTAGGTGCCATGGATCCAGCAGTATCATGCTGCGCAAGAGGGGGTACCAGTGGTGGCGTGGCCAGTCTGGTGCTATAAGAATTGTCCTTGGTTTCTCCTGTTTGATCTTTAGCAGAACCTTCGAGAGGAGAGGCAGAGGGGGAAAGGCATAAACTGAGAGGCTTTCCCAGATAAAGGACAGGGCATCCGCTTTCCAAGCTTGACTGTGGGGAGTCCTTGTGCAGAATTTGTCCAACTGGTAGTTCTGGGGGGAAGCAAACAGGTCTATCTCTGGCGTCCCCATTTGTACCTCAAGAGGTTGAATATTTTTGGTTCCAGTTTCCATTCATGTGGGTCCATGAGGTTTCTGCTTAGGTCGTCTGCTAGAGAATTTAGCTTGCCTGGCAGGAACTGAGCTTGTAGGGACACTTGCTAGCTCAAGGCTGTGTTCCACAGAGCCATGGCTACTCTGCAGAGGGGGTATGAGTGGGTTCCCCACCAGCTTGTTTATATACCACATAATTGTGGTGTTGTCTGTATTTACAAATAAATGTCCTGGAAGGATGTAGTCCTTGAAGGCTGTCAGGGAATTCTGTACAGCTAACATTTCTTTTTGGTTGATATGCAGGTGCATCTGACTCGGGTTCCATTTGCTCTGAATGCACTGCCCTACCAAGTGAGCCCCTCATGCATAGTCTGATGTGTCTGTAGTCAGGGTTTGGGCGGCAGGGGGTAGATTGAAAGGGAGCCCCTTGTTGAGGTGGCAGGCCTCTGCCCACCAAAGGAACTCTGTCTTTATAGAAGGAATGATAGGAATCATTGATTCCAGGTCCTGAGAATATAGACAGCATAGGCTTTTTAGATACTACTGTAGTTTCCTCATATGAAGTCTTGCATATGGAATTAGTAGAATGCAAGAGGCCATGAACCCCAGGGCTTGCTCCAGGTACGGGTATATTTGAATATTTCTCTGCCTGCAAAATGCAATGGCTGGAGCTAGACACTTTGTGAATACCCTTTGCGCAGTAGATAAGCCAAAGGGATGTGCAGAGAACTGATAGTGCATGGAGCCTGCTCTGAAGCATTGGTATTTCCTGCAAGATTCCATTATTGGAATGTTCAGGTAAGCTTCCTTTAAGTCTAAGGTTGCCAACCAGTCATCTTTGCCTAGCATAGGAAGCAGCTGTTGGAAGTGTTAGCATTTTGAATTTTGAGATAACCAAAAAGGTGTTTAGAATACAGACAGGATAGGACACCAGGAGCTGTCTTTTCTGGGTACCAGGAAAAGTCTTGAGTAAAAACCATGTCCACTTTCTTCTGCTGGGACAGGCTGAATAGCCCTGATACTTAGAAGAGAAAGAACCTGCTGTTGAGCCTCTGCCCAATGATTTGGGTGTAGGTCTGGCCAGCCGTTTGGGGTTGGTAAGGTGTGGAAGTGGAATCTGTATCCTTGGAAAACTATATTTAAAACCCATTTATCCTGGGTAATGAATTCTCATCTTTTTGCACGCAGGGTGAGCTTTCATCCTAAGGGAGCAGGCAGTTCAGCAAGGCTTGGAAGGGTTAAGGTTAAGTCACTGTGACATTTTTCCATAGGGGGGTGTCTTAATACTTCCAGCTTTGGAAGTGGGAGCCCCCCACTGCTTAGGCCTGTGTGTAGCCTGAGACTGTAACCTAGGCTGTCTGCTGTTCCTGAGTTTGGACTGAGATGGCCTGGAAGAGACTGGAAAGGACCAATTCTTAGAAGGCCAATGCCTACTAAATCTGGGAGGCTGTACTTGCAGGAAATCTTTTAACTGTTTGCATAGATTTAGATTTTTCCGCCATCTTTTTAAGGACTTCTTCTGCTTTGTTGCCAAACAGGCGGTCTTGGTTTAAGGGAGCATCCAGTAATTTAGCTTTAACATGATCTGGCAAGTTTTGCTCCTTAAGCCAAGCATGCCTTCTAAGTACAGACCCAGTGACAGCAGCCCTGCAAGATGCTTCTAGAGAGTCAAAACCACATTGCAAAGTATATTTACCAACTTGTTCAGCAGAATGCATTAAATCCTGCAATTCTTTACTTTCAGCATAGTCAGGAATCAATATAATTGTCTGTTTAAGTAGTCCCATAATATGATGCTGATACTTTAACATATGAAACTGTCAATTTAAGACCCTAATGGCCAAAGTAGCAGAAGTGTATACCTTCTTATCCCATCTGTTCAAGTCCCTGGAATCTCTATCAGAGGTGGAAGGGTTTTTGGCAGCAGTAGCCTTAATGCCCTTTGGCCCTTGGGAAATGGTCTCTGGATCCGCAGTAGGATTCTTGAAGACGAACCTGTGAGAGTCAGGTACTCTGTAATACCTCTCAGGTTTTCTGGGAGCTGGAGGTAAAGTGTCTGGGGCCAGGCTAGATTCCAAGAAGGCATTATCTACAATGTCCAGAACAGGAGGGATAGATTAAGGCCTGTGTTGAGGGAGGAGTAAGAATTCCCTAAGCCTCTTTTTGGAGTCAGAGTAATCCTGGCTTTCCCAACAGAAATGCTCCCTAAGAGTGTGCAAGGTTTCACCAAAAGAAAAATCTTCTGGAGGGGAAGCAGAGGGAATGAAATCCTCTGCATGAGAATTCTCATAGGTAGATAAGGGCAAATCCTGGTAATCAGAAGAAACAGACATTTCAGAATCCTAATCAGAAGGAAAATCAGTTCTAGTTCTCTTAGAGGGGGAAGGCTGGCTTCCCCTAATTAAAGTAATAAGGTCTTCAGCCATTCTACGCATTTGTTTTTTAGGCATATGGGCTTGACCATGCAGTTTGGGCGTCAGTTTTCTAGGCGTGGGTCGAGTTTTAGGCCTTGATGAAGAAGATGGCGTCGGTTTAAAATGCAAATTTGTAGGCCTGAATAAGCCCTCAGAAGCTGGTGCCTGCACAGCGGCTCTGGACTTATCCAAAGTAGAGACATCCGCAGGTTCCATAGTCGAAGAAGCATCTCGTGGCATACTGGGCTCCGAATGGGTCTCAGTAGAGGCCTGCGAATCTGAAGTAGCGGGTATCAGGCGCTGCAAAAGCGCCTCACTGAGTACCGGTGAACTGGCGACTAGCTTAACGGAAGCGTTGTCGACAGTTTTGGACCTATGCGGTCTGTCTCTGTCTTTATCCTTAAGTTTTTTTGGCATATCGGTAGTCGGAGGGCTTACCGAAGCCATTTGTGGATAGTTATACTGAGTACCAAAATAATTTGCTGCAAAAATAGACCGACGACGAATAGTTCGGAGGTTGAATAAGGCACAAAACTGACAGCGAGGGACGTTGTGGTCTGGGCCTAGGCAAGGAATACAGTACGAATGAAAATCTTTATGAGGTATTTGCTTTCCACAGGTAATACAATTGTTAAATTTTACTGACATCAGTTAAGAGCAAGAAAAAGGATCCCCAACGGGGTACTTAGCTTTTCTGAAGACTTCGGTTCTAAAACTCAAAAACGAAAATTTCAGGAGTTGGCCGAACGGCACTTGCGAACTGCTTCTGCTTCACACACCGAGCGGTAAGAAAGACTGATGTAATGGCGCTGGCTGCATGTTTTATACCCCTGACGACCTGAATTCATGAAAGAAGAGAGAGCATCCAACGCAGGAATCCAAGACTTTGATATTCAGGCCGGCTGTGGGCTACCTGCAGGCAGATAACCCAAATGTAATGACTGCAATCAGTGAAACACAAAGAACATCACTACTGCATTACCACTTATTATGCTTGGGAACTAGAATATGATGGCTACCTATGCATCTGGTCTGACGTTAGGAGGTCAAGGCATTCCCACAGCTGGTCACCTTCCCACTGTGAGGATGTCAGAAAAAATGTAGCTCAGACGACTTTATCTTTAGCATTTTTTTTTCATGGAGGAAAAGGTGTAACCAAGTGTGACTACCAACCCTGGCAAAAGAACTCCAGGTTAAGGCAAAGAAGTCTATGTATCTTCCTCCAAAAAGAAGCACAAGAGAAATGTGCCATAATTTGCTCTCTACCCCATGTCTGCACCCCACTCAGTGTTTCACAAGAAGCTAAGAGAGCTTTCCTAGGAGTCAGTACGAATTGAGGCTGCAGCAGTCACCACACTGTTCAATGATGTACTGATATGATGATTGTACTCCTACAAAATATATCACGGTCATCATAAGGGCCAATGCTGCAGTACCAGTAATTATGCTTCAGTGCTAGGGCATGGTACTACAGCAGTTAATTACCATAGTGGGAGGCAGCCTGGCCACAGGACAGCTGTGACAAATAGTACCCTGCTCCTGGACTGTACATCAAGCTTGTAGTGTTTGGAAAAGGTGCAAATTGTGGTCCATGTAGCCAAGGGCTTACAGTTTTACAACAGGCAGCTATAGTAGCAGTTTGCCTGGTATATGGGATTTTGACAAGCACTTTAAAGTTCTTACCAAGATATTCACAATCAATACAATGCAATTTTTTAGCCATCTGAATAAAGTTGGTTTGGATACTGGTACGTTTTACTTGACAGGCACAAAGGAAACAAAAAGCTACTCAATTTGCCTCAAGTTCCTTGTTCTCTCAGAGTAACACCTCAGTTGTAAGTGTATGCTTATCAGGTACAGTTACCTTTTTCATAGGTTTTGTCATCTGGGGTAAAACACAAACAACTGATACAACTATAATCGTACAGAAAGGGTTGTTTAGAAATGATACCCTTTAACTGCCAAAAAACATATAAAACTAATTGCACATCATGACATACAATTCTAAAATTCTCCTTGCTGAGATAAAGGAAACTAAGAATTACAGCTGTCATGCAATTTAGGTCACTGAGGAACACCTTGACCATTATCTAATACTGCTGCTGTACAGAAAGTACAGTTGTGTACACGGACCATAAATGTAGATGTTCGAGTGTATTCACTGTTGCAGTCATCACATTTGGGCTATCTGCTTGCAGTAGCCCTCAGTCGGCCTGATTATCAAAGTCTTGGGTCCTGCGTTGGTTGCCGTCTCATCTTTCATGACGTCAAGGGTATAAAGCATGCAGCTGACGCCATTACATCAGTTTTTCTTGCCCCAGATGTCAGGTACCCCCACAATGGGAAACGATTATATACAAGGTTACACCTCTAACAAAAAAGCAAATACACCAAAAAGCGTTAAGCATTGTAAACAAGAATAGAGGTATAGTCAACAGAAGTCAGGGGGCTGGAGGGAAGGTAAACGGGACTGCAACAGTGAATACACTCAAACATCTACATTTATGGTAAGTGTACACAACTGTACTATGTTCTTCGTGTTTCACTGTTGCAGTCATCACATTTGGGTAGATTCCCAAAGCTAAGGATGGGAGGAGGTAATTAGATAGCTTTAGGACCAGCTATAAGGCCCTGCAAGACTACAGTGGTAAAACCAGCTCTGGATTTAGAAAAAATTGGTAAGGGGTAATGCTTGGTGAAGGTATGTACAGAACTCCAGGTAGCAGCTTCTAGGATGTCCCTGGTAGGGACACCTCTGAGAAAGGCTGTAGAGGTAGATGCCCTGGTTGAATGTGGTCTTATTCCTTGTGGAGTAGGTTTTCCATGGTGCTTATAGCAGAAATGAATGCAGTGGCCTATCCACTTAGAAATGGTTTGCTTAGGAATGGCCTTCCCCTCTGCCCCTGCGGCAAATGCAAACAGCAGCTGTTTAGATTTCCTGAGAGGTTTAATCCTGTCCAAGTAAAATTTAAGTTGTCTGTGCACACCCAAGGAGTGCAGTATTCGTTCCCCTTTGTTCTGTGGATTAGAAAAGAAGGTCGGCAAATGAATGGACTGATTAAGGGCCACGCTGGATACCACCTTGGGCATGAAGGACACCCTTGTCTGCATGAAAGATGACGAAAGGCTCCACTGCCATGAGGGCCTGTAATTCAGACACCCTTCTAGCAGAAGTGATGGCTAAAAGGAAGGCTGTTTTCCAAGAAAGGAATTTCAAATCTGCATTTGCAGCTGGCTCAAAGGGAGGTAGAGTGAGCTTTTCCAACACAAAGTTAAGGTCCCAGGTTGGAGTAGGGGCTCTCCTGGGTGGTCATACGTTTTTGGCCCTTCTGAGGAACTGCTTCAGCAGTGGATGAGAGAAGAGGGGTGGTTCTGTATTGTAATGAGATAACATGGCTGAGGCATGAATTTTGATGGAGGAAAAGGAAAGGCTCTTGTGAAGCATCTCAGTTAAGTATTGAAGAATCTGAGGTAAATTGGGCGCTGCTGTGCCCATCCCGAGTTTGGGTCCAGGAACAGAATCCTTTCCATTTTATAGCTTAGGATTTTCCAGTACTGGGCCTCCTTGCCTCCAGAATGACATCCATCACTTGCTTACTGAGGGATGGTAACAGAGAGATCAGGTAATTAGCCAGACTGCCAGGTTCAGGCTTTGAAGCTGTGGATGCAGAATCGGGCCCTCCTGCTGGGACAGCAGGGCAGGGGTCTGAGGCAGGTGCCATGATGCCAGCAGTGACACATTGCACAAGAGGGGGAACCAGGGTTAGTGTGGCCAGTCTGGTGCAATCAGTATTGTCCTTGTTTGTCCTGTTTGATCTTTAGTAGTACCTTGGAGAGGAGAGGCAGAGGGGAAAAGGCATAAACTGATAGGTTTTTCCAGGTTAAGGACAGGGCATCCACTTTCCAAGCTTGTTTGTGGGGAGTCCTTGTGCAGAATTTGTCCAATTGGTTGTTCTGGGGGGAGGCAAAAAGGTCTATCTCTGGGCTCCCCCATTTGTTTCTCAACATGTTGAATATCTTTGGTTCCAGTTTCCACTCGTGTGGGTCCATGAGATTTCTGCTTAGGTGGTCTGCCAGTGTATTTAGCTTTCCTGGCAGGAATTGAGCCTGTAGGTGCACTTGGTAGCTCAAGGCTGTGTTCCACAGAGCCATGGCTAGTCTGCAGAGAGGGTAAGAGTGGGTTCCTCCCTGCTTGTTTATGTACCACATAACAGTGGTGTTGTCCGTCTTTACCAATAATTGTCCTGGAAGAATGTGGTCCTTGAAGGCTGTCAGAGCATTCTGTATGGCTAACATTTCTTTTTGACTGACATGCAGTTGCATTTGACTTGGGTTCCATTTGCCCTGAATGCACTTCCCTGCCAAGTGAGACCCCCATGCACAGTCTGATGCATCTGTTGTTAGGGTATGGGCAGCAGCGGGTAGAGTGAATGGCAGTCCCTTGCTTTGGTGGCAGGCCACTGGCCACCAAAGGAACTCGATCTGTAGACAAGGTATGATAGAAATCACTGACTCTAGATCCTGAGAATGTTGACAACATAGGCTTTTTAGATACCACTGTAGTTTCCTCATATGCATTCTTGCATATGGAATTAGTAGAATGCAGGAGGCCATGAACCCCAAGGTTTGCAGTATTTTCCTTGCAGATATTTTGGTCTCTGTGGCCAGTAGTTTTTAGTAGGCTGTCAAATGAACTTGTTTCTCTGGCGTGAGGTAGGCCATCTGGGAAGTTGCATTCAAGCTTGCCCCCAGGAATATAATTTGTTGGCAGGGTACAAGATGTTGAACAAAAAATTGCTGGCACGCAACAAACTATTGAAATACAACACAGGAACAGCAAGCAGAACAGTCTGAACTCTGTTTTAATAAATACTGTCACAATGAAGCGCTTTTCGTTTGCTTGCAAAGCAAACTTCCTCAGATTACAAGTAAACCATGCATGATGCATTTAAATAGTAACAGGTGATACATTTTACCTATCACAGCGTACCTTTCCAAAATACATTACTTAAAGAAACACTCTCCCATTCAAAACTACTACTAGTTACTACGAGTGAAACAAAATAGCAGTAGTTACCAAATTAGTAGTATTTAAAAACTTTCAAATAATTCTAAAACCTAATCTGCTATAAACTATTTGACTAAAAACGTTAACATTTTAAATTCCTCACTAATATATACCAAGTTATAAAACTAAGAACCTCAACTAAACATTAGAGGTACTCATTTCAAAAGAACACACTACCTATAACACAGTTATACTAAACAGTACAAATATATATATATATATATATATATATATATATATATATATATACACACATTTTAAAGACAATTTCATCTTTGCAAACTCTTGGTCTTTTTTGAGAAAAATTGATAGCTTACAGTATAATGAGGATTGTAATTTCCTTACGGTCGATGTTAAAGACCTTTACACTTGTATCCCACATTTGTTAGGAATCGAGTGGATTGGTTTTATGTTAAAGAAAAATGGTGCATCACAGGCAGAAATAGCTTTGGTTATGGAACTACTTGATATTATTCTAGCTAATAACTTCTTCTTGTTCGGTAACGATTTTTATTTGGAAAAAGTAGGGATAGCTATGGGCTCCCCATGTGGAGCCAGCATAGTAAACTTAGTTATGGCATACTGGGAGACAGAATTTGTGTTTAAAAATGAAAATGTGAACAATTCCCTTGTATACTATACACGTTACCTAGACGCCATCTTTATTTTATTTAAAGGTGACCTTGAAGCCAGTAATACATTATTAGACTATTTCAATCAGTCAACCCAGTTTTTACAATTTACATCAATGTTCAACACTGAGGAGATAGCTTATCTAGATATCTGGCTGACAAAAACAGGGGTACAAAAATGCTTTGTAGCTAAGATCTACAGGAAGAGCACGTATTCTAATGCCTTCCTGCATTTTTCAAGTTGCCACCCTCACCATCAGAAGCGGTCAGTGGTTACAGGGTACAAAAATGCTTTGTAGCTAAGATCTACAGGAAGAGCACGTATTCTAATACCTTCCTGCATTTTTCAAGTTGCCACCCTCACTATCAGAAGTGGTCAGTCGTTAAAGGCCAACTGGTGAGGGCTGCACGTATAGTGAGCCAGGATAATGAATTTCTAGACGAATGCTATTTTTTTAAAAAACATGTTTTTGAGTCGTAATTATCCTCAAATCTTTCTAGACCCCTTAATAGAAGAAGTCAAATTTAAGAGATTTAATAAGGTTTACAATCTTATATTAAGTGTTAAACAAACAGGGAACATCCAAGCTACCAGTGTTAATTCAGGCAACCTAGTAGTTTCTGGTGGCCTTAATAGTGAGAACACAGTAGGTAAAACAGATTTTCATTTATGTTTCACCACTATGTTTACAGTGGATAGTCAAGTTATCTCGAAGATCGTTCAAAAGAACTGGGAACTATTTAGAATGAATCCATCACTATTTGGTAAGTTGGGAGAATGTCCTAAAGTGATATTCAGAAGGGGCAAAAATGTAAAGAATTTGTTGGAACAACAATATAGGAATATTCCTAAAATAACAGGTATGGGCAAATGCGAATCCTGTAATTTTTGTAAATATATTGATGTTACCAACAGGTTTAGTATTAACAACATACAGTTTAAACTAAAACAGAGGTTTAATTGCAATTCTAGAAATGTGATGTATTTAGCTAGGTGCCAATGTTGCTCCGTATTTTATACTGGTAAAACGGAGCGTAGACTCTTTGATAGAGTCTACGAACATCAGTATGCAATATCTAAAGGAAAAACTGATAATGCACTAACAAAACAAAGACCATAAGTTTAAATATATGGTCATAGACCAAGTAGGTAGCTTTAGATATTAGGGGAGGACCGTTTCCTTTACTTCTAGAGGAATTAGAAGTGTTTTGGCAAATTAAACTGAATGCCTACAATCTCCCTGGCTTGTTCCATCAGCTGTATTTTGAAAGTGAAGAGTTTGCAAAGATGAAATTGTCTTTAAAAAAAAAAAATTTAGTGCAACAGTGTTATAGGTAGTTTGTTCTTTTGTAGTGAGTACCTCTAATGTTTAGATGAGGTTCTTAGTTTTATAACTTGGTACATATAAGTGAGGAATTTAAAATGTTAACGTTTTTAGTCAAACAGTTTATAGCAGATTAGGTTTCAGAATTATTTGAAAGTTTTTAAATACTAATAGTTTGGTAACTACTGCTATTTTGTTTCACTTGTAGTAACTAGTAGTAGTTTTGAATGGGACAGTGTTTCTTTAAGTAATGTATTTTGGAAAGGTTCGCTGTGATAGGTAAAATGTATCACCTGTTACTATTTAAATGCATCTTGCATGGTTTACTTGTAATCTGAAGAAGTTTGCTTTGTAAGCAAACGAAAAGCACTTCATTGTGACAGAATTTATTAAAACAGAGTTCAGACTCTATTCTGCTTGCCGTTCCTGTGTTGCATTTCAAGGGTACAAGATGTGATTTCTTTTTGTTTATGGTGTACCCCAGAGATGTTAGCAATTTCTTTACAAATGTCAGATGATTTAATAGTATGTCCTGGTTTTCTGCCTGAATTAGACAATCGTCCAGGTATGGGTATATTTGAATATTTCTTTGCCTGCAAAATGCAATGACTGGAGCTAGGCACTTGGTGAATACCCTGGGCACAGTAGATAAGAAGCCAGCAACTGTGAACTGTGAAAACTAATTTAATTAGTAAAACGTAAAGAACTTCAGTAAGCAAAACAGACCGGTTTCGGCTTTGGTTTTTACCTAGCCTTCATCAGTGCAAATCCACATAAAACATTTGAAGTCCTTTATATAATACATGATAATTGAGAACAAAACATGATTGGTGAGCTCATGAATATGCATATAATTATTTATAAATATTCAATAAGTCCAGGCTGAAATAGTGCACCTAGTTTTACTATCCATTTCTTTTCCTTTGCATTCAGTTTAATATGCCATCCTGATTTGCTACTTCTATCACCAATTATTTTATCAATAATTGTGAAATGAAATTTGGCTGTACTGTGTTTAAGAGTATGCTTATACAATGCATTACTTGCTCTTTTGCATCTGACATCACTCAGATGTTCAGATATGCGTAGTTTAAAAGGTCTTGATGTTTGGCCAATATAAAATACATGACAGCTACAAGAGGCCATGTAAATAATCCAATCAGTGTTGCAGTTAGCAAAAAACTTGATGTCAAAGATATGACTGCTGTTATTGCTAGAAAAATGTTTGGTTTTTAATACATATTTGCAATTACTACAATGTCCACAAGGCATACAGCCCACAAGTTTATCTCATAATATCGATGTCTGAATCATATGCAAATTCCTAGATTCAGAGTGATGTTTATAATGATTGAAATAGGCACCGAAGTTTTTGCCTTTTCTGAATGAAAATAAACATATTTCAGGTATATGGTTGGACAAGACAGAATCTGCTAAAAGTATATTCCAATGTCGTTTGATGATATCAATAAATTTGTTTGTATTTCTGCCACAGGTAGTTGTAAATCGCAAAATGTTGTTATTGCTCGGTGATTTATTCCTGTATCTGAGGAGATCATCACGATTGAGTTTGGATGCATAATTACTAGCAATAGTAACATAACCCATGTTGTAGCCCCTTTCTTTGAACCTATCAGTCAAATCCTGGCGATAATCCTGAAAAGTATTGTCATCTGAACAAATACGTCTCATTCTAATAAATTGTGATTTTGGAATATTTCTAGCTACATGTTTAGGATGAAAACTGGAGGCGTGGAGTAAGGTGTTATATTTGGGATATTTACGGAATACTTGTGTGCTAAGTGTATTGTCTGCATTTCTTGTGACTAATACATCCAAATAGGTAATCCTATATTTATCATAGCTGATGGTAAAGTGTAGGCCCCATTTGTTGTCATTAAGATATTCAACAAATTCCTTCAAGTATTCAATATCAGACCTCCACACCATCCAGCAATCATCTAAATATCTACGCCAAATATCGATCTCAGCCAAATAGAGATTGTTTGTGTCATCATGTATTATTTGGTCTTCGATATATGCCATATATAAATCAGCATAGATAGGGGCAAAAGATGCCCCCATGGCAGTACCTTTGATTTGAAGGTAACATTGTTTCCCATAGAAAAATACATTTTTTGTGAGAACATGTTCAGTCAGACATATCAGGAAAGTGTTAAAGCCAGATTTGTACATTTGTGATTTACAGGACCAGTATTCAACAGCATCCAGTCCAGCTCAGTGTGGTATATTTGTATATAGTGCACTGACATCAAGGGTGCATAACCACCAGTCATCCTCTATTTGCATGTCATTAATAATACCCAAAAATTCAGTAGTGTCCTGGATCCTAGATCTTACCCATTTTAACAAGGGCTTAAGATATTTCGTGAGAAATTCAGAAAGGGGTTCAGTAAGAGAACCATTTCCTGCCACAATTGGTCTTCCTGGTGGGTGGAGAGGATCTTTATGAATTTTGGGTAAAAAATAAATATATTGGCTGACAGGATCAGTAATGGTCAGGTGGTTAAGGGTATTTGATGTTATGATGCCATTCTCTACTGCTGAATTCAGAAAAGTGTCAATTTGTTGTTTGGACATGGATGTAGGATCTAATGGCATTTTCATATAATATCTGGCATCGTCCAGATGTTTGTGAGCCTTGATATCATAATCAGACCAGTTCATAACAACAACAGCACCTCCTTTGTCAACAGAGATAATTACCAATTGTTTGTTATCAACTAATTCTGCTAAACTGGTGAGATCCATCTGAGAAATATTGTTCAACATGGGTGGAATCATGTTAGATGTAAAATGTAGATCTTTGAGAACACTGTGTTGAAAGAGGCTTACACAGGGATGCATAGGTGGAGTAAAAGTAGATTTATGGTATTTGAAATTATCTGTCACAGTCATGTTCTTGGTTGTCCTGAAAATGTAATTTGAGATTAATTAGTCTACAAAATGCTGCTATATCCTGTGCAAAAATATCCTCAGATACAAAAAAAACAGGAATAAAAGAAAGGCCTTTATTTAACAGAGCAATTTATTTATGAATAATTATATGCATATTCATGAGCTCACCAATCATGTTTTGTTCTCAATTATCATGTATTATATAAAGGACTTCAAATGTTTTATGTGGATTTGCACTGATGAAGGCTAGGTAAAAACCAAAGCTGAAACCGGTCTGTTTTGCTTACTGAAGTTCTTTACATGTTTTACTAATTAAATTAGTTTTCACAGCTCACAGTTGCTGGCTTCTTTTTTTGTGGAATCTACATTTGCTCTAGACGTGCAATAGCTTCAGTGCAGGGGAAGGCTTTTGGATGCACAGTAGATAAGCCAAAAAGCAGTGCAGAGAACTGACAGTGCATGTAGCCTGCTTTGAAGCGTAGGTATCTTCTGCAAGATTCCCTTATTGGGATGTGCAGGTAGGCTTCCTTTAAATCCACTGTTACCAACCAGGCATCTTTGCCTAGCATAGGAAGCAGCTGATGAAGAGTTAGCATCTTTTATTTTGGATTTACCAAAAATGTGTTTAGGACAGACAGGTCCAGGATAGGACGCCAGGTATTGTCTTTTCTGGGTACCAGGAAAAAGTCTTGAGTAGAAACCTTGTCCCCATTCTTCTTCTGGGACAGGTTGAATAGCCCTGTGCTTAAAGGAGATAGAATTTGCTTTTGAGCCTCTGCCCACTGATTTGGGGGTAGATCTGGCCAACCGTTTGGGGTTAGTAAGGAGTGGAAGTGGAATCTGCATCCTTGGGAAACTATATTTAAAACCCATTTGTCCTGGGTAATGAGTTCCCAATTTTTTGCCTGCAGAGCAACTTTTCCCCCTAAAGGAACTGTCAGTTGTGCAGGGCTTGGAAGGTTTAAAGCTAAGTCATTGTGACAGTTTACCACAGGGGAGAGTCTTACTACTCCCTGCTTTGGAAGTGGGAGCCCCCCACTGCTTAGTCCTGTGAGTACCCTGGGACTGAAACCTGGGTGTTCTGCTAGTTCTGCGTTTGGACTGAGAAGGCCTGGAAGAGGCAGAAAAGGACCAATTCTTAGAGGGCCAATGCCTACTAAATCTGGGAGGCTGTACTTGCAGGAAATCTTTAATAGTTTGCATAGATTTAGCTTTTTCCTCCATCTTTTCATTTCCTTTGTTGCCAAAAAGGCAGTCTTGGTTTAAGGGAGCATCCAGCAATTCAGCCTTAACATGATCTGGTAAAGATTGCTCCTTAAGCCAAGCATGCCTTTTAAGTACAGACCCAGTGACAAAAGCCCTGCAAGATGAATCTAATGAATCAAAACCACATTGCAAAGTATGTTTTCCAACTTGTTCAGCAGAATGCATTAAATCCTGTAAATCTTTATTTTCAGCACAGTCAGGAATCAACATAATTTTCTGCTTAAGCAATGTAATAATATGGTGATGATACTTTAACATATGAAATTGGCAGTTTAATGCCCTAATGACCAAGGTTGTAGAAGTGTATACCTTCTTACCCCATCTATTCAGCGACCTACAATCTCTATCAGAGGGGGTAGGATTTTTGGCAGTAGCAGCCTTAATGCCCTTGGGTCCCTGTGAAATGGTCTCAGGATCCGCAGTAGGATTTTTAAAGACGAACTTGTGAGAGTCAGGAACCCTGTAATACTCATCAGGTTTTCTGGGAGCAGGAGGTAAAGAGTCAGGGGCCAGGCTAGATTCTGAGAAGGCATCATCAACAATGACCGGTACAGGAGGGATAGCTAAAGGCCTGTGTTGGGGCAGGAGTAAGAAATCCCTAAGCCTTTTTTTGGAGTCAGAGTAATCCTGGTTTTCCTAGCGAAAATGCTCCCTAAGCGCATGCAAGGTTTCACCAAAAGAGAAATCCTCTGGAGGGGAAGCATAGGGAATGGAGTCCTCAGCATCAGAATCCTCATAGTAGATAAGGGTAAATCCTGGTCATCAAAGGAAACAGAAATTTCAGAGTCCTGATCAGAAGAATCAGAAGGAAACTCAGTCCAAGGTCTCTTAGAGGGGGAAGGGTGGCTTCCCCTCATTAGAGTAATAAGGTCTTCAGCTATTCTTATAATTTTTTTTAGGCATAAGGTTCTGAACATGCGGTCTGGGCATCGGTGTTCTAGGCATGGATCGAGTTTTTGGCCTTGAAGAAGAAGATGGTGTCAGTTTAATATGCAAGTCAGTAGGCCTGAATACATCCTCAGAAGCCGGTGCCTGCACAGCGGCTCCGGACCCATCCATGGTAGAGACATCTGCAGGTTCCACAGTCGAAGAAGCATCTCGTGGCATACCAGACTCCGAATGGGTCTCAGTAGAGGCCTGCGAATATGAAATAGCGGGTATCAGGGGCTGCGAAAGCACCTCACTGAGTACCGGCAAACTGGCAACTAGCTTAGGAGAAGCGTCGTCGGCAGCTTTGGACCTATGCGGTCTGTCTCTGTCTTTATCTTTGCATTTTTTTGGAATGTTGGTAGTCGGGTGGCTTGCCGAAACCATTTCAGGATAATTGAACAGAGTATCCAAAATATTTAGAAGCGTAAATAAACCGACGACGAATAGTTCTAGGTTTGAATAAGGCACAAAACCGACAGCGAGGTATGTTGTGGTCTGGGCCTAAGCAAGGAATGCAGTATGAATGAAAATCTTTATGAGGTATTTGCTTTCCACAAGAAAAAAGTACAGTTTTGTACCTACCATAAATGTAGATGTTTGAGTGTTCACACTGCTGCAGTCATCACACTTGGGTTATCCTGCCGTCAGACGGTCCCCGTAGTCAGCCAGAGTTCCAAAGTCTTGGTCCGGCGTCGGTTGCTGTCGCTTCTTCCCTGACGTCAGTGCTCCAGGGGTATATAAGATGCATCCGACGCCATTTTCTTCAGTTTTTCTTGCCCCAGATGTCAGGTGCCCCCAAGTAGGTAGGCAATACATATTGCTAATAAAAAAATATACATATAAAATAAAAACAATTCCTTCAGTTACAAACAAATACACCACAAAGGTTGTATAGGATAGAAAGGTGTAGATAAGTCCAGCTAGTTCAGAGGGGATGGAGGGAGGGTAACCTGGACTGCAGCAGTGTGAACACTCGAACGTCTACATTTATGGTAGGTACAAAACTGTACTATGTTCATCATGTTACACTGCTGCAGTCATCACACTTGGGTAGAATCCCAAAGCTAAGGTTGGGTGGCTGGTCTATAAAGAGTTAGGATTGGCTAGGAGGCCCTGCAGAACTGCAGTGGCAAATCCTGCTCTGGATTAAGAGTAAAGAGGCAAGTGGTAATGCTTGGTAAAGGTGTGCACTGAACTCCAAGTTGCAGCCTCCAAAATTTCCTTGGTAGGTACTCCTCTGAGGAAGGCTGATGAAGTGGCTGTGGCCCTGGTGGAATGTGGCCTAATATTATTAGGGATTGATTTTCCATGCTGTGTGTAGCAGTAATGAATACAGTGTCCTATCCATTTGGATATAATCTGCTTTGAGATAGCCTTGCCCTGTGATCCTGCAGCATATGCTACAAACAGTTGTTCAGTTTTCCTGAAAGCTTTTGTTTTGTCTAAGTAGAAGCGTAGCTGCCTGTGTATGTCCAAAGAGTGCAGAAGTTTCTCCCCTTTATTCTGGGAGTTTGGATACAAAGTTGGCAAATGGATGGTTTGATTAAGAGCCACACTAGATCCCACCTTTGGCATAAAGATAGGGTTTGTCCGTAAAGAAGCCCTGTCCTGATGGAGAATTATAAAAGGTTCCACTGCCATTAATGCCTGTAGCTCTGAGACTCTTCGTGCTGAAGTTACTGCCAGGAGCAGATGTGTTTTCCATGATAAAAATTTTAGATCAGCTGTACTGGCTGGCTCAAAAGGTGGCAGGGTCAGTTTTTCCAAAACAAAATTGAGGTCCCAAGTTGGTGTTGGTGCTCTCCGGGGCGGTCTTATGTTTTTAGCCCCTCTGAGGTACTGCTTTAGCAAGGGATGAGAGAATAAAGGAGGATCCATGTTGTAATGTGCTGAAATGGCAGAGGCGTGGATCTTAATAGATGAGAAGGATAGGCCTTTGTCCAGCATCTCTGTTAAGTATTGTAAAATCTGAGGAATGTTTGGGACAAGAGGGTCAAGGCTTTGAGCCTGGTTCCAGGCACAGAATCTCTTCCATTTTTCTGAGTAAGCTTTCCAGGCGCAGAATCACTTCCATTTTTCTGAGTAAGCTTTCCTGGTGCTAGGCCTCTTGGCCTCCAAAATGACATCCATAACAGCTTTAGAGAAAGGTGTTGCCTGTTTGACTAATGAATCTGCCATGCAGCCAGGTTTAGGGTTTTGAGCTGACCGTGCAGGATCTAATTGTTTTGTTGAGTCAGAAGGTGTGGAATTTGAAGCAAAAACCATGGTGGGCCTTGAGCTAAGTTCTTTAAGATTGGATACCAGTGCTGGCGTGACCAGTCTGGAGCAATCAGGATCATCTGTGTTTTTTCTTGTCTGGCTTTTAGGTGTACCTTTGAAAGGAGAGGCAGTGGTGGGAAGGCATAAACTTTTAGGCTTTTCCAGCTGAACGAGAGAGCATCCACTTTCCATGCTTGAGTGTGATAAGTCCTTGTGCAGAATTTTTGTAGTTGGCAATTCAGTGGGGAGGCAAAAAGATCTATGTCTGGGCATCCCCATTTTTGCGTTACTATGCTGAAGATTTGTGGATTCAATTTCCATTCGTGAGGGTCCATGATATTTCTGCTTAGATCGTCTGCCAGAGTATTTTTCTTTCCTGGCAGGAATTGTGCTTGCAGGATACGTTAGAGCTGTGTTCCACAAGGTCATGGCTTGCCTGCATAGGGGATAAGAATGAGTGCCCCCTTGCTTGTTTATGTACCACATTACGGTGGTGTTGTCTGCCTTTAATAATAATTGTCCTGGATGTAGAAGGTCCTTGAAAGCTGTTAGGGCATTTTGAACAGCCAACATCTCTTTTTCATTGATGTGAAGATGCATCTGGTCTGTGGTCCACTTGCCCTGAATGCATTTTCCTGCCATGTGTGCTCCCCCAGGCGTAATCCGAAGCATCTCTTGTTAGAGTATGCCTGGATGTGGGTTGTGTAAAAGGCTGACCCTTGTTTAGGTGACATGCCTGTGCCCACCATCGAAACTCTTGTTGTAAGCAGGGAATCATTGGTATTACTGCTTCTAAACTGTGAGAGTATTGAGTCCAAACACTTTTTAGGTACCATTGTAATTTCCTCATATGCAGTTTGGCATATGGTATTAGTAGTATGCAGGATGCCATGAATCCCAGGGCCTGCAGAATTTTTCTTGCAGGGAGATGGGACTTTTTTGCCAGTAATTGAAAATATTGAGTTAGTTGAATTTGTTTGTCAGGCGTGAGATAAGCCATCTGGGCCATTGTATTTAAGCTGGCACCCAGGAATATAATCTGTTGTGAGGGTACTAGTTTTGACTTCTTTTCGTTTACTGTGTACCCTAGAAAAATTAGTAACCTTTTTACAAACGCCCGATGCTGTAGAAGAATGTCCTTTGTCTCTGCTTGAATGAGGCGGTCGTCCAGGTATGGATATATTTGAATTCCTTTTTGTCTGCAAAATGCAATTACTGGTGCCAGGCACTTTGTAAAGACCCTGGGTGCAGTAGATAAGCCAAAGGGCAGTGCAGAGAATCGGTAGTGCATTGTTCCAGCTTTGAATAAGAGGTACCTTCTGCAATTTTGTCCGATAGGGACATGCAGGTATGCCTCTTTGAGGTCCAGAGTAACAAGCCAAGCCTTCTTGCCCAGCATGGGTAGAAGCTGCTGTAATGTCAACATTTTGAATTTCGGAATATCCAGGTAAGTATTTAGAATTGAAAGGTCTAGTATGGGCCTCCAGGCCTTGTCCTTTCTGGGGACCAGGAAGAGTCTTGAGTAAAATCCCTGTCCTTGTTCCTGTTGTGGTACTTCTTGTATAGCTCTCATGTCCATGAGGGCTGAAATTTGTTTTTGTGCCTCTGCCCATTGATTCTGTGGCAGGTCTGGCATTCCTTTTAGCCTTGGTAAAGTATGAAAGTGGAACCTGTAACCTTGAGACACAATATTCAGAACACATTTGTCTTGGGTGACTGTTTGCCAGTTTTGAGAAAAAAGTTCTAGTTTTCCCCCTAAGGGGTCTGCCAAAAGGGAAGTGCTTGGCGTACGAAGGGGGAAGTCATTGGGACTGTTTCCTGTAAGGTTGAGACTTGTCCTCACCTCCTTTTGGGGTTGAGGTGCCCCCACTGTCGTCTATTAGAGCCTTGGGGTTGAGATCTGCCTCTTGGGTGTCTTTATCTGCCTCTCTGTGGCCTGTCTGACACTGAAAAGGACCAATTCTTTGTTGGCCAATTTCTGCTAAATCGAGGTGGCTGTACCTGTAAGAAATCCTTGACTGTTTGCATAGATTTAGCTTTATCCTCCATTTTCTTTAACACCTCTTCTGCCTTAACACCAAACAAGGTATCATGCTGTAACGGAGCATCCAATAATTTTGCCTTAACATGATCAGGTAAACTCTGTTCTTTTAACCAAGCATGTCTTCGAATCACAGAACCTGTAACTGCGGCTCTACAAGAGGCCTCTAAAGAATCAAAACCACATTTCAGAGCATGTTTTCCCACCTGTTCAACTGCATGCAATAAATCCTGCATTTCTTTACAGTCAGGAGCTTCTGAGCTTGCAAGCATTTTCTGTTTTAACTGAGCCATTAAACATTGTTGGTACTTAAGCATGTGAAACTGGCAATTTAAAGCCCTTACTGCTAAAGTTGCAGAAGTGTAACCTTTCTTCCCCCATCTATCCAAAGCTCTGGAATCTCTGTCATAAGGTACTGGATTTTTTTGCAATGGAAGCCTTAACCCCTTTTGGACCCTGGGAAATAATTTCTGGACAGCAGAAGGGTTTTTATAAAGACACTTGTGAGAGTCAGGGACTCTATAATACCTATCTGGCTTGGCTGGTGCAGGGGGTAAAGAATCAGGAGATAAGATGGATTCAGAGATCACATCATCCACAATATCTAGCACAGGCGGAACAGCCAGGGGCCTGTGCTGAGGCAATAAAAGGAAATCCCTGAGCCTTTTCTTGGATACTGAGTAATCCTGACTTTCCCAATGGAAATGCTCCCTCATGGTATGTAAAGTTTCCCCAAAAGAATAATCCTCAGCAGGAGAGGCTGAAGGGATAGATTCTTCAGCATCAGAGTCCTTATGGGGGGTAGAGAGTATCCCTGGTCTGAAGAGGAATCAGAGGAAATGGAAACCTGATCAGAGGAATCATAGTCTGTATCCTGCCTAGGCCTTTTCTCAGGAGGGGGATGGGAACCCCTGATCAGAGTAGTGATGTCTTCGGCCATTTTAAGCATCTGTTTCTTAGGCATGGAGGACTGTCCAGGAGAATGCTGTACTTGCTTCTTTGTCTTTAATGGTAAGTTGTGAAGGTCTGAAAACACCCTCAGAAGCCGATGCCTGCTCAGCGGCTCCAGACCCATCTGAGGGATTAGTTTCCGTAGGCCCAATACCTTGAGTTTCCAGAGGCCTAGTTGTCTCCACGTGGGAGTCGGAGGCGGCCTGTGGCTCTGAGGTAGCGGGTGTCAGGGGCTGCGAAAGCGCCTCACTGAGAACCGGCGACTGGCCTAGAAGAGGTTTCGTCGGTTTTGGACCTCGGATGCCTGTCTTTATCCTTGTCTTTGCGTTTTTTTTGGAATTGCAGTCGTCGGTTGATCCGACGGCATAGTATAATTGAACCTTCAGCCAAAGTAGTGCAAAGCAAAATCAAAACGTCTTTTTATAGTGCATTTGTTAAATCTTGCACAAAACTGACAACTGGTGACGTCATGATCAGGGCCTAGGCATGGAATACAGTAAGAGTGGAAGTCCTTATGGAGTATATGCTTCCCACAAGAAATACAGTTATTAACTTTTACTGACATCGGTCTGAGGCAAGAAAAAGTTTCCCCAATGGGGTACTTAGCTTTGTAGAAGACTTCGGTTCTGGATTCGGAATGAAAATCTCAGGAGACGGCCGACCAGCACTTGCGAACTGCTTTTGCTTCGGGCACCGCGTGGCAAGAAAGACTGAAGAAAATGGCGTTGGCTGCATCTTATATACCCCTGTCGCACTGACTTCAGGGAGGAGGCGACAGCAACCGATGCCAGACCAAGACTTTGGAACTCTGGCCGACTGCGGGACCACCTGACGGCAGGATAACCCAAGTGTAATGACTGCAGCAGTGTAACACGATGAACATCATCACATCCTCTGAGGAAAGGAATGCTTTTTTGATTGGTGATGTCCAAAAGGGCTTCCACGAACTGGATGTATTGGGATACATTTTACTGTGACATGGACATTTTCAGAAAAAGTCCCAGAATTTGGAAGCAGACCAGGGTAAAATGAAGTAAGTGCAGTTGTTTAAGAACTTATCTTAACAGCAGATGTTCTACTGATGATCACTATTGCAGTATTCCTAACACATGGGGTATCACTGCTGCTGCCACTGGGGTACCAAAGCTTTACCTTCCCAGGATTGTATGCCTGACGTTTCACCTCAGCTTGCAGACACAGGGGTAAGCAGGTGGAAGCATGACTGTTATTCCTGAGACTATCCCCAAGCCCATGTCCTGAAGACTCCTGAGACATAAGACTGGTCAGCTAGGAGGGGCACAGTGTAAATGGATAAGAAAGCCCCTTCTATGGTGTTTTTCAGAGGATAGGAACTATGGAGAGAAAACTGAGAATACAAAAACAAAGAGGGGAAGGAGGGTCAGAAGGAAAACTGCACAGTGATCAGTAGGACATCTACTGTTACAGAAAGTTCTTATACAACTGTACTATGTCTTGACTTAACTCCCTGCTGCAATATAATAACATATGAGTGACTCCCAGAGCTAAAGGGACAGTAGGGGAAGCTGGTTAGAAGGCAGTACAACTATCTAAGAGGCCAGATAAGACTGACCTAGTGAAAGCAGCTCTGGACCTTGAAAATGCATCTATCCTGTAGTGTTTAGTGAAAGAATGCACAGAGGACCTGGTGGCAGTCTCCGAAATAGATCTGGTATCCACACCTTTGTAGAAAGTTCCAGAGACTGCTACTGCGCTAGTAGAGTGACCATATGGGCATGAGGGAAAAGACTTGCCATGTACAGAGTAACAAAATGAGATGGCCTTAGAGATCCAGCTTGCAAAGTTTTGCTTGGATACCAGTTGGCCCAGGTTGGAGTACAAGAAAGAAACAAACAGCTGATCAGACTTTTTGAATGGATTTTGTTTTGCACAGATAGAATCTTAGCTACCTGTGAATGTCCAGTGAATGTAGCATCCTTTCCCCTTATTCTGTGGGTTAGGAAAGAAGGTAGGTAGGTTTATAGCCTGAATGAGGGACAGCTTATTCACTACTTTATGCATAAATGAAGGATTAGTCCTGAGGGTCACCTTGTCTTTATAAAAAAATAAGAAAAAAGGGTAATGCCATGAGTGCCTGAAGCTCCAAAACTTTCTTAGCTAAGGTGAGGGCCAGAAGGAGGACAGTTTACCAGATACAGAATTTGAGGCTTGCTGATGTTGCCAGTTTAAAAAGAAGGTAAGGTAAGATTCTCCAGTACAAACATGAGGTCCCATGTAGGGGTAATGGCCTTTCTAGACTGTTTCAGATGCAGTACCCCTTTAAAGAATAGCTTGACCTTGGATCTGGACATAAGTGGTAGAGAGAGAGGCAAGCAAGTGGAGATGGCTGACAGGTGGACTTGTATGGAAAAGCAGGCCAGACCTGTATGCAATTGCTCATACATATACTTCAGAATGGAAGGTACCTCTGATTGGTCAATATCCTGCCCATTTCTTTGATACCATTAGGAGAATCTCTTCCATTCTGAAAAGTAAGACTTTCGAGTATTGGGTCTCCTGGCTTCATGGAGAACCTTAATGACATCCTCAGAAAAATGGCACCTGTAAGGAATCAAAACCCTATCATCCACTCAGTCGGATTTAGGGAACACAGAGAGTGGTAAAGTAGTGACATTTTCTGTTGAGTGATGAGATCTGCTTGTTGTGGCAATTTGTATTACTTGCCTCTGGTAGAAGAAAAAGCAGAGAGAACCAATGCTGCCTTGATCAGAATAAAATCACTAACAAAAGTCTTTGTTGCTCTTTCTGGGTCTTTAGAAGAACTCCTGGGACAAGAACTAGTGGAGGGAAGCTTACAGGAATGCCTATGTCCACTGAAAGGAGAAAGCATCTGTCCTCCAAGCTGAGGGGCAAGGGTCCCTGGTGCAAAACAATGGAAGATGTTTGTTGGTCTTGGAAACCTTATCTGAGAAGTCTTCCAATGGTGCAGAATACCCTGTAAAACCTGTCTGCTCGGGGCCCATTTGTAAGGATCCTCGAAGGACTTGCTTAAACAGTCTGCGAACACAGTGTCTTCTGATGGGATGTATGTGGCTGTGAGTGACAAGTTTTTATGGGTGGCAAGGTCTCAGGCTTCTTGAGCCAGTATTAACAACTGGTAAGATCTGGTCTCTCCTTGGTTGTTTATGTACCACATTGCAGTTGTGCTGTCTGTGAACACTTGTAGGGTACCTGGTTTCCAGAGGTGTGAAAAGACCCAAACAGCTTAGATGACTGCCCTCATTTCTTTCATTCTGATGTGTTTTTCAATTAACCTTGGCTGCCATCTGCCCTGCACTTGGATGCCTGTCCCTCATCCAAGGTATCTGTGTACATTTCCTAGACTAGGGCTGGAGGGGTGAAGGGAAGCCCCGGGTTGAGTTTCACTCGATCCTTCTACCATAAGAGTTCCCATCTGAGACAATGTAAAAGGGGAATCACTGTGTCCAGAGGGTGTGTGCTCTGAGATCAAACCTTTTCCAGGTACGATTAGATTTTCCCTCATATGCAGTCTGGCTAGGGGAAGATAACTGGGAAAGGAGATGCCATGAACCCCAGAGCCTTCAGGATCTTCCTTGCTGAGCATTATCTGAGGGAGGTAAGGTTGTGGAAGTAGTCTGTAAGGCTCTGCAGCTTTTTTGAGGTGGGAAAGTCTGCATTCTCTTTGTGTCCAGACTGCAGCCCAGAAAAACTAGATCCTGAGATGGTTGCAGTGAGGAGTTTTTGTGGTTGATGGTGAACCTCAACTGAGATAGGAGGCGGCGGGTGAACCAGAGGTGCTGTTTCAAAATTCAAGGTGAAGTAGCTTACATTAACAGATCCTCTAGGTAGGGAAAAATCTGAGTTCCCTGGGTTCGGCAGAAGGCAATCATGGGTGCCATCTACTTTATGAAAACTCCTGGGGCTGTGGAAAACTCACAAGACAAAGGAGTAAAATCTCATGCTAGGGGTCCGAACTGGTATATGGAGGTAAGTCCTGTAGATCTAGAGATACCAGAAAAGACACACACAAAAAATTGAATGAATCCTACATCAGTAAACAAAAAACAAACAAAAAATAACTATCAAAAGGCAGAAAAGGACCAACTGAACTCAACACTTGTGAGTTCAGCTGGTCCTTTTCCACCTTTGGTGGTTATTACTTGTTAGATATCAGAAAAGCATGGAGTAGAATGAAAGGTAGAAATGTGTGCAGGGAGAGAATTTTGAAAGGGGGCACTTTTAAGAAGGTGATTAGAAGACAGAGAGATCCAGTAAGGATCTCCACTGCCTTTCTTTTCTTGGCACTAGGAAAAGTATGAAGTAAAACCCCTTTCCCACAAATTTTTCTGGCACACTATCATGCCTTGTGCCTTCAGCTCCTGCAAAATGTGAGGGAGCAGACTAATCTGATTGTATGGAGGTGGGGGTATATCATTTGGAGGAGGAATATGCATTGAAGACATGGAATAACCATTTTTTTTATAAGAGATAACACCTACTTGGGAATCTTCTACCAGGTGGACAGAGACTGGGTCAGTCTTTTTAGGAGGGGTAAGGAGGATCTGGGGAGGTGAAAGACAGTCACACAGATTCATCACCAAAGGAAGGCCTCGCAGATGAGGCATCCATGTATGGTTTATACTTGTGAATCTCTTTCTGGGAGCCATCCAGTGTTTCTGGATAGGCCTAGGGTCCCTTGTGACAAAAGAGGTAGACTTAGTTAGGTAATTCCTCTGGAACTGAGGTTAAGAGAAGATGCTTGCAGTCATTCACAGTTTTACCCAGCTCCTGAAGGGTTCTGAAAAGGTTTGCAGCTTGCAACCCAAACAAGAGATCCTTGTCTAAAGGGAAGCCTACTATTTTGCTTTCAGATCTTCAGGAATACGCTGATTATGTAACCATGCATACCTGCATATTACACAGCCTGTAGCAGCTGCTCTGGACAAGGCCTCCACAGCATCATAACTGCATTTAATGCTGTGTCTGGCCACTCACTTGTGTAGTCTGATTAAGTAATAACATTAGTTGTTTAGATCCAGTGTCCTGCATATCCACCATAATCTTTTGTAAGGGACTAAGAATGGATATCAAATATTTGGTCATCTGGGTTTGGTAATTAGTAGCCCCGAATGCCAAGGTAGAAGAGGTGCAAACCTTTTTACCCCATCTATCCAAATCCCAGCTACCTTGTCTGAAGGGAGGGCATTGGCATTGGAAAGGAGTTTTGGAGGCTTTTCAGGTGAGAGAAAAACTGCAGAAGGGTAAGCTACAGGATTCTTAACAGAAACTTAAGGTAATCAGGGGTGTTACAAAATCTGGTCTTTCTGGAGTTGGAGGCTGGGAATAGTACAGTTGTGTACACTTACCATAAATGTAGATGTTCGAGTGCATTCACTGTTGCAGTCATCACTTTTGAGTTATCTGCTTGCAGTAGCCCTTAGTTGGCCTGATTATCAACGTCTTGGGTCCTGCATCGGTTGCTGTCCCTTCTTCCATGACGTCAGGTCGTCAGGGGTATAAAACATGCAGCCGATGCCATTACATCAGTTTTTCTTGCCCCTGATGTCAGGTGCCCCCCTTAATGGGAAGCAATTAAATCTATAAATATACAAGGTTATGCCTCCAACAAAAAAAGCAAATAAACCAAAAAGCATTTAAAGATAGTAAAGGAAAGTAGAGGTATATCCAAAAAAGAAAAGGGCTGGAGGGAGGGTAACCAGGACTGCAACAGTGAATACACTCGAACATCTACATTTACGGTAAGTGTACACAAATGTACAATGTTCTTCGTGTTTCACTGTTGCAGTCATCACTTTTGGGTAGATTCCCAAAGCTAAGGATGGGAGGAGGAATTTAAATAGAATTAGGAGCAGCTAAAAGGCCCTGCAAGACTGCAGTGGCAAAGCCAGCTCTGGATTTAGAGAAAATTGGCAGATGGTAATGCTTGGTGAAAGTATGTACAGAACTCCAGGTAGCAGCTTCTAGGATGTCCCTGGTAGGGACGCCTCTGAGACAGGCTGTAGAGGTAGATGCAGCGCTGGCAGAGCGGGGTCTGATTCCTCTGTGGGATAGGTTTTCCGTGGTGTTTGTAGCAAAAAAAAATGCAATGGCCTATCCATTTGGAAATGGTTTGGTTTGAAATAGCCTTCCCCTCTGCCCCTGCAGCAAATGCCACCAGCAGTTTATCAGATTTCCTTTCAGGTTTAGTTCTGTCCAAGTAGAATCTAAGTTGTCTGTGCATGTCTAAAGAGTGCAGAATCCGTTCCACTTTGTTCTGTGGATTAGGAAAGAAGGTTGGCAAATGTGTAGACTTATTAATGGCCACACTGGATACCACCTTGGGCATGAAGGAGGGACTGGTCCTGAGGGACACCCTGTCCGCATGAAAGATGATGGGGGGAGGCAAACAGGTCTATATCTGGGCTCCTCCATTTGCTTGTCAACATGTTGAAAATCCTTGGTTCCAGTTTCCACTCGTGTAGGTCCATGCTTAATTTGTCTGCCAGTGTATTTATTTTTCCTGGCAGGAATTGAGCTTGTAAATGTACCTGATAGCTCAGGGATGTGTTCCACAATGCCATGGCTAGTCTGCAGAGGGAGTAAGAATGTGTACCCCCCTGCTTGTTTATGTACCACATAACAGTGGTGTTGTCCGTCTTTATCATTAATTGTCCTGGAAGAATGTGGTCCTTGAAGGTTGTAAGAGCATTCTGTACAGCTAACATTTCTTTTTGACTGATATGCAGGTGCATTTGACTTGAGTTCCATTTGCCCTGAATACACTTCCCTGCCAGGTGGGCCGCCCCATGCATTGTCTGATGCATCTACTGTTAAGGTTTGGGCGGCAGGGGGTAGTGTGAATGGTAGTCCTCTGTTTTGGTGGCAGGTCTCTGCCCACCAAAGGAACTCTAGGTGTAGGCAAGGTATGATAGGAATTATTGCCTCGAGATCCTGTGAATGTTGACACCATAGGCTTTTTAGATACCATTGCAGTTTCCTCATATGCAGCCTTGCATATGGAATTAGAAGAATGCAGGAGGCCATGAACCCCAAGACTTGCAGTATTTGCCTTGCAGATAACTGGGTTTTTGTGGCCACTTGTTTGAAGTAGGTTGCCAAAAAAATCCGTTTCTCTGGCGTGAGGAATGCCGTCTGGGAAGTTGTATTCAAGCTTGCTCCCAGGAATATAATTTGTTGACAGTGTATCAGTTGTGATTTCTTTTCGTTTATGGTGTACCCCAGACAAGTCAGTACCCTTTGAACAAAGGCCAGTTGATCCAAAAGTTATGTCCTGGCTTTCTGCCTGAATTAGACAATTGTCCAGATATGGGTATATTTGGATATTTCTTTGCCTGCAGAATGCAATGACTGGAGCTAGGCACTTTGTGAATACCCTGGGCACAGCAGATAAGCCAAAGGGCAGTGCAGAGAACTGATAGTGCATGTAGCCTGCCTTGAAGCATAGGTATTTTCTGCAAAACTCCCTGATAGGGATGTGCAGGTATGCTTCTTTTAAGTCTAGTGTTGCCAACCATGCATCTTTGCCTAGCATAGGAAGCAGCTGGTGAAGAGTCAGCATCTTGAATTTTGGAATCACCAGAAAGGTATTTAGAGTAGAAAGGTCCAGGATAGGACATCAAGTATTGCCTTTTCTGGGTACCAGGAAAAGTCTCGAATAGAACCCTTGTCCCTTTTCCTCTTCTGGTACCAACTGAATAGCCCCCATGCTTAAGAGAGAGAATACTTGATTTTGGGCGTCTGCCCACTGAATTGGGGGTAGATCTGGCCACCCGCTTGGTGTTGGAAAGGTGTGGAAGTGAAATCTCTATCCTTGGGATACTATACTTAAAAACAATTTGTCCTGGGAGTTCCCAGTTTTTGGCCTGCAGACCAATCTTTCCGCCTAAAGGAACATTCAGTTGGGAAGTGCTTAGAAGTTCTAGAACCAAGTCATTGAGACTGTTTTCCATAGGGGGGAGTCTTACTACTCCCTGACTTGGGTGCAGAAACCCCCCACTGCTTAGTGTTGTGTGTCCCCTGAGACTGAAACCTGGGGTTTCTGCTATGTCTGGGTTTAGCTTGAGAAGACCTTGAAGAGGCTGGAAAGGACCAATTATTAAAGGGCCTGTGCCTACTAAATCTAGGAGGCTGAACTTGTAAGAAATCTTTAATAGTTTGCATAGATTTAGCTTTATCTTCCATCTTTTTAAGAACTTCCTCAGCCTTGTTGCCAAACAGGCAGTCCTGATTTAAGGGAGCATCCAACAATTTAGCTTTAACACGATCAGGTAAAGATTGCTCCTTAAACCAAGCATGCCTTCTGACCACAGAACCAGTAACAGCAGCGCAAGAGGCCTCTAAAGAATCAAATCTACATTGCAAAGTATGTTATTAAAGCATAGGGTGACGTACAAGAGTGGAGGAAGATGCACACAGGTGGATTATATCCTATGTTGGAGGGCCAGTCTGAAGGAGATTGGAGACTGTAAAGGTGTGACTGGGGAAAGTGTAGTTAAGCAGGGTGGTCTGCAGGATGATGTTGGTGATCAAGAAGCAGAGGAGGAGTGTGAAAGCAGTGCCAAGGATTAAATGGTGGAAGTTAAAAAAGGGTGATTGTGAGGTGGAGTTCAGGGAAGAGTTAAGACAGGCACTGGGAGGCAATGAAGAGTTACCAAATAGCTGGGTAACTACAGCAGAGCTAGTAAGGGAGACTGCTAGGAAGGTGCTTGGTGTGACATCTGGACAGAGGAAGGAGGACAAGGAGACATGGTGGTGGAATGAGGAAGTACAGGAGAGTATACAGAGGAAGAGTCTGGTGAAGAAGAAGTGGGATTGTCAAAGAGATGAAGAAAATAGACATGAGTATAAGGAGATGAGGCGCATGACAAAGAGAGAGGTGGCGAAGGCTAAGGATAAGGATAAGGCATATAGAGAGTTGTACGAGATTGGACACTAAAGAGGGAGAAAAGGATCTGTACCGATTGGCTAGACAGAGGGACAGAGCTGGGAAAGATGTGCAGCAGGTAAGGGTGATAAAGGACAGTGAGGGAAACGTACTCACAAGTGAGGAGAGTGTGTTGAGTAGATGGAAAGAGTACTTTGAAGGGCTGATGAATGAAGAGAATGAGAGAGAGAGATAAGGTTGGATGATGTGGGGATAGTGAAGCAGATTAGCAAGGAGGAAGTAAGGACAGCTATGAAGAGGATGAAGAATGGAAAGGCTATTGGCCCAGATGACATACCAGTGGAAGCATGGAGATGCTTAGGAGAAATGGCAGTGGAATTTTTAACAAGATTGTTTAATGAAATTTTGGAAAGTTAGAGGATGCCTGAGGAGTGGAGAAAAAATGTTTTGGTACCTATCTTTAAGAATAAGGGTGATGTGCAGAGCTGCAATAACTACAGAGGGATAAAACTGATCAGTCACAGCTTGAAGTTATGGGAAAGAGCAGTGGAAGCTAGGTTAAGAACGGAGGTGATGATTAGTGATCAGCAATATGGTTTCATGCCAGGAAAGAGCACTACAGATGCAATATTTGCTCTGAGAGTGCTGTTGGAGAAATACAGAGAAGGTCAGAAGGAGTTGCATTGTGTCTTTGTGGACTTAGACAAAGCATATGACACGGTGCCTAGAGAGGAGTTGTGGTATTGTATGAGGAAGTCGGGAGTGGCAGAGAAGTATGTAAGAGTTGTACAGGATATGTACAAGGGTAGCGTGACATTGGTGAGGACTGCGGTGGGAGTGACAGATACGTTTAAGGTGGAGGTTGGATTACATCAAAGATCAGCTCTGAGCCCTTTCTTATTTGCAGTGGTGATGGACAGGTTGACAGATGAGATTAGACAGGAGGCCCCGTGGACAATGATGTTTGCAGATGACATTGTGATATGTAGTGAGAGTAGGGACCAGGTTGAGGAGACCCTGGAGAGGTGGAGATATGCTTTAGAGAGGAGAGGAATGAAGGTCAGCAGGGCTAAAACAGAATATATGTATGTAAATGAGAGGGAGGGTAGAGGAATGGTGAAGATGCAGGGAGTAGAGTTGGTAAAGGTGGATGAGTTTAAGTACTTGGGATCAACAGTTCAGAGTAATGGTGAGTGTGGAAGAGAGGTCAAGAAGAGAGTACAGGCAGGGTGGAATGGGTGGAGAAGAGTGTCAGGAGTGATTTGTGACAGACGGGTACCAATAAGAGTGAAAGGGAAGGTCTACAAGAGGGTTGTGAGACCAGCTATGTTATATGGGTTGGAGACGGTAGCATTGTCGAAAAGGCCGGAGTCAGAGCTGGATGTGGCAGAGTTAAAGATGTTAAGATATGCACTGGGTGTGACTAGGATGGACAGGATTAGGAATAAGTATATTAGAGGGTCAGCTCAGGTTGGACAGTTTGGAGACAAAGCAAGATAGGCGAGACTGCATTGGTTTGGACATGTGCTGAGGAGGGATGCTGGGTATATTGGGAAAAGGATGCTAAGGATGGAGCTGCCAGGTAAGAGGAAAAGAGGAAGGCCTAAGATGAGGTTTATGGATGTGGTGAGAGAGGACATGCAGGCGGTTGGTGTGAAAGAGCATGATGCAGAGGACAGGAAGAAATGGAAACAGATGATCCGCTGTGGCGACCCCTAACGGGAACAGCTGAAAGAAGATGATGATGATGATGATTGCAAAGTATGTTTTCCAACCTGTTTAGCAGAATGCATTAAATCCTGAAATTCTTTATTTTCCGCACAGTCAGGATTCAACATCATTTTCTGTTAAAACAATCCAATAACATGTTGATACTTTAACATACGAAACTGGCAGTTTAAAGCCCTAATGGCCAAGGCTGCAGAAGTGTAAACCTTATTACCCCATCTATCAAGCGCCCTGGAATCTCTATCAGAAGGGGTAAGATTTTTAGCAGTAGAAGCCTTAATGCCCTTGGGTCCCTGTGAAATGGTCTCTGGATCCACAATAGGATTTTTAAAAAGGAACTTGTGTGAATCAGGAAAGTACAGTTTTGTACCTACCATAAATGTAGATGTTCGAGTGCTAATACAGCTGCAGTCATAACAGATGGGTTCTCCTGCCGTCAGGCGGGTCCTCGGTCGGCCGAATTCCAAAGTCTAGGTCCGGCGTCGGTTGTCGTCGCTTCTTCCCTGACGTCAGTGCGACAGGGGTATAAAAGAACCAGCCGACGCCATTTTCTTCAGTTTTTCTTGCCCCAGATGTCAGGTGCCCCCAGAAGGAAGGCAATACATAAATTTATGTAATAAAGCAATGCAATATAATCAAAATACAGTAGTTGCAAGCAAATACACCATAAATGAATACCCCAATCAGGTTGTATGAGGAGGTGTTAGCCAATAGGCCTGTCCCAAGAGGGGAAGGAGGGAGGGAAACCTGGACTGCAGCTGTATTAGCACTCGAACATCTACATTTATGGTAGGTACAAAACTGTACTATGTTCATCATGCATGCAGCTGCAGTCATAACAGATGGGTAGAATCCCAAAGCTAAGAAAGGGGTGGTAGGCACTAGGTGAAACTAGGAGGAGCCAGGATGCCCTGCAAGACTGCAGTGGCAAAGCCTGCTCTAGTTTTGGAGTATAATGGTAGGTGGTAGTGCTTGGAGAAGGTATGCACAGAACTCCAAGTGGCTGCTTCCAAAATATCTTTGGTAGGAACTCCTCTGAGGAAAGCTGCAGAGGTAGCTGTGGCCCTTGTGGAGTGAGATCTGATGCCTGCAGGTACAGTTTTACCATGAAAAGAGTAACAAAAGCGTATGCAGTGGGCTATCCATTTTGAGATTGTCTGTTTGGAAATTGGCTTCCCTTGAGCTCCTATAGCATAGGACACAAAGAGCTGTTCTGTTTTTTCTGAAAGGCTTTGTTCGGTCCAAATAATAATGCAGCTGTCTGTGGATGTCCAAGGAATGTAGTAGTCTCTCCCCTTTGTTTTGAGGATTAGGATAAAAGGTAGGTAAGTGGATAGCCTGATTCAAAGCTACCCTGGATACCACCTTTGGCATAAAGGACGGGTTGGTTCGTAAGGAAACTCTGTCCTGATGAAAGATGATAAAAGGCTGCACAGCCATGAGGGCTTGTAGTTCCGATACCCTGCGAGCTGAGGTGATAGCTAGAAGGAAAGCTGTTTTCCAGGACAAATATTGCAAATCTGTTGAGGCAGCTGGCTCAAAGGGAGGCAAGGTCAGCTTTTCTAGAATGAAATTGAGGTCCCAAGCAGGTATTGGTTGTTTCCTTGGGGGCTTTATATTCTTAGCCCCTCTTAGGAACTGTCTTAAGAGGGGGTGAGAGAATAAAGGTGGATCAGTGTTGTATTCTGCAGAAATGGCTGAGGCATGGATTTTGATGGAGGAAAATGAAAATCCACTGCTTAGCAGCTCAGCTAGATACTGTAATATTTGAGGTAAATTCAGTTTTCCAGGATTCTGGCCCTTTTTCTCATTCCAGGCACAAAACCGTTTCCATTTTGCGGAGTAAGCTTTTCTAGTAGACGGCCTTCTGGCCTCCAAAATGACATCCTGCACCTCCTTGGAGAGTAGGGTCTGTTGTGATGGTAAGGAATCTTCCATGCGGCCAGATTGAGTGTTTTCAGCTGACTGTGAAGAGTTTTGAAGCTGTGCTGAGTCAGAAGAAGAGGCATTACAGGTAGGGTCCATGGTGGGGAATGCGTCAGGCTCCTCAGGAGTGGGTACCAGACCTGTCTTGGCCAGTCTGGAGCAATGAGAATCATCTTTGGTCTGTCTGCTCTGGTTTTTAATAGAACTTTGGGCAGCAGAGGAAGAGGCGGAAAGGCATAAACTGTCATTGTTGTCCAACTGAAAGAGAGAACGTCCACTCTCCAGGCCTGTGGATGAAAAGTCCTTGAGCAGAATTTTGTCAATTGGTGATTTTTGTGGGAGGCAAAGAGATCTATGTCTGGCCTTCCCCATGCTTGTATTATCTCTGTAAAAACTTGAGGATGCAACTTCCATTCGTGTGGATCTGTCATATTTCTGCTTAGGTTGTCTGCCAGCGTGTTTTCCTTGCCTGGCAAGTACTGTGCTTGAAGTTCGATTTGTAATTCCAGAGCCATGTTCCAAAGTGACATGGCCAGCCTGCACAGGGGGTATGAATGGGTTCCTCCCTGTTTGTTTATGTACCACATTACTGTGGTGTTGTCTGTCCTTATCAATAGTTGACCTGGATGCAGAAGGTCTTTGAAAGCAATAATAGTATTTATTACTGCTAGCATTTCCTTTTGATTGATGTGAAGGTGCTTTTCTTTTTGGGACCATTTGCCCTGAATGCACCGATCTGTCATGTGCGCCCCCCAGGCGTAGTCCGAGGCGTCTGTAGTGATGACTTGATTTGCTTGAGGCTTGCAGAATGGGAGACCTGTGTTTGTTTGGCATGCTTGAGCCCACCACAGAAATTCCTTTTGAAGACATGGAATTAGTGGTATTATTGTTTCCAAACTGTGGCTGTGTTGAGACCATAGGTTTTTCAGGTACCATTGAAGTTTCCTCATATGCAGCTTTGCACATGGGATTAGTAGGATGCAAGATGCCATGAACCCCAGAGCCTGCAGGATTTTCCTTGCAGTCAGCCTGGTGAAATTTGCTAGTTTTCTGAAGTATTGAGTTAGTTGCCCCTGTTTCTCTGGCGTGAGGTAGGCTATCTGGGTGTTTGTGTCCAAGTTGGCACCCAGGAAAATGATTTTCTGAGAGGGTATTAGCCTTGATTTCTTTTTGTTGACTGTGTATCCCAGAGAATTCAACAACATTATTACAAAAGCCAGATGTTTCAGAAGTATGTGCTTGCTGTCCGCTTGGATCAGGCAGTCGTCCAAATATGGTTATATTTGTATCTCTTGAAGTCTGCAGTAGGCAATTACTGATGCCAGGCATTTCGTGAATACTCTGGGCATAGTAGATAAGCCAAAGGGCAATGCAGAGAATTGATAATGGGTTGAACCTGCAAGAAATCTGAGGTATCTTCTGCAATTTTGTCTGATTGGGACATGCAGGTATGCCTCCTTGAGGTCCAATGTTACCAGCCAAGACTCCTTGCCCAGCATGGGAAGAAGCTGCTGTAATGTGAGCATCTTGAATTTTGGTACGAGTAAAAATGTGTATAGGATGGATATGTCCAAAATAGGTCTCCAATCTTTTCCCTTCCTTGGTACCAGGAATAGTCTGGAATAAAAACCTTGACCTTGTTCTTGAGTAGGTACCTCTTGAATAGCTTTCATGTCCATGAGATCTGAAATTCGTCTTTGTGCCTCTGCCCTTTGATTGTGTGGCAGGTTTGGCATGCCTCTCATGTTTGGAAGGGTGTGAAAATGGAATCTGTATCCTCTGTTTATAATGTCCAGGATCCATTTGTCTTTTGTGACAATATGCCAATTTTTCGAAAATAATGCCAGTTTTCCGCCTAAGGGTGCTGCCATTTGAGCCTTGCTTGGCATGCAAAGGGGAAAGTCATTGGGCTTGCTTTCTGAATGGCTGCGAACTATCCTCACCACCTCTTTGTGTAGGAGCTTGCCAATGTCTGCCTCTAAACGATCCTTGAGATTGCCCTCTGCCCCTCGGGCACCTGTATCTACCTCTTTGGGGTCTGTCCGTGGCTGGAAAGGACCAATTTTGGAAGGCCAATTTCTACTGAAACGTGGAGGTTGTACCTGTAAAAAATCTTTCACTGTTTGCATTGATTTAGCCTTTTCCTCCATTTTCTTTAATACCTCCTCAGCTTTAACACCAAATAATACATCCTTTTGTAGAGGGGCATCTAGTAATTTAGCTTTGACATGATCTGGTAAGGTTTGCTCCTTGAGCCAGGCATGTCTACGTATGACTGATCCTGTAACAGCAGCTCTACATGAGGCCTCTAGAGCATCAAAACCACATTGTATGTTTACCCACTTGTTCTGCACTATGCATCAAATCCTGCAATTCCTTCAAGTCTGGTTGTTCAGGTTGTGACATTTTGCTTCTCAACTGTGATAACAGAAACTGTTGGTACTTTAAAATATGGAACTGGCAATTTAATGCCCTCATGGTTAAGGTGGCCATGGTGTATACCTTTTTTCCCCACCTTTCTAAAGATCTGGAATCTCTCTCGGAAGGTAATGGATTTTTAGCAGTGGAGGCCTTAATTCCCTTGGGGCCTTGTGAGATAGTTTCTGGGTCAGCCGCATGGCTTTTGTATAGAAATTGGTGTGAGTCAGGAACCCGGTAGTACCTGTCTGGTTTGACTGGGACTGGAGGTAAAGAATCCGGGTTAAGGCAGGCCTCCGAATACACATCATCTAGTATGTCTAAGACAGGAGGTACAGCCAGAGGCCTGTGCTGAGGTAGCAAGAGAAAATCCCTAAGCCTTTTCTTGGAATCTGAATACTCTTGGCCTTCCCAGTGGACGTGTTCCCTTAAGGTATGCAAGGTTTCCCCAAATGAGTAATCCTCTGGAGGGGAGACTGAGGGAATGGACTCCTCTGCATCAGAATCTTCAAAAGGGGAGTAAGAATGTTCCTGTTCATCCAAGTGCTCTGAAATAATGGAGGCCTGGTCAGAGGAGGGGGATTCTTCCTCCACTCTGGGCCTTTTGTCCAGGTGAGAACCCTGATAAGAGTAATTAAATCCTCAGCCATTTTAAGCATCTGTTTTTTAGGCATGGGGCCTGGAGAAGGGCCCTGTGTAGCTGGTCTCTTAGAATGCATGGCTGCTTTAGACTTGGTGAAAGCCTTGATGGAAAAAGGGGAGGAAGGTCTGAAGACACCCTGAGAGGAGGCAGACCTGTCTACATTTTGAGTTTCACCACAAAAAGTGGCTTCGGTATCTGTAGTCGGGGTGTGGGCCGAGGAGCCTGCGACCTCGGGCACAGAAAACACCACCAATGATGTGTCATCGGTAGGCAGGGGCTGCGTAGGTGCCTCGCTGAGAACCGGACCACCTGTAGTCGGCTTTGGCGTGGTATCGGTAGAGGCCGCGGACCTCATGTGTCGGTCCTTATCTTTGCGTTTTTTAGACAAAACTGGAGCCTGAGTATCCGACGACATAATATAAATTTTTTGCCAAAATAGTGCTGGGCGAACTCTGCCCAATGCTTAATGGTGCGTTTGTTGAATGTAGCACAAAAACGACAGACCGAGACGTCGTGGTCTGGGCCTAAGCAAGGAATGCAGAGGGAATGAAAATCCTTATGCGGTATTTGCTTCCCACATGAAATACAATTATTAACTTTGTCTGACATCGGTCTGAGGCAAGAAAAGTTCCCCAACGGGGTACTTAGCTTTCAAGAAGACTTCGGTTGCAAAATTTTCGTAATTTCAGGAGCTGGCCGACCGGCACTTGCGAACTGCTTCTACTTCGGGCACTGCGCGGCAAGAAAGACTGAAGAAAATGGCGTTGGCTGGTTCTTTTATACCCCTGTCGCACTGACGTCAGGGAAGAAGTGACGGCAACCGATGCTGGACCTAGACTTTGGAATTCGGCCGACCGAGGACCCGCCTGACGGCAGGAGAACCCATCTGTTATGACTGCAGCTGTATGCACGATGAACATCATTGTAATATCTGTCAGGCTTTCTGGGAGCAGGAGGCAAGGAATCAGGGGTCAAACTAGATTCCGAAAAAGCATCATCAACAACGTCTTGTACTGGAGGAACAGCTAAAGGCTTATGCTGAAGCAGGAGTAAGAAATCCCTAAGCCTCTTTTTTGAATCAGAAAAATCCTGCCTTTCCCAGTGGAAATGCTCCCTTAGAGTATGCAAGGTTTCACCAAAAAACAATCCTCGGGAGGGGAAGCAGAGGGAATAGAGTCCTCTGTATCAGAATCCTCATAAGTAGATAAGGACACATCCAGATCATCAGAAGAATCAGAAAAATCAGAATCCTGGTCAGAAGATTCATAAACAACTTCAGTCCTATGTCTCTTAGAAAGGGGAGACTGGCTTCCCCTGATTAGAGTTATAAGATCTTCAGCCATTCTTATCATTTGTTTATAAGATCTTCAGCCATTTTTATCATTTGTTTTATAGGCATAGAGGCCTGAACATGCGGCCTGGGCATCGTTTTTTAGGCATGGTTCGAGATTTAGGTCTAAAAGAAGAAGGAGGCATCGGTTTAATATGCAAGTCCGTAGGCCTGAATACACCCTCAGAAGCCAGTGCCTGCACAGCGGCTCCAGATCCATCTAAGGTACAGCAATCCGCAGTTGAAGCATCTTACAGCATACTGGACTCCGAATGGGTCTCAGTAGAGGCCTGCGAATCAGAAGTAGCGGGTATCAGGGGCTGCGAAAGCGCTTCACTGAGTACCAGCTAACTGGCGACTGGCTTAGGAGAAGCGTCGTCGGCGGTTTTGGACCTTGGTGGCCTGTCTCTGTCTTTATCCTTGCGTTTTTTTCAGAATCCCAGTAGTCGGACGGCTAACAGACAACATTTCTGGATAATTAAACCGAGAACTGAAATATTTTGAGGTGAAAATATACCGACGACGGACATTACGCTGATTAAATAAAGCACAAAACTGACAGCATGGTACGTTGTGGTCAGGGCCTAGGCAAGGAATACAGTACGAATGAAAATCTTTATGAGGTATTTGCTTTCCACAAGTAATGCAATTATTAACTTTTACTGACATCGGTAAGGAGCAAGAAAAAGTTTCCCCCACAGAGTACTTAGCTTTAGTTGAAGACTTCGGTTCTGAAACTCAAAAATGAAAATTTCAGGAGTCGGCCGACCGGCACTTGCGAACTGCTTCTGCTTCTGGCATCGCATGGCAAGAAAGACTGATGTAATGTCGTCGGGTGCATGTTTTATACCCCTGACGACCTGACGTCATGGAAGAAGGGACAGCAACCGACGCAGGACCCAAGACTTTGTTAATCAGGCCAACTGAGGGCTACTGCAAGTAGATAACCCAAAAGTGATGACTGCAACAGTGAAACACGAAGAACATCAAGGGCAACAGCAGTGGACTGAAAAGCATCCAAAAAGGACTCAAGAACAGGGGAATACGGGGAAAGGGGCTGGGGTGTGCATTTCTAAAAGATTGCAGTATCTTTTGTGTACCTCTGAAATCTGTCTACCCTCACATTCAAAATGACTCATAATATTTAAGACAGACTCTCTAAAGGTAGCTTTTTCTACTGCAGAATCAGGTGAAATAATAGTCCTCATCGCCTAAAGGGACTTGGCCAGGAGAGTGCATTTGAGAAGAGTACTCAAGAGAATGGTCAGAATCAGAAGCCTCCTCATCTTCAGAGGAAGATGGATCCACAGACATGTTTTGAGGGGTGGAGTAGGAGGGTTGAAATGTGAAAGGAGGAAGTTTCACAGCCAAAATGGTCTTAAACAAATCTTGACAGAAATCCATCCATTCCTTCTCCCTAGAAAAGGAAGGAGGAGGTTGAATGAAGAAACCTGTGATGTCCACCAGTACTAGGCATGGTGGATCATTACCCTGATGTACTTAGATTAGTTTCCCTGTGATCTGTTCCCTAACCAGGATCTGAAGGATGTCCTCTGGTCCCGCAGATATGATGATTTGCGGTTCAATTCTGTCTGTGGAATCCTCAGTCAACAAGACATCCACTGCTATACCATCTGAGTAGGAACAGGAAATACTGTGGATTCCAAAACCACAGCAGGTACTTTAGACTCAGACACAGCTAAGTAAGTCTATGGCCTAGGCCTTTTAAGCTTTTTCTTAAGTGGTGGAGGCACATCTGGGTAAGAGGAATCCACCATCTTGGAGTGAGTCAAGCATCTGTGACACTGGGTCTCGAGAAAAATGTTAAGAGAAGACAACCAGGGCTGCAAGGTCTTAGGAACAATGGACTGGCAGATGGAAACAGTTTAGTAGTCATCTTCTGCTCCTAAACAGAAAAGCCACTGGGTACGCAAGTCTTTGTATGGGATTTGTCTACCTCATCCGCACTTACCACTCCTTACTGACATCTAATACCAGTACGAAAAAAATGTTTAGAAATATAAAGGAAGATTCACCAATGGAGTAGTTATCCGAGTATTTGAAAAGTACAGTTGTGTACACTTGCCATAAATGTAGATGTTCAAGTGTATTCACTGTTGCAGTCATTACATTTGGGTTACCTGCTTGCAAGTAGCCCTCAGTCGGCCTGATTATTCAAGTCTTGGGTCCTGCGTCGGTTGCTGTCTCATCTTCCATGACATCAGGTAGTCAGGGGTATAAAGCATGCAGCCAATGCCATTACATCAGTTTTTCTTCCCCCAGATGTCAGGTGCCCCCAAAATGGGAAGCAATTATATATATAAGGTTACACCTCCAACAAAAAAGCAAATACACCAGAAAGCTTTAAGCATAGAAAGCAAGAACAAAGGTATAGTCAGGGGGCTTGGAGGGAGGGTAACCAGGACTGCAACAGTGAATACACTCGAACATCTACATTTATGGTAAGTGTACACAACTGTATTATGTTCTTCGTGTTTCACTGTTGCAGTCATTACATTTGGGTAGATTCCCAAAGCTAAGGAAGGGAGGCGACAATTAGATAGCATTAGGACCAGCTATAAGGCCCTGCAAGACTACAGTGGCAAAACCAGCTCTGGATTTAGAAAAAAATTGGCAAGTGGTAATGCTTGGTGAAGGTATGTACAGAACTCCAGGTAGCAGCTTATAGGATGTCCCTGGTAGGGACACCTCTGAGAAAGGCTGTAGAGGTAGATGCAGCCCTGGTTGAATGTGGTCTTATCCCTTGTGGGGTAGGTTTTCCAAGGTGCTTATAGCAGAAATGAATGCAATGACCTATCCACTTAGAAATGGTTTGCTTTGAAATGGCCTTCCCCTTTGCCCCTGCAGCAAATGCAACCAGCAGCTGTTCAGATTTCCTGAGAAGCTTAGTCCTGTCCAAGTAAAATCTAAGTTGTCTGTGTACGACCAAGGAGTGCAGTATTTGTTCCCCTTTGTTCTGTGGATTAGAAAAGAAGGTTGGCAAATGGATGGACTGATTAAGGGCCACACTGGATACCACCTTAGGCATAAAGGAGGGATTGGTCCTGAGGGACATCCTGTCCGCATTAAAGATGACTAAAGGCTCCACTGCCATGAGGGCCTGTAATTCAGACACCCTTCTTGCTGAAGTGATTGCTAGAAGGAAGGCTGTTTTGCAAGAAAGGAATTTCAACTCTGCATTTGCAGCCGGCTCAAAGGGAGGTAGAGTGAGCTTTTCCAATACAAAGTTAAGGTCCCAGGATGGAGTAGGGGCTCTCCTGTGTGGTCTTAAGTTTTTGGCCCCTCTGAGGAATTGCTTCAGCAGTGGATGAGACAAGAGGGCTGGCTCTGTAGTATAATGAGCTGAAATGGCTGAGGCATGAATTTTGATGGAAGAAACGGAAAGGCCCTTGTGAAGTATCTCAGTTAAGTATTGAAGAATGTGCGGTAAATTGGGCACTGTTGTGTCCATCCCCTGATGGAATCTTTTCCATTTTTCAGCATAGGATTTTCTAGCACTAGGCCTCCTTGCCTCCAGAATGACATCCATCATTTGCTTACTGAGGGATGGCAACGGAGATATCATGAAATTAGCCAGGCTGCAAGGCTCAGGGTTTGAAGCTGTGGGTGCAGCATCTGGCCCTCCTGCTGGGACAGCAGCGCAGGGGTCTGAGACAGCTGCCATGGTTCCAGAAGTGACACACTGCGCAACAGGGGTTACCAGTGTTGGCGTGGCCAGTCTGGTGCAATAAGTATTGTCCTTGGTTTGTCCTGTTTGATCTTTAGTAGCACTTTGGAGAGGAGAGGCAGAGGGGGAAAGGCATAAACTGATAAGCTTTTCCACGTGAAGGACAGGGCTTCCACTTTCCAAGCTTGTCTGTGGGAGTCCTTGTGCAGAATTTGTCCAATTGGTAGTTCTGAGGGGAGGTAAACAGGTCTATCTCTGGGCTCCCCCATTTGTTTCTCAAAATGTTGAATATCTTTGGATCCAGTTTCCACTCGTGTGGGTCCATGAGATTTCTGCTTAGGTCGTCTGCCAGTGTAGTTAGCCTGCCTGGCAGGAATTGAGCTTGTAGGTGCACATGGTAGCTCAAGGCTGTGTTCCACAGAGCCATGGCTAGTCTGCAGAGAGGGTATGAGTGGGTTCCCCCCTGCTTGTTTATGTACCACATAACAGTGGTGTTGTCTGTCTTTACCAATAATTGTCCTGGAAGAATGTTGTCCTTGAAGGCTGTCAGAGCATTCTGTATAGCTAACATTTCTTTTTGACTGATATGCAGGTGCATTTGACTCAGGTTCCATTTGCCCTGAATGCACTGCCCTGCCAAGTGAGTCCCCATGCAAAGTCTAGATACGTCTGTTGTTAGGGTTTGGGCGGCAGGGGGTAGAGTGAATGGCAGTCCCTTGTTTTGGTGGCAGGCCTCTGTTCACCAAAGGAACTCTATCCTTAGACAAGGTATGATAGGAATAATTGATTCTAGGTCCTGAGAATGTTGACACCATAGGCTTTTTAGATACCATTGTAGTTTCCTCATATGCAGTCTTGCACATGGAATTAGTAGAATGCAAGAGGTCATGAACCCCAGGGCTTGCAGATAGCTGGGTCTAGTTTTATGAAGTAGGCTGTCAAGTGAACTTGTTGCTCTGGCGTGAGGTAGGCCATCTGGGAAGTTGTATTCAAGCTTGCTCCCAGGAATACAATTTGTTGGCAGGGTACTAGATGTTATTTCTTTTCGTTTATGATGTACCACAGAGAAGTTAGTAATTTCTTTACAAATGCTAGATGGTTTAATAGTATTTCCTGGCTTTCTGCCTGAATTAGACAATCGTCCAGGTATGGGTATATCTGAATATGTCTTTGCCTGCAAAATGCAATGACTGGAGCTAGGCACTTTGTGAATATCTGGGCGCAGTAGATAAGCCAAAGGGCAGTGCAGAGAACTGATAGTGCATGTAGCCCGCTCTGAAGCATTGGTATCTTCTGCAAGATCCTTATTGGGATGTGCAGGTTGGCTTCCTTTAAATCCAGTGCTGCCAACCAGGCATTTTTGCCTAGCATGGGAAGCAGCTGATGAAGAGTTAGCATTTTGAATTTTGGAATTACCAAAAAGCTGTTTAGGATAGACAGGTCCAGGATAGGACGCCAGGAACTGTCTTTTCTGGGTACCAGGAAAAGTCTTGAGTAGAAACCTTGACCCCATTCTTCTTCTAGGACAGGTTGAATAACCGTGATGCTTAGAAGAGAGAGAACTTGCTTTTGAGCCTCTGCCCACTGATTTGGGGGTAGGTCTGGCCAACCGTTTGGGGTTGGTAAGGAGTGGAAGTGAAACCTGTATCCTTGGGAAACTACATTTAAAACCCATTTGTCTTGGGTAATGAGTTCCCAGTTTTTTGCACGCAGGGTGATATTTCCCCCTAAAGGAACAGTCAGTTGAGCAGGGCTTGGAAGGTTTTAAAGATAAGTCATTGTGACAGTTTGCCATAGGGGGTGTCTTACTACTCCCAGCATTGGAAGTGGGAGCCCCCCACTGCTTAAGCCTGTGAGTACCTTGGGACTGAAGCTTGGGTGTTCTGCTAGTTCTGGGTTTGGACTGAGAAGGCCTGGAAGAGGCAGGAAAGGATCAATTCTTAGGGGGTCAGTGCCTACTAAATCTAGGAGGTTGTACTTGCAGGAAATCTTTAACAGTTTGTATAGATTTAGCTTTTTCCTCCATCTTTTTAAGGACTTCTGCTTTGTTGCCAAACAGGTGGCCTTGGTTTAAGGGAGCATCTAGTAATTTAGCTTTAACATGATCTGGCAAAGATTGCTCCTTAAGCCAAGCATGCTTTCTAAGTACAGACTGAGTGACAGCAGCCCTGCAAGATGCCTCTAATGAATCAAAACCACATTGCAAAGTATGTTTTCCCACTTGTTCAGCAGAATGCATTAAACCCTGTAATTCTTTACTTTCAGCACAGTCAGGAATCAACATCATTTTCTGTTTAAGCAATCCAATAATATGCTGCTGATACTTTAACATATGAAACTGGCAGTTTATGGCCCTAATGGCCAAAGTTGTACAAGTGTATACCTTCTTACCACATCTGTCCAGGGCCCTGGAATCTCTATCAGAAGGGGTACGGGTTTTGGCAGTAGTAGCCTTAATGTCTTTGGGTCCCTGGGAAATGGTCTCAGGATCTGCGTCGGGTACCCTATAATACTTGTCAGGTTTTCTGGGAGCTGGAGGTAATAAGTCAGGGGCCACGCTAGATTCCAAAAAGGCATCATCTACAATGTCCAGAACAGGAGGGATAGCTAAAGGCCTGTGTTGAGGTTGGAGTAAGAATTCCCCAAGCCTCTTTCTGGAGTCAGAGTAATCCTAGCTTTCCCAGCGGAAATGCTCCTAAGAGTATGCAAGGTTTCACCAAAAGAGAAATCCTCCGGAGGGGAAGCAGAGGGAATGGAGTCCTCTGCATCAGAATCCTCACAGGTAAATAAGGGCAACTCCTGGTCATCAGAGAAAACAGAAATTTCAGAGTCCTGATCAGAAGAAAAATCAGTTCTTGGTCTCTTAGAGGGAGAAGGGTGGCTTCCCCTGATTAGGGTAATAAGGTCTTCAGCCATTCTTATCATTTATTTTTTAGGCATAGGGCGGTCTGGGCGTCGGATTTCTAGGCATGGATCGAGTTTTAGGCCTTGAAGAAAAAGATGGCATCGGTTTAACATGCAAGTCAGTAGGCCTGAATACACCCTCAGAAGCTGGTGCCTGCACAGCGGCTTTGGACCCATCCAAAGTAGAGACATCCGCAGGTTCCACAGTCAAAGAAGCATCTCGTGGCAAACCGGACTCCGAATGGGTCTCAGTAGAGGCCTACGAATCTGAAGTAGCGGGTATCAGGGGCTGCGAAAGTGCCTCACTGAGTACCGGCGAACTGGGAACTAGCTTAGCAGAAGCGTCGTCGGCAGCTTTGGACCTATGCGGTCTGTCTCTGTTTTTATCTTTGTGTTTTTTTGGAATGTTGGTAGTCGGGTGGCTTACCGAAGCCATTTCTGGATAATTGAACCGAGAACCAAAATATTTAGATGCGAAAATGAACCGACGACGAATAGTTCGAGGTTTGAATAAGGCACAAAACCGAAAGCGAGGTACGTCGTGGTCTGGGCCTAAGCAAGAATGCAGTACGAATGAGAATCTTTATGAGGTATTTGCTTTCAACAAGAAATACAATTATTAACTTTTACTGACATCGGTTTAGAGCAAGAAAAAGGATCCCCAACGGGGTACTTCGCTTAGTTGAAGACTTCGGATCTGAAACTTAAAAACGAAAATTTCAGGAGTCGGCCGACCGGCACTTGCAAACTGCTTCTGCTTCGGACACCGCACGGCATGAAAGGCTGATGTAATGGTGTCAGATGCATGCTTTATACCCCTGACTACCTGACGTCATGGAAGATGAGACAGCAACCGACGCACGACCCAAGACTTTGATAATCAGGCCGACTGAGGGCTGCCTGCAAGCTGATAACCCAAATGTAATGACTGCCACAGTGAAACACGAAGAAAGTACAGTTTTGTACCTACCATAAATGTAGATGTTCGAGGATCCCCATTGCTGCAGTCCTTACTATTGGGTATAGTCCGCCGTCCAGTCGGCCCGAATACCAGAGTATAAGGCTGACGTCGGTCAGGGCGCATTAGACTGGCGTCAGTACGTCAGGGTACTAATGCGCATGACCGACGTCATATCCTCAGTCTTTTCTTGCCCCAGATGTCAGAAGACCCTAAAAAGACAAGGCCCAAAATACCTGCACCAAAAATATGTACAATATATACAAGAATATATACAAAAATATAAGCATGTAACCTCACCTACACAACCACCCCTAAACACAGAGGGGAAGGAGGGAGGGTAAATTGGACTGCAGCAATGGAGATCCTCGAACATCTACATTTATGGTAGGTACAAAACTGTACTATGTTCTTCGTTCCCCATTGCTGCAGTCCTTACTATTGGGTAGAATCCCAAAGCAGAGGTAAGGGAGGCTGGCAAATCATAAAGAAGCAGGAGCTGACAACATGCCTTGCAAAACAGCTGTGGCAAAACCAGCCCTAGACTTAGAGTAGATAGGAAGGTGATAATGCTTAGAGAAAGTATGCACTGAACTCCAAGTAGCTGCTTCCAAAATATCCTTAGTTGCCACCCCCCTTAGAAATGCTGTTGAAGTGGCAGTAGCCCTAGTGGAATGAGGCCTAATCCCAGCTGGAATCTCCTTGCCATGATGGGAATAACAAAATGCAATGCAAAAGCCAATCCACCTAGAAATAGTTTGTTTTGACACAGGCTTGCCCTGTGAACTCAAAGCAAAAGAAACAAACAACTGCTGAGACTGCCTGAAATCCTTAGTCCTGCTTAAATAATAACGCAATTGCCTGTGTACATCTAAAGTGTGCAAAATCTTTTCCCCTTTATTTTGGGGGTCTGCATAAAAAGTAGGCAAATGAATAGTTTGGTTTAAAGCCACACTAGAAACCACCTTAGGCATAAAGGAAGGATTAGTGCGTAATGATACCCTATCCTTATGGAAAATCAAAAGGGCTCTACTGCCATAAGGGCCTGCAACTCAGACACCCTTCTTGCAGAAGTAATAGCCAACAGAAAAGCAGTCTTCCATGACAAGTATTTCAATTCAGCAGTAGCCGCAGGCTCAAAAGGTTGTAGAGTAAGTTTTTCCAACACAAAATTGAGATCCCAAGCAGGAGTAGGAGCTCATTGGGGTCTTATATTCTTTGCCCCTCTAAGAAACTGCTTGAACAAAGGATGCGAAAACAATGGTGGATCACAATCATAGTGAGCTGAAATTGCTGCAGCATGAATCTTAATGGAAGAGAAGGACAAACCTTTGTCCAATAACTCAGTAAGATATTGAAGAGCCACACTCAAATTAGGCTCAGAAATCTCCAAATTCTTTGCTGTACTCCAAAATAAAAATCTCTTCCATTTTTCTGCGTACACTTTCCTTGTACTAGGTCTTCTAGCTTCCATAATCACATTTAAAACTTGTTGAGGAAGTTGAGACCTGCTGTGTCTCAACACAGAATATGCCAGGCTGTTAGATGAAGAGAGTGAAGCTTGACATTGAGCAGATGACCATCCTTCTGAGATAACAGATGAGGAATCAGAGGTAAAGGCCATGGAGGCTTCTTTACCAGACTCCGTAGTAGTGGGTACCAGTGTTGCCGAGGCCAATCTGGAGCTATCAAAATCATCCTTGGCCTGTCTTGTCTGACCTTTAATAGTACCTTTGGAAGAAGAGGTAGAGGTGGAAAGGCATACACATGAAGGTTTTTCCAACTGAAAGACAGAGCATCCACTTTCCAAGCTGTGTGATGAAACCCCTTTGTGCAATACTTTGGCAGCTGGTGGTTTAGTGGAGAAGCGAACAGATCTATGTCTGGAGTTCCCCATGACACTGTCAATCTCTGAAATACATGAAGATCCAGTTTCCACTCGTGGGGATCCATGATTTGTCTGCTTAACACATCTGCTAAGGAGTTCTGTGCTCCTGGCAGAAACCTTGCCTGAAGAGTAAGTTGCAAGCTTAGCGCAGTCTCCCATAAAATCATTGCTTGCCTGCATAGAGGATAAGAATGTGTTCCCCCTTGCTTGTTGATGTACCACATGACAGTTGTGTTGTCTGTTAGAATCAACACCTGCCCTGGAAGAAGTAACTCCTTGAAAGCCATTAATGCAAACTGGACTGCTAACATCTCCTTCATGTTGATATGTAGATGCTGTAGTCTGGCAGGCCACTTGTCTTGTATCCACTTTCCATTTAGATGAGCTCCCCAAGCAATGTCCGAGGCATCTGTCGTTAAAATCTGACTCGCCTCTGGCCGGGTCACAGAGAGTCCCTTGTTTAGGTGACATTCCTGAGCCCACCACAAAAATTCTTTTTGAAGGCAAGGTATTATTTGAATGACAGTGTCCAAATCCTGGCAGTGCTGTGTCCATACATTTTGAGATACCATTGTAGCTTCCTCATATGCAGTTTGGCATTGGGAAGCACCAGAATACAAGATGCCATGAACCCTAATGCTTGAAGGACTGTCCTTGCAGTCAGCACGGACTGATGAGATAGTTGATGGAAGTAAAGTGATAGACTCTTTTGTTTGTCCGGGGTTAAAAAGGCCATCTGGGCTGCTGTATTCAGTCTCACACCCAGAAAGCACATGTCTTGAGAGGGTACTAGACTGGACTTTATTTCGTTCACAGAATACCCTAGGCATCTTAGCACTGCTATAACATATTCCAGATGCTGTAGAAGGTCTTCCTTTTCTTGAGCCAGAATCAGGCAGTCGTCCAAGTAAGGATAGATTTGAATTCCTTGAAGCCTGAAGTAAGCTATCACTGGAGCCAGAACCTTTGTGAATACTCTGGTTGCAGTAGATAAGCCAAAGGGCAATGCAGAGAACTGATAATGAGAATTTCCAGCTCGAAACCGCAGATACTTCCTGCAACTTAGCCTTATAGGCACATGAAGGTAAGCTTCCTTGAGATCTAAAGTTACCATCCAGTGATCTTTGCCCAGCAGAGGTAAAAGCTGTTGTAACGTCAACATCTTGAACTTGGGAATGTCCAGAAAAGTGTTGAGGAGAGATAAATCCAAAATTGGTCTCCACGTGTTCCCCTTCTTTGGTACTAGGAACAGGCGAGAATAAAATCCTAGGCCCCTTTCTGATACAGGGACTGGCTGAATGGCCCCCATCTGGAGTAACTGAGAAACTTGCTTGTGAGCCTCTTTTCTTTGTGGAGGAGGAACGTCTGGCATGCCTTTGAAAGGGGCATTGTATGGAAATAAAATCTGTAACCGTGGTGAATGATATCCAACACCCATTTGTCTTGAGTAATTAAATCCCAATTTTCTTTGAAAAGAGACAGTCTTCCTCCCAAAGGAGCTGCCAGACGAGAATCTACTGGCAGCTGAAAAGACAGGTCATTGGGTCTGTTTACGAAAGGACTGACCCTGCCCTCACCAGAAGTCTGAGCAGGTGAACTCCTGTTCTAGGCCTAAAAGAACCTTGAGCCCTGCCCCTACCACGTCTAGACCTACCCCTAGACTGGGAATCATAAGCAGGATATGTCCACCCCTTAGCAGGCCAATTTCTACTAAACTTGGTGGCTGCACCTGCAAAAATCTTTAACAGTTTGCATAGACTTAGCTTTGTCCTCCATTTTCTTTAAAACTGCTTCCACCGGCGATCCAAACAACACATCAGACTGTAAAGGAGCATCCAAAATCCTTGTCTTAACATGCTCAGCTAAATTCTGATCCCTCAACCAGGCATGCCTGCGAAGAACAGAACTAGTAGCAGCCACCCTCGAGGAGGCCTGTACAGCATCAAAACCACATTGCAAAGAATGCTTACCCACTTGTTCAGACACATGAACCAAATCCAGCAACTCTTTACACTCAATACCTTCCGCCAAAGCATCCACCTTAGATTTTAATTGTGAAAGGAGATAATTCTGATATTTTAGCATGTGAAACTGACAATACAACGCTCTCATGGCTAGAGTGGAAGAAGTATACACTTTCTTTCCCCACCTATCCAAAGCCCTTGCCTCTTTATCAGTGGGAACAGGATTTTTAACCACAGAAGCCTTAACACCTTTAGGCCCTTGAGAAATAGTTTCTGGGTCCGCCCTAGGACTCTTAAACAAATACTTATGAGCTTCGGGCACCCTATAATACCTATCAGGCTTAACAGGAGCAGGAGGCAAAGAGTCAGGGTTCAGGGAAGCCTCTGCAAAAACATCTTCCACCACATTCAACACAGGAGGAATAGCTAAGGGCCTATGCTGGGGTAAAAACAAGAATTCCCTAAGCCTTTTCCTGGAATCAGAGTAATCCTGGCCTTCCCATTTAAAGTGCTCCCTCATGGAATGCAGAGTCTCTGAAAATGAGAAATCCTCAGGAGGAGAAGCTGTAGGAGTGGAATCATCCACATCAGAATCAGAATAAGTAGGATACTCCTGCAAGTCTTCCGCAGAAGACTCTGAAGCCTCTGAACAATGTTCAAAACTATCAAACTCCGGTTCCACCCTAGGCCTCTTATCAGGAGGGGGCATAGAACCTCTAATCATAGTAATCAAATCTTCTGCCATTTTAAGCATATGTTTCTTAGGTACAGAACCCGAAATGCTAGGAGAAGCCCCCACTGAAGCTGAACTTGGCCTACCTCTCAAAGAAGTTTTGGCAACAGAAGGAGAGGCTCTAACTACCTTGGGAAGAGAGGAAAGAACAGTTACCTGAGAAGCCCCCTCAGCCTGGCCTACCTCCTGAGAAGGCACATCCTGTAACAGTAAAGTTTCTGCCTGAGACTCCATGGAAACTCCTGGCAAAACCTCTGGCTCCACTGAGCCTTCTAAAGAACCGACGTCCGGGACTGCCGGTTCATCAACCCTAGGCTTCGCTGTTTTGTCCTTGCGCTTCTTGGACGAAGCGGGCGCCGGAGCATCCGGCGGCATTTTATAATTGCAACGCTTCCCAAACACTAACCTGGCACAGTCTAACCTCCTCTTAATAGTGCGTTTGTTAAACCTAGCACAAGAGCGGCAACCAACAACGCCGTGCTCAGGCCCTAAACAAGGTATACACAAGGTATGGTAATCCCTATGAGGTATCTGTTTCCCACAAGAAATACAGTTATTCACTTTTTCTGACATCCGGTTAAATACTGAGGCAAGAAAAACCAAAATGTTCCCAACGGGGTACTTAGCCAACTCTGTTTCGGTCTGAAACTCCGGTTTCGGAAATATTTCAGAACGCCAACCTGCACTCGCAAAACTGCTTCTGCATCGGACCATGCGGCAAAAAAGACTGAGGATATGACGTCGGTCATGCGCATTAGTACCCTGATGTACTGACGTCAGTCTAATGCGCCCTGACCGACGTCAGCCTTATACTCTGGTATTCGGGCCGACTGGACGGCGGACTATACCCAATAGTAAGGACTGCAGCAATGGGGAACGAAGAACATCATCAATGGTACCAATGACCAAAACACTATCAGTCCAACAGATGCATGACCTGTGTTTGGGCTGGTGGAAAAACAGTCTGAAGAATTACGCTTGTATGTCTGCCTATATATCCTTACACTTGCAAGTTGATGTTATACTTTGGACATATGATCCTGGGAAGGTAATGCTCTGGGTACCCCGGCTGAAGACAGTGGTAATAAACAATATGTTAGAAATACCACAACAGGGATTTTAGTCAGAATATCAAACATCTCCACTTGGGTGCATGCCTGAATAAGGCAGTGCTCCACGTCAGGGTAGATGTAAATGCCCTTGGGTCAGCAATATGTAAATACTGAAACAATGCACTTTGTAAAACTTTGTATGTAATATAATACATAAATCAAAGGGCAAGGGGGTAAAGTGGTAAGGGGCACCTTCTGCTTTGAATGTCAAGTACTGTCAGTGTGTCCTAGCTATGGGCATGTGGAAATAAACATTTTTTGAGATACTAGCTAACTGTAAAGACCTGAGGAATGACGAGAGGAAGCATGGCCTCCACAGTTAGAATTTTGAACTTTGGTACTTGCAGGAATTTGTTTAGTTTTGCGAGGCCTAAGACTGGCCTCCAAGTGTCACCTTTCCTCCTGATTTGGTACCATTCTGATGGCCCTTTGATCCAGAGGCTATAATATCACTGGCTTGATAAGATGCCTCTTATCTGGGTACTAAAAGCATGCCTGTGAATCTAAGCAATTTTACAAAATGGAATCTGTATACCTGTCTCAAGGCAAACAAATACTGGGTGATTTGTTTTCCCATTCTTTCAGAAATAGCCTTGGATGCCCCATACTTTTAAGGAAGTGGAGGGATAGATGGGTAGGTATTAGGTAAGGGAAGGAAGGAGTACCACCAAATCAAAGCTGTTTCCTTCAAGTGTCTTGGGTTGGATGGCCCACAGGTTTCCTCTTTAAGCTTGCCATTTTCTTCAGAATTGGTCTCCCTTTCTTTTTGCTATTTCTATTCTTCTTACTTCGAGTGAAAGGGCTAACATTTAGTGGGCTATCTTCGTCTGTACACAGTAAGGGAGTGAAACATCTGTTTTACTGACCAAAGAAACTTAGGGGAAACTAGTCCCTTTTTTCCAAGTTTTTAAACTAAACCATTTTCTCAAAATGTTTAAATACATTTTCAAACAGCACGTCCTTAACTTATGAGGCATTAAGAAGTTGAGCCTCCACATGTTATGGAACAGGCTGTGCCTTCAGCCAAGCATGTGTTTGCAAAACCAACTCTGACCGCCACACTGCATTATGCATTATAGCCACATTTAATAGTGCATCTGACAACCTGGAAGGAGAGTCTGCAAAGATCCAGTACTTTATCTCCAGGGCTTAGCCCTCTAGCTTCTTTGCCTTGTGGTTAGGTTGGAACAGGAGAATCTCTTGGAAACTGAGCAAATATGTCTGGTAATTCAGAGCTCCCTACGGCCAAATTGTCGGAAGTGTAAACTGTTTCTATCTTATTAGTCAAGCATTTAGCATTTGCTATCATTGGGAAGTGGATTCATTGTTGAGGCATGGAAAATTCCTTAGTGTCAATGGACACCACAGCTGGATCAGCAGTTGGGTTCTTATGCACATACTTAAGAGAGTCCATGATTCCACAGAAACAGACTTTCTAGATGCAATGGTTTGGGAAGCAAGATCCAGAAATGCAATGGTGAATACATTCTCAATGGCTTCAACAGCCGGATGAATAGTTAAAATGTATGTTGTATTAATACCAGAAGTTCTCTGCATCTTTTTAGCTGTCATAGTTTCTCACCTGAAGTCTTTTATTCTACTGAGGATGTCTCCAAATGAGAAATCCTCTGATGGAGAGGGAGAGGATAAAGTGTCCTCAGTGTGTGACATAAAGGACAAAGGGGAGAACATCTAGTCTGCATAGGTCTGCTAAACTGTCTCCATATCTGAAAAATCAGACTCCTCAGGGGCAGTTTTCCTATACACTTTTTGGCTGTGGACCCCAAAAGTACAGTTGTGTACACTTACCATAAATGTAGATGTTTGAGCGGATTCACTGTTGCAATCATCACACTAGGGTTATCCTGCCAGGGGTAGCCCTTAGTCTGCCCGAATACCAGAGACTTAGTACTTCTGCATCAGTTGCTGTCGCTTCAGGATTGATGTCAGGTCATCAGGGGTATAAAAACAGGCAGCAGACACCATTACATCAGTTTTTCTTGTCCCAAATGTCAGGAGCCCCCAAATAGGGAGCTAAGTTACGGTGGAAAAAACACCACCAGTAAAAAGTAAATACCAACAGCCCTGTAAGGAGTGAGTAAGAGAGAGACAGACAAGGGGGCTGGAGAGTGGGAAACCGGGACTGCAAAAGTGAATACACTCGAACATCTACATTTATGGTAAGTGTAAACAACTGTACTATGTTCTTCGTGTTTCACTGTTGCATTCATCACACTTGGGTTGATTTCCAAAGCGGAAGAATGGGTGGAGGCAGTCAAGAAGAGTTGGGGCTGGCTAGTATGCCCTGCAGGACTGCTGTTGCAAAGTCCGCCCTGGATTTGGAAAAGATAGGCAGGTGGTAATGCTTCGTGAAGGTGTGAACAGAACTCCAAGTAGCAGCTTCCAGAATGTCTCTGGTAGGGACTCCTCTCAGAAAGGCTGCAGAGGTTTTAGTTGCCCTCATGGAATGTGTTCTGACCCCCTGAGGGGGTGGTTTCCCATGGTGTTTGTAACAGAAATGGATACAGTGTGCTATCCATTTGGAGATGGTTTGTTTTGATATAGCCCCTGGTGCAAAGCTGACTAGTAACTGGTCAGATTTCCTGAAGGGCTTAGTCCTATCAAGGTAGAATCTGAGCTATCTGTGCATGTCTAAAGAGTGCAGAATCCTTTCCCCTTATTTTGAGGATTAGGGAAAAAGGTGGGCAAATGGATAGATTGGTTGAGAGCCACACTGGACACCACTTTAGGCACAAAAGTAGGGTTAGTCCTGAGGGAGACCCTGTCAGCATGAAAAATAATGAAGGGCTCCACAGCCGTAAGTGCATGTAGCTCACACACTCTTCTAGTAAAAGTGATGGCCGGAAGCAAGGCTGTTTTCCAAGAGAAGAATTTTATCTCTGCTGACGCTGCAGGCTCAAAGGGGGATAGCGTGAGCTTTTCCAACACAAAATTAAGGTCCCAAGCAGAGGTGGGGGGCTCTTCTTGGTGGCCTTAGGTTGTTAGCCCCTCTAGGAACTGTTTGATGAGAGGGTGAGAGAAGAGAGGTGGCTCAGTGTTGTAATAAGCAGAGATGGCAAAGGCATGGATCTTAATGGAAGAGAAGGATAGGCCTCTGTGGAGTAGGTCTGTTAGGTAGTCCAGGATGAGAGGTAAGGAGGGCTGTGCTGTATCCGCTCCTTTACAGTGAATCCAGGAACAATACCTTTTCCACTTATCAGTATAGGATTTCCTTGTACTGGGTCTTCTGGCTTCACGAATCATGTCCAGCACCTGCTTGCTTAGGCTGGCCACTGGAGGAGAATTCAAAGAATAAGCCAGGCTGCAAGGTTCAGGGTTTGCAGTTGCAAATGCAAGATCTGTCCCTCCTGCTGAGTGAGGAGGGTTGGGATCTGGGGTAGGTGCCATGGTGGCACCAGTGACAGACTGCGCAGTAGTGGGTACCAGTGTTGGCGTGGCCAGTCGGGGCAATCAGGATTGCCCTTGGTCTTTCCTGCCTTATCCTGAGTAGCACTCTTGTAAGAAGAGACAGAGGGGGAAATGCATAGATTGAGAGGTTTGCCCACTGGAAGAATAGGGCATCCACTTTCCAGGCCTTGCTGTGAGGTACCCTGGTGCAGAATTTGCTGAGCTAGTGATTGTAGGAGGAGGCAAATAGGTCCACCTATTTGGAGATCGAAAACAAAAGTATTTAGCTACAATAAGGGCCTGACAATGAATAGTTTGGGCGTTGAACAAAGCACAAAACTGACAATGAGGTACGTCGTGGTCTGGGACCTGGGTCTAAACAGGTGACGCAGTAAGAATGGAAATCTCTGTGTGGTATTTGCTTTTCACAGGCGAGACAATTGTTAACTTTTTCTGACATCAGTTAGAGCAAGAAAAAGGATCCCCAATGGGGTACTTTGCTTTAGAAGACTTCAGGATGATTCGGTTTCGGAAATGAAAACTCAGGTAGTGGCCGACCGGCACTTGTGCGAACTGTTTCTGCTTCGGGCTCCTCAGCAAGAAAGACTGATGTAATGGTGTCGGCTGCCTGTTTTTAAAACCCTGACGACCTGACGTCAGTCCTGAAGCGACAGCAACTGATGCAGAAATACTGTCTCTGGTATTCGGGCCAACTGAGGGCTACCTGCAGGCAGATAACCCAAGCGTGATGACTGCAACAGTGAAACATGAAGAACATCCAACCTTCCAACGTAAAAAAATCTTCTCTTGATAAGCTCAAGATATTGCTGCTTTATGCTAGGAGTCTAAACCAGAAAATGCACTCACAAGAAGCACTCCTCACTTTGGAAAATGCTGACATCTATTTAGTCTCTGAGACATAGTTCAAAGCTGCTGAAAGCACCCCAGCCATGCAAAGCTACAATGCCTTCCATATGTTCAGACCACCAACTGAGCAAGAAAGAACCAAAGGCGGTGTATCCATCTTCATAAAGGTTAAGTACACTTCTAAACTGGTCAAACAGTATGACTCTCTCAAGCTATTCCATTTCCAACTAACAATAGGCAAAAATCCCCAACCACACCATCGCTAGCTATAGGTCTCCCACCATGAACCAGGAAAAGTATATCACGTACCTGGACTTACTACAGTCACTTACTATGCAGTCCAATACCTTACTAATGGGTGATTTGAACTATCCTACCATTGACTGGAGAACATACACGATCTCTAACATACAGGTTCAGAGGTTCTTGGACTTTGTCAATGCAAGTGCTCTGGAACAGCTGATCGGCATACCCACTAGGGGCACAAATATCCTGGACACAATACTCACTAACATGGGGAGGGCACTGCATCCCTCCCCAGTGCAATGTCCTCTCTAGTAAGACTGAACAACAAAACAATCTCCTTTGAAATAAATATGAAGCCAGATACCCCATCAAGCTCAAAAATGCTAAAGAATTTCTCCAACACAAATTATGTCCTAATATGCCATGGCATAAGAAATTTCAAAGCCCCCCCCCCCCGAACCCAGAAAACACAAGTCCTATGCGGAGGTGCACACCAGTGCCCTGTATAGCCACTTAAGCAGCTATATAGAATAGGCAGTACAAGGCTGGATTAAATCCAGGTCTTGCTGGAAAAACAAGCCACTCTGGTGGATCCCTGGTATAACCAGGTTATACAACAAAAGAAAGAAACTAATGTCCAAAAACAGTGGGAACAGGCTCATCAGAATAAAATCCCTCACTAGTCTAAACAAACAAATTAAAAGATCTGCTCAAGTTTTCAAAAGCAAATTATGAAGCAAAAATAGCCTTCATAGTCAAGGAAAATCACAAAGCATTTTTTTAACTATGTCTGAAATCTTAAGTGAAATACCCAGCTATGTGCAGAGTTGGTTGTGGATGGCACCACCCATACTCAACTGGTGGAAACGGCCAACCTGCCAGCTGACAGATATGGATCAAACTTCACCCCCCACCCCTGCCATCCCCACCAGTCGTCTCCCAAAGCATACCTGCCACCATTTCTCAAGCCTATTATCTCATGACAGCAGGTCGTCTCTGTGCACTCCAAGCCCAAAAACATGTCATTGATAAGCCCTGACTATATCCCAAGTTGTCTTTTAAACAACTTAAAACATGACCGAGCAGACTGACCTGGATCCCTATTTAACTACAGCCACCAGATAGGCTATGGTGTGGCAGAAAGGAGGACAACAACAGACATCCCTCTGCACAAGGGGAAATCATCAACTGAACCAGACAATTACAGACCCAAAAGACTGACTAGCCCCATCTGTAAGGCCACGGAAATAATCACAGACCATATCAACAAGGACATAGGTAATCTCCAGACACTGGACCCAGCCCAGTTTGGATTTGTTAATTGGGATAGGCTGACTGCAAAGCCATATGTTTCTGTCGATAACAGATCCAGTGGCATCCAGTGGCAGCTGCCCTTGAAGAACCATCCACAGCATCACAACTGCAATTAATGCTGTGTTTGGCAATCTGAGTGGCCTGAAGAAGTAAGTTTAGCATTTGATGCTTATAGTCTGCTGCAGAAGGATACAAGATAACTTTGTTTAAGGAGTTAAGTACAGAGACCAAATACTTTGCCATTTCAGTCTAGTAATGACTTGCCCTAATGGCAGAGCTGTTCCCCCATCTATCCACAGGTCTATCTTTGTCAGTAGGTAGGGCATTATCACTGGGCAGAAGCTTAGGGGGCTTGCCAGAAGACTGAGATACTACAGAAGGGTCTGCCATTGGGTTCTCACATAGATATTTAAGGTCACTGGGGACTTTATATAACCTGTCCGGTCTCTTAAGGGCTAGTGGCTGAGAATCAGGTGCAGAAGACGTGAACTGAGAGGCATCCTGGAAAGCCTCAAGGACAGGAGGGACTGGAGAAGGGGCAGGGGAACCCATCTCCAAGGGGATAAAATTTGAGAGAAGCCGTGCAGTCCTTCTGAAATAAGGATACACTGTTCCTCAGGCATTCAGCAGTCTGCAAGGCCATAGGATCCATATCGGCTTCCGAATGGGGTCTTGGTAGAACTATGTATCACAGATTCTGTAACCTAAGTTGATATATGTCAGAGTCAGAAACAATGAACTGCAGATCTACTTGAGGCCACTTAAGCTTTTTCTTTGGTGGAAGAGGGACGTCCTAAGTATGCAAAGTCAGCCATGTTGGACTGGGCCAAGTGCTTGAGACACTGGGTCTCAAGAAAGATGCTGACAGTGGAAAGCCTAGACTTAAAGGTTTTTGGAACAAACGATTGACAGTGCAAGATTAGTGATCATGTTCCAGGCCAAGATATGACGCTTGGTATGCAAGTCTTTGTACAACATCTGCCTACTACACTCATACTTACCCTCCTAGCTAACATCTACAACTTTAACAAAATATCGTCAGATAAAAAAGAAGGTTCCCAATGGGGCACTTATCTGGATAAACAAAAAGAGCAAAGTTACCAACGACCAAACAATTAACAGTCCAACAGATGCACGACCTGCGGTTGGGCCAGAAGTGAGACGGTCTAAGGATTCATGCTCATATACTCATCTTTATAACCCAAAGCATACCAACTGAGGTCATGCAATGGATGTATGACCTAGCAAACGTAAAGGTTTGATACCCTGGCCTGACATCAGTGGTGACAACCTTCAGGAACTCTACAACAGTGACTTCAGTCAGAACATCAACAAAATTCAATCCCCACAGGAAGATGACCATCTGAAAGCTGAATCTCACCACCACAATCCTCTCAAGATATCAGTTAGGACACAGATGAAATGAATCCTGCATGGAATGTGTAAGATACCTCTCCACAAGGTTATATGGAATGTGGTGAAAGGAGATGTTAAACAATTAAAAAGGATAAAGCATATAAAAGTAGTTTTCCTGCTTGGTAGTACTAAAACATGCCATAATCCTCATTAATCAAAGGACTTGGGTTAAGCAATAGCTTATCAGAAACGCTAATGCATCAGAAAGAATTTCCACAACCACTGCTTACATTACAGCCATACTTATGAAAATGAAACCTCTCTGTGCTTCATGAGATATACCAACTGTGCACTTAATCTAAGCAAGGATCAAAATTAAAACCCACTTTATTGTTGCATTATAATAATATAGTTGTAACAAACAAAACTAAACATTTACACATACTATTACCTTTTTAGTGTACTTCTGTCTGAGTTCCCCTCCATTGTGACATCATGGATATCACTCTGCAGCTCTGGAATCCGGAAGTCTAGACCATTATATGTCGGTACATTGTAGCTCTTCCACTTGCTAGAGGACTCCTGATTCTGAGAAAGGGCACTGCAATACAAAACAGTTTCGCTGACCTCCTGTATCACTGGCAGTCGCTGAGATAACAGAGAAGTCCTGTCATCCAGTGCAGGGACTGAATGAAGCTCCAAACCATTTGTAAATATGCTTGGGTTGACAGGGGCAGATGTAGGGTCCAAAGCTTCAGATTCTTGTCCACGGGGTTGAGGACTAAGAGTGGGAGGAAGAGGAGAGATAGGAGAATGGGGAGAATCCATAGGATTCACGTGTGTTGATTTGTTCTGGCTTTCAGAAGATATAGATATCTGTTTGCTGTATTTTCTACTGCTGCTGACTTCTAAGGAGGGATCAATTCCTGACAGCCCCAGCTTCTGCGCAGGCCTTTCCTGCTCCATGTATAGTTCATCAGACACAAAAGGTCGGTGGTGAAATGGTGTCATTGGTCTTTTTTGTACTTTGTCCACTTTCTCTTGCTTTTCTATTGTTTTGTGCTTGGAAGAAGCTGGAGGAGGCAAGGAGGAAGATGATGAGGATGAGGAGGAAGAGGAAGAAGATGAAGGTGCTGTACTGAAGCCTGGCTGAGAGACTGATGGAGGACGGCTGGACCCATTTGCACTTCGCTGCTTCAGAAGTTTGTGCCTTTAAAACAAGAAGGTACTGTTTCAATAAACTTGACACAATGCTTACCCGATTAGCATTACAAATTACTTCATATTCTTCACATTTCAAAGGCATGATTCTGAACTATTTTGTAAGACAGAAGTTATCATGATCCCTTCCCAATCTACTCATAATGTCTACACTTCTACAGTTTTTTTTTTAACAAGCCATACCTTTTTTTCTATCTAATATGAAATGGCATCAAGAAAGAAAGAAAAATAATCAGACACTCCATTTGTCAACAACCATTCCACACACTGGCTTTCAATTATGACTACTGTCACATCTCTTCCATTACCTTCAGCGGTACCAAAGACCTCAACCAACACAACTCTGCTTGTTAATGCAAGTGTTCCTGCACCTTCAGATAGATATCCAAAAATGCAGATCAACTTGCACTGATATCCTGCAAAGAATCAGTTCAGTTTTACTTTTTTTTTTGTTTGTTTTGCAGCAAGCACTATCTGCCGAATCCAAATACCCTTAACAAGTCTGTGAACATTTGTTTTCTTAACAATCTTCTGCTCCACCCTTCAATCACTTATCTTCACTCTTCCTACATGAAGAAAATAAATAATGGTACTGCATTAGGAAGTCTTATAGGTTCATAGGCAAGTACTAGGCTCTCTGCCCAAGGGCATTTATAAGCCTAGCCAGAGTGTGTTGGCTTTCACCACCCCCTTAGATTAGTTCCCTTTGCATCTGACCAGCACAGCCATTAGTTCCCTGCACCTCTGTCCAGCAGAGCCCACTGCAGTGATCCCCGGGGTAAATTTTCTGTTGCCCATCCACCCGTCAAGGTTTCTCTTGAAGAGTGCTAAGAGTGCTAGTGAGGTGGTCTGCCTGATGTATATTGGAATCTTGTTCCAAAGCATGGGGAGTCTCTGGGTCAAGAATATATCCCTCCAGCACATCCTATTTATCGTTGTGGTAAGGTTTATATCCCTAGGGCGTGTGGCTCTCAGGTATTTGTTTTTTTTTTTAGGAGCATATCCATCAATTCTGGGTTGGACATGGCCTTGTATGTCAAGCAGAGACACCTCTGAGTAAGCGGTATAAAACCGAGTACAGCTGGAGTTTCTTTAGTCGGGCTTATCTGTCTGAGGCCAGTAATCCTCTTGGTGAGGTACTTTTGTGGTCTTTCCAGCTGTTGCAGGTGCTTGTAAGGTACATCCCAAATGAGGCGTTGTATTCTATAATGGGTCTAATAAGTGATTATCTTCCATGGTACCCCATTAATTAACATTATGATTAATTATTTCTCACTTTTCTTACAACCTGTACATCTACAAGACAAGATTCTTCCCTTTTGTATAGAAACCATGTTTCTTTTGTTTTTGCCTCTGCTGACCACACTGTCTCTTAGGTGCCATTTGTTACTCCCAACTAATCACCTTGCTGTGGATGATGGTGTACTTACTATTCCCTAATGTTCACAGAGTCTTACTAAGCCTACGTCCAAATGAGATCATCAAGAAGCACAGCCACATTACTCAGTATTGCTGGGAAACTAGCAGTGTCCCCTTTAAGTGGACTTTCACCACATATCCCTGATGAAAATTTATGATCACCTACCCAGTCATCCAGACTGGTTTTAAAGGTTGCTAGGGATGTACTCTGCTTGACAGGTAAGGGTAAGCCTATCGAACAAATGACGTAGATGTTTGGTTAGGTATTTGACATATCATCTGGTCTTGATGTGATAGTGTAGATTTAGGTGTGTAGAACAGGTATTTGCTCTACCAGCTGTTCAGTTCAGATGACGGAGTTCAAAAAGCTATGTCATTCAAAGCATGTAAAGCTAAGTAAATATCACGCCTCACGAGTATGTACCACACTGAGTAAAGAAACAGAGCTTTTAATGCATCACAGTAACTAAGGGTACTGAGACCGAAGATCTTTTTGTTGCAGAAACTATGAGATCTCTCAAGCTAATTTTGGTGCTCCATGAAAAACATGCCAAATGGTGCATTATATTCAATGGTGGGCCTAACAAGGGAATAGTAAAGTGAGATTATATCTTCTTTGGCCAATGAGGGGATGCCACAAATGATACAGCAGAAGAATTTTCTAACCATTACACAGACATGCCGGTCAAAGAGAGTATGGTATCAACACATGTACCCAAGTCCCTGATGACTGTGTCAAATTTAAGTGGAATGTTACTTACAATGTAAGCAGTAGTGATATTAGATTTACGAAAGGAAATTATGCTGCATATCTTGGTTTAAGGTATACCCATAATTAATAAATCTAAGCGTTTGTTTTGTTCAGCCCTTGCTGGAGAGTTTGAGCATCAGAATGGGATTTGGTGACTCCAGTTTGCAATCATCAACAAACCTTGTCAGCCAAAGTTCAATGATGACAGCTTGTATGTAACAGAAATACACACCAAAGAGGAGGGGACCCAGGACAGAGCCTTGTGGAAAACCACTCCTTGTGGAAAACCACTAGTGACATTTTACTGTCTAGAACAAATACCCTAGAGCTTAACAGCATGTGTTGTGCCACACAGCCAATTACCAAGGCAGATGGCACATTTAAGGCCCATGGTTTAACGTGATGTCCCATGCACCTGGCAGCAACCAGGCTTAAGCTTTTGCACAGGAGCCAGACGTTCAGGTCGCCTGAGGCAGAGGATCCCACAGTAAGAATACTGTAAAATGGGAATAGAAGAAAATCCTATGGTTATCTTTTGAATTAGTTGCAATCTTAAGTTAACAGCTGGCCTTTCATTTCCTAATGTTAAGTCTGACAGACTTACCAGTGTTAAACCCCTTCTATAATGATGAAGTGGACATCTTTTAATGGTGGCCAGGAGATTTTTCTTTTTATTATACAGTTTGCTGATGTGGTAGTTCCACCATACGAGTTTAGTTGTAAACTTGCCATTATGCTTACTCTGGAGTGGTATGGATCCTCAATGCATCTATCCAAGATTGCATGAAATTCAGAGTAGTAAGCAGCAGCTTCACTGTAAGATTTTTGAGGAGCTATACCATCTGCGATTGTCAGTAAGATCTGCAAATAACTGGTCTTGCAGTGATCCTTGAATATATCAGGGGTCACAAAACATGCTTTCACAAAGAATATCAACGTAAGATGGTCAGATTTGACAGGGAAGGGGTTAACAAGGGGAAGAAGAGTAATGGCCGCAGCCATGAGACCTAATAGTTTTAGAACCATTCTGGCCTGTACCTTCTTGTTGGCTAGAATGATCCTGACATGACTTTGAATGTCTGAAACTCTTTGGTCTGTAAGGGTAGCTGACATCCGAACAGTGTTTAAGTTTGCGCCTATGAAAGTAATAGACTGGCAGGGCAATAAGGATGACTTTTCGAAGTTGATCGAGATGCCCAAATGAGAACAAAGATTTATTGTGTAATCCCTGGCTTGAACAAGCTGATGCCTGGTGGTGGCTGACAGGAGCCAGTCGTCGAGATACGGAAACACCTGGAATCCTTGACGTCTCAGGTGAGCCGTGACCACTGCCATGCATTTGGTGAACACTCTGGGGGCTGTGGTGAGACCAAAGGGCAGGGCTCTGAACTGGAAATGACTGGACCCCAGCCGAAAGCGGAGAAATCTCCTGGAGCGTCTGTGAATTTTTATGTGATAGTACGCATCCTGAAGATCTATTGAGCACATCCAGTTGTCCTTCTGCAAGAAAGGCAGAATCGACTGAAGAGTGACCATTCGGAATCTTGTCTTCCTCACAGACTTGTTGAGTCTGCTGAGATCCAATATTGGTCTCCAGTCTCCCGTCTTTTGGGGACCAAAAGAACCTTGAGTAGATTCCGGGCTCTGAATGGTCTGTTGTAACTGGCTGAATGGCTCTTTTTTGCAGTAGTTTTGAGACTTCCAACTCTGCAATTTCCCTTAGACTGGGTGGTACGTCTGGAAGGGAATTTGAGGGATAGAAAGGACTTTCCTTGAAAGGAATTTTGTAACCCTCGGATATGATCGACTGTACCCATCTGTCTTGAGTGAGAGAACGCCAGGCTTCTGGGTACAGTGATAGTCTTCCCCCGACTGCCTCCAAGGAGGGACAGCCGGGCAACATCTCAGGGATGCTGAAAGGGCTTGTCAGAGAGAGACTCTCTGTTTCCCTGGTTTTGTGGACCCCCTCTGCCTCTAGAGCGGCGTCTGTTGTTGTTACCCCCTCTGCCTCTAGGGGTAAACTGACCACGTGAATCCGGCGTGACTCCTTGGGATTTGGAACCACATTTTGCCACCCTTCTGTCCTTTGGGATAAGGTCTAGAAGGGGTGGAAAAACGGACTCCTACGGCAGAAAGAGTTTTGCCGTCCTGCTCACACCTGGTGAACGTTTCCTTCACTTGAGGGCCAAACAGAGCTGACCCATCAAAGGGAGAGTTTGTGAAGGACGCCTTAAAGGGATCTGCAAAATTACATAGTCGCATCCAGGCTTGGGGTCTAAGAGCCACACCTGTACCTGCGGCCCTACTCGCTCCATCAGCAGCATATGATATAAGCCGCATGGAGGAGTTTGCAATGGAGTTAAGGGTTCCTAGCTGCGAAGCAATTTTTTCCTGAGCCCCCGCAGCTGTAGGATCCTGCACAACTTCCCCTAGCTCCTTGAGGATATCCCTTTGGAGTCTGGTGAAGTGACAAAGATAGTTCAGCGAACGCATAGCAAAGGTCGCTGAAGAAAACATCCGCTTACCATATCTATCCATGGTTCTAGAGTCCTTATTAGGAGGATGGACAGGTACGGAAGGATCTGCAAGTTCCTTCTTGGTGGCAGCCGCCACCACCATGGCATCAGCGGGGACACCTTTTGTAAGGAATTGCTTGTCCGACGGGGCAGTAATAAATTTAGAAGGCCTCCTAGGGACAGGCTCTACAGAGTCAGGAGCAGTCCACGCCTTTCGAGCAATAACCTGCATAAGGGGGTCGAAAGGCGGAGACACCCAGGAGGTGGAGGGCCGAGATCCAAACGCCTCCAGGTATACTGACTCATCCTCAGAGGGATTGTTGGTGGGCCAGTTTCCCCTCTGTCTAAGGAGTTCTAGGATGTCTGAGAAGGAGACATCCTCAGAGGGGAATCTTGGGGATCCCTCTGACTCATCTAAGTCAGAATCCGAAGTGATAGACTCGGGGGAGTCTACGTGTTTCCTCTTACAAGTCCTCTTCCATGGAGGATCACCCGACAAATCAGGAGAATCCTCAGAAGAGGGGGATATTCCCAGTGGGGAAACCTGAGGCGGAGGATCTCTGGGTCCGGGAGCAAGAGAAGTGGCAGAGATGTCAACAAGCACTATAGAGGGAGGAGCTAAGGGAACAGACTGCTGGCTGAGTCCAGAGGCCAGCACACTCTTCATCACCTCGAAGGCTCCCCTCCCAGGGAGGTCAGAGAGAACCCGCTCCGAACAGCTAGGAACTCCAGGACCCACCGAAAAGGAAGGCTCTGAGGCAGATGTCGGAGCCGAGCTCACCAAGGCCGAGGCTCCAAGGGGAAGAGCGGGGTCGGACAAGGGTCCGATGCCACTCACCCCCTCGGAGGAGACCAGGGAAGCCCGGCCACCGAATCCCTCTAAGGAAGGTCTCGAAGAGGAGATAAGAGTAGAGGCTGAAGGAGCAGAAGGGGGTATCTGTCCCTCAGCCGTAGCAGAAACTATTCCCGAAGACTCCAACTCCAAACTCTGGGGTAGAGTCGAAGGAGGAACTGCAATGGGGTGTGGACTAATAGTAGTCTGCTGAGACGGACTATGTAGCATTTGGGCCAGTGCCTGTGACTTTAGTAGTCTACTGACCACTCTCTCCAAATCATGGTCAGAAAGCCTGGATGACCTTGAAGATCGGCTCCGATGGCTCCGCTCCGAGAGGAGAGGCGGCCGGCGAAGTATCGGCTCCAAGGAAGGGGACCTAGACCTCTTCCTCGAAGGAACCATCGGAGCCGATGAAACTACTGAAACTGTCGGAGCCGATCGGAGCCGACACCGATGCCTGGGCCACATGGTGGTCGGAACCAATCGGAGCCGACACCGAAGTGGTCAAACCAGAGTCGGCACCGATAGCCATCGGTGCCAAAGGTTTAGGTAACCCAGAATCGGCTCCAGCCGGAGCTGATCTCGACTCTGAATGAGTCGGAGCCGAGGCCACAGGCTTGGACACAGAAGCCTGGGCCTTGGAAGACTTAGAAGTCTTAGATGGGGCCGACTTAGCCGGAGAGCCCTCCGGCTTAAGAAGGCCCCTAAAAATCAGTTTATTTCTTCTTTCCTGCAGGACTCTCTGGCTAAAAGAATGACATATAGCACAGGAATCCTGCAGGTGAAGAGGCCCCAGACAGTACAGGCAAGAAGTGTGACCGTCTGTCAGAGACATCTTCTGACAGCACGAGTCACACTTCTTAAAGCCTGAGACCCTTTCTTTAGACATGGTGTAAAACACACACACACACACACCAGTCCAAGAAATAAAATTAAATATACCAAAAGGTATCACTAACAGACACACACACACACCCTAACAGGGGGGGGATGGGATGGGTTTTAGTCTGACTAAAAGTTTTGAGGAGACAGGGAAAAGTTAAAACTAAAAATTTAAGGTTTTTTTATAAAAAGGGGCTAAAATAGTAAAGTAAAGTAATAATTCACTTACCAGGAGCTGGTAAAAGGAGGACCTCATCAGCGAAGCGGCAAACGAGATCTGGGTACTTACCGCCTTGCATCATGGGATATGGGGCTGCCTCGAGCTGGTAAAAGTGACTCTCGAGCTTAGCAAGTGCCGAGTCGGAGCCGAGGATCGGCTCCGAACCCATCAAGCAAGAATGAAGGTGAGATTGACAACTTAACATCATGCTTTCACAAAGAATATCAACGTAAGATGGTCAGATTTGACAGGGAAGGGGTTAACAAGTGGAAGAAATGTCGGTGAAGACAAGAGCAAGAAGAAAGTACAGTTGTGTACACTTACCATAAATGTAGATGTTCGAGTGTATTCACTGTTGCAGTCATCACACTTAGGTTATCTGCCTGCAGGTAGCCCTCAGTCGGCCTGAATACCAGAGTCTTCAGATTTCTGCATTGGATGCTGTCGCCTCTTCCATGACATCAGGTCGTCAGGGGTATAAAACATGCAGCCGACGCCATTACATCAGGTTTTCCTGCCCGAGATGTCAGGAGCCCCCAAAATAAGAAGGTATTACATGGTGTGGAACACCTCCATAAAAAGTAAATACCCCTGCCATAAAAAATGGCCATAAAGAGGATAGGTAGAAATGATAGAAAAAGCCAGGGGGCTGGAGGGAGGGAAACCAGGACTGCAACAGTGAATACACTCGAACATCTACATTTATGGTAAGTGTACACAACTGTACTATGTTCTTCGTGTTTCACTGTTGCAGTCATCACACTTGGGTTGATTCCCAAAGCTGAGGAAGAGTGGAGGCAGTCAAGAAGTGTTAGGACTGGCTAGCAGGCCTTGTAAAACTGCTGTAGCAAATCCAGCTCTAGATTTAGAAAAAATAGGCAAGTGGTAATGCTTGGTGAAGGTGTGTACAGAACTCCAGGTTGCATCTTCCAGGATGTCCCTGGTAGGCACTCCACTGAGAAATGCTGTAGAGGTTGAAGTAGCTCTAGTGGAATGAGTTCTGATCCCCTGAGGGGCAGGTTTTCCATGGTGCTTGTAGCAGAAATGAATGCAGTGTGCTATCCATTTGGAAATGTTTTTTTTTTTTTTTTTTCAAAATGGCCTTGCCCTCTGCCCCTGTAGCAAAGTTGACTAGCAGCTGGTCAGACCTTCTGAAAAGCTTAGTCCTGTCAAGGTAGAACCTGAGCTGTCTGTGCACGTCCAAGGACTGCAGGATCCTTTCCCCTTTACTCTGAGGATTAGGGAAAAAGGTTGGTAAATGGATGGATTGGTTTAAAGCCACACTGGATACCACCTTGGGCATAAAGGATGGGTTAGTCCTGAGGGAAATCCTGTCAGCATGGAAAATAATGAAGGGTTCCATCGCCATTAGTGCCTGTAACTCAGACACTCTTCTTGCTGAAGCAAAAGCTAGAAGTAAGGCTGTTTTCCAAGAGATGAATTTTAACTCTGCTGAAGCAGCAGGTTCAAAAGGGGGAAGTGTGAGTTTCTCCAGTACAAAGTTAAGATCCCAGGCCGGGGTGGGAGCTCTCCTAGGTGGCCTTAAATTGTTAGCTCCTCTCAGGAACTGTTTGATGAGAGGGTGAGAAAAGAGAGGAGGCTCAGTATTATAATGAGCTGAGATGGCAGAGGCATGAATCTTAATGGATGAGAAGGATAGGCCTCTGTGGAGCAGCTCTGCTAGGTAATCAAGGATTTGAGGTAAGGTGGGCACAGCTGTGTCCTTTCCCTGAGACTGACTCCAAGAACAATATCTCTTCCACTTTTCAGCATAGGATTTCCTAGTACTAGGACTTCTGACCTCAAGGATGACGTCCAGCACCTGTTTGCTGAGGGATGCTATTGGTGTATTCAGGGGGTAAGCCAGGCTGCAAGGTTAAGAGTTTGCAGCTGTGGATGCAAAATCTGTCCCTCCTGCTGAGACAGCAGGGAAGGTGTCTGATGTAGGTGCCAGGGTGGCACTGCTGACAGACTGCGAAGGAGTGCGTACCAGTGCTGGCGTGGCCAGTCTGGTACAATAAGGACTGCCCTTGGCCTGTCCTGTTTGATCTTCAGTAGTACTTTTGAGAGGAGGGGCAGAAGAGGAAAGGCATAAATTGAGAGGTTTTCCCATGTAAAGGATAGGGCATCCACCTTCCAGGCTCTGCTGTGAGGGTTCCTGGTGCAAAATTTGTTCAATTGGTGGTTTTGGGGGGAGGCAAAAAGGTCCACCTCCGGTGTTCCCCACCTCTAGGTTAGAAGTTTGAATGAGTTGTGTTCTAGTTTCCACTCATGAGGGTCCAGTAGATTTCTGCTTAAGTCATCTGCCAGTGAATTTTACTTGCCTGGCAGGAATTGAGCTTGTAGGTGCACTTGGTTGCTCAGGGCTGTGTTCCACAGGGCCATGCGTAACCTGCAGAGTGTGTAAGAATGAGTTCCCCCTGCTTGTTTATGTACCACATTACTGTGGTGTTGTCTGTCTTTATCAGCAGCTGTCCTGGAAGGATAAGGTATTTCAAGGCTGTCACAGCATTCTGTACAGCTAGCATCTCTTTTTGATTGATATGCAGGGGAATTTGTTCTGGGCTCCATTTGCCTTGAATGCATTTGCCTGCCATGTGAGCCCCCCATGTATAGTCTGATGTGACTGTTGTCAGGGTTTGGGCGGAGAGGGGTTGAGTGAAACTAAGTCCCTTGTTGTGGTTGCATGCCTCTGCCCACCAAAGGAACTCTGCACTTAGACAAGGTATGATAGGAATCACTGTTTCCAGGTCCTGAGAATGTTGACACCAGAGACTTTTTAAGTACCACTGAAGTTTCCTCATATGCAGTCTTGCATATGGAATTCGCAGAATGCATGAGGCCATGAACCCTAGGGCTTGCAGTATTTTCCTTGCAGATAGCTGGGTTTTGGTGACCATTAGTTTGAAATAGTTTGTCAAATGGACTTGCTTTTCTGGAGGAAGGAATGCCATCTGGGAAGTTGTGTTCAAGCTTGCTCCCAGGAATACAATTCCTGATTGTCCGCCTGAATCAGGCAATTGTCCAAGTATGGGTAAATTTTAATATTTCTCTGCCTGCAGTATGCAATGGCTGGAGCCAGGCACTTTGTGAATACTCTGGGAGCAGTAGATAAGCCAAAGGGAAGTGCAGAGAACTGATGGTGCATTGAGCCTGCCCTGAAATATAGACATTTCCTGCAAGACGTCCTTATGGGGATGTGCAGATAAGCTTCTTTTAAGTCTAGGGTGACTAACCAGGCATCCTTGGCTAGCATAGGAAAAAGCTGTTGCAGTGTAAGCATTCTGAATTTTGGGACCACCAGAAAGGTGTGGGATAGGGCGCCAAAAGCTCTCTTTCAGGGCACCAGGAACAGTCTGGAGTAGAAACCCTGTCCCCTTTGTTCTACTGGAACAGGTTGAATAGCTCTGATATAGATATGGAGAAGGGTAAAGTACTTGCTTTTAAGCCTCTGCCCACTGGTTTGGAGGAAGGTCTGGCAACCCCCTTGGGGTTGGCAGTGAGTGGAAGTAGAATCTGTATCCCTGGGATACAATGTTTAGAACCCATCGGTCCTGAGTATTGGACATCCATTTTTTTGCATGAAGGGTGAGTTTTCCTCCAAGGGGTGCAAATACTTGGGCATGGCTGAGAAGGATAATTTGAAAGTCATTGCGAACGTTTTCCATAAGGGGGTGGATTACCACTCCCTGTTTTTGAGGTGGGAACATTCCATTGTTTAGATCTCTGCATGCCCTGAGACTGCAGTCTTGGGGGTCTGTTTCCCCTGGGTTTGGACTGAGAAGGCCTGGGAGGGACTGGAAAGGACCAGTTTTTTGAAGGCCAATGCCTACTGAATCTAGGTGGCTGCACCTGTAAGAAATCTTTGACAGTTTGCATAGATTTAGCTTTTTCTTCCATCTTTTTAAGAACTTCTGCTTTTGTGCCAAACAAACGATCCTGATTTAATGGAGCATCTAGTAATTTTGATTTGACTTGGTCTGGCAAGACTCGTTCCTCCAGCCAAGCATGCCTTCTCAGTACAGACCCAGTGACAGCAGCCCTGCAAGATGCTTCTAAGGCATCAAACCCACACTGCAGAGTACGTTTACTAACTTGGTTTGCAGAATGCATTAACTCTTGTAAATCTTTATTTTCTGCCCAGTCTGGAAGTAACACCATTTTTTGTTTAATTAGTTCAATAATATGTTGCTGGTACTTCAACATGTGAAACTGGCAATTCAAAGCCCTGATAGCAAAAGTTCCAGAGGTATATACTTTCTTACCCCATCTGTCTAAAGCTCTACAATCCCTGTTTGAAGGGGTAAGGTTTTTGGCTGTAGTAACCTTGATGCCTTTAGGTCCCTGGGAAATGGTCTCTAGACCCGCAGTAGGATTCTTAAAGAGAAATTTGTGAGAGTGAGGTATTCTGTAGTACCTGTCAGGTTTTCTAGGAGGTGGTAGTAAAGTGTCAGGAGTAAGACTGGATTCCATGAAGACATCATCTACAATATCCGGGACAGGGGGTATAGCTAGAGGACTGTGCTGAGGCAAATCTAAATATTCCCTGAGTCTCTTTTTGGACTGAGGATAGTCCTAGCATTCCCAGCGGAAATGCTCTCTTAAGGTATGCAAGGTTTCACCAAAAGAAAAATCCTCTGGAGGGGAGGCAGAGGGAATGGATTCCTCTACATCTGAATCCTCATTGGTAGATAAGGGTAAGTCCTGGTAATCAGAAGGGTCAGAGTCATCGGACTCTTGGTCTGTAGAATCAGAAGGAAATTAAATTCTTTGTCTTTCAGCAGGGAAAGGCTGGCTTCCCCTAATTAGAGTAATAAGGTCTTCAGCCATTCTAAGTATTTGTTTTTGTGGCATGGGAGCTTGAGCATGCACTTTGGACGTTGGTTTTCTAGGCATAGTGCAAACTCTGGGCCTGAGAAACTCGGTAGTTTTAGTTAAAAAAGAAACTGTCGGTTTAATATGAATATCGTTAGGTCAGAATACACCCTCAGAAGCCGGTGCCTGCACAGCGGCTCCGGACCCATCCAAGGTAGAGACATCCGCAGGTTCCATAGTTGAAGAAGCATCTCGTGGCATACTGGACTCCGAATGGTTCTCAGCAGAGGCCTGCGAATCTGTAGAAGCAGGCATCAGGGGCTGCAAAGGTGCCTCACTGAGTACCAGCGGACTGGTGACTAGCTTAACGGAAGCATCGTCGGCAGTTTTTGACCTATGTGGTCTGTCTCTGTCTTTTTCGGAAGATCGGTAGTCGGATGGCTTACCGAAGCCATTTCAAAATACGGAGAACGACAGAGAAAGAATTTAGTTACAAAAATAGCCTGACGATGAATGGTTTGGGCATTAAACAAGGCACAAAACCGACAGCGAGGGACTTCGTGGTCTGGGCCTAAACAGGTGACACAGTAAGAATGAAAAACTCTATGAGGTATTTGCGTTCCACAGGCAAGACAATTGTTATCTTTTTCTGACATCGGTTAGAGCAAGAAAAAAGTATCCCCAATGGGGTACTTAGCTTTAGAAAACTTCAGGTTTGAAACTCGAAAAATGAAAATTTCAGGTAGCGGCCGACCGGCACTTGCGAACTGCTTCTGCTTCGGGCTCCTTCTCGGCAAGAAAGACTGATGTAATGGCTTCAGCTGCATGCTTTATACCCCTGACGACCTGATGTCATGGAAGAGGCAACAGCATCCGACACAGAAATCGCAAGACTCTGGTATTCAGGCTGACTGAGGGCTACCTGCAGGCAGATAACCCAAGTGTGATGACTGCAACAGTGAAACACGAAGAACATGATTGGTGACTCTGATGAGCAGGATGATGACTTGGTCAACTACATTGGTGTTTACAAAGTCCAGAACTCTCTGGGCATACCTGTTGGCAGTTTTTTTTTTTCCAGGTGGTGTGTGGATAATTGAAGTCACCCATAAGTAATGCATTTGATTTGACCGCAAATTTTCCAAACTGGTTAATGTATTCTGAATGCTCAGATGGGAATCCATGATTGGCTATAATGCAGTTATTAATTTTTTTGAGTGTGACTGACTTCACAGTTCCAGATTTGTATCACATGAAATCTGGTAAGAAACAACAGAATAATGAATAAATCCACACTTTCTGGTAGATATGAATACATGATAGGCATTGTACCCTGGAATACAAGGAGTGCTAGCAATGTAGTGGAGTTAGGGTTCTGTAATTAAACAAATGCTGACGTCCTAGAAGTTAATGAAGGCTTCAGGTTCAGAGATTTTGTTGTTTTAGTCTTGTGGCATTCAGCAGTGCTACACTGATATTACCCATATTACAGTTTACTATGTTGGGAAGTCCAGTCAGGTTTTAGCCAGTAAGTTAAAATCAAGGGGAAAAAGCTACAGGCCATCTCTGACAAAGCAGGTCAGACTACTGATCATTTCATCCCACGTGGACACATACTGGATCCTCTCAGAATGACAAAAATTTACTAGCAAATTATTTTACCATTGAATCTAAACATTATTCTTGGTGATGACATAATGCTGCTCAATGTTTAGGAATTGTCCTGTTCAAATACATGTGTAGAGCTTAGCAATGTCTCTCTCTCTCTCCTTATCTCCCACAGGGTGGAACACCCAAGAACATTCACCACCACATGGATAACTACAAGGTCATAACTGTATATGTAGTGGTACAGTGACCTAAGGGCCCTTGTGACATCCCTAATCCTTATATCAGAGAGCAACTTTCACTCTATCCTTGCCAACCTGATTAATTTATTAATGTGATTTATTAATATTATGTTCCCAACCTGCTGATGTGAACTGAACTTAACTAAAAGCAGTAAAATCATAAGTTTCCCCTACTTGCCAGCAAGGGTCACTGCAGCAGTGCTGACTGCTCCTCCTTCCTAAAAAAGAAAAGCGAAAAAACTACTAGCTGCTTACTGCCACCTATCCCACCAGTACTGTCTAGTTTCTGGACCACTGCCTGAACCATAATCTTTGTTAACTGGTTGCTTACTGTCACATACCCCACCAAAACTGTCTGGCTTCTGGACCACTGCCCGAACCACAATCTTTGTTATGGCAAGTAAATGCCCTCAAACTATCCTATCAGACCAGCTTATATTTCTTCTCTGTATTACAGATGTTTCACCTGTTAAGCTCTGATTTTCTAGATGCACAATTCTAAACTGCTAAGACTCCTTATAGCCCATGAATGTCTGTGTGCATTAATTCTAGACACTTCCATCACTTGCTTATCTGCATCCTATCAATAAATCTTGCTTTTATCACATTTTTTATTACTACAGTAAGAATAATCACACTACCAAATCCTGCTCCCTGACAGGGAATACTGCAGCACTTTCTATTAAGCTGTCTCTTCTCATGACAAATGCACCTATGCTTGACCTGCATACAGATATAGTGCCCTCATAAAGACTTAGACAACACTGGACTGACTAGCAATATAGATGCTTGAGGAGTGGTCTGGGCAGGGAAGCAGCTAAAACACCTGCTCATTCACTCTGTGAGTGAGGGGTAGCAGCTTGGAGTGCTGCAACGCTAACATTGGGCAGAGGCTATGTACCTTATCAGCTGCAGCAGAATGGTTCGGAATGAGCACCCACCAAGCACTGCATCTGCATGCTGCAAAAAAAGAATAAAGTAGTTTAGAATGGAGTCTGAAGCTATCTTCTGCGTGAAATCTATGTTCGTTTTTATGATGTTTGCAAAGTTTTTTTTTTTTTTTTTTTTTTAGAGTTGACACCTATTTTCTGTCAGGAATATTTGTAATTAATATCAATTGCCAGCCATGCTCATTATCATCCAACATCTGCTTCTGCTATCTCCTGGGTCTTCCTTCTTATGAATGAAAATTTTAATGTTTTTAAAATACTTTAAAACTTCCAAAAAACATGCATATCACTTAAGCAGACTGAGCTTCAATACATCTGCTTTTGCTATCTCCTGGGCCTTTCTTCCTATCAATGAAACTTTGCTAACCTGAAAAATGCATACTCCCAAGAAACCATGGTCATACACCTCAAGAGCAGCTTGTGATTCAGTGTAAAGAAAGTCAGACTTTAACTGCCCTGATCAATAGCTGCTTAAATTTCCTTTGCATTTCTTTGACTATTGTACTTTATCAGAACCTGATTTAGGGCTACTGCTGATATGGCTGAAGGTGCTCCCTACCCGACCCTCACAAACACTCTACTTCTACATATGTTACTGCTGACTTCTAGTACCACCTTCATTCTTCCTACCTTTTAACATTCACAGTTCTTTATTATTAAAAAACTTTGGAGTTTAAATACAAGAATCTGAGTGCCACCAACTTGCAACTTCTGACCCAAATTCAGCTCTTAATTTCTTACCTCCTTCTCTACCTTCACTGACTGTTTTCGGCAGTGGTGACTTCAACTGAGTGACTCTCCAGGTCTTCTCCCCCATTACTTCAGAATTCATAAGTTGGTACTAGGCTATCGACCCTAGGGCCTATACAAGCCTAGCCATAACAATTCCCTGGATATTTCTTCCCACAGTATTTACTTCCCTGGACCCCTGTCTAGCAGGGCGACTAACATAATCCCCGGAGTGAATTTTCTATCTCCCATCCAATCATCAAGGTTCCTTTTGAAGAGGGCCAAGAGGTGCTCTGCTTGACATGTATGGGCAGTCTATCCCAGAATCTGGAGAGTCTCTGGGTCAGGAACCTATCCCTCCAGCATGTTTTGTTCACTGTGATGACAAGGTTTAGATCCCTGGAGGATGTGTCTCCGAGGGATTGGGATTTCTTTATGTGTAGCATGTCCAACAGCACTGGGTTTGACATGGCCTTGTATGTTAAGCAGAGATAGCTTCCTAGTAGACGATATGCGACAGAGTATAGGTGGATTTTTTTAAACGGTCAGCACAGGCTTTAGGCCTGTGATTGCTTTAGTGAGGTATTTCTGCAGCCTTTCCAGTTGTTGCAGATGTCTTGAGAGGTACATACCAAACGGGGCATTGTATTCTATAATGGGGCTAATGAGGGATGAGTACAGTGGGACAATGACCTCCTTTTTTCTGGATGAAAAGCCCTAAGTGATGAGTTATCTCTCTTCTAGGCTTATTACTGTTTTGGAGTACTACTTCTCAAATCAGTTCAAGGCACACATCATACCCCACAGATCCCTCTATCCATGCTTATCATCTTCTAGTAACTGCCCTTTGTGCATTCCAACTCTGAAATTGTAGTAGCTATGACTGTAAAATCCTTGCTGATACTGTTCATTTATAAAAGTATGTAGAATACGTAACTGCTACTATCCAGTGAAATGTAAATATTAGTGTGTCTGATGGTATACAGCAATTAAATAGTGTGACTAGCAGGATGAGTGTTATACGTTAGCATTTCATTATCTATACCCCTTTATCGCTAATCTACTTGAGAACAGTTGCATGTTCACACTCTCTGGCTAACCTGGTCACAGACCATTTTTTATAAGTTTGCTGCTGTACTACTGCTGCTGTGAGTCACTGCTGAAGTGAAATATTTTACTTCCATTTATCACACATATCAAATGATGTTACATTTTAAAGCAAATGTTTAGTTATACTAAATACTGCCATGAGTCACATAATTGCTGCTGCTAGTGAGAGATTTATTCTCCATTTCTCTAAGTAGTGACTTCATGATATTTGATAACCCTTGTCTCACCTGTGACACTACAGCAGTGTGCATTTTAAAAGGCTGACTGTTAAGGAGAGTCTCTGATCAACATGTCTGCTAGTAGCGTACAAGTAGCTGCAGTCGGGGGCATTTCCTGCAACAATCAAGTGTGCATTTTTGTTTCTTTACTACTAAACCTGCTGGATCAAATATACAAAATTAGCAGTTTTACTGTTGGTGTAATTATTTCTGCCTGTATCTCTAAAGTGCAATAGGTCTTTCTACCTCTCTAGTCCTAGGAGGCTCAGCATGAGATCCATATTCCAACCTATCTCTGGGTGTTTCTTACAGCCATCAGGAGATGCAGCATCTGTGAATTTTCTAATTCTCTTTTTCTCAAATTACAACTTTTAATTTATTCTAAATTTTGCACAGTTCTTTATCACCTAACTCCATCTCCTAAACTACCTGCTGTATTGTTTTTTTCTTCAGAGACTTCATTTTGCCATTCCCCAAATCTTCTTCCTTATCACTGAAAACTTCACTGGCTTTAAAATATTGTAAAATGCCTAGAAGCCATGTATATCACTAAAGCAACTTACAATTCAAAGTACAGAAAGCCATAATCCAACTGACCTGCATCAACATCTGCTTAAACTTCCTTTGTAGCTTTTAGATACAGTCAAGTTATCAGAACCTGACATAGGGCTACTGTCAACACAGCTGGAGATGCCCCTTCCCCCAAAGTTGTTCTTCTACAGAGCAACTGCTGACTTCTAATACCACCTTTATTCTTCCTAGCTTATGCCTTTTAACATTAATCACATCTGAACATTTACCTTTGTTCTACACTTAAAATCTTTCGGACTGTAAGTACAAGATTCTATGTTCCACCTTACTTAAATCCTCTGACCCACAGTCATCTCTAACTTTCTTACCTCCTCTTCCTTCAGTGATTATTTTCTGCAGCTCTGAGGCAGACAGTTAGGCCCAGATCTAGCTGCTCTTGCTCTGCTCAGGTTTGCTTCACTCTCCTACAAGTATGCCCCCCCCCCCCCAATTTCCACTATCCATTCGTCTTCTACATTTATATCTAAGCATATATAACACACATGACACTGCCTCTAGACAATCCAATCATATCTGCTGCATCCTTTTTCTTCCCCACCCACTCATTTCCATAACTTAAAACTTCAACTAGCTCTATAGATATTCTCCACCTGAACCAACCATCTCCTCTCTCTCCCTATTCTTAAGCCTTTTAACTACAACCAAAACCACACCTACTACAATCCTAACCTCCAACCCCAATTCCTTCCCCCTAAAACTACTCTAAAGCTAACTCTTCTTGCTTTCCCATCTTTAGTTCTGAGCTATCATCCCTCTACCCCACATACCCATTCTACCTCATTAAATTTAATACTTCTGACCTTTTCCATCATTATAGCATCCTCCATCTTCTCTGTCCTTCTTCACTGGTTTACAGAAATCAAATCACTCCACCCATTAACTTCTCACTCACCAGCTTACATACTTATCATTTCTCTAACCATACATTATCCAACTTACCTTAGTCCTTCCTCACTGACCTCTGTAGTTATATCCCTCCATACCTCTTAGCATCCTCCAACCCTTTCACTCCACTGTGTTCTATATATAATCACTTTATTCTTCTAATTATTTACAGCACTATACTATATCAGGCACCACATACTGCATTTCCAAACTCATTACTTCTAATTCTTCAGACTATCCTAACTACAGCAACTTCATATCATACTTCTCTTCCACCGCTGCCTTCATTCAACAACCCACATCTCTTGCTATCACCTTTACACATGACCTAGCCTCTACCACAGCTCCTATATTCAACTCTTCAAACACTCTTATAACTGTACCACTCATATGCATATCAAGGTTCAGATGAAAATCAAAGTAAAAGCAACTCTACCCTATCACTAGTATCCCTTCAAAATCCAGCTCTGTGGTGATACTCTACCTAACTCTGTTCCTCATCGTTACACTCTTCCAACTACCACACATCACCAAAACCCTCCCCTTCAGAGGAATAAAATGTTACCATACCAATATCAGAAGCATCTTTAACAAAATTACTGATCTATGTGTCTGGTTATCCATGCAGCACCCTAGTATCCTAGTTATCGCTGAAATTTGGCTAAAGCCTGAAATTACAGGCAATGAGATCACTCCCACAACTTTAGCATACTTAGACTAGACTGGGGAAAGAAAGGCATAGATATTGCTTTCATGTTAAGACAGGACTGGGAAAAAAAAAAAAGCAGAGGTATTGATTTCATGTACTTTAAACATCCAGACATCTCACTGCCCATGACGTTCCACAATTTAACAACAATGAACTGCTTCTCTTTCCCCTTCACTCAGCTCAATAAACAAAAACACTATCATCACCACATTTGAAATCTACTCTTATGGATGACTACCAATATCCTACAAGAAACAATCATCCTAGGTAGCCTAACTATAGACAGATTTGCACGTGACTCCCATATCCCCCCATATCAATTAACATATTTGGTTTCTCTCAACTCATTCTCACTTCCAATAGAGTCATTAAAACTAACAACAAACACTCTATACTTGATTTAACCCTGACATCTCTTTAAACATATTTTTTCATCAGGTGCACTATTTGACACACTTCACAATCACCTACTCCCTTTGATATTAGAAGCAATACACCAACTCAAAAATAAACATCTCTACAATGAATCTCACAACCTATCTTAACTCAATCAAGATACCATTTTAGAAACTTTGACATGACTTAAAACAGTACCACTAGGCAACGTCATCCAGTCCTTAAATAATAAATTCCTTGATGTTCTTAACTCACAAACTCCCATTAGAAGAAAAAGAAAACAGTGCTGCATGGTTATCTTATGACATCAACAAGTTAATGTAAAAAAGGGGAAATGCAAGGAAAATCTAGTTACACAATAAAAATTTCCAAAACATTAGACACCTTCACAGCCTTGTACAAACAAAAGTACAATTCAACAACTATTATTCAAACTTGCAACTTACTCACAATAAATCCCCAAATTGTTCTGGAAGTCTATCAAAAAACATCTACATCTAGGCAAATCCAGCAGCCTAACCTCCTCCTAGATTTGAAAATTGAATGCACAGCCACATTAATACCATCAAATAACTTATCAATCTTACCTCCAGTGACTCACCACATGAAAACCTAACCACTCCCAGTTAAACCTCTCTCAACCCTGTCCTTATATCCATCATAAAAAAATCCCCTGAAATTAAAACCCAACCTCCTGGCCACTGACTACCTACCATCTGAATACCTAAAACCTGCAACTGACACATTGGCCTGCACTATCTCCATACCCAAGAATTTTACTTTCCTTCCCTCTATAGAAATCTTATATCATCTTCCCAGTGGCTTCCTTTACATTGACTGCTACTCAACTCAATCCCTTCCTCCGCTGTCATTTGTGAATAAACTATACATAGGAACCTTACCCTTTCAACCTATCCTATCGATGGCCTACATTCTCTGTAGTATCACTAGTGCTCACCTCTACATTCTGCATGAGTTGTTGCAGCTTTTCCTTCCCAAGCCCTCTTCTGTGCAACGCATAACGATTAATCACTCATTTGCTAATTTCTCTGCTCTTTTCTGTGTCAATTTTATTATTTCCTTCTGCCCACTGAGTACTGCATCATCCTGTGACAACCCATCTCCCTTCCATCTTAGTTTAAAGGTGTATTCACTGACTTGTACCCTTCCAAGAAAGAGAAAGCTGTATGAAAAAAAAGACTGAAATCTGGGGAGATGTTAACAATTCAGAAAACATGCAAGCTCTGGCAGGTTTTTTTTTGTGCTTTTAGGAAGACCTAGGGAAACAACTCTCAAGGAGTTTGAACCAAGAAACGGATACATCAGTGATTTGTAATACAATGGGAAGAGTTTCAAGTAGTCTGTGGGAGTTAATATCAAATACAATTAAGCAACACTAATCTCGGTATGATTTTTACATGCTGGAACTTTTTCATTTGCCAAGTGTTCCTAATACATGTGGAATCTGTCCTAGAGATTATCAGAAATGAACCTCTTCTTATCAATTACAAGATTATGATGTTAAACTACAAACTAGTATACAAACTAGACTGTATTCAGAATAACATGCACAACTCTAACACCTTTACCAAATAAAAGCCATGAAGTGGACATACACAATTTCAGCAACCAAATGATCTAAGTCATCAGCAAGCTGCTATTTAACTCCAAATACATACAATCTGGTTAACAGAAATGAAAAGAGAGATGCAAACATACCACTACATCCATGACTGAACTGTGCAAGGTGCAAGTACAGGTAAACATTCAGCACTGGTATAGTAACATAGGTTAAAGCTATTTGAGGAAAAGTAAGATGAAATAGAAGAAACATTTAAAGACTCACTGCGGCTTGAAACTGAAAAAGCATGGATTTTTTTTGTTTTATCTTACTTCGAGGTTCCATGCTATAATATTTATGTGCCACTCTAAAAAGTAACTACTAACTTTTATTTTTGTTCTAACTCAAATACCATGAAGAGATAATCAAATTAGTGTGACTGTGTTTTTAACTGGGCTTTCCTTTTTCCCATAATGTACTATCAGGAGCCAGTCAAGTCAAATGCAAACTCACAGAAATTCAGTTTGCCAGAGAAATAATGTCAAAACAACTTTCGATGACAGTGGAGTTTTTCCTCATCTCCTCTGTTGTGTGACTAAATAAGCTCGGGGGGTGTCCCCCCAATAGAAAGTACAGGTGGACTTACTCCTCTGGAAAAATGTTATCTCTGAGGTTTGAGAAAAGTTGATTCCGCATATTTTTTTTTTTGCTAAACTGACTTCTGCTTTAATTGCTTTCAACTGATCAACATGATTCCGCACAATCACTCCTCAAAAGAAAAGGTGATCATGTCTTAACCTCTTATGCCAGATCATCTGCACATCTAATTAGAATGGGGCTGCTAACTCTGAAAATAACTAGAAAGTACATCTGAAACTTTCTTCTACTGACACTCACTGATTGGTATTCTGGATCACATTTTAAACACTGTGTGATAACCAATTTCGTCTGCAGCTGCAAAACAGTTGTTATACCAGTTTTTGGAACAAAATATATCACTTAAGTTCCTCAACTCGGTCTGCATCTGTCACTTTATCAGACTTCATCATTCTTGAGACTACAAAGAAAAACATCTGTGAGCCTGCAAAGGTTCAACAACTTTATAACCTTTGGGGAGGAAAAGTTTGTGAATAAAAAGTACACAGCAGAAGAGCTGTGAATTCCTAGAGATACAACAGATTTATGATTCCAGTATGCATGGCAGTATGGCTGGTATAAAGGTTAAAGTGTTCACCTCACAGACACAAGGTACGGGGTTTGATTCTCACCTATGAAAGGGAAACTGGCTAGGCTTAAAATGCCCTCTAAGGGCAACTAGCCTAATACGTACCTATGAACCTATGAAAAAATGCAAATACTTAGCTATCTAGGATTCCCCTTGGTTAAACATCTTGAAGCGTGATGTTAAGACTGTAAAAGCAAAGAAAACAAATTCTTACCGACAGTATGACATTTCATTCAAATCCAATGAGTTATTGTACTGAGGAAGCTAAATAACACAAAATATGTCAGAAGGACAAGTTGTGCATTTTGTATGGAGAAAAATACAATCTGGAAAAAGAAAACTGTTTTAAGTGTAAGTTGTGCTTTAAGTATAAAGACTGGTATAGCTACACAGTAGATATACTAGAATGAAACATCATAGCATGGGTAAGGTGAACAGGGCAACTTATACAGAGAGAGTCAAAGTTTCCAGTTAATGAATGTGCGCGCGTGCGTGCGTGTGTGTGCATACATATATATATATATATATATATATATATATATATATTAATAACCAAAAACAGCCTAGCTGAGCGAAACAATAGAGCCCTGGAGAGGATTAATGTAACAGACTAGCGTTTAATAAATTAAAGTAAAATTTTTTAATTTCATTTAATAAACGCTAGTCTGCTACATTAATCCTCTCCGGGGCTTTATTGTTTCGCTCAACGAGGCTGTTTTTGGTTATTTTATTTGGTTTTGGCTACCTCGTTTTGCTTTATTTTGGATTATATATGTGTGTGTGTGTGTGTGTGTATATATGTATATATATATATATATATATATATATATATATATATACAGTGCAATGGAAAAGTATTTGTCCCCTTCCTGATTTCCTATTTTTTTTGCATGTTTGTCACACTTAAATGTTTCATATCATCAAATAAATGTAGATTTTAGACAAATATATCCCAAGTAAAATGCAGTTTTAGTTTTTAAGTGATGATTTTATTTAGGGGAAAAAAACTATCCAAACCTACATGGCCCTATGTGAAAAAATAATTGCCCCTTAAACCTAATAAATGGTTGTCCCACCCTTAGCAGCAACAACTGCAATCAAGCGTTTGCGATAACTGGCAATGAGTCTTTCACATCGCTGTTGAGGAATTTTGACCCACTCTTCTTTGCATAATTGTTTTAATTCAGCCATATCGGAGGGTTTCTGAGCATGAACTGCCTTTTTAAGGTCATGCCACAGCATTTCAATAAGATTCAAGTCCGGACTTTGACTAGGCCACTCCAAAACCTTCATTTTGTTTTTTTTTTAAGACATTCAGAGGTGGACTTGCTGGTGTGTTTTGGATCATTGTCCTGCTGCAAAACCCAAATGCGCTTCAGCTTGAGGTCACGAACTGATGGCTGGACATTCTCCATCAGGATATTTTGGTAGAGAGCAGAATTCATAGTTCCATCAATCACAGCAAGTCATCCAGGTCCAGAAGCAGCAAAGCAGCCCCAGACCATCACACTACCATGACCATGTTTGACTGTTGGCACAATGTTCTTTTTCTGAAAAGCTGTGTTATTTTTATGCCAGATATAACGGGAAGCACACCTCCCAAAAAGTTCAACTTTTGTCAGTCCACAGAATATTTTCCCAAAAGTCTTGGGGATCATCAAAAAGTTTTTTGGCAAAAGTGAGACGATCCTTTATGTTCTTTTTGGTCAGCAATGGTTTTCCCTTGGAACTCTGCCATGCATGCCATTTTTGCCCAGTCTCTTTCTTATGGTTGAGTCATGAACACTGACCTTAACTGAGGCAAGTGAGGCTTGCAGTTCTCTAGATGTTGTTCTGGGTTTTTTTATGACCTCTTGGATGAGCCGTCGCTGCACTCTTGGGATAATTTTTGTAGGCCGGCCACTCCTGGGAAGGTTCTCCACTGTTCCATGTTTTCTCCATTTGTGGATAATGGCTCTCACCGTGGTTCGCTGGAGTACCAAAGATTTACAAATTACTCTGTAACCTTTTCCAGACTGATAGATGTCAATTACTTTGTTTCTCATCTGTTCCGGAATTTATTTAGATCACGGCATGATGTCTTCCTTTTTGGGATCTTTTGGCCTACTTCACTTTGTCTGACAGGCTATATTTAAGTGATCTCTTGATTCAACAGGTCTGGCAGTAATTAGGCCTGGGTGTGGGTAGTGAAATTGAATGCAGCTTTCCAAAAAAGGGGATTAACCACAGATACTTCATGACCATCAATTGATCAGACTTTCTGAAGGATTTAGTCCTGTCCAGATAGTATCTGAGCTGTCTGTGCATATCTAGAGAGTGAATAATCCTTCCCCCTTGTTCTGGGGATTAGGAAAGAAGGTGAGCAAATGAATGGATTGGTTGAAAGCCACACTGGACACCACCTTGGGCATGAAGGATGGGTTAGTTCTGAAGGATACCCAGTCTGCATGGAAAATGATGAAGGGTTCCACAGCCATGAGTGCCTGCAGCTCAGAGACTCTTCTGGCTGACGTGATGGCCAGAAAGAAGGAGGTCTTCCAGGAGAGAAATTATAGTTCTGCAGAAGAAGCTGGTTCGAAAGGAGGCAGGGTGAGCTTTTCCAAGACAAAGTTAAGGTCCCAAGCTGGTGTTGGTGCCCTTCTGGGGGGCCTCAAGTTGCTAGTCCCTCTGAGGAACTGTATGATCAAAGAGTGTGAGAAAAGGGGCTGCTCAGTGGGAAAATGAGCAGAAATAGCAGAGGCATGAATTTTTATTGAGGAGAAAGAGAGACCACTGTGTAGTAGGTCAGCTAAGTAATCCAGGATGAGAGGGATGGAGGACTGTGCTGTATCAGGCTCCCTTAGCCTGGATCCAGGTAAAGAACTTTTTCTATTTATCTGCATAAGACTTTCTGGTGCTAAGGTGTCTGGCCAATCAGATAACATCCAGAACCTGTTTACTGAGGATGGCAGATTGGTTCGAGGTTAGGGAATAAGCCAAGCTGCTAAACTGAGTGTCCGCAATTGGGGATGCATGAATTCCCCTTCACTTTGGGTTAGGAGGTTTGGAATACGAGGAAGATGCCATGGTGGCAGTGGGGACAGGCTGCGCTGCAAGGGGTACCAGTGCTGTCGGGGCCAGTATGGAGTTATAAGAATGGTCCTTGTTTTTTCCTCCCTTATTTTGAGCAGTACCCTGGGGATGAGAGGTAGGGGAGGAAAGGCACATACTGAGAGGTCGACCCAGGGGAAGTACAGGGCATCCACCTTCCAAGCCATGTAGTGATGCTCCCTGGTGCAGAATTTGCTGAGCTGATGGCTGGTGTGGGAGGCAAACAGGTCGACCTTCGAGATTCCCGATTTCCAAGTTATTAGGTTGAAGGTACTTCTGTTGAGCTGCCACTCGTGGGGGTCCAGAAGGTTTCTGCTTAATTGGTCTGCCAGGGAGTTGAGAGAGCCTGGTAGGTATTGTGCTAACAGGTGTAGTTGCATGGAAGAGACTGTGAGCCAAAGGGTCATGGCCAACCTGCACAGAGGGTAGGAGTGAGTCCCTCCCTGATTGCTGATGTACCACATCACAGTGGTGTTTATTTTGATCAGGAGAACCCCTGGAGAGAGAAGTGGTTTGAAAGCTATTAAGGAGTGCTGCACAGCCATCATCTCTTTTTGACTGATGTGCAGGGGGATTTGCTGTGGGCTCCATTGGCCCTGTATGCAATGCCGTCCAGGTATGCACCCCAAGCATAGTTTGATGTGTCTGTGGTGAGGGTTCTGGGTGGCAGGGTATGGGGAGAAGGGCAGTCCCTTGTTGTGGGGGCATGCTGTTGCCCACCAAAGAAATTCCTTTCTGAGGCAAGGAATTATAGGTAGAAGAGTTTCCAGGTCTTGTGAGTGTTGACACCAAAGGCTGTTAAGGTATCACTGAAGTTTCCTCATATGCAGTCTGGCATATGGAATGAGGATTATGCAAGATGCCATGAACCCCAGAGCTTGCAGGATTTTCCTTGCAGAAAGCTGGGGCCTGGTGGCCAGTTGAGAGAAGTAGGCTGACAGGAAAATTTGTTTCTCTGGTGTAAGGTATGCCATCTGGGATGCTGTGTCCAGACTTGCTCCCAGGGAGATTATCCTTAGGGTGGGCACCTGTTTTTGATTTCTTTTCGTTGATTGTGTAACCTATGGAGGTTAGTAGGCTCTTTACAAAGGCCAGGTGCTTGAGCAGCTTTTCCTGGCTGTCTGCCTAAATAAGGCAGTCTAAGTACGGGTAAATTTGAAAATTTCTTTGTCTGCAAAAGGCAATGGCCGGAGCCAGGCATTTTGTGAAAACTCTGGGAGCAGTAGATAAGCCAAAGGGAAGCGCAGAGAAAGTACAGTTTTGTACCTACCATAAATGTAGATGTTCGAGTGTTAATACAGCTGCAGTCATAACAGATGGGTTCTCCTGCCTTCAGGCGGGTCCTCGGTCAGCCGAATTCCAAAGTCTAGGTCCGGCGTCAGTTGTTGTCACTTCTTCCCTGACGTCAGTGCGACAGGGGTATAAAAGAACCAGCCAACGCCATTTTCTTCAGTCTTTCTTGCCCCAGATGTCAGGTGCCCCCAGAAGGAAGGCAATACATAAAATAATGTAATAAAGCAATGCAATATAATCAAAAAACAGTAGTTGCAAGCAAATACATCATAAAAGAATACCCCTAGAGGGGAAGGTGGGAGGGAAACCTGGACTGCAGCTGTATTAGCACTTGAACATCTACATTTATGGTAGGTACAAAACTGTACTATGTTCATCGTGCATACAGCTGCAGTCATAACAGATGGGTAGAATCCCAAAGCTAAGAAAGGGGTGGTAGGTACTAGGTGGAGCTAGGAGGAGCCAGAATGCCCTGCAATACTGCAGTGGCAAAGCCTGCTCTAGACTTGGAGTATAATGGTAGGTTGTAGTGCTTAGAGAAGGTATGCACAGAACTCCAAGTGGCTGCTTCTAAAATATCCTTGGTAGGAACTCCTCTGAGGAAGGCTGTAGAGGTGGCTGTGGCCCTGGTGGAATGAGTTCTAATGCCTGTCGGTACAGTTTTGCCATGAAAGCAATAGCAAAAGCGTATGCAGTGCGCTATCCATTTTGAGATTGTCTGTTTGGATACTGACTTTCCTTGAGCTCCTACCGCATAGGCCACAAAAAGCTGTTCTGATTTTCTGAAAGGCTTTGTTCTGTCCAAATAATAACGCTGTTATCTGTGGATGTCCAAGGAATGCAGTAATCTCTCCCCTTTGTTTTGAGGATTAGGATAAAAAGTAGGTAAATGTATGGCCTGATTTAAAGCTACCCTGGATACCACTTTAGGCACAAAGGACGGGTTGGTATGTAATGAAACTCTGTCCTGATGGAAGATGATGAAAGGCTGGACAGCCATAAGAGCCTGTAGTTCTGAAACTCTACGAGCTGAAGTGATAGCCAGAAGGAAAGCTGTTTTCCAGGACAAATATTGTAAATCTGATGAGGCAGCTGGTTCAAAAGGGGGCAAAGTCAGTTTTTCCAGAATGAAATTAAGATCCCAAGCAGGTATTGGTTGTTTTCTTGGAGGTCTTAAATTCTTAGCCCCTCTGAGGAACTGTCTTAATAGAGGGTGAGAGAATAAAGGTGGATCAGTGTTGTATTCTGCAGAAATGGCTGAGGCATGGATTTTGATGGAGGAGAACGAAAGTCCACTGCTTAGCAGTTTGGCCAAATATTGTAGTATTTGAGGTAAATTCAGTTTTCCAGGACACTGGCCCTTTTTCTCATTCCAAACACAAAAACGTTTCCATTTTGCAGAGTAAGCTTTTCTAGTTGATGGCCTTCTGGCCTCCAAAATGACATCCTGCACCTCCTTGGAGAGCAGGGCCTGCTGTGATGCTAAGGAATCTTCCATGCAGCTAGATTGAGTGTCTTTAGCTGACTGTGAAGAGTTTTGAAGCTGTGCTGAGTCAGAAGAAGAGGCATTAGAGGCAGGGTCCATGGTGGGGAATGCGTCAGGCTCCTTAGTAGTGGGTACCAGTGTTGCCTTGGCCAGTCCGGAGCAATGAGGATCATCTTTGGTCTGTCTGCTCTGGTCTTCAATAGGACTTTGGGCAGCAGAGGAAGAGGTGGGAAGGCATAAACTGTCATTGATGTCCAACTGAAAGAGAGAGTGTCCACTCTCCAGGCCTTTGGATGGAAGATCCTTGAGCAGAATTTTGTTAATTGATGATTTTTGTGGGAGGCAAAGAGATCTATGTCTGGCCTTCCCCATTCTTGGATTATTTCTGTAAAAACTTTTGGATGTAACTTCCATTCGTGTGGATCTGTCATATTCCTGCTTAGGTTGTCTGCCAGCGTGTTTTCCTTGCCTGGCAAGTACTGTGATTGTAGCTCCATTTGTAAGTCCATGGCCATGTTCCAAAGTGACATGGCCTGTCTGCATAGGGGATAAGAATGTGTTCCTCCCTGCTTGTTTATGTACCACATAACTGTGGTGTTGTCTGTTCTTATCAATAGCTGACCTGGTTGTTAGAAGGTCCTTGAAGGCTGTAATAGCATTTATCACTGCTAGCATTTCTTTTTGATTGATGTGAAGGTGCTTTTCTTTTTGGGTCCATTTGCCCTGAATGCACCGGTCTGTCATGTGCGCCCCCCCAGGCGTAGTCCGAGGCGTCTGTTGTGATGACTTGATTTGCTTGGGGCTTGCTGAATGGAAGACCTGTGTTTGTTTGGCATGCTTGAGCCCACCACAGAAATTCCTTTTGCAGACATGGAATTAGTGGTATCATTGTTTCCAAACTGTGGCTGTGTTGAGACCATATGTTTTTTAGGTACCATTGTAGTTTTCTCATATGCAGCTTTGCACATGGGATTAGTAAGATGCAAGATGCCATGAATCCCAGAGCCTGCAGGATTTTCCTTGCAGTCAGCCTGGTGCAATTTGCCAGTGTTCTGAAATATTGAATTAGTTGCCCCTGCTTCTCTGGCGTGAGGTAGGCCATCTGGGTGTTTGTGTCCAAATTGGCATCCAGGAAAATTATCTTCCGAGAGGGTCTTAGTCTTGATTTCTTTTTGTTGACTGTGTATCCTAGAGAGTTTAATAACATTATTACATAAGCCAGATGTTTCAGAAGAATGTGTTTGCTGTCCGCTTGGATCAGGCAGTCGTCCAAATAAGGGTATATTTGTATCCCTTGAAGTCTGCAGTAGGCAATTACTGATGCCAGGCATTTCGTGAATACTCTGGGCGCAGTAGATAAACCAAAGGGCAATGCAGAGAATTGATAATGTATTGAACCTGCAAGAAATTTGAGGTATCTTCTGCAATTTTGTCTGATTGGGACATGCAGGTATGCCTCCTTGAGGTCCAATGTTACCAGCCAAGACTCCTTGCCCAGCATGGGAAGAAGTTGCTGTAGAGTGAGCATCTTGAATTTTGGTGCAGTAGGAATGTGTTTAGGATGGAAAGATCCAAAATAGGTCTCCAATCTTTGCCCTTCCTTGGCACCAGAAATAGCCTGGAATAAAAACCTTGACCTTGTTCGTGTGTAGGTACCTCTTGAATAGCTTTCATGTTTATAAGGTCTGAAATTTGCTTTTGTGCCTTTGCCCTTTGATTGTGTGGCAGGTTTGGCATGCCTTTCATTTTTGGAAGGGTATGAAAATGGAATTTGTAGCCTCTGTTTATAATGTTCAGGATCCATTTGTCCTTTGTGACAATATGCCAATTTTTTGAGAATAGTGCCAGCTTTCCTCCTAAGGGTGCTGCCATTTGAGACCTGGTTGGCATGCAAAGGGGAAAGTCATTGGTTTTGCTTTCTGAAAGATTGCAAGTTGTCCTCACCACCTCTTTGTGTAGGAGCTTGCCATTGTCTGCCTCTGTACGAGCCTTGTGTTTGTCCTCTGCCCCTCGGGCGCCTGTATCTGCCTCTTTGGGGTCTGTCTGTGGCAGGAAAGGACCAGTTTTTGGAAGGCCAATTTCTACTAAAACGTGGGGGTTGAACCTGCATAAATTCTTTCACAGTTTGCATTGATTTAGCCTTTTCCTCCATTTTCTGTAATACTTCCTCAGCATTTGCCCCAAATAGTACATCCTTTTGAAGAGGGCATCTAGTAATTTAGCTTTGACATGATCAGGCAAGGCTTGTTCCTTGAGCCAAGCATGCCTACGTATGACTGAGCCTGTAACAGCAGCTCTACATGAGGCCTCTAGAGCATCAAAACCACATTGTAAGGTATGTTTACCCACTTGTTCTGCACTATGCATCAAATCCTGCAACTCCTTCATGTCTGGTTGTTCAGGTTGTGACATTTTACTTTTCAATTGAGATAACAGAAACTGTTGGTATTTTAGCATATGAAACTGACAGTTTAAGGCCCTCATGGATAAGGTAGCCGAGGTATATACCTTTTCCCCACCTTTCTAAGGATCTGGAATCTCTCTCGGAAGGCAATGGGTTTTGGCAATGGAGGCCTTAACTCCCTTGGGCCCCTGTGAGATGGTTTCTAGGTCAGCAGCATGGCTTTGTATAGAAATTGGTGTGAGTCAGGAACCCTGTAGTACCTGTCAGGCTTAACTGGAGCTGGAGGGAGAGAGTCCGGGTTAAGGCAGGCCTCCGAGTAAACATCATCTAGGATGTCCAGGACAGGAGGTATAGCCAGAGGCCTGTGCTGGGGTAACAAAAGAAATTCCCTGAGTCTTTTCTTGGAATCTGAATAATCCTGGCCTTTCCAGTGGAAGTGTTCCCTTAAGGTATGCAGAGTTTCACCAAATGAGTGATCCTCAGGGGGGGATACAGAAGGAATAGATTCCTCTGCATCAGAGTCTTCAAAAGGAGAGTAAGACTGTTCCTGATAATCAGAGTGCTCTGAAATAATGGAGCCCTGATCAGAGGAGGGGGAATCTTCCTCCACTCTGGGTCTTTTGTCCGGAGGTGGCTGAGAACCTCTGATTAGAGTAATTAAATCCTCAGCCATTTTAAGCATCTGTTTCTTAGGCATGGGGCCTGGAGATGGGCCCTGTGTAGCTGGTCTCTTAGGGTGCATGGCAGCTTTAGACTTGGTGAAAGCCTTGATGGAGAAAGAAGAGGAAGGTCTGAAGACACCTTGAGTGGAGGTGGACCTGTCCACATTCTGTGTTTCAATGCCAAGCGTGGCTTCGGTATCTGTAATCAGGGTGTGGGCCGAGGAGCCTGCGACCTCGGGTACAGGAGACACCGCCGAAGATGTGTCGTCGGTAATCAGGGGCTGCGTAGGCGCCTCGCTGAGAACAGGACCACGTGTAGTCAGCTTTGGCGTGGTGTCGGTAGAGGCCGCGGACCTTGAGTGTCGGTCCTTGTCTTTGCGTTTTTTAGACAAAACCGGAGTCGGAGTATCCGACGACATAGTATAGTTAAATGCTTTCCCAAAATAATGCTGGGTGAACTCTGCCCAACGCTTAATAGTGCATTTGTTGAATGTAGCACAAAAGCGACAGACCGGGACGTCGTGGTCTGGGCCTAAACAAGGTATACAGAGGGAATGGAAATCCTTATGCGGTATTTGCTTCCCACAAGAAATACAATTATTAACTTTGTCTGACATCGGTCTGAGGCAAGAAAAAGTTTCAACGGGTACTTCGCTTTTAAGAAGACTTCGGTTCCAAATTTTTTGTAATCTCAGGAGCTGGCCGACCGGCACTTGCGAACTGCTTCTGCTTCGGGCACCGCGCGGCAAAAAAGACTGAAGAAAATGGCGTTGGCTGGTTCTTTTATACCCCTGTCACACTGACGTCAGGGAAGAAGAGACGACAACCGACGCCGGACCTAGACTTTGGAATTCGGCCGACCGAGGACCTGCCTGACGGCAGGAGAACCCATCTGTTATGACTGCAGCTGTATGCACGATGAACATCTCAAAGTGTTGAGATCCTGCTCTGAAGCGAAGATATTTTCTGCATGATTCCTTGATAAGAATGTGGAGGTAGGCCTCTTTTAGATCCAGGGTGGCTACCCAAGCGTACTTGGAGAGCATGGGTAGCAGCTGTTGGAGAGTGAGCATTTTGAAGTTTGGGATCACCAGGAAGGTGTTTAGAATGGATAGATTGAGGACGGGGCACCAGGTGCCCTCTTTTCTTGGCACCAGAAAAAGTCTGGAGTAGAAGCCTTGGCCTATCGGTTCTGCAGGAACGTGCTCTAATGCCCTCAAAGAGAGCAGGGAATGGATTTGCTTTTGAGCCTCTGCCCACTGATTTGGTGGTAGATCTGGGAACCCTTTTGGGGTTGGAAGGGTGTGGAAGGAGAATTTGTATCCCTGATACACAATGTTAAGAACCCACTGGTCCTTGGTAATGGTGACCCAGGTGCATGAGTGAAAGGAGAGTTTTCCTCCTAGGGTAAGTGAAGATGGGCAATGGGGAGAGTGGGGGGAGGTGAGTCATTGTGAGTTCTTACCATAAGGGGGTGGCTTAGAACTCCCTGGTTTTGAAGTGGAGGTAGTCCACTGCTTAGGTTTCTGCATTCCCTGGGGCTGCTGTCTGGGGGGGTGGTCTGTTTCCATGGGGTAAACTAGGCTGAGCCTGTTTACTCAAAGAAGGAAAGGACCAGTGCTTGGAGGGAAAAAGCCTACTGAACCTAGGGGGCTGGACCAGTAAGAAATAGTTAACTTTTTGCATAGATTTTGCTTTTTCTTCTATCTTTTTTAAGACCTCTTCTGCCTTAGTGCCAAATAAGTTATCTTTGTGCAAGGGGGCATTCAACAATTTAGATTTGACATGGTCTGGCAGGGGTTGTTCCTTAAGCCATGCATGTCTTCTAATGACAGATTGACTGCTGCCCTGCAAGAAGCTTCTAGGGCGTCAAAACCACAGTGCAAAGTGTGTTTAGTTACTTGACTTGCAGATTGCATTAAGTCTTGCAAGTCTTTAGATTCTGCCCAAGCAGGAAAGGAAGACATTTTTTGTTTAAGGAGTTCCAAGGTATGTTGCTGATATTTAAGCATACAGAACTGACAATTTAGTGCCCTTACAGCAAGAGTAGCTGAGATGTATACTTTTTTACCCCATCTGTCCAATGCTCGGGAATTCCTGTCTGAGGGGGTGGGATTCTTAGCAGAGGTTGCTTTAATCCCTTTTGGCCCTTGAGAAATGACCTCAGGGCCAGCTGTTGGATTTTTAAAAAGACATTTGTGTGAGTCAGGGACTCTGTAGTACCCGTCTGGTTTTCTGGGAGCAGGAGGTAGGGTGTCAGGAGTCAAGCTGGATTCAAGGAAAACATCATCCACCACATCCAAGACTGGGGGGATGGCCAAGGGTCTGTGTTGTGGAAGATCTAGGAATTCTCTGAGTCTCTTTTTAAACCGAGGGTAGTCCTGACTCTCCCATTGGAAATGCTCCCTTAAGGTATGCAGGGGTTCCCCAAAGGAAAAATCCTCTGGGGAGAGGCTGAAATAATGGATTCCTCTGCATCAGAATCTGCATAAGTGGAGAGGGGTTGCATATCTTCACAGTCAGATGCATCAGACTCATCTGACTCTTGTTCAGACAAAACTACTGGGGACAGATCTCTTTTCCTTTTTGAGGGGGTAGCTTGGCTTCCCCTGATCAGCATGATAAGGTCTTCCGCCATTTCAAGCATTTGAGACTGAAGCAAGGTAGCAGGCGCCTGAGAGTGGGTAGTTGGCTTCTTGGGTGTGGTTCAAACTCTGGGCCTAAGGAACTTGGTTGTTTTCGAAAGAACGGTAGTAGCGAAAGAAGACGGTTTGTGTTGAGAATCGGTGGTGCGAAGGACTTCCTCTGCAACCGGTGACTGCTCAGCTGCTCCGTACCCATCCAAGGTAGAGATGACCGCAGGATTCTTAGACGAAGAAGAGTTTTGCGGCATACCAGACTCCGAAAAAATGGAGGACTTATGACTAGCTTAAAGGAAACGTCGTTGGTAGTTTTGGACCTGTGCGGTCTGTCTCTGTCTTTATCTTTATGTTTTTTTCAGAAGATCTGCTGTCGGATGGCTTACCGAAGCCATATCGGAATTCGAGGACTATAAACGAAAATATCTGGCTACAATAAGGGTCAGACAATGGACAGTTCTGGCATTAAAGCACAGAAACGACAACAGGGGATGTCGTGGTCTGGGCCTAGACAAGTGATGCAGTAAGAGTGGAAGTCTCGGTGTGGTATTTGCTTTCCACAGGTGAGATGATTATTAACTTTTTCTGACATCGGTTAGTGCAAGAAAAAAGGATCCCCAACAGGATACTTAGCTTTAGAAGACTAAAACTTCAATTCGGAAACAAAAACTCAGGTAGTGGCCGACTGGCACTCATGCAAACTGCTTCTGCTTTGGGCTCCACGGCAAGAAAGGCTGACGTAATGGCGTCGGCTGCCTTACTTTATACCACTGACGACTTGACGTGAGTCCTCAAGCGACAGTAACCGACGCAGAAATACTAAGTCTCTGGTATTCGGGCCGGCCGAGGGCTACCCTGGCAGGGATAACCCAAATGTGATGACTGCAACAGTGAAACACGAAAAATGCCTGTCACTGATATATATACTGTAAGTTATGTGTATTTAAAGCAATTCAATGTTATTTATATTGTTAATTACAAAAATAAGGACAATCACTCAAACAGAAAGTTCTTGCTGTCATGTGAAAGATCTGCTTGGATATTATATGCCTATGTCAGACATTTCGAACCTATTAAAAGATCTGTGTGAATCTTGAGAAAATATAGTTCCAAGTTTGTTTACATTATTTACCCAACTAGATCTTGCAGTGGTAGACCAAAAAGAAGTAAGAAAAAAAAAAAAACAAACAATAAATCCAACTTCAAGAACACCACAACGCCGCTAAAAGTTTATTGCAAAGTTTTTGGGACAACTCCCTTCCTCAGTGCTAATACAAATAATTTTTTTCACACATTTTATAATTAAAATCATGTGATCACAGCCAGACAGTTATAAAACACATTCAATTAAAAATGTATATAATACAAAAGAATCTAAAACTATACTAATGTAATTGCATTTCTCTCTTAGCTAACACACGTTTGATGCTAACAGCACTGTTTAGCCCCAGTTATGTATCTGCCTGCAGTCTCACAATCCAATTATATTCTTTATTTTCCAGGGTATTATTAATATCATCTCCCCTAGTGTGTTTATATACCATATCTACTACCCTAAATTTAAACTCATGATCAGGACTACTATCAGGAATGTTTACTCATGGGGGCGTGGCCAAGATGAGCTCTGAGTAACAGCACTTTATCTCTGCTCTGCCTTATCAGAATTTCTTTGACAGGATTTTTTGAATTTAACTATCCTATTTTTTTTTTTTGTACATATTTGGAATCCTCTAACCATACTCTGGGATAGTATATAATTTTTTTTTAATTTTTATACTTTTTCCTGTCATTAAGTACCAAAGAAAATATCTTGGCACCAGGATACAAAATGAGCCACACTAAATCTTCTCTTCAGGAAACAACTAATAAGAAGGAACTTCAGTCACTACTATCTAATTCAAGAGCTGACAAAAAAAATTGATAGAATGGATGTGAAACTAGACAATTTTAAAGAAAAATGTTCCCAACAAATGGAAATGCTACATGAAGACCTCAAACAACAGAAGAGACAGATTACAGGAACAGAAACTTCACTAAATGATATGGGCACTAGAATTCAAGAAGATGAACATAACATAGGCTCTCTCTTAAAACAAAATACCCTTCTGCAAACTAAAATTGATGACCTGGAGAATAGATCAAGAAGAAATAATATTAGGATTTTCGTGCTACCTGATAATGTTGAAGAAAACAATATGGAAAAATTCTTAACATCTTGGCTTCCTGACATATTACAGCTTCCTGAAGCTCGTTCATAGGTTGGTACTAGGCGATCGGCCCTAGGGCCTATACAAGCCTAGCCATAACAATTCTCTGGCTATTTCTTCCCACACTATTTACTTCTCTAGACCCCTGTCTAGCAGGGCGACTGACATGATCCCCGTGGTGAATTTCCTTTCTCCCATCCAATCATCAAGGTTCCTTTTGAAGAGGGCTAAAGAGGCACTCTGCTTGACATGTATGGGCAGTCTATTCCAGAGTCTGGGAAGTCTCTGGGTCAGGAACCTATCCCTCCAGCATGTTTTGTTTATTGTGATGACAAGGTTTAGATCACTGGAGCGTGTGGCTCTGAGGGATTGGGATTTCTTTAAGTGTAGCATGTCCAACAGCTCTGGGTTTGACATGGCCTTGCATGTTAAGCAGAGAACGCCCTGGAGTAGACAATATGCGACAGAGTATAGCTGGAGTTTTTTAAGGCAGTCAGCATAGGGCATCTGCTTTAGGCCTGTGATTCTTTTAGTGAGGTATTTCTGCGGCCTTTCCAGTTGTTGCAGATGTCTTGAGAGGTAAATACCAAATGAGGCGTTGTATTCTATAATGGGTCTAATGAGGGATGAGTACAGTGGGAAAATGATCTCCTTTTTTCTGGATAAAAACCCTTAGTGATGAGGTGTGCCAAATAGAAGGATTTCCTGACTGTTGTGGCGATGTGTTTATTGAAGGTGAGACCACTGTCCACCTGTGTCCCTAAGTCTCATCACATTTTCGGTGTTTAGTGTACTGACACCTATGTGGTAATTCATGGGTACATGTTTTTTCCCAAAAGGGATAACTATAAATTTCTTGGCATTGAGCTTGAGCCCATGGCTCTGGCACCAAGAATCTGTTTCTGTAAGGCCCTTTTGTAGAGTATCCACATCATTTGGGGATTCAATAATGGCCCCCAGTTTGCAGTCATCTGCAAACTTTGTTAGCCAGAGTCCCTTAGTGTTGGCCTGTACTTCAGAGAAGTAGATGACAAACGAGAGGTCCCAGGACTGAACCCTGAGGTACTCCACTTGTCACTTATCTGGAGCTGGATTTGGAGTCAGCTACTTTTACAGTGTGGGTTCTGTCAGTAAGCCAGTTGGCAACCCATCAAGTGACGTAGGGATTAATGCCCAGCTTAGTAAGTTTATCTATGATTCCAGAGTGGGGGATGGTGTCAAAGGCCTTGGCAAGGTCCAGACAGGCTGCGTGGACTGCCTTACCCTCATCCACGGCTCTGGAGACTGATGTGAAGAAGTCAATCAGGTTCAGGAGACAAGATCAGCCCTTCAAGAACCCAAACTGGGTGGGGTACAGTTCTTTATGGTTGCCAATTCATTTGTTTATAAGTTCCATGATAATACGTTCCATGGCCTTGCAGATTAGGCTCATCAGACTGATGGGGCGGTAGTTCCCAGGATCCAAGATGGATCCCCCCTTGTGGAGTGGGATAACTGTAGCTGTGTGCCCTCAGTGGGCATGAAGCCTGAGGTGAGGGTATGATTAAATATGACACTTAGGTGAGGTGCCAGTTCATTTTGTAGTTCATGTAGTACACAGCCCAGGATGTCATCTGGTCCCATGGATGCTGTATTCTTAGCTTTGGAGAGTGAGTTTTTTACCTGTGTGGCTGTTATTACCAGAATTTGGCAATTTTCCAGTATTGAGATGGGCCATTTAGGGGGTGAAGTTGGTACTGAATCGATCTGCCAGGATATTGGCAATATCCTTGGGATCGGTATATTTAATGCCATTCTGTTGTAGCTCAGAGCAGATCTGAGCATTGCCATTTAGATTCTTGACATAATTATAGAATGCCTTATGGTTGTCTTTGGAATCTTTGCTATTTTATTTTCGTAACTAGCTTTGGAGGATTTTATGAGGGATCTCAGCTTCTTACTGAGGCTGGTAAGGGAGTTTTTTGCATCCTGGGATTTTTCTCTTTTGTTGTACAGCTTGTTTATGGCAGGGACCACCAGATTGACTTCCTTTCTTTGGAGGAGAGCATCTTGGTTCTATTTGGGATGGCACGACTCATGCATGAGTGGATGTGCTCGTACAGTGCCTTAGTGTAGGACTCAGCAGTCGAACTTTTAGTTCCCGTCTGCATGGGTGTCATGAAGTTTGTAACTTCAACTTGAGTAGCATGAAGTTGGCTTTGGAGAAGTTTTTTTATGGAGATTTCTTTACTGGGGGGTGGGATGTGGATGTTAACAGTGATTAGCTTATGGTCTGACCTGACCAACGAGGGGGTGACCATAGGTGTGGAGCATTGATTTCCCATGTTGGAGGGACTATGGATTAGTTGATCCAGGGCATTGGAATTTATGAATTCCAAGAACCGTTGGGCAAAGGTGTTGGTACACCAGTAGTTTTCCCAGTTGAAGGCAGGGTAGTTGAAATCACCCAGTATTAGGGTGTTTGGAAGTATATTAATATTTTCCAGTACATTTAGAAAGGTGTAGTGAGAATCATGGGGCATGGTGGGGGATCAGTTGCAAGCTACAATTTGGATTGCAGTCTTACCTAGTGTCACTTGCACCTGGAGAATTTTAGATGCATTGTGTTGGACAACTAACCTGGTGGTGTGAATATCCTTGGTGAATATGGACACTCCTCCACCTTTAGTGTTTTGATCCTGGTTTGGTGGCCGAAAAGTGTGGTAAGAGTTGTAGCCTGGTATTGCAGGAGTGCTCTCTGGAGCCTTGAACCAGGTCTCAGTTACTGCACAGATATCAATGTTCTCCATTTTTAGGAGTGCCTCGACAGAGTGCATTTTGAGGTTTAGACTTCTAGCACTGAGTAGCATTACCTTCAGATTTTGGGAAAGAGAGCGCCACATGTCCTTGATTTCTTCAAAAAAAGGTAAAACTAATTCTACTAAATCTGTTATAGTGAAGTTTTTATCATGACAGGATAAGGAAATAGTGCTAAAGACTGCATAGGCTAAATCCCCTATTAAATATAAAGACAATGTCATATGCTTTGATAATGATCACTCATCTTCTGTGATAGTCAAAAGAAAACTTTTCCTTCCAGTGCTTAAAGAACTTAAAAAAGCCCAAATAAAATCACATCTATTATTTCCAGCCAGATTAAAAATGTTTCTTCAGGACGGCCAAAAAATATTTGATGACTTAGAAACTGCCATTACTTTTATTAAAACAAGAAAGCTGCTTGATAAAATAGAAGAATGGATTGGGCAAATGCCACTCTTAAAAGAAATGCAGACAATACTTCCTGGAAGACTTCTGAACATAAAAAGATACTCAAATAAGTGAATATTAAAGGAGGAAAAAAAGAAGAAATTTCTATTCAAGCTTTCTTTTATCCTAGACTTATTATATAACCCAGAAGTTGGGGAGATGAAAATGGTTCGACAGGTGAGTCTTGTTTAAATCTTTTTTTTCTGCCTGTTTTAATAACTTTTTTACAGTATAATTGCTAGTAAACCTAGTTAGCTTTATTATATGCGGCTTGATAATTATTGTAAATGAATGCTACTTATTTTATCTATTATTTATTTGTTTTATCTGTTGTTCATTACTTTTAATGCTCCGTATAATTGGGGAATGATATCTGTGTTGTCTTAGTAACTAAAACAAGTACAGAGACTTAAAAGTGAAACAATGAGGGTATTTGGTTCTACAGAAATTGTTTCTTTTTAGTTTTTCTTATTTTCTATATATTTGAAGGAAGATTTTTAATAAATATTGTTGATGTGTTGTTTCTATGCTAAATATAATTTTGTTCTGGTAGTGAATTTGTTGGTGGCAGTGCTGAGGGACCCTGAAGATCTTTTTAGTAGACTGATGTGATATGGTTTTCAGCTCAGGTACTTGATAAAAACAGGAACTGTGTAAATGTGATGATGAATGGAAGATTTTTGTGATGTTCCTGGTGATGAGATACCTTAATAGTATGATTATATGCTGGTTTTATGTTTACTGGTGCTTATTCTGGGGAATTAGGTGGTTTACTGTTGGTCAGTGCATCGGGCGGCCACGGTGTTGCAGTGGTTATCGTTGCCACCTCACAGCAAGAGGGTCTCCGGTTTGATACTCGGCTGGGGTGCCTTCTGTGCAGAGTCTGCATGTCCTCCCTGTGGTCGTGTGGGTTTCCTCCGGGTGCTCCGGTTTCCTCCCACATCCCAAAGACATGCTGTAGGTGGATTGGACACTCTAAATTGGCCCTAGGTGTGTGTGTGTGTGTGTGTGTGTGTGTGTGTGTGTGTGTGTGTGTGTGTGTGTGTGTGTGTGTGTGTGTGTGTGTGTGCCTTCTGTGGAAGGCTGGGAGCTGGGCTGGCAACTCGACACTGTAAAACTCCACTGCCAATCATGAGTGGACAGGTGATCCGCTGTGGTGACCCCTAACCGGGAAAAAGCTGAAAGAAGAAGACTGTTGGTCAGTGCATCACTGGTGGTCTAGTGGCTTGTTGTGCTTGAGTAATGAACTTTGCGATGCTTACGATTCTTATGGTGTTGAATATGGGTTCCCTTTTTCTCTCTCTCTCTCTTTTTTTCTGCATTGTGTTATCCCCAAGTTGACACGTGGTGGCCTGCTGTCTTGGCAGTGAAAAATTGCTTGCGGTTTCCCTCCTTAGCCTCGGGGATGAGAACTGAAGTACTGAACTGAGATGCATTTGCATCATGGCTGACAGACGCGAAGATAGAGAGGAGAAGAAAATATTGTTTACATAGAAACGTATGCTGTGCGAACTCTAAACTGAGGAACTCTGCAGCTACATTTATAAGCCAGAATAGACAGTCTCTAATGCCATCTAGAGGAAAAAGGAAAGTACTGCAGTTAAGTGACATACTTCACATCTAAATTTTGTAAAAATATTTATTAACTTTACGAAGTAACCTTTATTCATATATATATATATATATATATATATATATATATATATATATATATATATATACACAAATACTATTAGTAATTTTGATCTGAGAACAGATTGGTACTGTTGGTAAGGATTAAATGGGGAAAAAAAGGACAACTCAATATTTATATAAAAGTTAGCCAAGAAAGCTCAGTTAATTGCTTAGATATTTACTCATATAGTTAGTATGACAGAGTTATGACATCGCTATACACATATTCATAGGCATACACACACACATGCATACATACTCATATACAGCATTTGTCATGAAGGACACATATATTTGGATGATTTTATGACAAATGCAGACTTTGTTTATATGGTGGTGTTTGGATGGTAATGTCATGACATATAGAATTATGTCTAAGCTCAAAATCTCATCTTATTATAAGTCACAAGTCTAGCCACTTACAATAACACAGATGCATCTTCCTGTCTTCATGGAGTACAGACAACAATCAAATAATTGAATCTTTTTCCCAATTATACTCCTTAAAGTACATTAAATAGTCTGACGGACACACTTACTGAGGACAGTCTAAATGAATATATAAGATATCTGGATAGCTCTACTCATTTATTTAAAATTTAAAGCGACAAGTTCTTTGCATAAGATGGCATTCTTAGATGTGATGATAGAAAAACAGGAAAATAAGACAGAAGCCAGTGTGTTTAGAAAGGAGGTGCATACAAACCATTACGAACAGAGGGCTAGTATGCATGCATCTCACATTTTCAATGGTTTAGTGAGAGCTCAACTGACTAGGGTGAGTAGAATAAATACCAATGACATTAAATGTAAGGAACAGATGCAGGAGATGGTCAGAGAATTTCTTGAAAGAGGCTATGATGCAACATCAATGGAACGGATATCTAATGATGTCTTTAATAGCAGGAGTGATCTAGCAAGGCCTATATTTACTGTAGGCCAGACTCACAAAACAGTTACATGTGGAGAGAATAATAATATTAGATATGTAACAACGTATAACATGAAAACTTATGAGCTAAGGAATACAATTATTAAAAACTAGTCCATCTTATTGGCCCTGCCTGAGCTACAACAGATTTGGGGTGATAGGCCTAGTTTTACTTGAAAAGGAGACTGTGTTATAAGGATTTTAAATCTACTAATAATCTTTATACTACCAGTAAAACTGGCACCTTTCCATGTCTTGGCTGCAGTTGTTGCAAAGATATTTTTGTTAATAATAATGTTTTTCAACATCCGATAACTATGAAAGACTATGTCTTTCAGCTCTTTGCAACGTGTAATATCACCTATGTTGTCTATCTTGCAGCTTGCAGCAAATGCTCCTGTTTTTATGTCGGAAAAAGTACTCGTAAGTTAAAAGAAAGAATAACTGAACATTGGTCTAATACTCGTAGAAAAGTTCAGTTAAATACAATGAGTAAACATATTATTGATACTAGTCCTGATCATGAGTTTAAATTTAGGGTAATAAATACAGTATATAAACATACCACGGGAGGTGATATTAATAATACCCTGGAAAATAAAAAATATAACTGGATTGTGATACACAACCGGGGCTAAGCAGTGCTGTTAACATCAAACCTGCGTTAGTTAACAGACAAATGCAATTGCATTAGGTACAGTTTTAGATGCTTTTGTATTATATATATTTTTTAATTGAATGTGTTTTATAACTGGCTGGCTGTGATCACATGTCTTTAATTATATGTATAAAAAGTGTGAAATAACTGATTTGCATTAGCATTGAGGAAGAGAGTTGTCCTGAAAGCTTTGCAAGAAACTTTTAGTGACTTTGTGGCATTCTCGAAGTTGGACTTGTTTACATTCTAACAGTGTACCGATGCTATTACTGTGAATGCATTTCTTTTTACTGATATTATGATTACCTTTTAGTAGAATTTACTTAACATATTTATATTTTTTGGCTTATATTTTTCAATTTGATTTTTTCAGAAAATACTGACATCTGCCATTATTACCTTTTAGTAAATTTTCCACAAGACTTTTACATCTGTTTGGCTTCTTTTTTTATTTTATTTTTTAGGAAATGCTAGGGAATGTAAGGATGTATACAGGCTGCCAGAGGTGTGATATTCCATAGTTTAGAGGCATTAATGAGATATATGGGGCAATCCCAGCAACAATGAGCCCAGAATCTGATATCTTAAAATGAACCTGCGTGTCCTTAAAATGAATTTGCATACCACATGAACATTTGCCTTTTCTGACAGACATATGAAAATGTCCTATGGAAAAAGGAAGGTGCCCCAATCGGAATATTCATCTACCTGAAGTTGCAGCTGAAACTGACCACTGGTAGTAATATCACAAAGCTAATGAGTCAGCATGTGTGTGTATATGGCAAGAAAGGTCCTGTTTTTGTCATGCCCTTACATCCCTTTTATATCAACTCATATTCTCATCCTAAGGGCAGACATACTGTGTGTGAGGACAAGGCCTGAAGAATTGTAGCTTGGCTGGACGTCTGTTATACTGGTAAGAAATGTCCCATAAAGTTATGGCTACTACAACAGTAATCTAATGAACAACATCTTAAGAATTATTCACCAATATTACCTGAAAATTTGTCAAATTATTTATAAATTTATGTCTATATTTTGCTCTGTGCTTTTTCTTCCTCAGTCTGCTGACCATCAAGCCACATCCTACAGGACTAAATCTCATTTATTATCTAGGGATGATGAGTTCCCCTTGGATCCCCATACGGCAAGAGCTTTCTTGAGGAGCTATTAGCCAGGAAAACAGTAGGCTGTTTGTTGCTCTCACTTACACCATGTTAATGGCAGTGTATATTCTATGAATGGCCTAAACTGCCCCCTCCCCAACAAGGTGGTGATGTGGGCTCCACTGTAAAAACAATTTATGCTTCTCTATCAGTTCACGTGTGTTCTTCCATGTGGCCAACAGGGCTACTGTCAATGGTTTGGGTGATCACATTCACATTGGCCATGTACTGTCCCTCACCCTTATGACAGCATTCCTGTCCCTCCCAGCCAGTGTTATCAATTACCTAAGATGCTAATTCAATTCAGGTCACCTAGATCATAGCTAGGGTGTTATTCCCCTCTGCCACCATCACAGTTTATATGTAAAAATATTTGACACTGTTTGTTTACTTTACTTGAATTCTGCAAAGGTATGGATAGTACAATAAGATAAGAACAACATACACATCAGTCCAGTTAACTCTTTAGTCTTACATTCTTGTCCAGATATTCCAGTAATGAAAATGTGTTCTAGTGATACATGCTAAGTAAATGTATTTTTTATGTGCTTGTGATATAAATGTATATGTATATGTTATGTATACCTCTGAAGCTTTTCCCCGGGGCCTCCACTGAAAATGGGCTTGCACCCAGTCGGACTATCCCGGTAAACAAATGTAAAATAAATAAATAAAATATTTGAACCACTCTGTGATAGGGTATTTATGCTCAAAGTCTGATTTATAAAGACGTTATGTACTTAGCATAAAGCTCCATCTGTACTGTCCATTTTTATTCTTCCTGAACTGATGGGTTCGGATCCAATCCTCAGATCTGACTCGGCCATTACTAAAGCTTGTGGCAACCAAAAAGCTCTCAAGCTTCTCCCTTATCCATAATGCACAAACCCTAAGTTGCCTCAATCTTGTTTGCTGATTTTTTTTACCAGAAAGGAAATATCTAACATGCACACATATAAAGGATATAACACTGCATGTACTCAATAGAGAAAGAAACTATATCTGGAACTTAATATAAGGACAATGATGTCCCGCTAAAAACTTATTCTTACAGAAGTTTGTAAATAGAAAGGTTGGGGGTTGGTGGGCAGGAAGTTGAGGAAGAATGAAATGGACAACACAAATGGAATATTATAGTAAGTTCTTACCATCTTTATCTAATGTTGTCAATTTTCATTCTATCCTCAACAGATGGGACAGAGTCCCCAGCTACCTTCCGGGTGGACTCTAAGGAAGGATATTCCTGAGTACAGTTGAACCAAGTGATGCTATACCCCTGGAGACCAGACCCAATTTGTAATGAGTAACAAAAATATGGGAAGTAGCCCAAGTTGCTGCTGTACATATGTCATACATGGATGCTCTGGAAAGAAAAAATGAAGAAGTTGCCATGGACCTAGTTGAATGAGCTTGTATCGGTTGTGACAAGGTAATACCCAATTTGTTACAGACAAATGAAATATAATCAAGTTAGCCATCTGGCTAAAGTTACCTTTGTGACCGACTTGCCCGATTTCATTCTGCAAAGGAAACAAACAACTGGTCTATTTTTCTGATGCCTTTTTGTTCTTTGCAGGTAAAATATTAATTGTCTGTGAACATCCAATAAATGCAACATGTATTCACCTTTGTTTGCAAAATTAGGAAGAATACCAGCAAATTAATGGACTGATTAATATTAGATTCTGAAACTACTTTAGGAAGAAAGGAGGCATTAGTTCGAAGCATCACTCTGTTCTTGAGAATGATCAAGTACAGCTGTACTGAAGACAAAGCTTGAATCTCTGAAATTCGTCTAGCAGAAATAATGACTACTAGAAAAATTTTTTCCAAATAAGATACTTAAGGTCACATTTAGCTGCTGTTTCAAAGGGGGAATGTGCTAGAGCTTGCAGTACCAAATTGAGATCCTATGCAGGAGTAGGGTCCTTAAACTGAGGTCCCAAAAGAAGAATGCCTCATAAGAAAGCTCTACACAACTTGTGAGAGGCGACTTAAAAACCTTTGAATCCAATGTGAAAATTTGATATTGCTGCTAACTGAACTTTAATGGTTGAGCAACTAGCCCCTTCTTTAAAATGTAAGGCTAAAAACATGACCATATTAGGTATCACAGCTGAAAATGACTAAAAATTTTTTTTTTGTGTCCAGTAAATAAATCTTTTCCATTTATTGTATGAAGTTTCCTTGTTGAAGGTATATGGGAAGATTAAAGTATATGTCGGACAGGGGAAGAGAGCATCAGTTGTCTGGCTATTAACAGAATTGGAGAAAGCAAGCTGTCATCCTGAGATTTGAGATACTGGGATGGATCATGCCCATTGGGTGAGACAGGAGGTCTGGAACTGGAACCGGGATCCAAGGTTGTTAAAGTAAGTGAGGCCAAAGGAAAGGAAACCAAATCTGTTGAGGCTACTATGGTCCAATGAGGATGAGTTTACTCTTCAAACTGACAGCTTTCTATAGAAATTTTGGAATTAATGGGACTGATGGGTAGGCATAAAGCAGACTGGGGGGGAGATCAATCGTGAAGTAGAGCATCTCTCAGTGATTCCCCCATGGTTGGATTAGGGCAAAGTAACTTTGTTATTTAGGGGAGAAGCAAAAAGATCACAGCAAGGCTGGCTTCATCGACGAAAAATTGTTTCCATCACGTTCTTGTTGAGAGTCCACTCGTGAGGTAAAAGAATACATCTGCTCTGTTTGTCTGCTATCACGTTGGACATCCCTGGAATATGTGTTGCTATGAGTAAGCAGTTGGATGAGATCGCCCACTGCCACACTCTGAGTGCTTCTCGATACAAGGGATATGATCTACTTCCCCTTGTTTGCTGATGTAACAAACTACTGATGTATTATCCATTTGAATTGCAATCGCCCCCAAAGGGAGAGCATTATGGAAGGCTTACAATGCTAAAAGCACTGCTCTCACCTCTAGGACAATGACATGCAAGCTGGCCTCTTTGGGGGACCAAGTGCCTTGGACTGTGTTCCCCAGAAAATGTCCCCCCCACCCCAACTGGGAAGCATCCATGGTCAGTATGGCTTTGGACTGAGGGGAAATGAACAGACGGCCTTGTAGAACATGATATGACTGAATCCACCACCTGAGCTCTCTCTTGCATGTCTAGGTAATTAGAATCAGAGTTGACATGGGTTGGTAAACTATCGACCACTGTGTTGCTAACATGCACTGGAGAATCCTCATGTAAAATCTGGCTAAATGTACTAGTGTTATCTCTGCTGACACTGATCCTAGAGCTTGAAGGGCCAAGAGGGCTGAAATATTGGTACCGCAGATTATTTTCCTTACCTGTGATCTTATAGTCTGAACCCTTGAGGGGGGGGGGGTCAGTGAAGCTATCATTGAGTTTGTGTTACCTTCTGGATCATCTGTTCATCTTTATGTTATAGTATGCATCCTGAAGGTCTATTGAGCACATCCAGTCATCCTGGCCCAGAAAAGGGAGAATGGACTGAACCGTGACCATCGGAAACTTGGTGTGTTGAACTGACTTGTTCAAGTTGCTGATATCCAAAATTGGTCTCCAGTCCCCTGCTTTCTTTGGCACTAAAAAGAAAGAATAGTTGTGCAAAATCTTACCATAACCATAGATGTCCTTCTCTTCCATGTTGCAGTATTCTTGTTGTGGGATTTTCCTCCTCAGGTGACCCGAACATCGGCTCCTATAGAAAAGCTTCAGCTTGGCTGTTGCAGCTGCGTGGGACGTCACACATAGGGCCATAAACCAGGATCCTTAAATGTGACATCTGGATGCAAAGACCTCAGAACTTGAAAGCCCAGCAGGAGGAGTATACGGCCCAGCAGGAGAGGATGCCAGTGATGTCAGGTATAGGGCCATAGGGCCCTTATGTAGTTTTCATAGGTTCTCAGTGCAAAGTATATGGTACCAGGAGGCTAAGGGTATGCTGTACTGGGTAAAGAAAAGAAGGGGATTTTGGACTGGGAAGGAATACTGCAACATGGAAGAGAAGGACATCTATGGTTATGGTAAGATTTTACACTACTACTCCATGTCCTTCTATTCCTATGTTGCAGTATTCTTGTTGTGGGAGAGTACCACAGCTTAGTTGGAAGGAAGGGTGGTGGAAGAACAGGCTGGTTCTAAGAATCCCTGTAGGACTGCCCTGGCAAATCCTGCTTGTGCTCTGGAGACATTGTCTAGTTTGTAGTGTTTGGTGAAGGTGTGTATGGTGGACCATGTCACTGCTTCAATAATAGAAGCAGTGTCCAGACCTTTGATGAAGGCTTTGAAGGCTGCCATTGCTCTGGAGTGAGCTTTGACTCCTAGTGAGAGTTTTTTGCCATGGTGAGAGTAACAGAAGCAAATGGCTTTTCTGATCCAACAGGCAATGGTTTGTTTGGAGACTGCCTTGCCCATGGTAGTGGGATGGTATGAAATAAAGAGTTGAGTGGATATCCTAATGGACTTTGTTTTGTCCAGGTAAAATCTCAACTGTCTGTGTACATCCAGGGAGTGAAGAAACCTTTCCCTCTCATTGGTGGGACAGGGGAAGAAAGTGGGCAGGTGAATGGACTGGTTTAATGACAAATCGTTGAACACCTTAGGCATGAAGGAGGGGTTTGTTCTAAGCGTTACCCTGTCCTTGTGGAAAGTAGTGTAAGGGGGGCAGGCCATTAAGGCCTGTAGTTCTGACACCCTTCTGGCTGAAGTTATGGCAACTAGCAGGATTGTTTTCCATGTACACATCTGAAGGGTAGCTGTCCCAGCAGGTTCAAATGGGTGCTGGGTTAGCTTTTCCAGAATGAAGTTCAGGTCCCAGGGTGTTGGGATGGGTATTCTTGGAGGCCTAATGTGTAGGACCCCTTTTAAGAACAACTTAACATCGAGCCTGGCTATTGGTGGGGGGGGGGGGGGGTTGCAGAAAGATGAACTTTAACTGAAGAATATGATAGTCCACCTTTAATAAGTTGACACATGTAAGCTAGGACAAGGGGTGGGTCTGCAATGCATGGGTCCTTACCCTTGTCCAGAAATCATTTTGAGAATCTATCCCATTTAGCTAGGTATGATTTCCTTGTAGTAGGTTTCCTGGCTTCCCTCAGGACTGAAAGCACATCCTCTCTGAGTAGTGGTGCCTGAAGGGAATTAGAAGAATCACCCACAGTGTCAGTGACAGCATCTGCAAGTGTGGGTGAATGAGAGTTCCCTTTTGTTGTGTCAGAGGGTCCACCTTGTGGGGTAACTTGTGGTGACTGCCCTTGTCTAGATTGTGAAGTTGGGGAACCAGTGCTGCCTCAGCCAGTAGGGAGTCACCAACAAGATTTTTGGTTTGTCTCTCCTAATTTTCAGGAGGACTTTTTGAATCAGTGGGAAGGGGGGGGGGGGGAGCATAACCTGATCTGAAGATTCATAGTCAGTGTCTTGCCTAGGCCTCTTATCTGGAGGGGGATGGGTACCCCTGATCAAGGTAATAAGGTCTTCAGCCATTTTGATCATCTGTTTTTTAGGCATAGAGGCCTGTGCACGTGGCTCAGGCGTCGTTTTTATAGTTTTAGAAGGTGTCTTTGCCTTTGGTTTAGCAGCTTTCGTCGGTTTGATATAAAAATGTTGAGGTCTGAATACGCCCTCAGAAGCCGGTGTCTGCTCAGCGGCTCCGGACCCATCCGAGGGAGATACATCCATCGGTCCAATACCTTGAGTATCTGGCGGTATGCCTGACTCCACATGGGTGTCGGTAGAGGCCTGCGACTCAAAGGTAGCGGGTATCAGGGGCTGCGAAAGCGCCTCACTGAGTACCGGCGAACTGGCGAATGGCTTAGGAAAAGCTTCGTCGTCGGATTTGGATCTCAACTGCCTTTCTCTGTCCTTTTCTTTGCGTTTTTTATGTACTCCGGTAGTCAGATTGCTATCCGACAACATCTCTGGGTAGTTAAATCTGTTTCCAAAATACTTAGATGCAAAAATATACCGACGCTTAATAGTGCGTTGGTTAAATCTAGCACAAAACCAACAGCCAGGCACGTTGTGATCAGGGCCTAGGCAAGGAATACAGTATAAATGGAAATCTTTGTGAGGTATTTGCTTCCCACAAGTAATACAATTAACTTTTTCTGACATCGGTAAAAAGCAAGAAAAAAGTTTCCCCAGTGGGGTACTTAGCTTTATTGAAGACTTTGGTTCTGAAACTCAAACGTGAATATTTCAGTAGTCGGCCGACCGGCACTTGCAGAATGCTTCTGTTTCGGGCACCGCGCGGCAAGAAAGACTAAAACAAATGGCGTCGGCTGCATGTTTTATACCCCTGACGACCTGACGTCATGGAAGAGAAGACAGCAACCGATGTAGGACCCAAGACTTTGGAATTCAGGCCGACTGACGGCAACCTGCCAGCAGATTACCCAAATGTAATGACTGCAACAGTGAAACACGAAGAACATCTTCCTCTTCCAAGAGGTGCTGAAAGCATCTACTCTCCAGGCTAGAGAGGAATAGGTCTTGGTGCAGTAGGCCTGCAGTTGTCTGTTCTGGGGGGAGGCAAACAGGTCTATTTGAGGAGTGCCCCACTGGTGGACTATATCCAGGAAGACTGTCCTGTCCAGCATCCACTCATGTTGTGGGGAGGATGTCCTGCTCAGCAGGTCTGCCTGTTTGTTGTCCTGCGAGAGGATGTAGGATGCCAGCAGGGACAGGTTGTGGCGAAAGGCTAGCGCCCATATCGGCAATTTTAGTCTGCACAGGAGGTACACTCTTGTCCCTCCATGTTTGTTGAGACACCACATAACTGTGGTGTCGTCTTTAACTATTATGAGCACACCTGCTAGAAGCAGGGGGCTGAAGGTTTTCAGGGCCAGAAGAACTGCTCTCATTTCTCTCACATTGATGTGTTTGGTCTTCAGTGAAGGATGCCATGCTGCTTGAACCCTGTAGGATGCCAAGGTGGCTCCCCATCCTGTGTCTGATGCATCCAGATGCATTACCTGAGTTGGAAGTGGGGCCTGAAGGTGAAGGCCGGGATTGAGCTGTACTTGTTGAATCCACCAGTGGACCTCTGGCTTTAGGCAGGGTAAGAGTGTGATTTCTTGTTCCAGGGGATGCTGGTGTTGGGGCCAAATGTTTTTTAGATATCACTATAGCTTCCGCATATGCAATCCTGCGAGTGGAAGCATAGGGATGGTTGCTGCCATAAGGCCCAGGGACCTTAGGAATTGCCTTGCAGTGATTACATGGGTCTGCAGCAGGGCTTTGAAATGGGAGGTCAGGGAGCTGACTTTGTCTTAGAGTAGAAAAGCCTTCAGTAGGTCTGTCCTGATTCTGCAACCCAGAAATATCTTGTCTTGCTCTGGGGTTAGGGAAGACTTTGGGAGGTTGAGGGTAAACCCCAGATTTTGTAGGAGGGACATGGTGAATAGCAGATGGGCAGAGAGGGTTTCTTTGCAGTCTGCCAGGATCAGGATGTCATCTAGGTAGGGATTAATCTGAATTCCCTGTGTTCTGCAATGGGCAATGGCGGGTGCCAGGCATTTTGTGAACACTCTGGGGGCAGTGGACAGACCAAATGGCAAGGCATAAATTGGAAATGAGAGGAGAGTCCAGAGAAACGTAAATATTTTCTGTGACAGGGTAGTATGGGAATGTGCAAGTAAGCCTCTTTTAGGTCCAATGTGGCCATGAAAGCCTTGGAAGGTATGAGAGGAAGGGGGATTGGGAGTGACAGCATTATGAAGGTGGGCACCTATAAGAATAGATTTAGGAAGGAAAGGTCTAGAATAGGTTTCCATGGTCCATCTTTTTTAGGGACCAGGAACAGTCGAGAGTAGAAGCCTTTTCCTGCCTGTCCTGAGGGAACAGGTTCTATGGTGCCCAAGTTCAGAAGGTCTGTCAGGACTCGTGGCAAAAGCCTTTCATTTCTGAGGGGTGGCTTTTCTTTCCAGGAAAGGAAGCATCCTTTTTGGAAGATGGCCAAGACCCATCTGTCTGTGGTGATGGTTTTCCAAAAGGGAGGGCAGTGAGACAGACAGGCAGAGAGGGGTAGTGGGGCAAGGCAGTCACGCATTGTTGGGGCCTCCTCTGTCTTGAAAGGGCTGCACTTCTGGTACCTCTTCTAGGCCTGGAAGAGGCAGATCCAGCAGGGGCTGGGTTATGTCTTACAAAAGTGGCCTTGGCCGGGTAGTTCCTATAGCATTTGGGGATGGGGAACACCAATAAATGTTTTATGTCTTGTAATTCCTTACTCTTTTCTTGCAGGTTCTTGAAGAGATCTGCAGATTGTTTTCCAAAGAGGAAATTGGGGTTCAGGGGGGCATCCAAGATCTTAGACATAAAGTCCTCTGGTAGGTGCTGAAGTCTATGCCAGGAATATCTCCTAAGAACAGAGGCAGATGCTGCAGAGCGAGCAGAAGTCTCTGCAGTATAAGAGCTGCATCTGATAGAGCATCTAGCTACTTGGGCAGCCAGAGAAAGTTTTGAAGAAATGTCAGCTTTACTGGGGCAGTCAGGAGTAATGGCTAGTAAGGTGACAGCTTGAGAGACCAAGTCCAAAGCAAATTTGGTCATATGAGTTTGATAGTTGGTGGCTCTAAAAGCCAAAGTGGAAGAGCTGTAGACGTTCTTACCAATCCTATCCATAGATATGCTATCGTTGTCAGTGGGTAAGAGTGAGGCAGACGGAATGAGTCTGGATTGTTTGCCCGGATATGTGGCAATCACAGCTGGGTCTACTGGGGGGGGGGGGTTTGACTAGAACTTTCTGACCCTCAGGCACCTTGTAACAGTGGTCTGGGCATTTAGGGGCAGGTGGCTGATAGTCTGGTGTCTTAGTTGCAGAGGAAAAAGCATCCAAGTAAGCAGGGATAGCAGAAGGTGAGGGGGATATAAAAAATATAAAAACTGTTATAAACTACACAAATTCCGCAGAGGAAAAAGCATCCAAGTAAGCAGGGATAGCAGAAGGTGAGGGGGATATAAAAAATATAAAAACTGTTATAAACTACACAAATTCCTATGTATATTAATCCTCTTGTACTGCAATTGTAGTGTTTAAAAGCTGTTAACCTAATGCCTCTAGACGGAATCTGTATGTCACTGCCCTCGAGAATAAAGTCACATTGACGGCAAGCACCACATTTAAAAGTGCCTCTTCTTGACCTCGCAGTTCTACCTTGATTGTCATTCTTCTTCTCAAGTATATCCTTTAAATTCATACCTCTCCTTCTTGTAAAGGAAGGGTGTGCTGGAATATAGGCCCCTATATCCTCATTTACTTTCAGTATGGGCCAATATTTTTTAATAGTCTCTTCCACTCTACCTGATGTAGCAGAAAAGGTGTGTGTAAAAGCCACCTTATATTCAACTCTGTTCTCACAATATGTAGTCTCATCCGTACATCCTAAACCTAATAATGGAAAAAACTTACTGTCCCTGTTTTTAATAACTTCCTCAACTAAATACTTTAACATGGGTTCAGGGTATGTGGTGTTTACTGGTTTGGTTCGTTTACTTGTGACTTTTTCGTTTTTACTGTCCATGGCAGAACGGGTGGAACCAGACATTTTTGTGGATACATCAGCAGTTTTAAAAGAAACGTTGAATGATGACAACAACTTGCCGGTTACTAGAGGCAAATTTAACCAGGTGATGTTTCTCTTGTCTCAAATTCTTGAGAATACGAAAATTACATTACCTGGTCAGTTCAAGGTACCGGCTAACCAGCATCAATACAAGGAGCAGCACACTACAGGGTACGGGCAGGGCCCTTCGAAACAAAACACGGTCCGAGAAGGAGAGAGACGTGGTGGTCTTTTGGGGGAGAATGAACAACAAAATCACAGTAAAAGAGATTTTAACAGTAAAGTACAACCCCCTCATGATGGTAAAGTGAATACAGGTACTGATAGTTTCAATTTTGATACCTGGTCTAGTCGACGGTTCAGTTTTAATGAACAAACATTTGATAACAGGTTTGAGAGCTCTGATGAGACATTTAAAAAGTTTAAAGACAGACTGTATGCGTTGAAAACAAACCAACTTGAAATTGATTATTTAAATGAATGTATTTCAACAGAAAGAGTGCCTAAAAGGTTGGGATTATTTAAATACCCAAACAATGTCAAGCAGAACTCTTTACTGTATAAACAGTTAACTGAATTATTTAACAATACTGGTATTGAAATGTTGAAACTAATGGTTAGGGACTATGAAAGTCAAAATGAAATGTTGTTAAGTGAAACAAATGTGTTGCATAATAAGGTTTTAGATTTTAACAGTGGGAATGACTCAAGATGAGGTGGATTCAAGGGTCTGTAAAAAAAGACAGTTTTATTACTTACAATTTTACAGACCTAGTAGTCGATGACATTTATTTTAGTTTATTTACCAAAGGATTTCATTTTATCCCCACTAGACCAGGGTTATTGGTCAACATATTAATTGACATTAAATTATTTATTAGACAGTTGAATTTACAAATTTAGGCACACACCTAAATCATGATGAAATGTCTAGAAAGAGTTTATTCAACCCACCAATTAATTCTTCGTTAAAATTTCTAAAGAGTTAGTAGAAAAGGAGGCGAGACAATTGAGCAACAGTGACAATTTTATTAAAAACAACTTGTCCGAGGAAGAAAAAACTTTAATGAAGACATTAAAAGATGAAAGTTGTAGAGTAATGAAACCGGACAAAGGGGGAGGCGTGGTCCTGATGTACAATGACGAGTATGATACTTACATACATAACATTTTACAAGACTCAGAACATTATACCTTTGTTTCTCGGAATGAAATTAATATTTCCAATTCCAAAATTAAATATTATTTGTCAGACCATTTACTACAAAGGAGTATTAACGAGAAATTATTTAACTTTTTGTATGTAGAGAATCCCAGGGTCCCTGTTATATTTGGGATCCCTAAAGTGCATAAAGGGATTAATGAACTTAAATGTAGACCTAAAGTACCAGGGGCTGGTAGTATTACTGAAACTTTAGCGATTTTTGTTGACTCCCAGTTGAAAAAATTCATTAACTCTGTGCCTCACTTAACAAAAGATTCCTGGAACTAACTTAAGGAGAATAACTAATGATAAATATGACGCGGACATATTTTTTGCTACTGTACATGTAGTGGAGTTATTCCCAAATATTCCTTATGAGACAGGTTTAAAGTGGTTTAGAGAAATTTTGTGTACAGAAACAGGATTCGGCAGTAACACAATTAATTTGATACTGGACTTTACTGAAACTATTCTGAAAAACAATTTTGTTTATTTTAATGGTGATTTTTACCAACAAAGAAAGGGAGTAGCTATGGGGGCAGCATGTGCCTCCTTATATGCTAATTGTGTTCTATACTTTTGGGAACAGAAATGTGTCCTTAACACTGACTGGCGAAGACATATTACCTTTTACACCCGTTACCTGGACGACATCTGTTTATTGCGGAAGGGCTCCAAAGGAGAATTTGAGGAATTTATTGATTATTTGAATAACTCCACTGATTTTATGACCTTTACTTACACTATTGATGGTTCTAGTATAAATTATTTAGATGTTAAGATATATAAGGACACAATAAACAAATGTTTTCAGTCTAGGTTATTCAGGAAACCCACTTTCTCTAACACTTATTTGCATTTTGAGAGTGGGCATCCATATTACCAGAAGAAAGGGATTGTAAAAGGCCAGCTGATAAGGACGTCAAGAATGACTAGTATGTTTTCTGTATTCTTAGAAGAGATCAAGATTGTAAGTTCCTTTTTCTTAGAAAAAGGATACCCTGAACCTATGTTAAAGTATTTAGTTGAGGAAGTTATTAAAAACAGAGACAGTAAGTTTTTCCATTAGGTTTAGGATGTACGGATGAGACTACATGTTGTGAGAACTGAGTTGAATATAAGGTGGCTTTTGCACACACCTTTTCTGCTACATCAGGTAGAGTGGAAGAGACTATTAGAAAATATTGGCCCATACTGAAAGTAAATGAGGATATAGGGGCCTATATTCCAGCACACCCTTCCTTTACAAGAAGGAGAGGTATGAATTTAAAGGATATACTTGAGAAGAAGAATGACAATCAAGGTAGAACTGCGAGGTCAAGAAGAGGCACTTTTAAATGTGGTGCTTGCCGTCAATGTGAGTTTATTCTCGAGGGCAGTGACATACAGATTCCCTCTAGAGGCATTAGGTTAACAGCTTTTAAATACTACAATTGCGGTACGAGAGGATTAATATACATAGAAATTTGTGTAGTTTGTAACAGTTTTTATACTGGAAAAACTACATGTACCCTTAGGAAAAGGATTTATGAGAACTTTTATGAAATTAGTAAAGGTAAGGAATCTAATGCCTTTTACAAACACTCTTTAGTTTGCAAAAACATGAACATCAAGTTTGCAGTAGTGGAACAGGTAGTCACTGACCCCCGTGGAGGAAATTGGGAGTCTAGGGTTGAATTCAGAGAGTTGTTTTGGCAGTTAAAAACTGATGCTGGTCGACTCCCTGGTCTTAATGATTGCATTAGTATCAACAGTGTGTTGAAGTTAAGGCAGACTAAGTTATAATGGTACTTTCAAGCTATGTTTTACAAGTATGTAACATTTCCCATTAGTTCTAACAAGAAAAACAAATAGAAAAAGGGGGGAGTTAGTTATTTATTACATTAACATCAACTGGCATTTATTTTAAATATTTCCCAATACATGTTTTAGTATTATTTATGTATTATATTATGAATTATATTATTATGGACCTATTCAGAGGGATTAAAATTTAAAAAGCTCTGTAACATGAATTGAATTAACGTTTAAAGTTGTCTGTATTTTTAATGTGGTTATGAATTTTGAATAATTTGAGGCATTAAGGGGACGAATGGTCTCTTTAAGAAACAATTATTCAATTTAAATGAGAGTATTCAATGCACCTGACATATTGACTTTCTTGTTCTGATGAAGCTTTGTATTTTACGAAGTGAAAGCGTGCTGAACATTGACTGTATGAGGCTTGTGAAGAGCTTTGTATTGCACTTGGATTAATTAAAAGATACTTATTCATCTCAACTACGTGGTTCTGTCTGGATTACTGCCTTGGAACTTGTGGTCTATATTATATTAGCAAAAATCCTTTTAAGCGAATGCGAAAACACCGACAAGTATTGCGCAAACCGCGATTATGCCGAATGTACTAAACAGCGAAATTCAAAAAGTTGAACTGTCATGGTTGGCTCGTCTGCGGTACAGCTCCGTAGGGTAAGTGTGCGACAGTTATGGACCTTAGGGTTAGGGTGCGGGTTAAGGTAAGTGCATAGATAGGTAATGTATGTAAGGTTTAGTGAAGGGTTAGAATTAGGGTTTTGTTAAATGTACGTGTGTGGATTATTTATTTTGTTTTGGTATATCTCTGTAGGTTAAGTGTGCGATAGTTACAGACCTTAGGGTTAGGGTGCGAGTTAAGGTAAGCGCATAGAAAGTAATGTATGTAAGGTTTACTGTAGGGTTAGAAGTAGGGTTTTGGTGCTTTACTTTAGGGTTAGAAGTAGGGCTTTGGTTAGTGTATGTATGTGGTTTACTTATTTTGTTTGGGTAGGCAGTATGTAGTGGGAGGTGGAGTTGGCCGACTATGGGGATCTGACTTTTTGTATTTTGCGGTTTAGTGCATTCGGCATATTCACAGTTCGCGCAATGTGTTGGTTTTTTCGCATTCGTTAAAAGGATTTTCGCTAATATAATATAGACCCGAACAAAACAAAATATTGATCAGCTTTACAAAAATTTTTTGTCCTTTGTAAATAGAATCGTAACTGCCTATGAACATCCAATATGTGTAGTTTGTATTCCATCCTGTTGGTAAAATTGGGAAAGAACATAGGCATATTTATAGTCTGACTGACACTGACTGGTGACGCTACCTTATGAAAAAAGATGGGTTGGTTCGAAGGGAAACTCTATCTTTATGAAAAGTCATGTATGGAAATTTTATGGACAAGGCCTGTAATTCTGAAATCCTTTAGCAGAGGTAATATCCACCAGAAAAGCTGTTTTCCACGATAGAAATTTTAGATCTGCAGTTGCGGCAGACTCGAAAGGTGGAACGACCAGAACTTGGAGAACCACAGTAAGGTCCCACGGGGGACAGGATCTTTGACCGAGGGTCGTAGCAAAAAAATGCCTTTAATAAAGGCTTTACAGAGTCTAGAAGATGCCAAGGATGCAAAATTCTCACCCACATGAAAATGAGAAATGGCAGCCAACTGAACTTTGACAGTAGAAGAACTAGCTCCATGCTGGAAAATATCAGCTAGAAAATAAAGAATGGCGGAAATAGGAGCTGTAAAAGACTCCAAACTCCTCTGAGAGGTCCAGAAAGCTGCGATAAACCTTTCTGGTAGAAGACTTACGAGCAGCTGCCAAAATAGACTTAAATGAGGAAGAAAGTCCGGGAGTCCTAGCATTCACAGGAACTGTAGCAGCCAAGCTGTGAGCTTCAGGCTGTCCAGACTCAGATGAGGCACCCCCGATGGGTGTGAAATCAGGTCCTGAATGGGATCTAGGATCCAAAGTGGAGCCAGAAGGTGAGACCAAAGGAAGGGAAACCATACCTGGCGAGGCCAGAAAAGGGCAATGAGGATCACCTTGCTCCCCAGTCGACAAGCTTTCTGCAGTAACCTCGGGATGAGAGGAAAGTACAGTTTTGTACCTACCATAAATGTAGATGTTCGAGTGCTAATACAGCTGCAGTCATAACAGATGGGTTCTCCTGCCGTCAGGCGGGTCCTCGGTCGGCCGAATTCCAAAGTCTAGGTCCGGCGTCGGTTGTCGTCGCTTCTTCCCTGACGTCAGTGCACCAGGGGTATAAAAGAACCAACCGACGCCATTTTCTTCAGTTTTTCTTGCCCCAGATGTCAGGTGCCCCCAGAAGGAAGACAATACATAGATTTGTGTAATAAAGCAATGCAATATAATCAAAATACAGTAGTTGCAAGCAAATACACCATAAAAGAATACCCCAATCAGGTTGTATGAGGAGGTGTTAGCCAATAGGCCTGTCCCAAGAGGGGAAGGAGGGAGGGAAACCTGGACTGCAGCTGTATTAGCACTCGAACATCTACATTTATGGTAGGTACAAAACTGTACTATGTTCATCGTGCATACAGCTGCAGTCATAACAGATGGGTAGAATCCCAAAGCTAAGAAAGGGGTGGAAGGCAATAGGTGGAACTAGGAGGAGCCAGAATGCCCTGCAAGACTGCAGTGGCAAAGCCTGCTCTAGTTTTGGAGTATAATGATAGGTGGTAGTGCTTGGAAAAGGTATGCACAGAACTCCAAGTGGCTGCTTCCAAAATATCTTTGGTAGGAACTCCTCTGAGGAAAGCTGCAGAGGTAGCTGTGGCCCTTGTGGTGTGAGATCTGATGCCTGCAGGTATAGTTTTACCATGAAAAGAGTAACAAAAGCATATGCAGTGGGCTATCCATTTTGAGATTGTCTGTTTGGAAATTGGCTTCCCTTGAGCTCCTATAGCATAGGACACAAAGAGCTGTTCTGATTTTCTGAAAGGCTTTGTTCTGTCCAAATAATAACGCAGCTGTCTGTGGATGTCCAAGGAATGTAGTAGTCTCTCCCCTTTGTTATGAGGATTAGGGTAGAAGGTAGGTAAGTGTATAGCCTGATTCAAAGCTACCCTGGATACCACCTTTGGCATAAAGGACGGGTTGGTTCGTAAGGAAACTCTGTCCTGATGGAAGATGATAAAAGGCTGCACAGCCATGAGGGCTTGTAGTTCCGATACCCTACGAGCTGAGGTGATAGCCAGAAGGAAAGCTGTTTTCCAAGACAAATATTGCAAATCTGTTGAGGCAGCTGGCTCAAAAGGAGGCAAGGCCAGCTTTTCTAGAATTAAATTGAGATCCCAAGCAGGTATTGGTTGTTTCCTTGGGGGTTTTATATTCTTAGCCCCTCTGAGGAACTGTCTTAAGAGGGGGTGAGAGAATAAAAGTGGATCAGTGTTGTATTCTGCAGAAATGGCTGAGGCATGGATTTTGATGGAGGAGAATGAAAGTCCACTGCTTAGCAGCTCAGCTAGATACTGTAATATTTGAGGTAAATTCAGTTTTCCAGGATTCTGGCCCTTTTTCTCATTCCAGGCACAAAACCGCTTCCATTTTGCGGAGTAAGCTTTTCTAGTAGACGGCCTTCTGGCCTCCAAAATGACATCCTGCACCTCCTTGGAGAGTAGGGTCTGTTGTGATGTTAAGGAATCTTAAATGCGGCCAGATTGAGTGTTTTCAGCTGACTGTGAAGAGTTTTGAAGCTGTGCTAAGTCAGAAGAAGAGGCATTAGAGGTAGGGTCCATGGAGGGGAATGCGTCAGGCTCCTCAGGAGTGGGTACCAGTGCTGTCTTGCCCAGTGTGGAGTAATGAGAATCATCTTTGGTCTGTCTGCTCTGGTTTTTAATAGAACTTTGGGCAGCAGAGGAAGAGGTGGAAAGGCATAAACTGTCATTGTTGTCCAACTGAAAGAGAGAGCGTCCACTCTCCAGGCCTGTGGATGAAAAGTTAAATGGTGATTTTTGTGGGAGGCAAAGAGATCTATGTCTGGCCTTCCCCATGCTTGAATTATCTCTGTAAAAACTTGAGTATGCAACTTCCATTCGTGTGGATCTGTCATATTTCTGCTTAGGTTGTCTGCCAGCGTGTTTTCCTTGCCTGGCAAGTACTGTGCTTGAAGTTCGATTTGTAATTCCAGAGCCATGTTCCAAAGTGACATGGCCAGCCTCCATAGGGGGTATGAATGGGTTCCTCCCTGTTTGTTTATGTACCACATTACTGTGGTGTTGTCTGTCCTTATCAATAGTTGACCTGGATGCAGAAGGTCTTTGAAAGCTATAATAGCATTTATTACTGCTAGCATTTCCTTTTGATTGATGTGAAGGTGCTTTTCTTTTGGGACCATTTGCCCTGAATGCACCGATCTGTCATGTCGCCCCAGGCATAGTCCAAGGCGTCTGTTGTGATGACTTGATTTGCTTGAGGCTTGCAGAATGGGAGACCTGTGTTTGTTTGGCATGCTTGAGACCACCACAGAAATTCCTTTTGAAGACATGGAATTAGTGGTATTATTGTTTCCAAACTGTGGCTGTGTTGAGACCATAGTTTTTTCAGGTACCACTGAAGTTTCCTCATATGCAGCTTTGCACATGGGATTAGTAGGATGCAAGATGCCATGAATCCCAGAGCCTGCAGGATTTTCCTTGCAGTCAGCCTGGTGAAATTTGCTAGTGTTCTGAAGTATTGAGTTAGTTGCCCCTGCTTCTCTGGCATGAGGTAGGCCATCTGGGTGTTTGTGTCCAAGTTGGCACCCAGGAAAATTATTTTCTGAGAGGGTATTAGCCTTGATTTCTTTTTGTTGACTGTGTATCCCAGAGAATTCAACAACATTATTACAAAAGCCAGATGTTTCAGAAGTATGTGCTTGCTGTCCGCTTGGATCAGGCAGTCGTCCAAATATGGGTATATTTGTATCCCTTGAAGTCTGCAGTAGGCAATTACTGATGCCAGGCATTTCGTGAATACTCTGGGCGCAGTAGATAAGCCAAAGGGCAACGCAGAGAATTGATAATGGGTTGAACCTGCAAGAAATCTGAGGTATCTTCTGCAATTTTGTCTGACTGGGACATGCAGGTATGCCTCCTTGAGGTCCAATGTTACCAGCCAAGACTCCTTGCCCAGCATGGGAAGAAGCTGCTGTAATGTGAGCATCTTGAATTTTGGTACAAGTAAAAATGTGTTTAGGATGGATAGGTCCAAAATAGGTCTCCAATCTTTTCCCTTCCTTGGTACCAGGAATAGTCTGGAATAAAAACCTTGACCTTGTTCGTGAGTAGGTACCTCTTGAATAGCTTTCATGTCCATGAGATCTGAAATTTGTCTTTGTGCCTCTGCCCTTTTGATTGTGTGGCAGGTTTGGCATGCCTCTCATTTTTGGAAGGGTGTGAAAATGGAATCTGTAGCCTCTGTTTATAATGTCCAGGATCCATTTGTCTTTTGTGACAATACGCCAATTTTTTGAAAATAATGCCAGTTTTCCGCCTAAGGGTGCGGCCATTTGAGCCTTGCTTGGCATGCAAAGGGGAAAGTCATTGGGCTTGCTTTCTGAATGGCTGCGAACTATCCTCACCACCTCTTTGTGTAGGAGCTTGCCATTGTCTGCCTCTAAACGATCCTTGAGATTGCCCTCTGCCCCTCGGGCACCTGTATCTACCTCTTTGGGGTCTGTCCGTGGCTGGAAAGGACCAATTTTTGGAAGGCCAATTTCTATTGAAACGTGGAGGTTGTACCTGTAGAAAATCTTTCACTGTTTGCATTGATTTAGCCTTTTCCTCCATTTTCTTTAATACCTCCTCAGCTTTAACACCAAATAATACATCCTTTTGAAGAGGGGCATCTAGTAATTTAGCTTTGACATGATCTGGTAATGTTTGTTCCTTGAGCCAGGCATGTCTACGTATGACTGATCCTGTAACAGCAGCTCTACATGAGGCCTCTAGAGCATCAAAACCACATTGCAAGGTATGTTTACCCACTTGTTCTGCACTATGCATCAAATCCTGCAACTCCTTCAAGTCTGGTTGTTCAGGTTGTGACATTTTACTTCTCAACTGTGATAACAGAAACTGTTGGTACTTTAGCATATGGAACTGGCAGTTTAATGCCCTCATGGTTAAGGTGGCCGAGGTGTATACCTTTTTTCCCCACCTTTCTAAGGATCTGGAATCTCTCTCAGAAGGTAATGGGTTTTTAGCAGTGGAGGCCTTAATTCCCCTTGGGGCCCTGTGAGATAGTTTCTGGGTCAGCCGCATGGTTTTTGTATAAAAATTGGTGTGAGTCAGGAACCCGGTAGTACCTGTCAGGCTTGACTGGGGCTGGAGGTAAAGAATCCGGGTTAAGGCAGGCCTCCGAGTACACATCATCTAGTATGTCTAAGACAGGAGGTATAGCCAGAGGCCTGTGCTGGGGTAGCAAGAGAAAATCTCTACGCCTTTTCTTGGAATCTGAGTACTCTTGGCCTTCCCAGTGGAAGTGTTCCCTTAAGGTATGCAAGGTTTCCCCAAATGAGTAATCCTCTGGGGGGGAGACAGAGGGAATGGACTCCTCAGCATCAGAATCTTCAAAAGGGGAGTAAGAATGTTCCTGTTCATCAGAGTGCTCTTTAATAATGGAGGCCTGGTCAGAGGAGGGGGATTCTTCCTCCAGTCTGGGCCTTTTGTCCGGGGGGTTGAGAACCCCTGATAAGAGTAATCAAATCCTCAGCCATTTTAAGCATCTGTTTTTTAGGCATGGGGCCTGGAGAAGGGCCCTGTGGAGCTTGTCTCTTAGAATGCATGGCTGCTTTAGACTTAGTGAAAGCCTTGATAGAAAAAGAAGAGGAAGGTCTGAAGACACATTGAGAGGAGGCAGACCTGTCTACATTTTGAGATTCACCACCAAAAGTGGCTTCGGTATCTGTAGTCGGGGTGTGGGCCGAGGAGCCTGCGACCTCGGGCACAGAAGACACCGCCAATGAAGTGTCGTCGGTAGGCAGGGGCTGCGTAGGCACCTCGCTGAGAACCAGACCACCTGTAGTCGGCTTTGGCGTGGTGTCGGTAGAGGCCGCGGACCTCGTGTGTCGGTCCTTATCTTTGTGTTTTTTAGACAAAACTGGAGTCGGAGTATCCGACGACATAATATAGTTACATTTTTTGCCAAAATAGTGCTGGGTGAACTCCGCCCGACGCTAAATGGTGCGTTTGTTGAATGCAGCACAAAAACGACAGACCGAGACGTCGTGGTCTGGGCCTAAGCAAGGAATGCAGAGGGAATGAAAATCCTTATGCGGTATTTGCTTCCCACAAGAAATACAATTATTAACTTTGTCTGACATCGGTCTGAGGCAAGAAAAGTTTCCCCAACGGGGTACTTAGCTTTCAAAAAGACTTCGGTTGCAAAATTTGCATAATTTCAGGAGCTGGCCGACCGGCACTTGCGAACTGCTTCTGCTTCGGGCACCGCGTGGCAAGAAAGACTGAAGAAAATGGCGTTGGTTGGTTCTTTTATACCCCTGGCGCACTGACGTCAGGGAAGAAGAGACGACAACCGACGCCGGACCTAAACTTTGGAATTCGGCCGACCGAGGACCCGCCTGACGGCAGGAGAACCCATCTGTTATGACTGCAGCTGTATGCACAATGAACATCTGGCGGGTAAGCATACAGAAGACCGGGAGGCCAAGCATGAACTAGAGCATCTCTGGGGGACTCCCCAGGCAAGGGGGTTCAGAGCGCAAAACTTGCTGCACTTCTCGTTGGAAGGAGATGCAAAGAGATCACAGCAAGGTTGACCCCACTCGCTGAAGGTCTGTTCTGCTACTGATAGATTCAGAGACCACTCATAAGGCATCAGAATGGTCCGACTTAGCCTGTCCACTAGAATGTTGGACCATCCAGGAATGCGCATTGCGATAAGAAAGCGACCGGTGGAGATCGCCCATTCCCACACTCTCATGGCCTCGCGACAAAGGGAATAAGATCTGGTCCCTTCCTGTTTGTTGATATACCAGACTACTGACATGTTGTTTGATTGAATGGCAATCATCCCCAGAGGAAGAAAGGCATGAAGTGCCTGCAACGCTAGAAGGACTGCCCTCATCTCTAGGACATTGATATGCAGGCTGGTCTCTATGGGGGACCATAGGCATTGGACTGTCCTGCCCGAACAATGCCCCTCCCACCCAAGTTGGGAGGCATATGTGGTCACTGTGGTTTGGGCCGGGGCTGGAACAAAGGATCGTCCCTCCAAAATGTCTGGAAAGCTCATCCACCATATGAGGGACAACCGACACACTTGACTCAGGTGGATAGGTTAGTGGTAAATCCAACAGGGGACCACTGAACCGCTAGAGTCCATTGGAGAATCCGCGTGTATAGCCGAGAACATGGAAGGAGAGTTATGGTCACCACCATCGAGCCTAGGGCCCTCAACACTGATTCCGCTGTTGGGAGGTGTGAACAGTAAATTAGGGAGACATGTATCCTGAGGTTTTGAACTCTCTCTGAGGTCAGGAATACTTTGCACTGTAGTTTGTCTATCCTGGCACCAATGTAATCTATCACCTGTACAGGCTCTAGTAGAGACTTGGCTATGCTGATTGTGATACCCAAACTTAGGGCAAGTTTCAGAAAGTAATCCCTGGTTTGGGAAAGTAGACACCTAGTGGGAGCAGTAAGGAGCCAATCGTCCAGGTACAGATAGACCTGAATCCCCTGAAGCCTCAGGTGAGCTGCTACAACCGCCTTCACTTTGGTAAACACCCTGGGGGCTGTGGTGAGACCAAAGGGTAGGGCTCGAAACTGACAATGATTGGCCCCTAGCCAGAAGCGGAGGAACCTCCTGGAGCTTCTGCGCATTTTTATGTGATAGTAAGCATCCTGGACATCTAACGAGCACATCGAGTTGCTCTCTTGCAGGTATGGCATGGTGGACTGTAGTGTGATGATCTGGAACTTTTCTTTGGCAACTGACAGGTTCAGGGTAGAGAGGTCCAGGATGGGCCTTAAGTCCTCCATTTTCTTTGGCACCAAAAAGAACTTGGGAGTAGAAGCCTGATCCAGACTGATCTGGGGGACGTTTTCAATGGCTCGGTTTCCTAGCAGCTTGGAAATTTCCTGTGCTGCTGCCTCCCTTTCCGAGGGTGGGACGTCCGGGAGGTATTTGGGAGTTATGGGGGAACCCACAAAGGGGACAGAATATCCTCTGGATATGATTTGAAGCACACAGCGGTCCATTGTTATGGACTCCCATGCCGCTGGGTGCAAGGACAATCGTCCCTTGACTGCCTCCAGAGTAGAGCAGCCGGGCAACCCCTCAGGGTTGTTGCCCGGGTCTGTCCAAGAATGGTTCTCTGTCCCCCTCTGCCTCTAGGGGAAGAAGAACCCTGAGTGTCCCAGGAATACTGAGACTTCCAGAACCACATCTTTTTTTGCCATCTCTGGTTCAGGGAAAAGGACCTTTGAGGGTTAGAGAAGTGGATCCCGACGGCAGACAGGGTCTTCCTGTCCTTCTCACTCTGGACTAGTGTCTCCTTGACGGTCTTATCGTAAAGAGTCAAGCTGTCATAAGGGGCACTGGCAAAGGATGCCTTAAAGGGTTCGGTGAATTGGCACAACCTGAACCAGGCGTTACACCTCAAGGACACGCCGGACCTAGCCGCTCCCTCTGTAGCATGGGAGAAGAGTTGCATGGACGTATTTGATACTGCTCTCAGAGTGGCCATTTTCATGGAGAACGAAGCCTTGTCCTCCTGCGACATGAACTTGGGTGGAGACTCCTCCAGCTCCTTCACTAGGTCGCACTGGAGTCTCGTGACATGGGCCAAGAAGTTCAGCTCCCTTATTGAAAATGCAGCTGAAGCATACACCCGCTTCCCTAGGTGGTCCATCCTCCGTGACTTTCAGTCAGGAGGGTGGACCGAAGAATTTTCCTGAGATAGTTCCTTCTTTGTGGGTGCTGCTACCACCATGGCGTCCAATGGGGAAACCTTGTTCCAGGAAGGTCGGTCAATAGGGGGACTCAGAACCTTATCGGGGCTCTTGGGGATTGGCTCCATGGTATCTGGTTCCTTCCACGCCCGTGAGGTGATCAAATCCACTAAAGCATCCACGGGAGGGGACACCCAAAACGTAGACGGGCCCATGCCGAAAGCCTCCAGAAACACAGACTCATCAGAGAGGGCTTGGGGGCAGACCAACCTCACCGCTGGCGCAGGATCTCCATGATGTCTCCAAAAAAGACATCGTCGGGAGGTGATCTTGGGGAGCCCTCCCCATCATCTAAATCTGTGTCCTCGGTTAGGGACTCAGGGGGAGTCCAAGTGCCTCCTCTCTTGCATGTATGCTTGCGAGGCACATCTCCCATGGGGCTCTCCAGGGAGTACTCGCAAGCCATCTGTTCCTCTGGGGGAACCGTCTGGGGCTCTTCGGGCACAGGCTGTCCCTCTGGTAAGACAATGGGGACCGAAGACAGAACCGAAGGGGTCTGGGCAGTGTCTGAGGGAGCGGTCAGGGGCCTCGATCCGATGGACAGGACCCATTCTACCACATCGAATGCTGAAGGAAAGCGGACCTCCTGGGAAGCTAATAAGGAGGCCGGTCGTCCTGGATCTGACGCGAGAATCGGAGGCGGACCTGAAGTGGACGGAGCTCTGAGGAGGGAACCTGGCCCAACAACATCAGAGCTGATGGAAAAGGTTCCACTCCCTCAGATGCGACACCCAGGTTCTAGCTCCGAGAGCAGCTCAGATCTGAACTAGTCAGATCCGACATGCTCCAGGCAGCTGTCGGCGTCGAGGATGCAAGGACCGTCGTCGCCGACCCCCTGACCAAAGCCAACCTCGGATCCAAGAACTCCGAAGCCAAAGGTCAGATCGGGGAAAGAGAAATGGCTGAAAAAAGGGAAGCGAGCTCCCCTCCTGAGGGAGGGGGGCTGGCAAGACCCCCATCTAGATCTGTGTACGGATAAAGCGCCTCATCATCTTATCCAGATCCATGTCCAATAAAGAACGGGTCGACTGAGATGAGGTCATGGACTCCGACCTGGCCGGTTTGGGAACCAAAGCCCAGGACACTGAACGTGCCTCCACCGGCTCTGGGGAGAACCTCTGAGACTGGAGTCGAGGGGAATCACGTATCTGTGCAGACTTGCTCGGGGACAAGAGGTCCGGGTACCTCTTCCTCTTTTCCTTCATCCTCGACTCTCTCTCTTCTGCTCTCTACCTCTCCTCTGCTCCGCTACCACAGGCTTAGATGCAGGAGTTTGAGTCCCAGCCTGGGAGGGAGGGGAGGCCAGAGGGAGAGAAGTGGGACAGGCAGCCACTGTGACTGAAGACAAAGATGAGAAAGGAGGTGCAGAATAGACAGAAGACCTTTGAGGGCCAACTTGGCCTTTCTATCCTTCAAAGCTCGGGGATTGAACCCCGCACAAATAGAGCACTCCAGGTGGGCCACACCTAAGCACAACACACACAAGAGTGTGGCCATCCATTGGGGAGAGCTTACGGCCACACTCTGTGCAGTGCTTAAAGATAAGCTTTTCAGCCATACTATCAAGCAAAAAGCCTTAAAAAAAAGAAAGAGACAGACCAAAAACTTTCTTTAGACTAATAACCCACACCCACTCACCACACTAGACTGACTGGGGGGCATCACAGACAAACTACTCTAAACTAACTACAACTACAAATCTGCACTCCACGCCAAAGCGATGGGAGAGGAGATAGGGTACCTATACTAATCTGAAACGGTTAAAAGTAACAGAAAAAATTTAGAAAAAACTTACAATCAGAATCACCCTGCTAAATGGAGCTTTAGAGACACGATGTTTTACAAATCGTGGCAAACGAGATCTGGGGATGGAGGGCAATGGACGTATATTATGGGTAAGGGGAGGAGTCTGGAGTTCGGAGCTGATGCTAGTAATCTTTGCCGGCTTGGATGCGATACGAATCCATATTCCCACAGGTTGAAGACCAAATGAAGTAAACTACTTCAGAACATATGTCATACATAATGCATGAATATGAAAAATGTTAATATGGTTTGTTTAATTTTCTGTTAATGTATTTATGCCTATGTCTCAAGCGATATTTTAATAAAGGTGTTTAATAAATAAAAACAAACATATTTCAAAAGTTTATTCAGCCCACTTAAGTTAATAGGGGTCCCATGCACTAGATCAAATTTTCACTAATTCAAAATAGTGAAAGGAATGTTCACTGCAGCGAAAGTGCACTTACAAGAAGTTCAGTACAACGAAAGTACAGTTGTGTACACTTACCATAAATGTAGATGTTCGAGTGTATTCACTGTTGCAGTCATTACATTTGGGTAATCTGCTGGCAGGTTGCCCTCAGTCAGCCTCAATAACAAAGTCTCGGGTCCTGCGTCGGTTGCTGTCTCCTCTTCAATGTCAGGTCAACAGGGACATAACACATGCAGCCGACACAATTTTATTCAGTTTTTCTTGCCCCAGATGTCAGGTGCCCCCCAAATGGGGAGCAAAAAAAAAAAATAATATATATATATATATATATATATATATATATATATATATATATATATATATATACATATATACATATATAAATAAACAGAAATATATGTAAAATCACTTTTAGCAACATAAACTTTACCTTTATCTAAAAGCAAATACACCACAACGGCTTTAGTAGATAGTGAAGGAAAGAAAAGTTATAGAAAAGGGGGATGGCGGGTGGGTAACCCGGACTGCAACAGTGAATACACTCGAACATCTACATTTATGGTAAGTGTACACAACTGTCCAATGTTCTTCGTGTTTCACTGCTGCAGTCATTACATTTGGGTAGAATCCCAAAGCTATGGATGGGAGGATGGAACTAAATAGCATTAGGAGCGGCTATAAGGCCCTGCAGAACTGCAGTAGCAAAGCCTGCCCTGGATTTGGAGAAGAGAGGCAAATGATAATGCTTTGTGAAGGTATGAACAGAGCACAAAGTAGCAGCTTCTAGAATGTCTTTAGTTGGAACCCCTCTGAGAAATGCTGCTGAGATAGAGGCAGCCCTGGTGGAATGTGACCTGATCCCCTTGGGCACAGGTTTACCATGGTGCAAGTAGCAGAAACAAATGCAGTGGCTTATCCACTTAGAAATCGTCTGCTTTGAAATAGCCTTCCCCTCTGACCCTGCAGCAAATACTACCAGCAGTTGCCCAGACTTTCTTAGAGATTTGGTCCTGTTTAAGTAGAATCTTAGTTGTCTGTGTACGTCCAATGAATGCACAATCCGCTCCCCCTTGTTTTGCGGATTTGGGTAAAATGTTGGCAGGTGAACTGTCTGGTTAAGAGCCACACTGGATACCACCTTAGGCATAAAAGAAGGATTGGTCCTGAGGGACACCCTGTCCGGGTAAAATGTAATAAAAGGCTCCACAGCCATGAGAGCCTGTAGTTCTGAAACCCTTCTTGCTGAAGTGACTGCCAAGAGAAAAGCTGTTTTCCAAGACAAAAATTTTATACCCGCAGTAGCTGCTGGTTCAAAAGGAGGCAGGGTGATTTTTTCCAGCACAAAATTGAGGTCCCATGCAGGAGTTGGTGATCTTCTGGGAGGCCTTAAATTTTTAGCCCCCCTAAGATACTGTTTAAGCAGAGGATGAGAAAAGAGGGGAGGCTCTGTTTTGTAATGAGCCAAGATGGCAGAGGCATGGATTTTTATTGAAAAAAAAGATAGGCTCTTGTCAAGCATCTCAGACAAATATTGTAAAATCTGAGAACTATTGGGCTTTGCTGTGTCTGTTCCTTGTGCTTGGCTCCAAGCACAGAATCTCCTCCATTTATCAGCATATGATTTTCTAGTACTAGGCCTTCTGGCTTCCAAAATGACATCCATCACAGATTTACTGAGAAGTGTTGTTTGAATAATTAAATGATCAGCCATGCTCAAGATTCATAGTTTGGAGCTGAGTGTGCAGAATTTGACTGTTCTGCTGAGACAGTAGATGAGGTATTTGAGGCAAGTACCAAGGAGGAAGTTGAGACATATTCCTTAGAATTGGGTACCAGTGCTGGCGAGGCCAGTCCAGAGCAACTAGGATCATTTTTGTTTTTTCCTGTCTGACTTTAAGTAAGACCTTGGACAGAACAGGCAGAGGGGGAAAAGCATAGACTGACAGGTTTTTCCAACTGAAGGATAGGGCATCCACTTTCCATGCTTTTCTGTGATAAGTTCTTGTGCAGAATTTGTCCAGCTGATAATTTTGGGGAGAGGCAAATAGATCTATGTCTGGGCTCCCCCATTTCTGTGTTAACATGCTGAACATTTGTGGATCCAGTTTCCATTCATGCGGGTCCATAACATTTCTGCTTAGGTCGTCTGCCAGAGTATTTTGCTTTCCTGGCAGGAACTGAGCTTGAAGATGTATTTGGCAAGTCAAACCTGTGTTCCACAATGCCATGGTTAGTCTGCAGAGGGGGTAGGAATGTGTACCCCCCCCAGCTTGTTTATGTACCACATAACCGTGGTGTTGTCCGTATTTATCAGTAGTTGTCCTGGATGAAGTAAGTCCTTGAAGGCTGTCAGAGCATTCTGAACAGCTAGCATCTCTTTCTGGTTGATATGCAGATGCATTTGTTTTGGGCTCCATTTCCCTGAATGCATCTCCCCGCCAGGTGGGCCCCCCAAGCACAATCTAATGCGTCTGTAATTAGGGTTTGGGTCGCAGGGGGTAGAGTGAAAGACAGTCCCTTGTTTTGATGACATGTCTCTACCCACCAAAGAAACTCCTGTTGTAGGCAGGGAATGAGAGGAATCATTGTTTCCAGACTGTGACAATACTGCCCCCATAAACTTTTTAGGTACCACTGAAGTTTCCTTATATGCAGTCTCGCATATGGAATTAGTAGAATGCAGGATTCCATGAACCCAAAAGCCTGCAGAATTGGTCTTGCAGATAACTGGGTTTTTGTTGCCATTTGTTTGAAGTATGTTGTCAGTTGCCTTTGTCTGGCGTAAGGTAAGCCATCTGGACAGTTGCATTCAAGCTTGCACCCAGGAATGTAATTATTTGAGAGGGTACCAGTTGTGATTTCTTTTCACTTATTGTGTACCCTAGGCCTGTTAGAAGCCTTTTTACAAATGCCAGATGTTGAAGAAGAGTGTCCTTGCCCTCTGCTTGAATGAGACAGTCATCCAGATAAGGATAAATTTGTATGCTTCTTTGTCTGCAGAATGCACTTACTGGTGCCAGGCACTTTGTAAAGACCCTGGGCGCAGTAGATAAGCCAAAGGGCAGTGCAGAGAATCGGTTTCAAGCTGAGGTATCTTTTGCATGATTCCCTTATTAGGATATGCAGGTATGCCTCTTAAGCCTAGAGTCACTAACCAAGCGTTTCTGCCCAGCATAGGCAGTAGCTGTTGTAAAGGCAGCATTTTGAATTTTGGAATGAACATGTTCAAAATCGATAAGTCCAGTATTAGACGCCAGGCATTGTCTTTTCTGGGTACCAGGAAAAGTCTTGAATTAAAACCTTGTCCTTTTTACTTTTCTGGTACTGGTTGAATAGCTCCCATATCCATGAGGGACATAACTTGTTTCTGTGCCTCTGCCAACTGATTTTGTGGCAGATCTGGCCATCCGTTTGGAATTGGCAAAGTATAGAAATGAAATCTGTACCCCTGGGATACTATGTTTAATACCCACTTGTCCTGGGTAATTAACTGCCAATTTTGTGCATGAAGTGCTAGTTTTCCCTACAAGGGGGCTGCCAAAAGGTAAGTGCTTGGTGAAGGTAGAGGAAAGTCATTGAGACTGCTTACTGTAGGGTTGTGCTTTGTTTCCTCCAGATTTGGAGGTGGTGGCACCCCATTGCTTTGACCTTTAAGAACCTTGTGATTGGTATCTTGAGCCTTTTGAGCATCTGGATTTGCCTTGAGTGGCACTGCTGGATAAAGGAAAGGACCAATTTTTAGTAGGCTAGTGCCTACTGAACCTGGGTGGCTGCACTTGCAAGAAATATTTTACAGTTTGCATAGATTTAGCTTTGTCTTCCATTTTCTTTAAAACCTCTTCTGCCTTATTACCAAACAGAGTACCATGCTGCAAGGGGGCATCCAACAATTTAGCTTTAACATGATCAGGCAGATTTTGCTCCTTTAACCAGGCATGCCTCCTAATCACAGATCCAGTAACTGCGAACCTGCAGAAGACCTCTAAAGAATCAAAACCACATTGCAAAGTATGCTTTCCAACTTGATCAGCTGCATGCAATAATTCCTGCAATTCTTTATTTTCTGCACATTCTGAAATCAATATCATTTTCTGTTTTAGCAATCCCATAACATGTTGGTACTTAAGCATATGAAACTGACAGTTTAAGGCCATGATTGCCAAGGCTGCAGATGTACAAACCTTTATTCCCCATCTGTCCAGTGCCCTTGAAACTCTGTCAGAGGGGGTAGGATTTTTTGCTGTTGAAGCCTTAACTCCCCTTGGACCCTGTGAAATAGTTTCAGGATCAGCAGCAGGGTTTCTAAATAAGAATTTATGTGAGTCAGGGACCCTATAATACCTGTCAGGCTTACTGGGAGCCGGAGGTAAAGAGTCAGGGGTCAAGCTTGACTCCGAAAACACATCAATCCACAATGTCTAAAACAGGGGGAATGGCTAAAGGCTTGTGCTGAGGGAGAAGAAGGAAATCCCTGAGCCTCTTTTTTGATTCTGAAAAGTTTTGGCTCTCCCAGTGAAAATGTTCCCACAAAGTATGCAAGGTTTCTCCAAATGAATACTCCTCAGGAGGAGATGCAGACGGAATAGACTCCTCAGCATCAGAATCCTCATAGGGAGGTATAGATAATTCCTAATCAGAACAAACAGAAACCTGATCTGAAGATTCATAATCAGTGCCTTGCCTAGGCCTTTTATCTGGAAGGGGATGGGTACCCCTGATCAAGGTAATAAGGTCTTCAGCCATTTTGATTTGATTTTGATTTCTGTTTTTAAGTCATAGAGGCCTGTGCACTTGGCTCATGTGTCAGTTTTTTTAGTTTTAGAAGGTGCCTTAGTCTTTGGTTTTGCAGCTTTCATCGGTTTGATGTACAAATGTTGAGGTCTGAATACACCCTCAGAAGCCAGTGCCTGCTCAGCGGCTCCGGACCCATACGAGGGAGATGCATCCATCGGTCCAATACCTTGTGTATCTTGCAGCATGCCGGACTCCACATGGGTGCCGGTAGAGGCCTGCGACTCGAAGGTAGCGGGTATCAGGGGCTGCGAAGGCGCCTCACTGAGTGCCGGCGACTGGCTTAGCAGATGTTTCGTTATCGGTTTTGGATCTCGGCTGCCTTTCTCTGTCCTTTTCTTTGCGTTTTTTATGTACTCCAGTAGTCGGATTGCTATCAGATGACATCTCTGGGTAGTTAAATCTGTTTCCAAAATACTCTGATGCAAAAATATACCGACGCTTAATAGTGCGTTGGTTAAATCTAGCACAAAATCGCCAGCCAGGCATGTTGTGATCAGGGCCTAGGCAAGGAATACAGTATAAATGGATATCCTTATGAGGTATTTGTTTCCCACAAGTAACACAATTATTAACGTTTTCTGACATCGGAAAAAGCAAGAAAAAAGTTTCCCCAACAGAGTACTTAGCTTTAGTGAAGACTTCGGTTCTGAAACTCAAACTCGAATATTTCAGTAGTCGGCCGACCAGCATTTGCAAAATGCTTCTGCTTCGGGCACCGCGCGGCAAGAAAGATTTAAGAAAATGGCGTCGGCTGCATGTTTTATACCCCTGACGACCTGACGTCATGGAAGAGAAGACAGCAACCAATGCAGGACCCAAGACTTTGGAATTCAGGCTGACGGAGGGCAACCTGCCAGCAGATTACCCAAACGTAATGACTGCAACAGTGAAACACGAAGAACATTTGAGCTTGTAGTTGTATCTGATAGGTCAAGGCCGTGTTCCACAATGCCATGGCTAGTCTGCAAAATGGGTAGTATTGCGCACCCCCCTGCTTGTTTATGTACCACATAACTGTGGTGTCGTCTGTCTTTACCAGTAGTTGTCCTGGATGAAGGTAGTCCTTGAAGGTTGTCAGAGCATTCTGTACAGCTAGCATCTCTTTCTGATTGATATGTAGGTGCATTTGATTTGGGCTCCATTTGCCCTGAATGCACTTCCCTGCCAGATGAGCCATCCAACCATAGTCCGATGCGTCTGTTGTTAGGGTATGGGTGGCAGGGGTTGGAGTGAATGGCAGTCCCTTGTTTTGGTGGCAGGCCTCTGCCCACCGTAGGAACTCTAGCTGCAGGCAAGGAATAATAGGAATCATTGTTTCCAGGCTGTGACTATGTTGACTCCATAAACTTTTTAAATACCACTGAAGTTTCCTCATATGCAGTCTTGCATATGGAATTAGAAGAATGCAGGAGGCCATGTACCCCAACGCCTGCAGATTTTGTCTTGCAGATAGCAGGGTTTTTGTGGCCACCTGTTTGAAGTAAGTCATCAATTGAATTTGCTTTTCTGGTGTACGTTAAGCCATCTGGGCAGTTGTATTCAAGCTTGCACCCAGGAATGTAATGTTTTGAGAGGGTACCAGTTGTGATTTATTTTCATTTATGGTGTACCCTAGACAAATTAGAACCCTTTTTACAAATGCCAGATGCTTTAGAAGAATGTCCTTGTTTTCTGCCTGAATTAGACAATCGTCCAGGTATGGATATATTTGAATATTTCTTTGCCTGCAAAATGTAATTACTGGTACCAGGCACTTTGTGAACACCCTGGGTGCAGTAGATAAGCCAAAGGGAAGTGCAGAGAACTGGTAATGCAAGTAGCCTGCTTTGAAGTGGAGGTATCTTCTGCAACATTCCCTGATTGGGATATGCAGGTAAGCCTCTTTTAAGTCCGGAGTTACCAACCAGGCATCTTTGCCTAGCATAGGTAGTAACTGTTGAAGAGTCAGCATCTTGAATTCTGGTATGTCCAGAAATGTGTTTAGAGTGGATAAGTCCAGGACTGGACGCCATGATTTGTCTTTTCTGGGTACCAGGAAAAGTCTAGAATAGAAACCTTGTCCCTTTTCCTCTTCTGGTACTGGTTGAATAGCCCCCATGTTCATGAGGGACAGAACTTGTTTCTGGGCCTCTGCCCACTGATTTGGGGGGCACATCAGGCCATCCGTTTGGGATTGCCAACGCGTGGACGTGAAATCTGTATCCCTGGGATACTATATTTAAAACCCATTTGTCCTGGGTAAGAAGTTGCCAATTTTGTGCATGAAGTGCTAGTTTTCCCCCCAATGGGGTGGCTAATAGGTAAGTGCTTGGTGATCGTAGAGGGAATTCATTGAGATTGTTTACCATAGGGAAGTGCCTTGTTGCTTCCAGATTTGGAGGTGGAGGCACCCCATTGTTTTGTTCTAAAAGTTCCTTGTGACCGAAACCTGGAGCCTTTGGAATGTCTTGATATGACATGAGAGGCTCTCAAGGGGACTGGAGAGGACCAGTTCTTAGTAGGCCAGTGCCTACTAAATCTTGGAGGTTGCACTTGTAAGAAATCTTTCACAGTTTGCACAGATTTAGCTTTAGCTTCCATCTTTTTTTAACACTTATTCAGCCTTATTACCAAAGAGACGGTCCTGTTGTAAAGGAGCATCCAACAATTTTGCTTTAACATGGTCAGGCAGAGTTTGCTCTTAGAGCCAAGCATGCCTTCTTAACACAGATCCAGTTACAGCAACCCTGCAAGAGGCCTACAAGGAATCAAAACCACATTGCAAAGTATGTTTTCCAACTTGTTCAGCTGAATGCAATAAATCCTGCAATTCTTTATTTTCCACACAGTTAGAGATTAACATAATTTTCTGTTTAAGTAGTCCCATGATATGCTGTTGATATTTAAGCATATGAAATTGACAGTTTAAAGCCCTGATTGCCAAGGTTGCAGACGTGTAAACCTTCTTACCCCATCTATCCAGCGCCCTGGAATCTCTATCAGAAGGAGTAGGATTTTTGGCAGAAGAGGCCTTAATGCCTTTGTGACCCTGAGAAATGGTTTCAGGATCAGCAACAGGGTTTTCGAAAAGGAATTTATGGGAGTCAGGAACCGTGTAGTATCTGTCTAGCTTACAAGGAGCCGGAGACAGAGAATCAGGAGTCATACTAGATTCTGAAAGAAAACATCATCAACAATGTTTAAAACAGGAGGTATAGCCAAATGCCTTTGCTGAGGAAGTAGAAGTAAATCCCTAAGTCTCTTTTTAGATTCAAAGAAATCCTGACTTTCCCAGTGGAAATGTTTCCTTAAGGCATGTAAAGTTTCCCCAAAAGAAAAATCCTCAGGGGGAGAGACAGAAGGAATGGAATCCTCTGCATCAGAGTCCTCATAAGTAGGAATAGACAAATCCTGTTGGCTACCCTGATCAGAGTAATTAAATCTTCAGCCATTTTAATCATTAGTTTTTTAGGCATAGGGGCCTGCACATGTGGCCCAGGCGTCGGTTTTTTAGACATAGATTTAGATTTTGGCCTTAGTTTTGAAGATGGCGTTGGTCTAATATACACATCTGTAGGCCTGAAAACACCCTCAGAAGCCGATGCCTGCACAGCGGCTCTGGATCCATCTAAGGTAGAGACATCCATGGGTTCCATAACTGAAGCATCTCGCGGCATACCAGACTCCGAATGGGTCTCAGTAGAGGCCTATGAATCAGAAGTAGCGGGTATCAGGGGCTGCGAAAGCGCCTCACTGAGTACCAGCCAACCGGCGACTGGCTTAGGAGAAGCGTTGTCGTCGGTTTTGGACCTCGACGGTCTATCTCTGTCTTTTTCTTTGTGTTTTTTAGGTATTCTGGTAGTCGGATTGCTAACCGACGTCATTTCTGGATAGTTAAATCTTGAGCCAAAATATTTAGAAGCAAAAATATACCGACGTTTAATCGTGCGTTGATTATATTTAGCACAAAACTGACATCAAGGCACGTTGTGGTCAGGGCCTAGGCAAGGAATACAGTACAAATGAAAATCCTTATGAGGTATTTGCTTCCCACAAGTAATGCAATTATTAACTTTTACTGACATCGGTAAGGAGCAAGAAAAAGTTTCCCCAATGGGGTACTTAACTTTTAGTTGAAGACTTCAGTTCTGAAACTTGAAAATGAAAATTTCAGGAGTCGGCCGACTGGCACTTGCAAACTGCTTCTGCTTCGGGCACCGTGCGGCAAGAAAGACTGATGTAATGGCATCGACTGCATGTTTTATACCCCTGACATCCTGACGTCATGGAAGAAGGGACAGCAACAGGCGTAGGACCCAAGACTTTGTTAATCAGGCCGACTGAGGGCAACCTGCCAGCAGATTACCCAAATGTAATGACTGCAACAGTGAATCATGAAGAACATCTTTGCATACCAATATTACGGTGATGGAGTACTGGAATGATTACTTTAAAATTTTAAAGTTGGTTTATAAGCTTAACTACAATCATAATGTTAGTCACCTAATTACAGTGTGGGAGCTGTAAAACTGTTTTTACATTTTTTTCAAAAAGTTAAACAGGTTACAAGCTCTCATTAAATGAAAATGGTGATCACTTACACAGGGACACAAATGGTTGTGCTTCCCAAAATGCCAAATTCTCCTGCTACAGCTCTAGACTAAAGAATTAAGATATTAAGAGTAAGCACATGAACGGCCCTTTGCAAGAAGCAAGTCTAATAAAGACAAAGTACAGTTGTGTACGTACCATAAATGTAGATGTTCGAGTGTATTCGCTGTTGCAGTCATTACACTTGGGTTATCCTGCTGGCAGGCTACCTGCAGTCGGCCTGAATTCCTAAGTCCTGGTCCGGCGTCGGTTGCTGTCACCTCTTCCCTGACGTCAGTGCGCCAGGGGTATAAAAGATGCAGCCGACGCCATTTTCTTCAGTTTTTCTTGCCCCAAATGACAGGTGCCCTAAAAGGGTAGGCTAAAAAAAAAACATTACTTATAAAAGCATGCACTAAAATAAACAATACCTTCATCTACAAGCAAATACACCACATAGTTTGTATAGAATAGAGAAGTACAGATAAGTCCCAGCAAAGAAAGGGGGATGGTGGGTGGGTAACCTCTACTGCAACAGTGAATACACTCGAACATCTACATCTATGGTAGGTACACAACTGTACTATGTTCATCGTGTTTCACTGTTGCAGTCATTACACTTGGGTTGAATCCCAAAGCTGAGGTTGGGCGGCTGGGGTCTAAATAGAATTAGGAGTGGCTATAAGGCCCTGCAGAACTGCAGTGGCAAAGCCTGCTCTGGATTTAGAGTAAAGAGATAAGTGGTAGTGCTTAGTAAAAGTGTGCACTGAAGTACAAGTTGCAGCCTCAAAAATATCTTTAGTTGGTACTCCTCTGAGGAAGGCTGCTGAGGTGGCTGCTGCCCTGGTAGAATGAGGTCTAATGCCCTTAGGCACTGATTTGCCATGTTGTGAATAGCAGAAACGAATGCAGTGTCCTATCCATTATGAAATAGTCTGCTTTGAGATAGCCTTTCCTTGTGATCCTGCAGCATATGCCACTAAAAGTTGCTCAGTCTTTCTGAAAGCCTTAGTTTTGTCCAAGTAGAAGCGTAGCTGTCTGTGTATGTCCAAAGAATGCAGAAGTCTCTCCCCTTTATTCTGTGGGTTTGGGTAAAAAGTAGGCAAATGAATGGTTTGGTTAAGAGCCACACTGGACACTACCTTAGGCATAAATGTTGGGTTTGTCCTTAGAGAAACCCTGTCCGGATGGAAGATAATAAAAGGTTCCACAGCCATTAATGCCTTTAACTCTGAGACTCTTCTTGCTGAAGTTATTGCTAGGAGCAGAGATGTTTTCCATGATAAGAATTTAATCTCAGCTGTATTGGCTGGCTCAAAAGGAGGCAGTGTGAGTTTTTCCAAGACAAAATTGAGGTCCCATGCAGGTATTGGTGCTCTTCTTGGAGGTCTTATGTTTTTGGCCCCTCCTAAAGTACTGCCTAAGCAATGGATGTGAAAAAATAGGTGGGTCCGTATTGTAATGAGCTGAAATGGCAGAGGCATGGATCCTAATTGATGAGAAGGATAGGCCCATCTCAGTTAGATATTGTAAAATCTGAGGAATATTTGGAACAAGTATGTCAATTCCTTGAGCCTGGTTCCAAGCACAGAATCTCTTCCATTTATCTGCATAAGATTTTCTGGTGCTGGGCCTCCTGGCCTCCAAAATAACACCCATAACCGCTTTAGAGAGAGGTGTATTCTGAATGGTTACACTATCCGCCATGCAGCTAGATTTAGGGTTCTGAGTTGGCTGTGCAGGATCAGTTTTGTTGGGTCAGTAAATGAGGAATCTGAGGCAATGTCCAGGTTGGGCCTTGAGACAAGCTCCTTAGGATTGGGTACCAGTGTTGGCGTGGCCAATCTGGGGCAATCAGTATCATTTGAGGCTTCTCTTGTCTGACCTTTAGGAGTACCTTGGGGAGGAGAGGCAGTGGAGGAAAGGCATATACTGTAAGGTTGTTCCAGCTGAATGACAAAGCATCCACTTTCCATGCTTGTTTGTGATAAGTCCTTGTGCAGAATCTCTGAAGTTGGCAGTTGTGAGGGGAGGCAAAAAGATCTATGTCTGGGCATCCGCATTTCCTTGTTATCATGTTGAAGATTTGTGGATCTAGTTTCCACTCGTGAGGATCCATGAGGTTTCTGCTTAGTTCATCTGCCAGAGCATTTGTTTTTCCTGGCAGGAATTGTGCTTGCAGGTGTACTTGGTAAGTCAATGCTGTGTTCCACAAAATCATGGCTTGTCTGCAGAGGGGGTAGGAATGTGTGCTCCCCTGCTTGTTTATGTACCACATGACTATGGTGTTGTCCGTCTTTATCAGCAGCTGTCCTGGATGAAGTAGGTCCTTGAAGGCTGTCCGAGCATTTTGTACAGCTAGCATCTCTTTTTGATTGATGTGAAGATGCCCTTGGTTTGCGGGCCATGTGCCCTGAATACATTTTCCTGCCATGTGGGCCCCCCCAGGCATAATCTGATGCATCCGTTGTTATTGTCTGCCTGGCTGTGGGTAAAGTGAATGGCTGTCCCTTGCTGTGGTGACAGGCCTGTGCCCACCATCGAAACTCCTGTTGCAAGCAGGGAATGAGTGAAATTAATGATTCCAGGCTGTGGCAATGTTGAGTCCAAACACTTTTTAGATTCCATTGTAGTTTCCTCATATGCAGTCTTGCATACGGAATTAGCAGAATGCAGGATGCCATGTAGCTCACAGCCTGCAGAATTTTTCTTGCAGATAACTGGGTCTTTGTTGCCATGCTTTTGAAGTAAGTAGTCAGTTGCCTTTGTTTGTCTGGCGTGAGATAAGCCATCTGGGCAGTTGTATTTAAGCTTGCACCCAGGAATATTATCTCTTGAGAGGGTACTAGTTTTGATTTATTTTCGTTTACTGTGTACCCTAGGCAAATTAGTAATCTTTTTACAAACGCCAGATGCTTTAGTAGAATGTCTCTTGTCTCTGCTTGAATAAGGCAGTCGTCCAAGTAGGGATATATTTGAATTCCTTTGTCTGCAAAATGCAATTACTGGTGCCAGGCATTTTGTGAAGACCCTGGGCGCAGTAGATAAGCCAAAGGGCAGTGCAGAGAAATGGTAGTGCATTGAGCCAGCTATGAATCTGAGGTATCTTCTGCAAGACTGTCTGATTGGGACATGCAGGTATGTCTCTTTGAGGTCCAAAGTTACAAGCCAGGCCTTCTTGCCCAGCATGGGCAGAAGCTGCTGCAGAGTCAACATTTTGAATTTCGAAACGTCCAGAAAAGTATTTAGAATAGAGAGGTCCAGAATTGGTCTCCATGCTTTGTCCTTTCTTGGTACTAAGAAAAGTCTTGAGTAAAATCCTTGTACCTGCTGTTGTTGTGGCACTGGCTGAATAGCCCTCATGTCCATGTGAGATGAAACTTGTTTTTGTGCCCCTGCCCACTGATTGTGTGGCAGGTCTGGCATACCTTTTGCCTTTGGAAGGGGGTGAAAATGGAACTTGTAGTCCTGAGACACTACATTTAAGACCCATTTGTCCTGGGTAATCATGGCCAATTTTGTGAAAAAAGTGCTAGCTTTCACCCTAAGGGTGCTGCCAAAAGATAAATGCTTGGTATTGGCAGAGGGAAGTCATTGGGACTGTTTTCTAAACGGCTGTGATTTGTCTTCCCCACTTTTGGAGGTAGAAGCACTCAATTGTTTGGGCCTGTATGAGCCCTGGGGTTGTTGTCTGCCTCTTTGTGGCCTGTCTGACAGGAGAAAGGACCAATTCTTAGAAGACCAGTTCCTGCTAAATCTGGGTAGCTGTACCTGTAAGAAATCCTTTACTGTCTGCATAGATTTAGCTTTATCCTCCATTTTCTTCAACACCTCTTCTGCCTTAACACCAAACAAAGTATCATGCTGTAATGGAGCATCCAATAATTTTGTTTTAACATGATCAAGCAGAGTCTGTTCCTTTAACCAAGCATGCCTTCTAATGACAGAACCTGTTACAGCGGCCCTGCAAGAGGCCTCCAGTGAATCATAATCACATTGCAAAGTATGCTTTCCCACTTCTTCAGCTGCATGCAATAAATCCTGCATTTCCTTGTTCTCAGAACATTCAGAATTTGTCAACATTTTCTGTTTAAGCAGAGACATTAAGTATTGCTGATATTTAAGCATATGAAACTGACAATTTAAAGCTCTTACAGCCAAGGTAGCAGAAGTGTAAACTTTTTCCCCCATCTGTCCATTGCCCTTGAATCTCTATCTGAGGGGAGAGGTTTTTTTGCAGTAGCGGCCTTGACCCCTTTGGGACCCTGAGAAATAGTTTCTGGGTCAGCAGCAGGGTTTTTATATAGAAATTTATGAGAATCTGGAACCCTGTAGTATCTGTCTGGCTTAACAGGTGCAGGAGGTAAAGAGTCGGGAGGCAGGCCGGACTCTGAAAATACATCATCTACAATGTCTAGAACAGGTGGAATAGCAAGAGGTCTGTGCTGAGGTAGTAAAAGAAAGTCTCTGAGCCTTTTCTTAGAATCTGAGTAATCTTGGCTCTCCCAGTGGAAATGCTCCCTCATGGTATGCAGGGTTTCCCCAAAGGAGTAATCCTCAGGAGGAGAAGCTGAAGGAATAGATTCTTTAGCATCAGAATCCCCATAGGGAGGAATAGAGTATCCCTGTTCTGAAGAGGATTCAGAGGAAATGGAAACATGATCAGAGGAATCATATTCAGTGTCTTGCCTAGGCCTCTTATCAGTAGGGGGATGGGAACCCCTGATCAAAGTAATTACGTCTTCAGCCATTCTGAGCATCTGTTTCTTAGGCATGGAAGTCTGTCCTGGAGAATGCTGTACTTGTTTCCTTGTCTTTAAAACTGTTTTAGACTTTGTCTTGGATGCTGAAGTTGGCTTGATATAAAGCTGTGTAGGTCTGAAAACACCCTCAAAAGCCGATGCCTGCTCAGTGGCTCCGGACCCATCTGAGAGATTAGTTTCCGAAGGCCCAATACCTTGAGTATCCAGAGGCCTAGTTGTCTCCACGTGGGAGTCAGAGGCAGCCTGTGGCTCTGAGGTAGCGGGTGTCAGGGCTGCGAAAGCGCTTCACTGAGAACCGGCGACTGGCCTAGAAGAGGCTTCGTCGTCGGTTTTGGACCTTGGATGCCTGTCCTTTTCTTTTTCCTTGCGATTTTTATGAATTCCGGTCGTCGGTTGTTCTGACGGCATTATATAGTTAAACCTTCGGCCAAAGTAATGAAAAGCAAAATCGTACCGATGCTTAATAGTGTGTTGGTTAAATCTAGCACAAAACCGACAACTAGCAACGTCGTGGTCAGGGCCTAGGCAAAGAATACAGTAAGAATGAAAATCCTTATGAGGTATTTGCTTCCCACAAGAAAAACAACTGTTAACTTTTTCTGACATCAGTCTGGAGCAAGAAAAAAGTTTCCCCAACGGAGTACTTTGCTTTATTGAAGACTTCGGATCTGAAATTCAATTTTGAAAATCTCGGGAGTCGGCCGACCGGCACTTGCGAACTGCTTTTGCTTCGGGCACTGCGCGGCAAGAAAGACTGAAGAAAATGGCGTTGGCTGCATCTTTTATACCCCTGGCGCACTGACGTCAGGGAAGAGGTGACAGCAACCGACACAGGACCAGGACGTTGGAATTCAGGCCGACTGTGGGTAGCCTGCCAGCAGGATAACCCAAGTGTAATGACTGCAACAGTGCAACACGATGAACATCTTCACTGCAAGAAGCAAGTCTAATAAAAACAACTTAAGCATTTCAAAAGGGTGAACAGCCCAAAAACTGCACAATGAATAGCAAGGAGTCTTCCTCCTGTTGATAACAGTAACTTCAACTTGTAAATTTCACTTTGGAGTAACAAGTTTTTACAATATGTGAGCAGGCCTTTTGAGTGAATGATAGCTCCCCTTTTCAAAGAGGCTCCTCGGGATAACTTTTTCAAGTTTAAGTCTATATGTTGTTGACTTTGACTTGCACGGAGCCTTTTGAACATTTTCTTACCATACGTATGCTATGGATTTTATTGAACTACAGTGCTTAGCATAATAAACACTTTAATAAACTTGAACTTGAAGATGCTGCGATGCAGCAGACTGCTGCACAGAGCACTCTCTCTTTACTTGCAGTAAAGACATAGCTGATACTTGTGGAAGTGCAAAGCCTCATGAATAGGGAAGTGGGAGCTACAGCACCTAATAGGAAACACTTGTTCCCTAGACATATGTACACACCAAGTTGAGATTTTCAATCAGAAGTCCATTGTAACAAATGCATTTTGATCAGATATCCTAGCTAGGACCAAAACTACTCTGTAGCCTTATTAAAATTGTTTACAAACTGTTGATTTAATAGCTCTAGGGAAGATGAAGGCAGGTCTGCACTTCTGTAAAGAGAATAAATGTCCAACACGTAGCCACTTGTGCTATTACTCTCACTGTTACCCACCTGGAACAAGAACATGCTACTCTTTTGCTGGGCTCTTGGAAATCCCATGGAGGAGTAGTACTAGGTGACTCATCTTCTGGGTTTGCATTTGATAGAGCTCTGTGGGCAAATAAAAAATATCATAAGAACAAAATACAAATTTTAATGGCAAATTATGAGTACAGGCATTCTAAAGGCATAAGCACAACTCCATGCTTCACCCAAGATTTATATTTAATTCTCCACTGTCATTTACACAGACATTCTCTGATCCACCCAATTAACCAGAAGCTTATTCCTATGTCAAAAAGCTGCTGGCTAGTCAAGCAAATGGAGATACAAAAGATCAAAATCCTTACAGAAATCAGTAAGTGTAAGGACTAAAAAAGTCTGTGCCCTTTCAAGCAAGATCATAGCAAAAATATGTCCATCGAATTTTAGGATCCCTCAGAGTAGCACAGCAAATACAGTGATTAATTACTTAAAACTTGTATTTGCACCTTGCACCAGGAACATCACTAATCAAGCTAATATGCTAATATCCTGTCTACCGTCCTTACACAAAAAGAAATCATGCCTTTTTTGAATTTCTGGTAGCTTGGTGACAGACAGAAAGTAAGAATAAGGAGCATCTATTTTGTTACAGGTTTTACTATTCTTAGTGAACAACTTATTTCCATAGTTAAATACCACTGGAGTTTCTTGTTGAAGTTTAAGGAATTAGCAACATTTTTGGATAATGTTCCTTGTATTTCTTACAAACATGGCAGAAGTCTAAAAGACATGTTAGTCTATCTAATATGTTAAAACTGTTGTTAATTTAGGTACCTTTTGTTGTGGTAATTGCTGCTCTTGCCCAATATATTGTAAATTCTTTTTCATATATTAATGGCAATTTTTATCAAGCGATACAGTGGATATAAAAGTTTACACACCCCTGTTAAAATGCCAGTTTTTTTGTGATATAAAAAATGAGACCACAATATATCAAAACTTTTCCCACCTTTTAATGTGACCTATAACCTGTACAATTCAATTGAAAAACAAACAAATCTGTTAGGGGAAAAATATAAAAAATAAACAATGTACAATAAGATGGTTGCATAAGTGTGCACACCCTTAAACTACTACTTTGTTGAAGCACCTTTTGATTTAATTACAACATTCAGACTTCTTGGGTAGGAGTCTATCAGCACGGCTCATCTTGATTTGGCAATATTTGCCCACTCTTCCTTGCAAAAGCGCTCCAAACCTGTCAGATTGCGAGGGGATCTCTTGTGCACAGCCCTCTTCAGGTCACCCCACAGATTTTCTATTGGATTTAGGTCTGGGCTCTGGCTGGGCCATTCCAAAACTTTAATCTTCTTTTAGTGAAGCCATTCTTTTGTTGATTTGGATGTATGCTTGGAGTCGTCGTTGCGCTGAAAGGTGAAACTCCTCTTCATCTTTCTAGCAGACGCCTGAAGGTTTTGAGCCAAAAGTGACTGGTATTTGAAACTATTCATAATTCCCTCCACCTTGACTAAAGCCACAGTTCCAGCTGAAGAAAAACAAACCCAAAGCAAGATAATGCCACCACAATGCTTCACCGTGGGGATGGTGTTCTTTTGGTGATGCAAAGTGTTCTTTCTGCGCCAAATGTACCTTTTGGAATTGTGGTCAAAAAGTTCAACCTTGGTCTCATCAGACCATAACACATTTTCCCACATGCTTTTGGGAGACCTGGTGTATTGTTTTGCAAATTTTAGATGGGCCTGGATGTTTTTCTGTGTAAGAAAAGGCTTCTGTCTTGCAACCCTACCTCATAGTCCAGACATATGGAGAATACGGGAGATTGTTGTCACATGTAGTACACAACCAGTACTTGCTAGAAATACCTGCAGCTCCTTTAGTATTGCTATAGGTCTCTTGGCAGCCTCCCTGACCAGTTTTCATCTTGTCTTTTCATCAATTCTGGAAGACTGTCCAGTTTTTTGCAACATCATTGCTGTCCCATAATTTCTCCACTTTTTGATGACTGTCTTCACTGTGTTCCATGGTATATCCAATGCTGTGGAAATTTGATTTTACCCTTCTCCTCACTGACAACCTTTTACAATGAGATTCCTTTGATGCTTTATAAGCTCGCTGCGAACCATGGCTTTTCTGTAGCAGGAAATTGAGTAAATGTCAGGAAAACCTACTAGGATAGCTGAACTTTATTTGGGGTTAATCAAAGTCTCTTTAACTGATGTTAGGTGTGTACCTAAAAAGAAGAAGAAAACTAACCCAGCCACTGGGGATGCACAAACCAGTGCATTTCTTTGTGCCGGTCCCAAGCCCGGATAAATGGGGAGGGTTGCATCAGGAAGGGCATCTGGCATAAAATTTTGCCAAATCATACATGCAGAAAACAGTACAGATATACATACCGGATAGGTCGAGGCCCGGGTTAACAACGACCGCCAACAGGGTGCTGGCGGAAACTGGGCTACTGTTGGCCGAAGGAGGAGAAGAGGGAGAAGGCATGCCCGAAGGCAGGTAAAGGTTAGGACTGAGATAGTGAGGGACAGAACTTTGAATGTTGGCAGTATGACTGGTATAAGGAGATAGCTAGCTGATATGATGGACTGAAGGAAGGTTGGTATACTGCGTGTGCTAGAGACCAGATGGAAGGGGAGCAAGGCTAGGTGTATCGGAGGCAGTTTCAAATTGTTTTATCATGGTGTGGATGGGAGGAGAAATGGCGTAAGCATTATCCTGAAGGAACAGTATGCTAAAAATGTTTTGGAGGTGAAAAGAGTGTTGGATAGAGTGATGTTTATGAAGCTGGAAATTGATGGTGTAATGATAAATGCTGTTAGTGCATATGCTCCACAAGTTGGGTGTGCGATGGATGAGAAAGAAAAAATTTGGAGCGAGTTGGATGAAGTGGTGATGACTGTACCCAAGGGTGAGAGACTGGTGATTGGAGCAGATTTCAATGGGCATGTTGGTGAAGTGAATAGAGGGGATGAGGAAGTGATGGGTAGGTATAGTGTTAAGCAAAGGAATGCAGAAGGTCAGATGTTAGTGGATTTTGCGAAAAGGATGGACATGGTTGTGATGAATACGCATTTTAACAAGAGGGAGGAGCATAGGGTGACATACAAGAGTGGAAGAAGAAGCACACAGGTGGATTATATCTTATGTAGAAGGGCCAGTCTGAAGGAGATTGGAGACTATAAAGTGGTGGCAGGGGAAAGTGTAGTTAGGCAGCATAGGATAGTGGTTTGTAGGATGACATGGTGATCAAGAAGAAGAGGATGAGTGTGAGGGCAGCACCAAGGATCAAATGGTGGAAACTGAAAAAGGGTAATTGTGAGGTGATGTTCAGGGAAGAGTTAAGGCAGGCACTGGGTGGCAGTGAAGAGTTACCGAATAGCTGGGTAACTACAGCAGACCTAGTAAGAGAGATGGCTAGAAAGGTGCTTGGTGTGACATCTGGAAAGAGGAAGGAGGACAAGGAGACCTGGTGGTGGAATGAAGAAGTACAGGAGAGTATACAGAGAAAGAGGTTGGCGAAGAAGAAGTGGGATTGTCGGAGATGAAGAAAGTGGACGTGAATAAGGAGATGAGGTGCATGGCGAAGGATAAGGCGTATGAAGAGTTGTATAAAAGGTTGGACACTAAGGAGGGAGAAAAGGACCTGTACCGATTGGCTAGACAGAGGGACCGAGCTAGTAAAGATGTGCAGCAGGTAAGGGTGATAAAGGATAATGAGGGAAATGTACTCACAAGCGAGGAGAGTGTGTTGAGCAGATGGAAAGAGTACTTTGAGGGGCTGATGAATGAAGAGAATGAGAGGGAGAGAAGGTTGGATGATGTGCGGATAGTGAATCATGAAGTGCAGTGGATTAGCAAGGAGGAAGTAAGGATAGCTATGAAGCGGATGAAGAACAGAAATGCTGTTGGTCCAGATGACATACCTGTAGAAGCATGGAGGTGTTTAGGCGAAATAGCAATGGAGTTTTTAACTAGATTGTTTAATGAAATCTTGGAAAGTGACAGGATGCCTGAGGAATGGAGAAAAAGTGTTTTGGTACCGATTTTTAAGAATAAGGGTGATGTGCAGAGCTGTAGTAACTACAGAGGGATTAAAATGATCAGTCACAGCATGAAGATATGGGAAAGAGTAGTGGAAGCTAGGTTAAGAAGGGAGGTGATGATTAGTGATCAGCAGTATGGTTTCATGCCAGGTAAGAGCACTACAGATGTGATGTTTGCTCTGAGAGTGTTGATGGAGAAGTACAGAGAAGGTCAGAAGGAGTTGCATTGTGCCTTTGTGGATTTAGAGAAAGCATATGACAGGGTGCCTAGAGAGGAGTTGTGGTATTGTATGAGGAAGCCGGGAGAGTCAGAGAAGTATGTAAGAGTGGTACAGGATATGTACGAGGGTAGTGTGACAGCGGTGAGGTCTGCGGTGGGAGTGACGGATGCATTTAAGGTGGTGGTGGGATTACATCAAGGATCAGCTCTGAGCCCTTTCTTATTTGCAATGGTGATGGACAGGTTGACAGACGAGATCAGACAGGAGTCCCCGTGGATTATGATGCTTGCAGATGACATTGTGATCTGTAGTGAGAGTAGAGAACAGATGGAGACGACCCTGGAGAGGTGGAGATATGCTCTAGAGAGAAGAGGAATGAAGGTCAGCAGGACTAAGACAGAATATATGTGTGTGAATGGGAGGGAGGATAGAGGAATGGTGAGGATGCAGGGAGTAGAGGTGGCGAAGGTGGATGAGTTTAAATACTTGGGATCAACAGTTCAGAGTAATGGTGAGTGTGGAAGAGAGGTGAAGAAGAGAGTACAGGCAGGATGGAGTGGGTGGAGAAGAGTGTCAGGAGTGATTTGTGACAGACGAGTACCAGTAAGAGTGAAAGGGATGGTCTACAAGAAGGTAGTGAGACCAGCTATGTTATATGGGTTAGAGACAGTGGCATTGACAAAAAGGCAGAAGTCAGAGCTTGACGTGGCAGAGTTGAAGATGTTAAAATTTGCACTGGGTGTGACGAGGATGGACAGGATTAGGAATAAGTACATTAAAGGGTCAGCCCAGGTTGGAAGGTTTGGAGACAAAGCCAGAGAGGCAACATTACTTTGGACATATGCTGAGGAGGGATGCAGAGTATATTAGGAAAAAGATGCTAAGGATGAAGCTGCCAGGTACCAGGAAAAGAGGAAGGCCTAAGATAAGGTTTATGGATGTGGTGAGAGAGGACATGCAGGTGGTTGGTGTGACAGAGCAAGATGCAGAGGACAGGAAGAAATGGAAACAGTTGATCTGCTGTGGCGACCCTAACGGGAGCAGCAGAAAGAAGAAGAAGAAGAAGAAGAGTACACCTAAGAAGACTGAATGTTGTAATTAAATCAAAAGGTGCTTCAACGAAGTATTAGTTTAAGGGTGTGCACACACATGCAACCAAGCTTATTGTATGTTTTTTATTTTTTATATTTTTCCCCTAACAGATTTGTTTGTTTTTCAATTGAATTGTACAGGTTACAGGTCACATTAAAGGTGGGAAAAGTTTTGAAATGATTTAGTGTGGACTCATTTTTTTATATCACAAAACCTGGTATTTTAACACAGGTGTGTAAACTTTTTATATCCACTGTAGAAAGGTATGAATGCAACACTGAGGGCATTGTTTTTCCTTTGAGATGCCCTTGTGGTCTTTCTTATATTGCTGACAGCAACAGAAAGTTTAAACTAAGATTACAAGAACATGTTGGGTATACTAAACATAACAAGCTCAAAAGTCCTACTACACAACATTTTAGAAGGTTTCATAATTCTGATCCTTCTGGCTTAGAAGCTACTGTTTTAGAAAAAGTGTATTCTAAATACATTACAGATTTGCTTCTTAAAAAGAAGTTGCTTTATAAAGAATATTTGTTTATTTTAAAATGTAATACTCTATTCCTCGCAGGTCTGAAGGTTGAATGTAAATGGCAAGTGTTAATTACATAACTGTATAACTGATTACTTTTAGAGTATATTTGGGCTATAAAATGTGGATTTGTATTCATGGTTTTACTCCTTGAAGGCTACTGTAGCCGATGTGCCAGAGTATTATTAAAAGTGTTACTAAAATTTCATGTTTTTTACTTTGACTTGGTTCATCTGGCTTTGTGGTTTTCAGAAATTAGGCATGTATATTTTATAGCATAACGGTTAAAACTAACAACCAGTTTTCTATCCCATCAATTCATAATTTTTTTTTTTATGCAGGACTGCCAAATGTTTTAATCTATGTATCTGAGAAGCCAACAATCACATGTGATACAACTTGTTTCCCACTGAAATACATATTTGTATGAATTTAAAATAACTGTGAAAAAGCCTGATTACATGCTTGTATACCACTCCCCTAAAAGCCTTGGGACGATATTGTGGAATGCCTCATCAGATGTTTACGGCAAATCTTGGAAATAAGCTTAGTAGTAGTTAATTTTTATTCCCATCTCTGCCTTTCCTTTTTGATCCTTCCTTTAATGTATTCTACTTACATTACTTACATTACTCAAGCTAGTAAGGACTACAATTTGATTTTGCTCTAATCATGTTGTGCAATTTAGGGCTTGTATATCCAAGGTGGCTTGACAATTCTGCTAAAGCAAACTTATTCTGCTATGGTAAGTTAAATAAAATAATGTCAAAACACTGACTCTGTCAGGGTCTGCTGCTATTTGCCTGTTCACTCAGGGTCCATTCATGAGGGTCTTCCAAAGTTCTGCTTAATGCATCTGCCAACACATTGTCTTGTAACTTTTCTGGGTGGCATGATTCCAGGCTCTCTGTGCCGATCTGCACATTTGGTATGATCTGGTTTCCCCTTGCTTATGTACCCTATGATAGCTGTATTGCCTGTGAGCACTCGTTGGGGACCTGGTTTCCAGGCAAGAGAGAAATCTTGAAGAGACTGGATGAGAGCCCTCATCTCCTTCAAGCTGGTGTGTGCCTTTAATCATTTCCACTGCCACCTGATCTGTACTTGGTGGGTCCCTCCCAGCTCTACCTGCCTCATCCGAGGCATCTGTGTACATTTCCTGAAGTGAGGCTGGAGGAGTGAAAAGGTGCTCTGGATTGAGTGTCACCTGGTCCTTCCACCATAAGAGGTCCTTTCTGAGACAAAATAATACATGGATCACTGTGTCGAAACCATACTGTTTTCAGGTACCAGAGTTTTCCTTCACACGCACTTTGGCTAGAGGAGGCATTGACATAGCAGCTGCCATGAATTCTAGCACTCTTCGGTTCTCCCTGGCTGAGCACTGTGTGAAGGAGATAAGGCTTTGAAAGTAGTCTGCAAGGTTTTACACTTTTTTCTGAGACAGTTAGGCCTACATCTTTTTTGGTATCCAGCCTGAAGCCAGTAGATTCTGAGTTGGTTGCAGGAAGGACTTCTTGTAGTTGACTGTGATCCCCAACTGTGACAGAAGGTCGAGGGTGAACTGGAGGTGCTGAAGAAGAATCTGTGCTGAGGTAGCATGGATCAACAGATCTTCTAGGTAGGAAAAAAATCTGATTCCCTGGATTCAAGATGACACAAAACAAAATCTGACGAATCATCTGCATGGGGAGTGGGGGGGGGGGGTGGCAAAATGGTATACAGAGACATGCGTATTTCAGATCAAGACATACCAGAAATGTCTGAGGCAGTATGAAAGGCAGCAGTATATGTAGTGGGAGCATTTTAAAGGTTGGTACTTTTAAGAAAGTGTTTAGTAAGGAAAGATCAAGTATATGTCTCTATCGCCCTTCCTTTCTTGGCACTAGGATGATTCTGAAGTAAAACCCCTTCTCCAGTTCCACTGGCTTGTGTTTGTACTTCTTGTCATATGGGTGGAAGCAGATGGATCTGGTTGCAGGGAGGGGGAAGGTACGCCATTTAGTGGCAGAATCTCCATCCAAGACATGGCATAGCCTTTTTTATGACAGGAAGGACCCATTAATCTGTGGTAATCTTTTCCTAGGTGGCAAAAAGACTGGTTGAGCTTTTCTGAGAAGGGTAAGGGGAAATAGTTTGTAGGTAGTTACAGAAACTTTTCCCCAAAAGGAGGCTTCCCAGATGAGGAATCTCTCTGTTTTTTTTTTCAGGAATCACCTTCTGAGAGCCTTCCTGCATTTCTGACTAGATCTAGGATCCCTTCTAACAAAGGAGGTGGGTTTGGTTGGATAATTCCTCTGGTACGAAGGTACAGAGGTTAAAAGAAGCTTTTGGTAGTCCTTCATGGGTTTTCCCTGTTCCTGAAAGGTTTTAAAAAGGTTAGTTGCTTGTGGGCCAAACAAGAGGTTCCTGTCTAAAGGAGAATCTACAATTTTTGTTTTAAAGTCTTCAGGCAAGGGCGGATTACATAACCATGTGGATGACAGAGCCAGTAGCAGCTGCCCTGGATGAGGGATCTACAGCATCCTAACTACACTTAGATTACTTGGATAGCCTGACTAAATAAGGACAGCATTTGCTGTGTAGGATCATTTCCCTATAGATCCACCATTACATTACATAAGGAGTTGAGACTGGATACCAAACACTTGGTCATCTGAGTTAAGTAATTAATAGTCCCAAATGCCAAGCAGAGGAAGTATAAACCCTTTTTTTCCTCACCTATCCATATCTCTGCTATTTTTGTCAGAAGGGAGTGCACTGGTATTTGGAAGGAGCATTGAAGGTTTAACAGAAGAAAGAGACACTGTAGAGGGGTCTGCTACAGGTTTTTAAACAAGAACTTACAAACATGAGGAACCTTATAAAATCTGTCTGGCCTTTTGGGGACTGGAGACTGCAAATCTAGGGCAGCTGAAATGGATAGAAAAACAGCTAAGAAAGCATCAAGAACTGGAGGAACTGGGAAGGAGCTGGACTGCCCATATGCAAGAGGTTATGGTATATTTTCTGGACATTTGGATCTGCCTAGATTCCTACTCAAAGTGCTTTATCATGTTTAAAACTGTCCGTCCAAAAGAAGGTTCTTCCATAGTATAGTTAGGTGAAATGGAGTCCTCATCATCAAAAGGGACTTGGCCGGAAGAATTGGATTTGAGAGGAATAGATCAAGGAATTGTCAAAATCAGGAACATCCTCATCTTCAGAGGAAGATGAAACTGCAGCAGTCTTTTGAGGAGTAGAGTGAGGGGTTGGGATGAAAAGGAAGATGGCTTCAGGGTCAAACTGGCCTTGAACAGACACAGAGAAAAGTCTATCCATTCCTTCTCCCAGGGGGTGGTGGGTGAGGGGTACATGCTTAGTTTTTTGGCATTTCTTTTTCAGAGCGACATCCACTTGAACCGAGAGCAGTGGTTCAGGTCCCTGACGCATCTCTGTAAGTTTAGCTGGGACCTCTTAAGTATCTGAAGGATGCTCTCTGGATCCCTCCGAGATGATAATTCATTGTTCACCTTTCTCTGTTGATTCCTCAGTCATAAGGCCCCCAATGCCATACCAGCCTCTAGTGGGGTCTTGGGAGACGGCATCTGTCTTCATTTATTTGGATCTTAGCATTTTCAGTCACAGGTTTGCTGCCCTCTGTCTCAATCACTGTCTTAGCCTAAACCTGAGTTTCTCAACCTCTACCTGAGTCTCTGCTTCCATCTCAGTCTCCATGGCAACCTCCTTCCCTTCGCCTGAATCAACGGGAGTCACTTCTTCAATGGCTTGTTCCGACAGTCTTATGGTGATTCCAACCCGACCACCTTGCTATAAGCAAACCATAACTTCCGACTTCCCCACAAATACTATAAATCTGTATGTTTTTTCTCAGTTTATCAATGCTCCAACAAGATACAGCAAAGATCTTACTTGCCAGTCCACCTTGGACTGGATTCTATTATCCCACCCTGCCAATTACCCCCTCTTCTGGTACACTGTCTAACTCCCTGAGCGATCATCTACCAGCTTATTCCCTTAGAACAAACTCCCAACAACTAAAAGTACACACTATAAAATTAGTTAGTAACTCAACTAATTTTTGTCAGCATAAATTCAGCAATCTCCTACAGGAAACAGACTGGACACCCTTTAAACAACTACCCCTTAATAATGCTGTACTATACTTTAATAACACCTTCCTTCACATACTTAATACACCAGCTCCTATTCGTATGAAAAGAATCAAAAAGAACTCCGTACCATGGCTCTCTAAGGAATGTAAACACCTGATGAAGCAAAGGGGCCTAGCCTGGTTAATCTGGAAACAAAACAAAAATGAACAAAATCATGTTAATTTCAAAACACTACTAACAAAGTGACAAAACTAATCAACAGAAATAAGAAGTCATATTATTCCCAGCTTCAACTTCAGCATAAAATCAACCCCAGTAAATTTTGGCACTCAATATCTTCTCTACTTAACCTTGAAAGAAATGGAGAGCACACCCTATCACCAGATAACCCTCCACCGCAAACAGCCAAAAACTTTAACAAGCACTTCATAAAATCAATTTCGGACCGATTAACTAGCATCCCTAATGCTGGACCCCCCACCCTTCAATCTATTCAGATACTAACCCCACACCATCAACTACTTCTAACCCTGTCATAACTAACCCTCCTACTCAACAAAATGTCATACAAACCCCATTCTCATTTCAGCCCATACCCACTGACACCATTAAGAAACTGCTGCAAAAACTAAAACCCTGCCCTACCTCAGCTGACAATCTCCCCCCATACTACCTCAAACTGGCTGCCAACTCAGTCACCTACCTAATCAGTATCCTTATAAATAGGTCTTTATCCGAATCAGAAGTACCTACCATATGGAAACAATCTCACATCACCCCCATCCACAAAGGAGGCAACTCTTTTGATCCATCCAATTTCCGTCTTATATCCACCTTGTCACCCATATCCAAATTTCTCAAGAGAGATATCCATCAGCAGGTAATGCGATATCTACTGCACAACAATCTTTTAACCAAAACCCAACATGGCTTCCGACCTAGCCACAGCACAGCTACAGCCCTATTATCTTTTACAGACACCATGAACAAGGCCAGAGATGCAGGATGCTATACAGCCTCAGTATTCCTTGATCTCTGCAAGGCCTTTGACACAGTGTCTCACCCCTTACTTTTGAATACACTGTCTAACTTAGGCTTCTCACATAACACAGTAAAATAGATTCAGAGCTACCTCAAGGATCGTAAACAAGCAGTGAAATGGTCCAATGAACTCTCACCCTTTCTTCACAACCCTACTGGAGTCCCCCAAGCCTCCATCCTAGGACCCCTACTCTTCAACATTTTCACAAACAACCTTCACACTGCCTCTCACCCTGGGACCCTCATTCAATATATTGATGATTCCACCATAATCTGTACTGCTCAATCACTACCAGAACTACTTTCAAAAACTTAACAGTCCTTTACTGCAGTCAAATCCTGGCCTAAGAAATGCCCAACTCTTCTTAATCCAAAGAAGAAAAAACTAGTACAAACACCTCCCCTGTCACTGATCATTTCAACATCCTTGCATTTGACAACTCTGTCATAGAAATAGTGCAGGAAACCAAACTTCTAGGTGTCATCATTGACAATAAACTTTCATTTGACCCCTATATACAACAAAATATAAAGAAAACTCATCAAAAACTGGGACTCTTATAAAGAAACAAACATTTCTTTACTGCAGCAACCAAAAATACCCTTGCAAAAACATTTTTACTTCCCTTCCTTCTTTATGGTGCCCGTATCTTAACTAACTTACAAAATTCTACCCTAAGCAAGTTGGAACAGTGCTACAACAAAGTTGCAAAGTTTGCCACAAACTCTAAATATCACACACATCACTGTAAACCACTCCTAGAATTAAACCGGCTTCAACTCCCCAACCAACTTGTCTTTATTCAGCTATCCGCCTTGCACAACTTTATTTTCAAGCCTACTGCCTGCCCTGCATTAGCCAATCTAGTCACACCTTACACACCAAATCGATCCGTACGATCATAAGACAAAAATCTCTTAGTTATCTCTGGTCACTCTATGTATTCATACTCTGTCGCTACACTTTGGAATTCACTACCTCTAACTACCAGGTCTAGGCCTGGCCTAACCCATTTCAAAGCCTCTTTAAAAAAATCATCTCAAAAATACATGGCTCTGCTTCTGCATAAAGCCTGCCTAATGCTCAGGTCTTCGTCTTCTGTCATATTTCAATCCCTCAATGACTACAAGATCCTAAGGCTCTTCTAACGCCTTCTCTGCTTCTATACCATATTCTTCAGCTACTGCTCAGGCTTTATTACTTCTACTCTTAACTCTCTTTCACTATCTATCTACATCACTGACTTTCTGGCTGCTATTTTCCTAACAAACTAACATTCTATTTTGCATGTACTATTACAGTCAATGTCACACATTGCACTACCTATGTACTATTTTTTTGGACACTGTCGATATCATGTATGGTAAGAGTGACTATTATTGTCTGTAATGTTTTAACTGTACAGAATTGTCTAGATGTGTAGTAATATATTGCAATATCTTGTAGCAGTTTGTTCTTTCAATTTATTTTTTTGTATAGTATTTCTAATGTAATTTTTAATTAACTGGATTATACTGTATTTGTATTGTACTGTATGTGGAGCTTTTCTCTCCGGGTCTCTGCTGAAAACGGGTTCTGTAGACCCAGTCAGACCACCAAGGTAAACAAAGGTCAAATAAATAACAATAAATAAATCTGAGGTGGAGTGGGACATACCACGGATTCTGAAACCTCAGCGGGTACTTCATAATCAGAAAGAGTTGGCTGAGTCTCTGGACTAGGCCTTTTATGCTTTCTTTAATGGGTGGAGGTACACCTAAGAAAGCGGAGTCTGCCATCTTGGAGTGGGCCAAGCATTTCAAACAATGGGTCTCCCAAAAAGTGCTGAGTGAGGACAAACAAGACCGCAAGGTCTTAGGCACAAAAGTTTGACAAATGAAACAGGTGTTACAGTCATGTTTCCCTCCTACGCCAAAAAAGCACTGGGTATGCAAACCCTTGTTTGGGATTTGCCTACCGTTCTCCCACTCACCCCACCCAGCTGACACTGAATACTGACACAAAAAAAAGTTTTAAAAAAGGTAAAAGAAGGCTCCACACTGGGGCACATATATTATTCTAAGTAATGGTACCAAACAGCAATCAGTCTGATGGATATGTGATCTGCATTTGGGCTTGCAGGGAGATAATCTGAGGAATTATGCTCATCTGCTCACATACTCCTACTCTTGTGAGGTGAGGACATACACTGAACATATGATCCCGTGAAGGTAAAGCTTTGGTAGCCTGGCCAGATATCAGTGGTGATAACCTCACTGGTTAAGAATACTGCAAGAGTGATTTCAGTCAGGACATTCAAATTACAATAAAGGGAACTTTCTACATGTGCCATTAAAACATGCAGAAAAGGGAATAAAGGAGGAGGAAATGGAATAGGGGCTAGAAAGAGTACTTACCCTAGCCTACAATGCCCAAAAGTGCCAGACGTGATGTAGGAAAAAAGTACAGTTTTGTACCTACCACAAATGTAGATGTTCAAGTGCTAATACAGCTGCAGTAATCACAGATGGGTTTTCTGCCGTCAGGCGGTCCCTCGGTCGGCCGAATTCCAAAGTCTTGGTCCGGCATCGGTTGTCGTCGCTTTCTCTTCTGACATCAGTGAGGCCAGAGTATATAAGACACAGCCGACGCCATGTTCTTCAGTCTTTCTTGCCCCAGATGTCAGGTGCCCCCAGAAGGAAGGCAATACATAAATTATGCTTATATGTGTATACATGCAATGCAATATAAGCCAAAAACAGTGGTTGCAAGCAAATAAACCATAGAAGGAAAACCCAGTCAGGTTGTATGAAGAGGTTGTTAGGCCCCATGCCTTTACCAAGTGGGGAAGGAGGGAGGGAAACCTGTACTGCAGCTGTATTAGCACTCGAACATCTACATTTATGGTAGGTACAAAACTGTACTATGTTCACCGTGCATACAGCTGCAGTAATCACAGATGGGTAGAGTCCCAAAGCTACGCACAGGGTGGTAGGTACTAGGAGGAACTGGGTTGAGCCAGAATGCCCTGCAAAACAGCAGTGGCAAAGCCGGCTCTGGTTCTGGAATATAAAGGCAGGTGGTAGTGTTTTGTGAAGGTATGTACAGAACTCCAAGTGGCTGCCTCCAGAATATCTTTGGTAGGAACTCCTCTGAGGAAGGCTGTAGAGGTAGCTGTGGCCCTGGTGGAGTGTGATCTGATACCTGTAGGAACAGATTTCCCATGATAGGAATAACAAAACCGTATGCAGTGGCCTATCCACTTTGAAATAGTCTGCTTGGAAACTGGCTTCCCTTGAGCCCCTACAGCATAGGACACAAAGAGTTGTTCTGATTTCCTGAAGGACTTTGTTCTATCCAAGTAGTAACGTAGCTGCCTATGGATGTCTAAAGAATGTAGCAGCCTTTCCCCTTTGTTTTGAGGATTGGGGTAAAAGGTAGGAAGGTGTATGGCTTGATTTAAAGATACCCTGGATACCACTTTAGGCATAAATGATGGGTTGGTACGAAGGGAAACCCTGTCCTGATGGAAAATGAGAAAGGGCTGCACTGCCATGAGGGCCTGTAGTTCGAAACTCTACGAGCTGAAGTGATAGCCAGAAGGAAGGCAGTTTTCCAGGACAAATATTGCAAATCTGTTGAGGCAGCTGGTTCAAAAGGAGGCAATGTTAATTTTTCTAGTATGTAATTAAGATCCCAGGCTGGTATTGGTTGTTTCCTTGGTGGTCTAATATTCTTAGCCCCTCTGAGAAACTGTCGTAAGAGTGGGTGAGAAAATAAAGGAGGATCCGTGTTGTATTCTGCAGAAATGGCTGAGGCATGGATTTTTATGGAAGAAAATGAAAGCCCACTGTTCAGCAGCTCAGCTAGATACTGTAATACCTGAGGCAAGTTCAGTTTTCTAGGGTCCTGGCCTTTTTTCTCATTCCAAGAACAAAACCGCTTCCATTTTGCAGAGTAAGCTTTTCTAGTAGATGGCATTCTGGCCTCCAAAATGACATCCTGCACCTCCTTGGAGAGTAGGGTCTGTTGTGGTGTTAAGGGATTTTCCATGCAGTGAGATTGAGTGTTTTCAGCTGACTGTGGAGAGTTTTGTAGCTGTGCTGAGTCAGCAGAAGAGGCATTAGAGGCAGGGACCAGGGAGGAGCATGTGTTAGGCTCCTCAGCAGTGGATACCAGTGTTGCCGTGGTCAATCTGGAGCAATCAGTATCATCTTCGGTCGGTCTGCTCTTGCTTTCAAAAGTACCTTGGGCAGAAGAGGCAGAGGTGGGAATGCGTAAACTGTCCATGCTGTCCAACTGAATGAAAGTAAGGCCCACTCTCCAGGCCTTTGGATGAAAGGTCCTTGAACAAAACGTTTCCAATTGATGATTCCTGTGGGAGGCAAAAAGATCTATGTCTGGCCTCCCCCACACTTGGGTTATTTCTGTAAACACCTGAGGATGTAACTTCCATTCGTGTGGATCACATTACTGTGGTGTTGTCTGTTCTTATCAGTAATTGCCCTGGATGCAGGAAGTCCTTGAAACCTGTAACTGCATTTATTACTGCTAGCATTTCTTTTTGACTGATGTGAAGGTGCTTTTCTTTTTGGGACCATATGCCCTGGATGCACCTGTCCGTCATGTGCGCCCCCCAGGCGTAATCTGAGGCGTCTGTTGTGATAACTTGCTTTGCTTGAGGCTTGCAGAATGGGAGGCCTGTGTTTGCTTGACATGCTTGGGCCCACCATAGAAATTCCTTTTGCAAACATGGGATTATTGGTATTATTGTTTCCAAACTGTGACTGTGTTGAGACCATAGGTTTTTTAGGTACCACTGAAGTTTCCTCATATGCAGCTTTGCACATGGGATTAAAAGAATGCAAGATGCCATGAATCCCAGAGCCTGCAGGATTTTCCTTGCAGTAAGCCTGGTACTTTTTGCTAGTATTTTGAAGTAATGAGATAGTTGCCCCTGTTTTTCTGGCGTAAGATAGGCCATCTGGGTGTTTGTGTCCAAATTGGCACCCAGGAAAGTTATTTTCTGAGATGGTGTTAGCCTTGATTTCTCTTTGTTGATTGTGTATCCCAGAGAATGCAATAACCGTGTCACATATGCCAGATGTTCCAGAAGTATGTGTTTGCTGTCCGCTTGGATCAGGCAGTCGTCCAAATAAGGGTAAATTTGTATCCCTTGAAGTCTACAGTAGGCAATCACTGATGCCAGGCACTTTGTGAATACTCTGGGCGCAGTAGATAAGCCAAAGGGCAATGCAGAGAATTGATAGTGGATTGAACCTGCAAGAAATCTGAGGTATCTTCTGCAGCTTTGTCTGATTGGGACATGCAGGTATGCCTCCTTGAGGTCCAATGTTACCAGCCAAAACTCCTTGCCCAGTATGGGAAGAAGTTGCTGTAATGTGAGCATCTTGAATTTTGGTACGAGTAGAAATGTGTTTAGGATGGATAAGTCCAAAATGGGTCTCCAGTCGGTTCCTTTCCTTGGTACCAGAAAAAGTCTTGAATAAAACCTTGACCTTGTTCGTGAGTAGGTACCTCTTGAATAGCTCTCATGCTTATGAGCTTTGAAATTTGTAGTTGTGCCTCTGCCCTTTGATTCTGTGGCAGGTTTGGCATGCCTCTCATTTTTGGAAGAGTGTGAAAATGAAATTTGTAGCCTCTGTTTATAATGTCCAGGATCCATTTGTCTGTTGTGACAATATGCCAATTGGCTGCAAATAATGCTAGCTTTCCTCCCAAAGGTGCTGCCAGCTGAGATGTGCTTGGCATGAAAATGAGGGAGTCATTGGGTTTGCTTCCTGTATTGTTGTGCACTGTCCTTGCCACCTCTTGGTGCTGGAGTTTGCCATTGTCGTCCTCTATATGATCCTTGTGATTGCCCTCTGCCCCTTGTGCGTCTGTATCTACCTCTTTGGGGCTTGTCAGTGGCTGGAAAGGACCAGTTTTTTGAAGGCCAATTTCTGCTAAAACGTGGTGGTTGGACCTGTAAAAAGGCTTTGACAGTTTGCATAGATTTGGCTTTTTCTTCCATTTTCCGTAGTATCTCCTCAGCATTAGTTCCAAACAGCACATCCCTTTGTAAAGGTGCATCTAGAAGTTTAGCTTTGACATGATCAGGCAAGTTTTGTTCTCTAAGCCAGGCATGTCTGCGACTGACTGATCCTGTAGCAGCCGCTCTACTTGAAGCCTCTAGTGCATCATAACCACATTGTAAAGTGTGTTTACCCATTTGTTCTGCACTATGCATCATATCCTGTAACTCCTTTAAATCTGGTTGTTCAGGTTGAGACATTTTATTCCTTAATTGTGATAACAGGAACTGTTGATATTTAAGCATATGAAACTGACAATTTAAGGCCCTCATGGCTAGGGTGGCCGAGGTATATACCTTTTTACCCCACCTTTCTAAAGACCTTGACTCCCTTTCTGCTGGAAGTGGATTCTTGGCAGTGGAGGCCTTCAATCCCTTGGGGCCTTGTGAAATGGTTTCAGGGTCAGCATTATGACTTTTGAAGAGAAATTGGTGAGAGTTGGGTACTCTGTAATACCTATCAGGTTTGACTAGTGCAGGAGGCAGAGAATCCGGGTTAAGGCAAGCCTCCGAATAAACATCAAGTATGTCTAAAACAGGGGGTATCGCCAGAGGTCTGTGTTGAGGTAACAAAAGAAATTCCCTAAGCCTTTTCTTAGAATCTGAAAAGTCTTGGCCTTCCCAATGGAAGTGTTCCCTCAAGGTGTGCAAGGTTTCCCCAAAGGAAAAATCCTCAGGAGGAGATACAGAAGGGATGGACTGTTCTGCATCCGAATCCTCAAAAGGGGAGTAAGAGTGTTCCTCTGCATCAGAATGTTCTGATAAAATGGATCCCTGATCAGAAGAGGGAGAATCTTCCTCCATTCTGGGTCTCTTGTCTGGAGGGGGTTGAGAACCTCTGATAAGAGTAATTAAATCCTCAGCCATTTTAAGCATCTGTTTTTAGGCATGGGACCTGGAGATGGGCCCTGTGCAACAGGCCTTTTGGGGTGCCTGGCTGCTTTGGATTTAGTAAAGGCCTTAATGGAAAAAGAAGATGAGGGTCTGAAGACACCATGGGTGGAAGTGGACCTGTCCACATTAGTAGGCTCAACATTAGCAAAGGCTTCGGTGGTTGTAGTCTGGGAAAGGGCCGAGGTCCCAGCGGTCTCGGGTACAGAGGACACCGACAAAGGAGTGTCGTCGGTAGTCAGGGACTGCAAAGGCGTCTTGCTGAGAACCGGACCACGTGTAGCTTGTTTTGGCGTGGTGTCGGCGGGGACCGCGGGCCTCGCGTGTCGGTCCTTTTCCTTGCGTTTTTTGGACAAAACGGTAGTTGGAGTGTCCGACGACATTTTATAATCAAAAGCTTTACCAAAATAGTGTTGGGGGAACTCCGCCCGACGCTTAATAGTGCGTTTATTGAAGGTAGCACAAAAGCGACAGCCCGAGACGTCGTGGTCTGGGCCTAAACAAGGTATGCAGAGGGAATGGAAATCCTTATGCGGTATTTGCTTCCCACAAGAAATACAATTATTAACTTTTTCTGACATCGGTCTGAGGCAAGAAAAGTTTCCCCAATGGGGTACTTAGCTTTAATGAAGACTTCGGTTTCCAAAATTTTCGTAATTCAGGAGCTGGCCGACCGGCACTTGCGAACTGCTTCTGCTTCGGGCACCGCGCGGCAAAAAAGACTGGAGAACATGGCGTCGGCTGTGTCTTATATACTCTGGCCTCATTGACGTCAGAAGAGAAAGCGACGACAACCGACGCCGGACCAAGACTTTGGAATTCGGCCGACCGAGGGACCGCCTGACGGCAGAAAACCCATCTGTGATTACTGCAGCTGTATGCACGATGAACATCCTAGTATTACAACAACAAGCTTCTTACACAACTGGACTCTGAACTTTGTCAAAGTTACAGATACAAGTCTTACTAATAGGAAGATTTTCCTAAGCTTACACAGTGGGGAAGGAGAACAGAATACAGGCTGCTCTGCAAGATAGCAGGAGCAAAACTTGACCTGTCCTTTAAAAGGATGTTCAACCTGTAATGTTTGGAAAAGGTATGAACAGAGAGCCAAGGGGCTGCCTATAGAGTATTCACATCTTTGTGGAATGCTGAAGTCATTGTAATTCTTTTTGTAGAGTGGGGTCTGGCCTATCTTGGCAATGTATTTTCCACTACTAGAGTAACAGAAAAATATACAATAGGCTAGCCATTCAGAAATTTGTCTAGGATACAAATAATCAGCCTGTCTCTTTAGTCCTGTACAAGTAACATCTGCACATTTGAGCATGTCACATTCACATGAATATAATCCCCACCCCCAACATTTTGTGATGAGGGAAAAAGGCAGGCAAAAGCATGTCTTGCTTTAATGCAAGTTCTGTAACTAGCTCTGGCATAAGGAAGGTCTAGTAGGCAGACTAACTGAGCCTGTGTGGAAGAGCAAAAAAGGCTCTTTGCACATCAACATCTGCAGCTTTAATTCTCCAAGTAGATGCAAGGACCAGCAAAATGAACAGTTTTTAGATGAGGTACATTAAGTGTATAGTGGCCAAGGTTCAAAAAGGCCCTGAGAGACTTTCTCTGGCACAACATTGAAGCCCCCTGGGGGATGTACAGACTTTCTTGATGGTTTTAGGTGCAAGATCTCTTAATTGAATTGTTTTAAAGGCTTGAAGGATGTCAGCAGTGGCTTCACTGGCAGAAAAGCACACATAACTGAAAGGTGGACCTTCATAGATGAAAAGGCCAGCCTTTGAGGAGCAAACAGATCTGGCAATCAATGCAGAACCATAGAGAACCTTGCTTTATTTGGGTCATTGTCTCTCCTTTACCACCAAAAAGAGAACTTTACTATTTGGCTAAGTAAGATATTCCTTAAAAACACATAAAAAGTTCATGGTAGTGTTCATAGCAGGAAAAAAACACAAATGGAATATCTCAAAAAAAAAATGAAACTATTGCAAAAATAATATGTAAACTTTAATTCAAGACCAAAATCAAAGTCCTTTCGTCCATCTAATGCTAGGACTTCATCAGAACCATGAATGAAATCACTAAACTCAATTTAACAGTTAAATAATCAAGTCATGTGATATTTAAAATACTATTTTAATGAACTGCTTGCAATTCATTTACAATGTATTAAAGAGTTACAAAACTTGATTACATGTGAACTGCAAACTAAATAAATGAAAAATTATATAAATCAGACTTACCAGCATCAAATAAAAATACAAAGATGTTGAATTTCACAAAAACAGTGTAAATTATCTTACACATTGATAAAATGTTTTAAAACATTTATTTCCCTGAAAAACATTCTGTTTACTGTTAAAAATTACTGTTAAAAAATGTATACTAAGAAAAAAAATTATACATATGTGCAGTGTCTCTATAGCTTGGCAGATCTAAGCTTTAAAACCGGTGTTATTGATATGTGTTCATTTAAGTCCAGGAAAAGTAGAAACATTAAGTTTAAACTACCACATAAACTCTTTGTACCCAGTCAAAGTTTCCCACTAAGCCTCCCCTCCAGTCAAAGGAACCGCTACCATCATCATCA